>NC_056685.1:114271295-114896295 GCF_018350215.1 Panthera leo | reverse complement strand
ACAGAGACACATGCAGAGAGGAGAATGTCACGTGAAGACACAGACACACAGAGAGAACACCAGGTGATGACAAAGGCAGAGAATGGAATAATGCAGCTCCAAATCAAGGGACATTGGGACTGGTGGCCATCAGCAAAAGCTAGAAGAGGCAAGAAAGGATTGTCCCTTATAGATTTCAGGGAGCACGGTCTTGCCAAAACCTTGGTTTTGGAGTTCTAGCCTCCAGACTATGAAACAGTAAGTATGTGTTGTTTTAAGCCACCCAGTTGTGGTACTTAGGTACAGCAGGCACAGGAGGTAAATATAGGACTCTGGTTCCACAGAGCAGCTTTTCTAGAAGACGGAGCTGGTTGACTGAAGAGTAGACTCCCTTTGGAGATGACAAGGGAGTGAGTGGGTAAGGGTTTTTCATACCCCAAAAAGGTGATGAAAAAGAACAGAGACTAGAAGTGAGTGAAAACCATGGTTGAAAATAAAGTTTGGATTTGCCTTGAGGTGGAAGAGACATGCAGGTTAAAAGCAGATGAGAAGGTAGAGAAAAAAGGGAAACCAATTCCATGACAACAGGAAACAAACAGCAGCTAGTTAGCTAGGTAACTAGGAGCTAGTTACCCTGTGCCTGAGACTGACATTGCTGTTAGCTTTCCCTTAGTTCATGGAGATAACACACACACACACACACACCAAACCTATGTTTTGTTTTTGTTCTCCACTGTTTACTTTATGGTCTCAGGTTTATAATCACACAAGCATCTGAATACTTGTTAGGACCGGACCAAAAGACCAAGCATCCAATGTCTCACTCAGACTGTGCTTCTTGATTATATTGTAAAAGATTGGTTCTCTCCTTCTACCACCAGGGTCCTAGTCTATGTTGGATGGAGTGATTATGGGCATCAGGAATTAACTTCTGAATGAATAGTTATCTGGATTGTTTTTATTTTTCCCATTTATTTTTGAATAGCTCATGAGCCCTTCTGTCCCTCATCTCTGGACATGTAATCACACCAATAGACACAAGTCCCCAAGAGCTACACTTCTAACTTCCTCCCAAATCCAGAAAATTCTACTATGGTTCCCCAAACCCCTAGATTCTTACAAAATTTCAAGGGGATCCCAGGAATCAATGTTGCTTACAAGGGAAGGTTTGGCTTGACAGTCACAGCTTGGACAATAAAGGGTTTGTGATGAGGAGTTAAAAGAGAAGTTGGAGGAACTTGAGTGTCTTCTCTCGCTATCCCTTGCATCAAATAGAAGAGATAAGCAGGGTATGATCTTAAATGATTTTTCATGGGTACCATTCTTTCTGGTACTCTACAGATGGAGTGGAGAATTCACAGAAGACAAATAAAGAGTACTCAGGGAAGGGATGGGGTGGAGACAATTCTGTGGGGAACCAGAGCCGAAAGAACAGTGGAAAGAACCAGAGGAGGCAGGGTGCTTGGGGCTGAGCCTGGGGTGATTCTGTTTGAGTCTTCTTATATCACCCACAATTCTCAAGAATAGAATTCCTACCCAGAACACCAACCTTTTAGGATGACACTTAGTTTCTCAAATGCTTTCTCTCCAAGGAAGGGGAGGGGTGGAATTTTACAAGGAATCAAGTTGAAGGAATGAAATCTTTATTTCAAATCTCTCTCCTCCTCAGAAGCAGATGTTAAATCTCCATTAACTGAGGACCTTTTCCCAATCCCTAGGTTTTGTCTAAGTTTGGGGGCTTCCAAAGTACGGAAATATTGATGGAGGGTCAATGGAGGGGAAGTGGCTGTTCTTCATCTCCATCTGTCCATACTGGCATCCACTAATATGCCCTCCTTCTTGTGTGGCCTCCTATCAAGAATCTACTCAGATGGCCACCTCTCTGTTTGCCTTATGTACCTCCCTCTACTGAGTCTCTGCTGTTCATAGGCAAGGCTCAGGGCCACGGAACTGTGAGGCTTGCCCTGTGTCTGCACCCTCCCCCAGTCCTGGAATATGTGCACATCTCTCTGTATTCTGATCCCCCACACCCACCTGGAGTTTCCATTTTTCCTCTCCCCAGGACTGGGGTGGGACAGCAAGTCAGGAAGTAGAGCCCCTTCTCAAGGACACAAATATCTTAGGTCTATGCTTTCCTTCTTTGTCAGCCTCAAACTCAGAGTGATGATTTTGAGAGTGAGTTGACTTGCCTCCACCTCACTGAGAGCACAAGTGAGAAATGAACCTTTATGATCATAGCTCATTAGGATTGGGGGATGGATGTTGCTGCAGCAAAATTTAGCCTATCCTGACCAATATTCCAAGGTGGGTCCACACTCTTTGGATTTATTGTCAATTCTTTACCTTGGATGATGTGCTGCATTTTAATACCCCCACCAACTGGTTTTCGTACTGGCTTCGTTTCTTAACACTGTCACTTGGTGACACAGAAACAAAACAGATCTCTTCCTGCATTATTGTTTGCCCAAAGGCCCAATTTGGGTTGTGGTAAGAGAGGATGTCTCAGATGAAGGCTGTCATTTCCCGGCCTTTGAGGGATCCTGCTCCAGTGGGCTGAGTAATTTGTTAGAGACTAAAGTGGTGAGGAGGGGATGAAATGTCACCAGCCAGCAGGAAACATGCTCACATGGTTTCTTCTTATGTATCTGGCAAGACTTAATTGTTTCTAAAGAAATCAGCTGACTGATGTTAACCATATGGAACTGTTAATACATGGGGTAACAGAATAGTACAGTTGGATCATGTTTCTTTAGTTGTCTGTAAAATGGCATGTAATTTGTAAACGAAAAATTGTGCTTAAAGCAGCATCACGGCGGACTTCTTCATTTGACATGTGTCAAATTTTCCCCCAAATGATTCCAAATGCATGGCACTCTTTAAAACACTTCATTTTAATGGCATTCCTTAAAAACCATTGTAATTGGAATTATTTTTTATAGATATAATCTTCTGCCTAATCCTATTGATTATGGGTGCCTCTTCCCTTCCCACACCCCATGTTATGTAACATTTATTTTTTTCCTGTTAATGCTCCAGGAGGTCCCTATTTGGGCACCATTTCAGTAGATGTGACAGGTACCTGCTCTGGGCAACAGGACAGAGATTCTTGTGTCTCTGTAAAAACTTTGTAGAAGGTATTCTTTTAGCTTGGGTTTTATGAAGACTTAATTTAGGGATAAGAATTAAATCCCATCATGGGAGGAAATATATATAGGTAAGTAATGGTTAGACCAAATATGCTGTATACAATAGACAGCAAATAACACAAGGCTTTAGATACACTGTGATTGTGGCGCTAGTGACCAGCCCCTTCCTGATTACACTGGGGACAGATTCTCTCCAGGAGAGTGGAATAAAGTTTCAGTCTTGCTTTTGCTCCAGCAGTTCTTCTTTTATAGTCATGGGTCTATTTCTCTGACTCTTGTTAGGCACTTTTAATTCTACGGTGGTCCAAGTCTGTCATCATGAGAGTTTGGATGAGCATGTATTTGGATCAAGCCTGCTGAATAACTACAGAGGGCTTTCTGTCTGTCTGTCTGTGTCTGTAATGTCTCTCTCTGTAATGGTTCAAAGTTTTGGTTTTAGTACAACAGAGATTTAGAGACTTTCAACCTCCAGGACTGAAACAGATTTTCTACTGCTTGGCTCTTTCTATTCCCACAGCATGAATCAGCGGGGCCTCTCAAATTATGGCAACATTCTCTTTTAAAGGCAAGCACACAACACATCAGGGCCTGTCCCACTGCAGTGTACTTAAGAGTCACCAGGGCTGCTTGTTAAAAATACAGTTTTCCAGATTCTACCTCAGAATATCTGAATCAGAATATCTGAGAGTGGAGATCAGAACTCTACATTTTCAAACACATTTTTGAGATCATTCTGAGGCTATTGGCCAGATGACTCCCTCGGTGAAAAACACTACTTATAAGATGTCTTCCCCTGCGATGTAAAGACGATAGATTTCTCAAATCTGGTTGGGGAATGAATATATCCTGGTTTGAGTGACACCTGAAAGTCTCTCTTCTATTACTCAAAAAACTTTTTTGTTTCTTAGGTGGTTTTCTTCCTCTAACTTTTAAAGGTACTTCACTAAGTTCTTGCTGCTCAACTGGGTATTGTATCCACTTAACCCAAACAACAGTGACAATGCCTATGCTTCCTGGGATGGGGCTTGGAAGAATAGTGAAACATGTCATGTTGTCCCACCTGAATAATGTCTGGGAAACTCAACCTTTTAAGGATACGTCTTCATGTCTTTCTAAAGATATTTCCAAATAAACTCCCAACAAGACTGTAAACTCATTAAACAGAATTGAAAAACTGCTGTATTTCTCTGGTATCATCATTAACCTCCATTATCTGCAGTACGATGGTTATTTGAAAGCTCTCCCACTACAACATACTTAGAAAAGTGGGATAAAGTATAATAAATGTATTCTCAAATGCAAAGGTGAGAATGAAAAAAAGTAACAGAAACCCTTGGGGGTCCAAAACAAGAAGTTGAAACCCCAAGCTCAGAAGGTATTTGCCAACTTCACAACCAAGGAACAAGGTTTCAGTGGCTCTATGGGGACAAAAACAAGATCTTAGCTCTGCAAAAGTCAGAAATGAGACTGAGGAAGCAATGGAAATCTGAAACTCTTAGAGGCACACACTCAGTAGAAGAGTAGGCTAGAAAACATTTACCCCTGTGTCTTGGCAAAAGTTCTGAGTGGGGTAAGAACATCCACTCAAAATCAGTGACCATAGATGTCCTAGCACATGGGTTTGGATTTACATTTATACTACCTAGTCCTGGAAATTCCAAAGATAAAAATTAATATAAAGTGACCCCAGGCTTATAATGTTCTTAGGCATTTAACAGAAGAGAAAAAAGTCCTTAGAGAGAGAAACTTTCAATCCAAGATTCAGAGGATTCCCATAGATAAGGCTCAATTAAATTTGTGTTTGCAAATCTAAAATTGCTAACATTTTATATCTGCCACAATCAGCAGAAACAAGAAGTAGGAGGAGGACCACCCCTCCTCCCCAAGAACTTCAGGAAATAGGATTATCGGATATAGGATGTAGAAATTAACTTAAAATAGATAAAGAAAATAGGGGCATGTGGGTGGCTCAGTAGGTTAAGTGTCTGACTCCTGGTTTCAGCTCAGGTCATGATCTCACAGTTGGTGAGCTTGAACCCTGCATTGGGATCTGTGCTGATAGCACGGAGCCTGCTTGGGATTCTCTCCTTCTTTCCCTGCCCCGCCCTGTCATGTACACGCGGACTCTCTCACAAAATAAATAAATAAATAAATAAATAAATAAACAAACAAACAAACTTTAAAATAAAATATTTAAAGAAAATAAGAAGTGGAATTGAAAGCACAAGAAATAACATAACACTATCAAAAAAGACTAGGAGCATTTAGAAAAGAACCAAATAGAATTTCTGGAATAGAAAAACAAAATGAGTGAAATAAACCCTCAGTGGATGAAATACTAGCAGAAAAGACACAGCTGGAATGAGAATTAGTAATCTAGAAGAAAGGGCTGAAGAAATGACTCAGAACATGAGACAGAAAAGGAGAGGGAAATCACAGATGAGAGCCAGTTCTTCCCTGATGGTTCTAGACTTCCATTTTCCCACCCTGAGTGGACATTGAGGGGATGCTGTGTCTTCGGTAGACAAGAAAACAACTATGTATTCATATGAAAAGGGCTATACAGTAAGATATGTAAAAGGACCAAGTAAGGAATATGAGTGGAGTATTATTTTGTTGTTAGTGTTCTCAGCTGAATCTCAGTACCTAGAACGATGATCCAGGAATTCTTGTCCTACTAACCCTACTTCCTCCCACAAAATTCCTGATGAAGCTATACTAACAAGGGGCAATGTGCTAATAAAAAAATGATAATTAAGGTACTTTTGGTGGGGACAGTTGCTGATACTCCAGCTAGACAGCCCTGGCCAAAGCACAGTAGGGGCAACCTGATTAGGATGAAAGCTAAGTGTGTGTCTCTATTTCTCTAATTTTGAGTTATGATAAAGGAAAAGATACAAATGCAATGAAATAGAAGCTTACACCATACATGAATAGTATAATTTAATATATAATTTTATGAGGAAAAATTTTTTTTCCCTATTTTATGATGAGAAAACTCAAGTTTAATGGGACAAATAATTCTCCCAAGTTCACCTGACATGTAAATGGCATAAGCAAGCTACAGACTCAAGTGATCTGACTCCATTATGCTATTTATACTTGGGCATATGACCTTTTAACATGCTGATAAACACTCACTGATGCTTACTGGTGAATCTGACCCAATCACTGTCCTGAAATCTAACCAGTCAGATTACTCTCCTCTCACCTTGAGGAAAGAGTGGGGAGAGACACAGGCAGAAAGAAGAATATGTTCCCTCCCCCCTGGGAAGCAGAGGGGTTTCTGCGTTTGAGAACACAGGGTGGGAGTGAGCAGGAAACATTCATAGAGGAGGTGGCATTTAAGTGGATTGGTCTCTCGAAGGATGAGCAGGGCTTTGCTGGGGAAGAGCTCTGGAGACAGAAACAGCAGCATATGCACTGGCACGGGTCTGTGTAGGGCTTTAGTGATGAGTCTGATGTGACCAGGATACAAGGTATGTGAGGAGGAAAATGGGAGGTTAAATTAGAAGGGCCAGCTGGCGTCGGACTGTGACAGGCTTTATAAGACACAGAAGTTTGGGTTGCTTGGGGTTGGTTCCTTTGGAGTTGACGCTTTGAATGACTAGTGACGCAGGCAGAGTGGGAACCACTAGAACTATTGGTCCCTCTCATAAACACGTTCTCTATCATGAAGTAATAGCCCCAGGAGCCCTGCTAGAAACACTAGGATGTGGAAGCTCAGACTGTGGTTGCTTTGGGCCTCAAATCCCCACCTGATTCTGGGTGGACTGTATCTGAAACCAGACTTTTGTGAAGGGTAACAAATAATAGTGTCCTATATTCTCATATTCTCCAGCCAGAATTACATGCTCAAGTGGCCAGTGCCCTCGTCTGAAATTCTATCATTTGTATGCCTTTTGTTCTTAGGAACTATCCTGGTTAAAATGCAAATATGTCTCGAATGGTGATTCTCAGCTTCTGCTTGCACTTCTGGCATCACCTGGGGATCATTACAAAATACTGATGCGTAGGTATCACTGCCAGGGTCTGATTTAACTGGTCTGAGGTGTACCCTGGGCATCAGAGCTTTTTAAAGTTCCCCAGTTAATTCTAAGGTGAATCCACGGTTGAGAAGCAGAGCCCTTGAAGGGAGAGCACATTCTGCCATGAGGGTAGTCAGGGACACAGAGGGATAAGGAACAGCAAAACAGCTTCACAATTTCTCTGGGAGCTTCCTCTGGTTATGGGGACTTGGTAGAAGTCTTGTCAGTACATTTTTTTTTTTGAGATTGGATAAGCCACGTTCATCTTCATAGTTGCTAGCCAAAAACTGTAAGAAATTGAAGGGAATGATGCTTGTGGAAAAAAAAAAAAACCCACAGCATTTTGGAAACAATTGTTCCCACCTTTAGTTTAATCCCTAAAACACAACCACCAGATTCCATTCTTCATTTTCACTGTGTCCCTGCTTTGGAGGAGAGCAGAGGAGAAGGTTAGAGCTCAGCAGTGAATTAGGATGACATATTAATGATCACTTACAGGTCATAAAATGTTGTCAAGCATATTAGCACTCTGATGCCCACAGTAACCATTAAGACAAGCATCATTTTTGCCATTTTACCAATGAGGGTTCTGAAGTGGGGAAAGCATAAGTGACATGTCCAAAGTCACACCGCTCACAAGTGTATCACCTCAAATGAAGCCAATCTAGATCTCAGCACTATTGCAATGCCCAGAGTTCAAGAATGGAAGGCAGACACCTATTACATCTGACTGGGAATTCCAACTTACACTTCCATGGATTCCCATCAATGGTCCACACTCATTCAACTAATACTCATTCTTTGCCCAGATGGGGGTGGAGAATGCAAAGAATACCTTGAGTTGTGATCACACCTTCCCCTGGCTAATCACCCTAACCTCCCCTAGTTCTTCCTTTAGGGTCCCTATCTCAGTCACCAGCATCACTGTCTTTCCAAGAGTCATCTTGGATGGACACCTCCTTTTATGCCTTAGACTCTCACATCCAATCACTTCACCAATATAATGTCATTTTGCCTTCTTTTTCTCAGCTGTGTCTATTCCTCATTTCCAGTCCCAACACTATGCATGTTGAAGTGACCATCATGTCATAGCTAAACTGCAATAGTCATCTGTTAACTGGTCTCCCCTAGGAGAGGGGAGATTCTGCACTCTCTGCTGATGTATTATAGCCATAGTTTAACAGACTCCAATTCAACCTAATGAGAGACAGAAAATCTTGGGGACCTCAGGTTTCTACCTCTCCACAAACATTTGTTTACAGATTTCCCTTCCATTCTTCCTCTCTACTTGGAAGAATAATGGGTTTGAAACCAAAATAATCAGGCCATGTCTTTGGATTGTGTCACTTAACAGTATTTTCTCTGATACTTATCAAATACCTACTACATTCCAGTTCTTGTACAGGCAAATAAAATACTTAACTTTACATATTTTTTGTTTCATCCTACTTCACTATTAAGAATGACTATAGGGACACTTGGGTGGCTCATTTGGTTGAGCATCTGACTCTTGATTTCGGCTCAGGTCATGATCCCAGGGGCATGGGATTGAGCCCCACAATGGGCTCTATGCTGAGCGTGGAGCCTGCTTCAGATTCTCATTCTCTCTCTCTCTCTTTGTCCCTCTCTGCCCCCCCCCCTCTAAAATTTAAAAGAAAACGCTATAGTAAAGGCTTCTAAAGGCACATGTACATAGGGTTGTGGGAACACAGAGAGACAATCTAGCTTTGTCCCAGAGAATTGAAAGGAGATGTGACATTCAAAGCTGATCTTAAACATTGCTAGAGAGGAGGAAGGATGGTTGTTCTGAGCAGAGTGAGGCCTGCCTGGGAAGAGGGCTCTGCAGGCTTCAGGGAGCTGTCATCAGAACTGGGTTTTAGAACATGAATCCTGGAAGCCATGTGGAATAAGGCCTGGAAGAAGGAACAAGTGATGGCAGAGTGAAGGATTAGGAGAAGAAGGTAGTTGTCCAGAGTGAGAAGGAAACTAAGTGCCTCAGTGCTTACAGAGTAAAGCAGGACAGAGGTGAAGAAGGAGTGAGGAGATGGGGGAGAAGGGAAAGGCAAGGATAATATAAAAGATGACATGGGAGAGGGAATACATCCATAAAAGGGACAGAATGGTAAGAATTAGTTGTACAGTTAAAGAAACTGGGGTACAGAGATGGAGATTACTGACCTCAGGCCACCCAGCTGTCTTAGGGTCAGGGCCAGGGCTGACTCCTTGTTTAGTGTCCATTTACCAGTACCAGTAATAAGAAAAAAATTTCTGGAGTGCCTGGGTGGCTCAGTTGGCTAAGCACCCAACTCTTGATTTCAGCTCAAGTCATGATCCCAGGGTTGTGGGATCAAGCCTCATGAGGGGCTCCTACTGAACAAGGAGCCTGCTTAAGATTCTCTCTCTCTCTCCCTCTGCCCCTCTCACCTTCTTGCTGTTTCTTTCTCTAAAATAAAAAAAAAATAAAATAAAAAATTTCTAAGTATATAAATAGTACCAGCTAACATTTATTGGCACTTAACATGCGCCCAGCACCACGTGGTAGGTGCTGCATGTATATTACCTTGCTCAACCTTCCCAGCAATCCTAGGAGGTAGACTGAATGCTGTCTTCGGATGACAGGTCAGGGGACTGAATTGAGAGAATGAACTTTAACTTGTCTACAGCCCCAGTAAGTGAGTGAGGAATTAACTCACCAATCTGTGTGACATCAAAGCCCCATGTAGTTAATCATTAGGTCATCAGTGATTCATTTTGGATTACACATATAATCCTGAGCAACCTTGATGTGCTAGAGCCCATTGCAATGGGCATTTGTAGCCCTTTAGATTTCTGTAGAGCTACTTGTTTTAACTTTAGGAACCCTGAGTTTTGAATCAGAAGATGCCATGTCTAGATTTTCTGTAGGACCTTAGGATTTTTCAGCCATCCACCTTCTCCTTGAATGTATCAAAACAGTTGATACAAAAAAAAATAGGTATTGTCTAGGAAAATTGTTAGGTGCAGTCTAATTGCCAACTGCTCTTTCCCCCCTGTCTCCAAATTGTTCTCCATTCTGCAACGAGAACTTCCGTTTGTTTCCCGAGCTTGTTTGTGATCTTATATACACCTTTCCTGTTTTGGTTCTATGTGAATGAAGTAAATTTACATCATACCTGGACTCAAGGTATTTTGTGATAATATTAGAGCTTTTAAACAGGTATTTCAGATATACAAAAAAAAAAAAGGAATTCACATAGTAAACACATGTGTACTTCATAACTGGCTCAGTGATTCATATTGTCTTAGGCCTGATGAAATATGGTGGCAAGAGCACAATACATATTTGTTGAATAAATGAATGGATTTACCATCTATTTGCATCTTCAGGATGGTGCCTGTCCACTTTCGTCTTTTGCAGCTCTAGGACAGCATTTAGCCAATAATTTGGTCTCATAAGACAGGATCCATTTCTATCCTTATAAAAGTTCGCTGCATGTTTAGACCACCCAACAATGGGCAAACGTGTCTCCAGGGACTTCTGCCCTTCCTCCACTCTTGGCCGAGAGAACTTCCATTTTTTTCAGCCAAGCCAGGTGGCATCTACACACACACACACACACACACACACACACACACACACACACACACACACGGATGCACATGTATGGCCCTTGTCTCCCAGTGCCTTCTGATTGATGTGTTCCATATCTGTAACTTTTATTGTGGTAAAATATACATAACATAAAATATACCATTTTAACCACTTTAAGTGTAGAGTTCAGTGGCATTAAGTACAATCACCTAATTGCACCACCATAGCCACCTTCCACCTCTAGAAATTGGGTCTATATTTTATAATTAATTTGGCTACAGTCAACAGCAGAGGCCTTTACGACACAGAAGACAACACTTCACTAACAGCCTTAGTTGAAGCTTAGAATTGAGTGTGTACTTGGATTTCTTGGTGGCTGCTACACATTGGTGACCATGGGAGAAGATAGTATTACAATAAATCTTAAACTTCTTGAGAGAAAGAAAATAATAGAAATTAATAGCTGACCCTTAGCTTAAAAGATTTTTAGAAGCGAAACTCCATAATTTTCAGTGAGTTTGTTAACCTGGCAAATGATAAAGAGACGGACAGAGCAGAAGGATTTAGGTGGAAGAGAACTAGAAAGAACTATAGAAGAGATGTATGTTGCTAGGTGATGTGGCAGAACTATCAATTTTTGTACACTCAGTGTAAGACAAGGTATATTAGCCCTGGAAAGAAATTTAGGATGTATGTCAAGTATGAGAACTGCAAAAAAATTTAAATGACAATTGGGGTTTGAACTAAAGCATTTCCTGCCCTTGG
Source organism: Panthera leo (assembly GCF_018350215.1). Lineage (NCBI taxonomy): Eukaryota > Metazoa > Chordata > Mammalia > Carnivora > Felidae > Panthera > Panthera leo. The sequence goes on along the minus strand of NC_056685.1, from coordinate 114,884,806 downwards.
CCCTGTTCCAGCAGGCCAGCTACTGATGCCTGATGCTCAGTGTAGCGTCACATGTGACCATGCTGACCATGCTCATAGAGGATCATGCCATCTGTCACTTCTCAAGGGCAATGATCTAGTGTTTATAGCTCAGGTGATGGTCACAAAGTATATTTCTTTTTTAATAAATGTGCTTTTTGTAGTAGTTACACTCTCTGATTGCAAAAGAAATGTAGTTGAAATTTACCCAAGTTGCAAAACCATTACCCTCATGGAATGAGTGAATGAATAATCACACCCCTGAAAACCATGATTTCTTTCACTCTTATTTTCAGTTGAATTCACTGTACCAAAGCTCTAGGAACAAGAGGCCCAGCTGTCACAGACATATTATAACAGCAGCTGGCATGGTCTCTAGAGTTTTTAGCTTGGGAGTGGTAGATTGTTTCTGTGTTATAGATATGGTGGCTGTGCAAGTTATTCAAACGGGCACTTTTGAGAGTGAAAGAGGGCATTGTTAATAATTATGTGGGGGTAACAGTCATAACCTGGGACTGTCCTGGGTAAATCATGGTGTCTACACATACAGGAAAAGCATCTGGTGATGTGTTCAATTAGAGCTCATATCCATTTAATGACTGTGCAGCCAGTACTGTGGGAACTTTGATTAGGCATCAAGGTAAGAAATCCATTACACATTTGTCATTAGTATTACCCCTACACCCTCCCACTGAGGAGGATTCCTCCATCAGTATGCTGACCTGCTGAAGGCTGCAGTCAAGGAAGTCAGATCTGAGGATCTAGGTCTGCAGGGATTAGATTTGAGAACTCCCAAAATAAATGACTACTATTAAACGGAATCCCACAATCCAGCCTCGCAGCAGGGTGATTCTTCTTCATGTCTCAGCAGTATTAGAAATTGCCATATACCATGGACTTTTAGGGACCCCTTCCCCTAGCCAAACCCGAGAACTGTAAATCTGATGTTGAAGATCATCTGGGTCTACCAAACATAGTTTGGGAATTTCAAATGTTCAAAATGAATGATTCATCCCCAGAGTGTGATGTGACAACAGAAAATCATGTCATATTGCCAGTATTTATTGTGCCTACTGTTGGTAGTGCACAGTATGGTACTTTGAAGTCAAATTGCCTGAGTTCAAGTGCTGGCTCTGCCATTTACTAGCTGTGTGTCCTTGGGTAAGCTACTTAACTTCTCTGTGCCTCAGTTTTCTCTCATCTGCACAATAAGGTCGATACCTATGAGCTAATGTACCTAAAGAACTTAGTGCAGTGCCGGTTGCATAGTGGATATTTGATGAACATCAGCACTTATGTTAAATGTGCTGAGCTAAGCACGGAGTTACAGAGTTGAAGAACACGTGGTTCTCATTCTCGTCTGAGGCCAGTCCACCTCAGCCAGGCCAGGCCCCCAGTGGAGTTTGGTGCCTCACATCCCTCCCAAATTTCCACTTTGGTGCCAAGTTCAATGATGGCAAACACTGGGCTTTGTATACCTCATTAGCCACCCAGGTGCCTCAGCCGTTCCCATCTCTCCCTTGTTTTTATTAATAGAGTTTATAGAAGTTTTACATTGACAAAAAAAATGAGCAGATAGTACAGAGATTTACCAGCTGGCATGCAGTTTCCCTATTATTAATGTCTCACAAAAGTGTGTTACTTTCTTTACAATGAATGAGTATCAATACATCATTATGGACTGAGGTCCATGGTTTCCTCAGGTTTCCTTAGTTTTTTTTACCTAATGTACTTTTTCTGCCCCACTGTACCACATTACATTTAGTCATCATGTCATCTAGGCTCCTCTTGGTTATGACAGTTTTTGAGACTCCCTGTTTTAGATGACCTTGATAGTTCTGAAGAATACTGGTTGGGCTTATCATGGGATGCCCCACTATTGGGATTTATCTGATGTTTTCCTTGACTGTATAGGGTTACAGGCTTTGGGGAGGAAGACCACAGAGGTAAAGTGCCATTTTTCATCACATCATATCAAAAGTATATACTACTGGGGAGCCTGAGTGGCTCTGGGTGGATCCGACTTTAGCTCAGATCATGATTTCACAGTGTAAGTTCAAGCCCCACATCAGTCTCTGAGCTGGCAGTGAGGAGGGGCCTGCTTAGGATTCTCTCTCTCCCTCTCTCTCTCTACCTCTCCCCCACTCACTTTTGCTCTCTCTCTCTCTCTCAAAATAAATAAGCTTTTTAAAAAGTACGTACTATTAATGTGATTGATGATTATTGATGTTGACCTTGATTACCTGGCTTGAAGTAGAATTCATCAGCTTTCTCCACTATAAAGTAACTCTTTTGTCCCCACTTTCAATACTATACTTTTGGAAAGAAAGCCACTATATACAATCCACTCTTCAGGAGTAGGGCTCCTCCTCCCTTTTTAAGGGCACAATTGACATTACCTTATACTGTATTTATATACATTTATTAAGAGTTGGATGGATATTCTGCGATTGTGAGCAAGGGCTGTCAAGGAAGGAAGTGATTATCTCAGTTGGAAGGCTGAGCTCACAGCCTGAGGACAAATGCCCAAGTGGAGATGAGTTGGGTTTCTCCCATAGAAGTCAAAGCTACCAGAAGAGGTAAAACAACCCGATAAGAGGAAGGCAGAGAAGTGGGTGGTGGCTATGGTGGGGGACATCCGTCAACAGTACACCATGAATAGAATAGTCCTCTTCTATATGATTCAAAATCCCTTCTTTAACTAAGGCCAGTGATGATTCTTTGAGTTCCACTGTAGTTGTTATGCATTCACTATGTAAGGGGATTAAAAAAAAAAAAAGCTGTCATTTTGATTGAGGAGGATTAGAAAAGAAGAACATTTTTAGACATTTCTAAAGAACTCATTTAGCTGCTTCCTAATTAATCAGTCCGTTTTGTGAGAGCAAACTGCTGTATAATTACTAGGGGAAAATTACTCTTAAAGAGAGACCCTGAACTGTCTACAGGAAAATGTGATTTCCTCACTGGTGCTCAGAAAGACTTAACCTGTTTAACATGGATGAACAATTTTATTAACAGCGTGATTACCCATCATCTGGTCATTAAGGGTCAATCCTATTTTTTTTTTCTTTTTTTTAATATTTTTTTATTTTTTTTATTTTTTTAATGTTTTTACTTATTTTTGAGACAGAGACAGAGCATGAGCAGGAGAGAGAGAGGGAGACACAGAATTCGAAGCAGGCTCCAGGCTCTGAGCTGTCAGCACTGAGCCTGACACGGGGCTTGAACTCACAGACTGTGAGATCATGACCTGAGCTGAAGTCGGTTGCTTAACTGACTGAGCCACCCAGGCACTCCGGGTCAATCCTATTTTAGAGCTATTTCTTTACACAAGTGTTGATGAGGAAAGAGAAAAAAACAATCTGGCCGATAGGCATGAAATCCAAAATTCTGAGACATCTACCAGACTATATTAATACTTTTCTCTCCATTGTGAGCACTGTACTTGATATCCTAGGTAGTTTTTATAGTATGTCTTGAGATAAAATCTCCCATGTGATAAATGCTAAGTTTTATTTAACAAGCAAGCAAGTCAGCATCTGGAAGCATCTGCAGGCAGATCTTTAACTTCCAGGAATTATGTTGGGGATTTGGTGTTTCTATAGCAACATTTTGTTGTGGCATAAACTAAGTTTGAAGAATGCTGAAGGCTTTGCTTCTATAATGTTGTATTTCTTTCATCCCCATACCACACATTACAGCGAGTCTCATGATCTTACCTACTATACATATGTCTGTTTTAATTGTATTTTCTAACATTTTTCTCACCTGAAAAAATCATGTAACAACAGAAACTCCAACCATTTGAATGATCTTGGGAGAAAAAGCTAACAAAATGGCTGCCCCTTGTTCAAAGCTGAAAATTTTCATGCAAGGCGCTTTACTTCTCCAACAGTAATATGCTTCCATTATAGGAAAATTGTCTAAGTTTGAAAGAAAAATGAGGACATCATTAAAACTATTAGTAAGGCTGGAAACAATGCAGTAATTTTTAACCTAATGGTGCTCTGAGAATGGCATGAACGTTTTTGATTATCCAGGCTTTGTTGATGGATGCGGGTCTTTCTGGTCCATTTTAATAACTAAGATTAGTTAGCTTCAAAAAAAGATTTGAGATATGGCAAAAAAAATTCCCATCTACAGGTTCCTGAGCACTTTTTTGACAACCTTGAATGTTAAGTTGTCTGAAGCTTCATTTTTATAGAAAATTAGTTTTCACCAGGTAGAACTGGAAATTACTGTCAGGGAAGAATAATTTCCAGTGGAGTTAGAATTAGTACACATTTTATGTTTTTACTGTTTATATATACTTCTTCCACTTCTTATGACCTGAAGTCATAATCTTTCCATGGTGATGTCACAGCCATTGCACAATAACTAATAAAAGATTTGAATCCTAGTCATATAAAAGCAAAAAACTGGACTATTGCCTGTGGCTTCTCATTTATTAAGGCAAAGATGAAAGAAGCATCAGATGCAAAATTTCAAGTGCAGATTTTTCTTCCTTAGGAATTCTTTGTTGAAATGGACGTGTTCCTAAGATATTTGAAAATTTTTTCTTTGCTATATTAGAGAAGGTTTAACATTCAGGTTTACAAACTTTTCATTAGGCCAAGTGAAATGTCCAAAGGTTGAGGTGACTGTGTCCAAAACCTTATTCACAACTAAATGATGAAATTTGACAAGGATTCTCAACTGGGGAGCAGGAAGGCTGGGGAAATCAGGCTATACAGGTCTAAATATATTGAATGCTTCAGAGGCTAATCTAAGACAGCCTTAGTGTAGTCCTTAATATTTCCACTTACAAAGGGAACAGTTTACATGTGGCTTCATCAAAGAGTCAGGAGGGTGGTTTCATCTTTGGAACATTCTAGGGTGGTTCTATCCAATGCCTGAGAACATACTGTGGTGTGATTTTGGGAAACCAGCAGGTGCCAAGCAATGTCCCTTAATAATGTCTAAATATCTGAAATTCTACTTTTAGAGTACACAGAGAGATGGCACTGGTGTAGAGAAGACAGTACCAACTTTGGAAACAAAACTCAATTCACAATCCAGAAGCCACATTTACCATCAGTAGGATTTTGAGCAACCTTAACCTCTCTGTAAATTAGAGATAATGGGATGTGTGAAGCCACTATCCTGGGCCCATCTTCCCTAAATTCAAACTCTCTCATCTCCCTTGTAGATAAGGGTAACCAGTTGTGGTCAATGAGATGTAAATGGGAACCCTCTAGGGGCTTCTGGGAGGAGTTGTTCTTCCTTTTAAAGGGGCTATGCTCAAAGGAATTGCTCACTGGTGTCCCCTCCTTTCCTTTTCTCTGTGAAACCTTGGGTTTCCTTACCCATCTTGCATTTAAGAGGAAACAAGAGAAGGAAGAAAAGCCAACATTCTAGATATGGCAGAATGGAAAAATGGGAAGGGTCTAGGAGTCTTTGATGGCATCATCTGGCTGGAAACACCAACTTCTATATTTAATATAAGAAAATTAACTGCCTTTGTGGTTGAAGCTGCCATCAGTGAGATATTCTAATTCCTGCAGCTGGAAGCATTCCTAACTGCCCCTCTCACCAAGCATGTTATAATGATTAAATGAGATGATAAAACCCTGGCATAGGATGTGGTTCACAGTAGGCAGAGAATAAGTGTTAGTCCTTTTCTCTACCCAATACCCTCCATATCTCTTTAAATACAAAGGCACATTAATATAATAACTCATTACATGGTTCATACTAAGTTATTTGTGTTGTTAGTTGGGTTTCTCTTAGGCAGGGATATAAAGGGCCTTATAGGCTATGTTGAGTTTGTGTTAGAAATGAGGAGCACTGAGGGCTATTTAAGTGAGGACACCATATGGTGAGATTCACAGTCTAGATAAATCAATCTAGAGTTTTTATAGGGTATGCTTGGGGTGGGAATGGGCTGGCAGCAGAGAGAAGGAATTAATCTGCTGTAGCTGAAGTGTGGCAACAGCAGGGATGGAAAAGATGGGATGAAGGTAAACTATTAGGAGGTAAAATAACCAGGATTTGGTGTTTGACTGGATATGGGTATGAGGAGTAGGGAGGAGTCAAGGATGAATCCTAACTTTTGAGCTTGAACAACTACATGGATGGTGGTACAAATAAATATAGTTATCGCCGAGAAAAATATAGTTATTGTTGATTTAAGGAAATGTTGATGAGGTCAAGCAGACTGAGCTGGTCATGTCCCTGAGGCAAGTTAGATATCTGACCCTGGGAGATTTGGAAGCCATTAGTTTAAAAGTAGTAGCTTAAATCATGGGAGTAGACATGATGAACCATAAAGGGAATATGTAAGTTTAATTAATGAGTCTGAAGATAAAAGGTGTGGGACAGTGATCAAATTGATATAATAAACTACCAAGAAAATAATGAAAATGAGTCTATTTATAACATAAGAAATGAGAGATTGCTAAAGAAGAATTTATAGTTGTCATTGTCTGTTATTTAAGAAGATAAAACATTTGCAAGAAGGAGGTATTTTCTTAAGAAATCAGAAAATAAACCAAAAATTAATAAGGACAAAAGCTGAAATTACTTAATCAGAAAGTAAAATAATGGTAAAAGGAGAACTAAATTCAAGAGCTATTTTGATCAACAAAATAGATACATAACTCACAGGTATGATTATAAAAAAAAAGAGTGTGAAATCATACAAGTTTGGAATAGAGACATAATCACAGATACAAAATAAGATTATAATAAAATATACATGCAACTCTTTGACAAAAGATCTGAGAACCTACAGTAAATAAGAGATTGTCTTATAAATTTTGAATTCCCAAAAGTGACCAAAGAAGGAATTGAAAATTTTGATAAATTACCACAGAAATGTTTAGATAGATGGTTAATAAATAATGATTTTAAAAGTCATCAGGATCAGATAATTTCAAGCCTGAGTTCCAGACAGATTTAAAGAATAGATAATTCCAGTAAGTTATTGCAATCCATAAAAATACAGGTTAAAAACTTCCCAATTCACCCTATGAAGCTAGCATACTTTAATATCAAAGCCTGAAATTGAACCAGAAAAGATGATCAACGAATCACATTAATGAATACAGATGCAAACACTGTACACTTTATTAAATAGGATTCATTGGATTATCAAGAAATAGTCCACAGTTATCAACACTAGTCTATTCTAGAAATTTAAAGATAGTTAAATATGGGAAAATTTGTAAATATTAATCAACAAATTAAAGGAGGAAAAGCATTCCATCATATCAATAGATGCTTGAAAGGCTTTGGATAAATTCAGAAACTTTCTTAAAACTCACATACACATACACAAAAAGTAAAATGGGAATAGAAGGAAAGGTCTCAGATTATGACGAAGATTATTCATGGAAAATTAGCAGCAATACATATCTAAATGGTGACATGCTGTGGTAGATCATACTCTTGCTCTTAATTATCTGTTGTATTACCTGCAAAAGGATTATTCTTCCCCACACTCACGGACATTATGACATCATGAGGCTATGGTCTGGCCATTTTATTTGCTTTGGCCAATGAATATGAGAGGAAGTGATGTATGTCACTGTAGAGCTGTGCATTAGGACCATTGTATGAATTGGTCATTGCTATTTTCCCTGTTACAAGGATGGCAAATGTTAGTGCAAAGCTGGATCCTTAGCCTGGACTCTAGAATAAGAAGACGAAAGAGCAGAGCCACAGCTCACCCACAGCCTGTATATTAGGAAGTAAAAAATGAAGCTTTACTGTTAGCTGTAAGCCCCTGAGATTTTGGGGTTTATTATGACAACATATCATAGCAAAAGCTAAATAAAAAGTTACAAGCAGGAGTAGAATGATGCCAAAAACAGACAAAACAAAAAGGAACCAACACAAAGAAAACCTAAAATATGGGGCATTGGTTCTCAGGGCCAGGCAGTTATGGCAAGGAAACTGTCATTAGAGGCTGGAAGGATGGTGGTCTGAATGATGTAGTGGTCAAACATTCTCAGAATTATTGCCAGTGGTGTCTCCACAGGCAGAAAATGGACCAAATGAGCTTATGAATTCATATGAAAAGTTTGGGAATAAAATGCTACTAGTATGTACTGGTTGCTATGGTCTGGGTTCGGCAACTTATTACAAGGAGGAGATCAACTCAGGAAAGAATTGGCTGGCTTGCAAGCATGATTGGAAAATGGAACTGTGCATTATCTCCAACTGGTATAAATTCAAATTGGGAAGCACCCTGAGCAACAAGGGCCAACGAAGATAGTTGTGTGACAAGAACCAAATCAAGACTAGGGCCATCAAGCATTCCATGAAAGCTTTTGAGCCGGTGAAGGTAGCACATAGTTGGAAAGGATGGCTCAGTGGAGAATGACTGTATCATGACTTTCCTACAGAAGTTCATAAGCTCAAAATACTCCAAATTAAGTCAAGAGAGAATTGGCCAAAGTTTTGGAGAGAGATGTACTGCTAAAAGAGCTACCAACCTATGGTGGCCATTGGCTATTCAAGACTTGAAACAATTTTTGGATCTCTAAGCTTCTATGGGCAGAGAGCAAGATGAGGGAAAGAAAAGATGCTGAGCCCCAAGGAAGGACATAATCTCCAATATCCTTTAAAAATGACCAAGAGAAATAATGGAAATAGAAAGAACTCTGAGAGGACAGTGCCTCTCTGATGGAGAGCAATGGCCTGGGATGCTACTTGTCGGGAGCAGAGATTTAGGACGAATCAAGAAATTCCCCTTTATACAGGATTTGAGGTCCTTGCAGCATTTCCTCTGTGGAATTTTAGGATTACTACAGATTGGTGACTGCTCTGTACCTTCCACTCTTCCCCCTTTCCAAGGCAGGTGTGAATAGAGATTGTCCTATCTCTGTTTTCCACCACCGTACATTGGGACTACTAGAGGATACATTCTTTCTTGTCATTTTTTCGTTTCAAGATCCAGAGCAGCCACATCCAAATATGATGTAGGAGCTATTACAAAATCTTGAATGGCCTCGTCCCTCACAACTGGCTAGGACTTTTTAAAGGTTTTTCTTGGGGAAAAACAGATGTTTTTATTTTGTGAACGAAAGAAGGAAAGAAAATATTTTCGACCCAGGGGCAGACTGTGGTAGATGGTATTATTATTTCCAGTTACTTGATGCCCTCCCTGTTTGGGTTCTTCTTTTCCACAACATTGACATTAGGCTTGGCCTTGTGACTTGGCTGTGGCCTGTGAATGTGAGTGGAAATGGTGCGTGTCACTTCTGGGCAGAAGTATTAAGGATCATCTCATGATATGGCCATCACTCTTTTTCTTCTATCACAGCATGGCAGATCCCAGACAGATACTCTGCCTTTAGTTTAGATCCAGAAAGAAAGACTTATGGAAGAGAACCACAACCTATTAGCAGCCAGTATATAATGTGGGCTAAAAATAAACTTGTGTTTCTCAAGGTCCGGATAATTTCAAGTTGCTTTGCTGCAGCATAAGCTAACTAGGAAGATGTGACTAATATGTCTGTATTCATGTGGCTAAAGCTGTTTCCATTAAAATAAAGAACAAGACAGGAATGCTTACTATCACCATTATTTAATACTGTCTGGAGACTCTACTAAATGCAATAAACATAAAATGCACTATATAAATACTGAAAGAAAGAAGTGAAGTTTTTTGCTGATAATATAATTTCCTGCCTGCTATCACCAAGAAACTCTAGTAAAACACAAGAAGAAGTAATAAAAGAATTTGATAAACTCAGATAAAGAATTTGATAAAGATATAAAATTATTAGCTCCTTCTATATGAGCAGCACACATATGAAAACGAGGAAAATATTCCACTCATAATACTGACAAAATCCATGAGTTTGGAATGAATTATACAAGAAAGGAATAGGATTTATATTTAAAATATCCTACTGGAAGGCAAAAATATGATCTGACTATGTTCTTGAAAAAGAATACTCTTTATTCTAAAAAATTCTGTTCTCCTGAAGTTAGTATATAAACTTAGTGCAACATCAGTAGAATCCAAATAGTATTTTCAATGGGATAAAATACTCTTAAATTGATGAATAAAGAACGGCAGTATTAAAAAACTATATTAAAACTACTTTTTTAACTACTAGTTAAAAAACTACTTAAAAAACTATATAAAAACTACTATATAAAAACTACAGTACAGGTACAATACTGTACCAAAAAATCAGTAAAAATGATAGAGAACTCAGAATTAGGTAGTGTGTGTGTGTGTGTGTGCGCGCGCGCGCGCGCGCACACACGCACATGTGCGTATATGTGTGTATTTTATTGTGGAGAAATTTAATTGGTAGTCTCACCACAACTGGATATACTCTTAGAAGAAAATAAATTTGAGGCCCCTAGTTTACATTAATTCCAAAAATAAATTCCCGATAAAGAGTAGAAAGTAAAAATGAATACTAATCATTTTAGAAAAAAATTAGTGTACTTTCAGTATATGTACTTTGAATTGGAGAAATCTTTTAAATTAAGACAGGATATGTGATATATATATACAACATACACACATAAAATGTTAAGGTAGTAAAGCTTTATGGTATTATTTATAGTGCAAGAGATAGAAAATCAAAGTCACTAGACAAACAAGTTAGGGAAAATATTTTAAATTCAATTGATAGATAAAAAATTACTATCTACACTAAATGAAAAGCTCCCTTACAATTTATAAGATACAATCAACCCAATAGCAAAATGGGTTGGGGATATGAATAAGCAATCGACAGAAGGACAAGTATGATGAAATGTTCAACTTTCCCCAGTAGGCAGGGAAATGGAAATTAAAATTGCCATGATAATACCCATCAGAGTAGCAAAAATAAAAGTGTAATAGCAGCTATTATTGGCAGAGATGGGAGCAGGGCAAGGGCACTCTCAGACATCACTGGTGGAAATGGAAAAAGGCAATTCATGATCTCTATTAAAAATTTTAAATGCATGTACAATTCAACCATGCAATCCACTCCTGGGATTCTGCTGTATAAAAATAAATGCTCTAGTACATAAGCATGTATATATTCAAGGATGATTATTGCAGCATTATATCTAATAATAAAAAGCTGGTAGCTAATCAAAAGTCCATTAATAAAAGAATAGCTGAATGAATTATAATAATTCTTACAGTAGAATATTATGCAAGAATTAAAACTTAATGATCTCTATATACTACTTGGCTTAAAGGAATTTCCATCCATTATATGTATTGCTAAGGTATAGAGAATTATATATCACTAATCCCTTTAAAAATGCCTCTTTACACCTTCTGTGTACGTGTGTGTGCATGTATATGTATATGTACATAAAATTATACCTGTGTGTACATAATGCATAAAGAATTATAGGAAAGGTTGTTCACTGAAATGTTAATAATCATTCTCTCAGAAAGGTGGATTTCAGGTGACTTCTAGCCTTTTCCTCAATGTATTGTTTGATTTTTTTTTCCTTTTTTTTTTGGCAATGACTGTTCAATTTCTATCAGGAGGAGGAAAAAGCAATAGACTTTTCTTCATTGTAGGGAGGAAAAAATGGAACAAATGCTTAGTGCTGTGTAAGTGGGGATACCTCATATTTTATTCATAAGCAATAAACACCTATAAAAAATGTAAATGTCCAAGATTAGGATTTGGTTAAAGAAATTATCTGTCTCTGAAAATACTACAGAGTAACCATCTACAATTACGCTGACATTAAAATATTCATGTTTTATTGTTAATAGAAAGCAAAACTATATCATCAGGGAGTATGTGTGTATTTTTTATGTGTGTATGTATATATATGTGTGTATATGTGTACATACATAAGTATATATTTATATATACTATGATATATAAACGTCTTGAAAGAGATACAACAAAACATACTAACAGGGTTGATTTCTCAGTGCCAGGTTTAAAACTTTTTTTCTATTTTCTAATTCTTTCCTTTCACATCATGTGTGACTTTTGGCAACAGAGAAAGTACTAAACTTTCCTTTTCTTTTTCCATTGCCCTTCCCCCAATTTGGATTGGTTATTCTTCAATACAGAGGAGGAAGAGGAATTAACAAGAGAGTGGAACACAGGAGATCTTCCTGGTTCTCCGTTTCAGAATTTGCAGTTGTGCTAGAATTTAGCTTTCATTAGAGGAAATAGAAATGCATTCCTTTAGGGTGCCTCGTTGGCTCAGTCAGTTGAGTGTCTTAATTTTGGCTTAGGTCATGGTCCCAGGGTCATGGGATCAAGCCCAGTGTTGGAGTCAGAGCTGAGCATGGAGCTTGCTTGGGATTCTCTCTGTCTCCCTCTGCTCCTCTCCCCTGCTCTCTCTCTGTCTCTAAAATAATAATTTTAAAAATGTGTTCCTTACTCTCATTCTTCCCTTGTTGATAAACCTTAAAGTCAAACACGAAAAGGTGATGTTAACCTTACTAGTTCTAATCATGGTTGCATGCCATAAAGATTAATATTTTCCTTGGTTATTCCCTCCCCTTTTCCCTGGACCATTTCCCGTGTACCTTAATGAACCAGTGCATTCATTCCTACAAGGTCTGTTTATGAGCTAGAAAGGAAAGACAGACTGTCACTTCAAAGTCATAGCTTGTTTTAACACACTTGACCTGATTCACCCTATCTGACTCCAACTGGTTACTGGTCATTTCAAAAAACTAAACCCAAGGATAAAGGTTACCACCTCCAAAGAAATCCCAGAGACTGTGCTGCAGGCACTAAATGAATGTACAAATGAGGAGTCCCAGCAGCGGGATGTGAAGGAAACTGGGTCATCTCCCAGCCCACTTCCTGGGGGCACAGCCTAAGACTGGAGACAGGTTGGTGTTTCTCCCTTTAGAATGCAGGGATTTAGCCGACTTTTCCCCTGCCCGCTGCCAACCTGTGCCCAGATTTCTCCCAGAACTTAAGAAGACACTCATTTCTCAATGTATTCAATAATTAGATTCCTATACATGCAGGGAAAAATTTTAATGTTCATATAAAAATCAATTTTCTCTAAAAAATAAATAAAAAACAAGGAATATCTTCTGGGAAGTTAATTTTTTTTCCTGTTTGGGGTGCCTGGGTGGCTCAGTTGGTGAAGCATCTGACTCTCAGTTTTGGCTCAGGTCATGATCTCACTGTTGGTGGGTTTGAGCCCCACATGGGGCTCTGTGCCGATAGCACAGAACCTGCTTGGGATTTTCTGTTTCCCTCTCTCTCTGCCCCTTCCCTGCTCACTCTCTCTCCCTCTCTATCAAAAATAAAAAAAATAAATTACAAAAAATAAAATTTTAAAAAAGGTTTTTTTTCCTGTTTCATATTAATAGAGGAATAAATAGTTAAGGGGAGAAAGTTAAGTATATAATAATGACCAACAAGAAATCACTAGATAATGGTTAATTGAATTATAGACAACGCGGGCTTACAAAAAGTAGGTATGTTTCAAATGCCTCCATTATGGGAATACTTGCATGTGAAATCTTTGTCATGCTCCATGATGTCCAGGTTTGGTACTTTCTTCAATGTTGGGAGGATTTTAATGAACTATATTCTAAATCTGCGAATGTCTGCATTTTATTACCTTTTGCAAGATGGGCTAATAACCTCCAATTTTACATAAGCCTTCAGTGCTTTTTTTTATGGAGCCTCCCTACGCTGTTAACTGATATTAACAGTAACTGTTTTGCCTAAAAGATAAAACTAAGTTAGAAAACACACAAATTCATGTGGCTCAAATAGTACAGCCTCGTGTGACCTTAGAAGGAAAGGAGGAGAAACAGAGAATTTACTCAGAAATACCTACCCTAACAATTTATTGTACGTATATATAATGGATATATAATATCATATAACTAATATAACACAATATGAAACATGCATATATATTGTATATACATTATATACATATATATATAAATATATATAAAATATAGGTAAATAGCAAGGAGTAGAAATTTATAGAAATGAAATATTTAAAGTTGGCCAACACTTAAACATACAAGTCAAAACACCAAGAGTTTGTTTGAAGAGAATGAATAAATACATTAATGCCTTCTAAGAAATGAGGGTTTTTTTTTTTTATGCATTCCTGCCAGCCCTCTAAAAATTTCAACTTGGTGAACACAATTAATGATGATGATGATGATGATGATGATGATAATGAAAACATAGTGATTAAGCATGTGGGTTCTTTAGTTAGATTGGCCGGCTGGCAATCTTGGCTTCGTTGCTTTATATCTTCGGATAATTTCCTTAACCTCTCTCTGTCTCAGTTTTCAAATATGCAAAATGAGAATAACAATAGTACTCTATTGGCAAAGTTGTTGTATAAAATGTATAAAATGCTTAGAATCCTGTGTCGGATACAGTAAACTCTTAATAACTGTTCAAAAAAGAAAAAGAAGGAAAAGAGGAGATAACCAATGCCATGCCCTGTATCTTGATGAGACTAGCTTTATACCATTTGCACTTGGCTTTGTTCTATGTTCCAGTGAAAGAGTCTTCCAAAATTTTGGCAGGCATTTTAGTCTCATGTTATTCTGAAATTTGCATGTGCACATTTTAAAACAATGTTAATTTAATCCAGGGACCGATGGAGACCTAATACTTGTCACTGGTCACTTTTAAATACAAATCAGAACAGTCCTATTCTTGCATAGCTGTGTTACCTGGTTCTAATCTGAGAGATGGTTCTTGGCTTGGGATACACTCCCGCCCAACCCTTGATTTGAATGTTAAATCAAGCGGTTCAGACTCAGGCCCCCAGTGGGTTTCAGTTAATATCACTCCTGAGGAGTGTTGCTTCTCCACATCTTTGTTATGTATACTTCAATAACATTTATATAAACAAAAAAAGAGGGCATCGCTGCCTCCCAAGGTGACCAGGCATCCTGCGCGGAGGTCCCAGGCTCTGTGGATCAACAAGAGGTGGCTCCGTCCTGGGGAAAGTTGGTTTTAGATAAGTGGGACATCAGGAGGGATGTGGTGGGCAGGGGCCAGAATTAGGTCTAACGCAGACAGGCCAAGCCAAGGAGAGGCAGAACCAGCCCCAGGATGGGGTAGGGGGCAATGAGTCTCCTCAAGGCAAAGAGATGTAGAAAGGGGGGCTGTTTCATAGGGGTCTTATAATGTGTCAGAGTCCCTGTGCTTTCAGAAAGCTGCACTCATGTGGAAAGGGGGCTCTTAGTTGTCAATATAAACCACATGATTTTAAACTGACACCATGTGTTTATTCTTCGGCCAATGTCTAATCACAACTATAGTCCAACGGACTTCGAACTGTTGAACAGAGACCCACAGAGAGAAACACAACAGAATGCATTACACGCATCCATTCATTCTTAACTGAAACCCAAGTTTCATAGAACATTGCTTATTGTTATTGCACGTGGCCCTCTGATATTTGCCCTGCCTTGTGTTCACTCCCCTTCCCTCCCTTGCATCTTTTTTTTTTTTAATATATGAAATTTACTGTCAAATTGGTTTCCATACAACACCCAGTGCTCATCCCAAAAGGTGCCCTCCTCAATACCCTTCACCCACCCTCCCCTCCCTCCCACCCCCCATCAACCCTCAGTTTGTTCTCAGTTTTTAAGAGCCTCTTATGCTTTGGCTCTCTCCCACTCTAACCTCTTTTTTTTTTTTTTCCTTCCCCTCCCCCATGGGTTTCTGTTACGTTTCTCAGGATCCACATAAGAGTGAAAACATATGGTATCTGTCTTTCTCTGTATGACTTATTTCACTTAGCATCACACTCTCCAGTTCCATCCACGTTGCTACAAAAGGCCATATTTCATTTTTTCTCATTGCCACGTAGTATTCCATTGTGTATATAAACCACAATTTCTTTATCCATTCATCAGTTGTGGACATTTAGGCTCTTTCCATAATTTGGCTATTGTTGAGAGTGCTGCTATAAACATTGGGGTACAAGTGCCCCTATGCATCAGTACTCCTGTATCCCTTGGATAAATTCCTAGCAGTGCTATTGCTGGGTCATAGGGTAGGTCTATTTTTAATTTTCTGAGGAACCTCCACACTGCTTTCCAGAGCGGCTGCACCAATTTGCATTCCCAACAGTGCAAGAGGGTTCCTATTTCTCCACATCCTCTCCAGCATCTATAGGCTCCTGATTTGTTCATTTTGGCCACTCTGACTGGCGTGAGGTGATATCTGAGTGTGGTTTTGATTTGTATTTCCCTGATAAGGAGCGACGTTGAACATCTTTTCATGTGCCTGTTGGCCATCCGGATGTCTTCTTTAGAGAAGTGTCTATTCATGTTTTCTGCCCATTTCTTCACTGGGTTATTTGTTTTTCAGGTGTGGAGTTTGGTGAGCTCTTTATAGATTTTGGATACTAGCCCTTTGTCCGATATGTCATTTGCAAATATCTTTTCCCATTCCGTTGGTTGCCTTTAGTTTTGTTGGTTGTTTCCTTTGCTGTGCAGAAGCTTTTTATCTTCATAAGGTCCCAGTAATTCACTTTTGCTTTTAATTCCCTTGCCTTTGGGGATGTGCTGAGTAAGAGATTGCTACGGCTAAGGTCAGAGAGGTCTTTTCCTGCTTTCTCCTCTAAGGTTTTGATGGTTTCCTGTCTCACATTCAGGTCCTTTATCCATTTTGAGTTTATTTTTGTGAATGGTGTGAGTCCCTTCCATCTCTTAATGTTTATTTTTGAGAGAAAGAGACACAGAGCGTGAGCTGGAGAGGGGCAGAGAGAGAGGGAGACACAGAATCGGAAGCAGGCTCCAGGCTCCGAGCTGTCAGCTCAGAGCCGGACATGGGGCTTGAACTCACAGATCTTGAGATCATGCCCTGAGCCGAAGTTGGACGCTTAACCGACTGAGCCACCCAGGCACCCCTCCCTTGCCTTTCTAAAGATGCTGGTTGTGACCCACCAAACTGACCCTACGACTTACTGATAGGTTGCTATCTGTAGAATGAAAGCCCGTGTTAGCTCCTGTCAGTTCTACTGCTGTTTCATGCAGCACAGGCCATGGCCACCTCTTCAAGCAAAGCCTCTGACCTACCTTCCTCTTCCCCAGTCTCTTCTCCCTGGCCTGTAATGACCACTCCCTCAGTTTATTCTTCCCTTTCACTTTTACCTCATCCCTCAGTTTGAGAGAGAAGAAAAATGCATTTCCCCAAATACGGAAAACACCTCTTTTGTGGGGCCAAGATGATTTTAGGGATAGGCTAGTGAACATATACTTTTACTAGCTTTATCCTTTTTTTTCCTGATTGCTTTCTCTTCATAACAAGTGATGCTGGCTTTCTCTCTAAAATGATTAAAGCTAACAGCTGAATTTTATTGAGCTCTTATATGTCAGCCACTATTTTAAGAACTTTACCTATATGAACTTGTTTAATCCACATCATGATCCTATGAAGCAGTTACTCTCAGTATGACCATTTGACAGATGAAAAAATGGGTGCACAGAGAGGTTAAGAACTTGCCCAAGGTCACACAGCTAGTAAGTGGAGGAATCGGGAGATTGTTACAAGAAAGTCAACTCTAGAAACAGCCTGGATTAAAGGATTAAAGTGCTCATTCTACCACTTTTTAGCTGTATGATCCTAGGCAAATTATTTGACTTGGCCAGGCCTCAGTTTCCTCATTGAATCTAACATATCACCAATTTATGTGCCACTAAAAAAGAACTAAAAGTATAAATCGAATCATGACTTACATGCTTTCTTATCAATTACATGGTGCATCCTGATAACAGATAATGTCAAAATAATGAAAGAAAAAAGTCACATCGTAGAATCAATGAAATATACAAATATTACCCACCTCACAAGAGGTAGGGAGAACAAATGAATCAAATGTGTAGTACTCTGGTTCCTGGCACATAGGCAGTTTTTCCTAAATGTTTAGCTGTTCCAGGTGTTAAAATGATTGTGCCCACTCGCTAAATGGAGGAACCAAGGCTCAGAGAGATTAAACTACCGTTTTCAGTCTGCCCAGGTAGGAACATCGGCGGTGCCCTGATCTAGTAGAGGTCTTGAACTGTCCCGCTGGCTCTGGCTGCCTCTCCCCCTGTGGGTGAGGCCCGGCCTCTATGGGGACACCAGGTCATTGCGTTTTTCCCTTTGCTTTCAGTGCCTAAACCAAGAACTCCTGGGACCGTTACCTACAGGGTCTCCCAGATGGACTTTGCCTTTCCTCTTTCAATAGTACTGAAGGTTGTAGCAAAGTACTACCTTCCCTCACGTTCCCGGGAGGGTGTCTAGACTCTGCTCAAGACAAATTACTAAATGCATAAAATGCCCATTCCACGTAACGACTTTACTTCCACTTTTCAGAAGACGCTCGGGTGTAGCCAGAAATAGTCCAAACCCTATAATCTTTCATAGAGCTGCGATAAGTTAAGTGGGTAGTGTTGCTCCATAATTCGTCTCCCAAGCACTTAACATTGACATATGTCCCTCCTCCTTTTGCTCACAGAATAGACGTTTGAAAAAATGTCACTTGTGTGTGAAGGAGGAAAAAAAATCACTGAAATGTGGATTTCCACTTCCACCCCCATCTGTAAGTTCTCAGAGCCCCTGTCAATGCTCTCTTGAATGGATATTTCTCTATGAAACACACACGCCCCTCCTTGCCTACACACGTGTGCACATGCATGCATCAATGAATGCACATGCGTGAATACTTCACTCCTTCACACGAACATCTCAATCACATGGATTCTCCAACTTGTATTTTAAATATTTTTGTACCATAGTCTCAGGTTTGAGTAACCATTTTACATTTGGTTAATGTGCACCAGGGCTGGCAATAGGTTTTTTGGGAGGCAGGACAGAAAGAGCTAACTTGGTAACAGCTAGAAGACAGAACAACAAGACCCCTGCTTAATATTGGAGTCGTTGGCAGGCTGCCTTAGAAGGAACACCATCCTCTGGGAAGGTGGGCACTGGATGGGGTAAGCCCTGACTTCCACACCTAAGCACAATCTTCCTTGTAGAAAGAGCATTAGGTCTTGGGTGATGTCTTAGGGCAGACATTCTCATATTGGAACAAAGGTTAAATCTGACACTATTAATTATAGCTTTTCCAGATAATTATTTTCTCTTTTACTCTGTTGGGACTGCTTACGTTCTCAGAGAAAAGCTTCCCGTGGTGAGCTTTTCTTAACTTGTTGCCCACCCTCCTTTGTCTTCAGAGAGAGCACAAAAGATAGTTCTGCCCAGTCGTAGACGTCCATTTTCCTGCTATATCATCATGACAACATATCTCAGGCATTTTGCAAGCTGAGAATTGTCCTCTAGAGGTAAGAATGAGAACACACATATGGGAAGGTGGATGTTGAGTATCCCCTGTATCTCCTTGAGACGTCTGAATTTTAATGCTTTGAACCATGACCCTAGCTGAGGGCTTTCTATTGCTTTTCTCTCAGGGTGCACCCTCCCTAGTGGCCCTGTTACAGTCAGCTGTCCTTTGTTGTTAACTGACATTCATAGGTCCAAAGGGAGCCTGAGGAAGGGACACACTCTTTCCTCAGCTATTTTTTTCAAACTGCACTATGGGCCCTCCAGCAACCAGGTCAAGTGGCTCATAGGGTCTCAGCTTGAGGCCTGGGTTCTGTGTGGCTGGGGCAAGCTTATTCCCCAATACAGGGAATCACTAGGCTTCCCCATCTCTTGGAGAAGTGGTCCAATGCCCTTTCTCCAGCCCAGAACAAAGGAATTGTTTTTCAAGGAAAAAGAATATTTAGTTACTTTACAGATCTGAATCTAAAAGTGTTCCCCAAAGGCAGTTAAACCTAAAGGTAAACTTTTAGTCTCTACCCACAAAGGTATCAATTTAATGGAATGTTTTCCAACTTCACAATTCCAAAGATCCACCTAGGAACCCTCATTTCGTTCATAGTTTGCAATGGCTGAATACAAGTTTGTTAAAACTCTCATTATTTAATATTTTTCTATTCTGTGATTTTCATGGACTGTCTAGAGTTTCATTGTGTGGCATAGCAGCCAAAATAGGCTGGGTTAAGCTACAGTAATAAACAGTTAACAAATCTTAGTGACTTAAAAACATTTTTCGTTTCTTGCTCACTATATGTGTCTGTTGTGGGTCAGTTATGAGCTCTATTCCATATTGTACTCAGTCCAGGATCCAGGCAAAAGGAAAAATGACCATAGAAAATTATACACTAGTCCTAAAAGTTTCTGCTTGGAAGTGATGTGTTATTTGTTTCTATATTTTCTTGCTAAAGCTAGTCATGTGGCCTCACTTAGCATAAAGTGGACAAAGAGATGTAATCTTATCACATGTCCAGAAGGAGAATTGGAAACCTTGTGTAGATAGCACTGATTATTATATATGGATATAACATAATAACCAATAGCATATTTTGCATACATGGGTTTTTTTTCTTTTTTTGCCAAATTTTGTATAAGTCGAATAACTTTTTAGATGCATATTTCTTAAAGATGTCCAATGACTCCCAGTGAATTTCATGTGGAAATGTTAGTGAATGCAATCATTTATACTGACTCGGTGCAAACCTTAAACAAATTACATGGACTTGTATCTTGGCCTCCAGCATTGCCCTAGATAACAACAGTTCAAAGTAAAGTAGGCAATAAAAGAGTCATAATATTCAAATCTGCTTCCTCAATTGCCTAAGAATTGTTTCTCTATTGTCTTTTTCAAGTTAATGATGACTCTCTACACCTTTGTATGGAAAGATCTCCAACATTACCAGATCCAACTAAAACTTCACCAATTTGCAAATTATCCATCAGCCACTGTCTGAATCTATGCAATGCTTTGGATGTCTAAGTGAACATGTGTGGCTTCAGGTGCTATTTTCCAATCTTTTCCAGATGATCCCACATGGAAACTTGCTCAGACGCCCAGGTACATATTACCTCTAGCTATGGACAAGTCCATCTACAATCTAATCATACTCTCCATACCCAATGACATTAAATTTATGTAATAGCAAATGGGCCAATGGGCTAATATCCAACATTAGCTTCAGGAGCTGGCTGATGTCCAAGGTAAATCAAGATACCCAGGGAAGTAATAACACAAAACATCTTGGCAAAATCAAATTCAAGGACAACTATTGTTCAGAACCAGATCTGCAACTGGTATCTGTGCAAATATTGGCTGGACAGACTCAGCCGGTGACTATTCTGGGCAAGTTGTCTTGTCACAACTACAATATGAAAGGCAATGTGGCACTACTTTCCATGTTTTGTGAAAAGCACAGATCACATTCAAACTATTGCTGTCCTCATTGAAATATCCATCCTACCATTCTATGTATATAAGTGTACTTCAACACTTATAATTTGTTATGTATTTTTTAATAGTTTAAGGCCACTCTACCAAAATGGCATTCATGGGTACTTACGTGTGTATGTGGAAGGGGGTGGGGGAGAGAAAGAAGATTTTTAAGTACATTTCAGAAAGACTGGATAAAACAAAGATAAATAGACTTCTTTGCTATAAGACTTCGCAGTACTTTTAAAATGCTAACGTGATTGTAAATCTTCAAGAGGTACCTAATGTTTACCAACATAAATGACCACAGTACATTTTTAAAAAATTAAAGAAAAAAAAACCAAAATATCATTACCATAGAAGGAAATGTTCTGCCTATTTCCTGACCTACATGCTCTACGAAAACTTCTTACAAAGGGTATTCAGCATCTCTCCTTTAATGTGATATTCACCTCATGGTCCTTCCCAGACGGTGGAAAACCAAAAGGGCAAGAAACAGTGATGGCATCAGAGGGGGCTGGGCTGACTTTCTTTTCTTTTCTTTTCTTTCTTTTCTTTCTTTCAAGTTTATTCCTTTATTTTGAGAGAGGGAGTGGGAAGAGACAGAGAAAGAGAGGAAGAAAGAGAGAGAATCCCAAGCAGGCTCCCTAGCATGGAGCCCAACACAGGGCTCAATCCTACGAACCCTGAGATCATGACCTGAGTCAAAATCAAAAGTCAGATGCTTAACTAACTGAGCCACCAGGCACCCTGGGGCTGGGGCTTTCTTAAAAGAAGTTGTAAATGATGAAAATAAAGGGAGAGGGGAAGAAAAGAGAACAGCCTATAATGATAGGGGGTGCCCAGAATAGTTTTTGGGGGGAATTGAATACAAGAAAAGAAGGGTGAAGTGTCTTCTGGAAGCCTTGAGATGCATGACAGTTTTAGAAGGAGGAGAATGAGAAAAGAAACACTTAAGAAATGATGTTGTGAATTATGACCTGGATCCCCTTTAGCATTCTTTGAGAAATGCAAGAAAGGGAAAGATAGTGATCACACCTGGTTACTGAACTGTGTTTCTTTGAATGTTTACCATGTTGAGACTGGCTCCTTGAGCCCTGGGATTTTTTTCAGGTTATAACACAACATCTCCACAGTGGTATTCCACAAAATATTTTTAAAGAATTGCTTAGTAACACTGCTTTTCAATCCTACACAACCAGGACTACATATAGGGAATTAAACAAAATATTAATTGCTTTTGGCCCAAGGGCCTTTTAAGATTCATGGAACAAGGATTAGAAACAATGGTATATTTTTTTAATTCTAAAGATTGAAACAAAACTAAGAATGAATTTTTGAGCATGACACAAGGCTACATCTTAGAAATTAATGTCATAAAGAAAACATCAAAGCAATACTTTCCCACAAAATTTTGTTGCTTTGATTAAAACACAAATTTGTCAATTTGAGTAAAAGCATTAATAACTCCATTTTCAATTTATTCTAAGCCTAAGCCATCTGTTTGGCTAACTATGGATATTAGTTGTGTTAACATATCATATATCTCATCAGATTGTTAGGATTAAATTAATTAATATATGTGAAACACTTGTAACAGAGCTATCATGTAGTTGATTACATACATTTAGCTGTTATTTTTATTACCAAAAGTTATCACTTTAAAACATTTTTTTTTTTTGCATTTTTTGCAATATCTCTGATGTTGGGATAGGGTGCCATAAATTGACTGGGAGCATTTTTTTTTTTTTTTTTTTTTTTTACTTAGTGGTATGTAAGAGTGTTTCTGAGCATTGATGGTTCCTTTGAGTCAATAAAATATATTATTTTTATTTCCTTTTCTCCATTATTTTTGGATGTTTTGCTGTGTTTTTCTCTTCCACAGGGATTGCCTGTCTTTTCATACCCCAAGAGTTAAATACATACCTCATATATTATAAGAAAACTACGTACTACCAGCCCTAAACCCCTACCCCTAGAAGGCCTGTCAGGGTGAAAGATATTTGTTGATAAGCAAGGTTTCCGCTGATATATTTCCCATTTATTATACTTTGGGAAATATTTGATAAAGGATTTGAAATAAACAACAAATTAATCAGAAGACAAACTTCAAGACACTGCTGATAGGGAAGAGAGGACTTGGTGTTGAGTAATGAGTCTTGTAAAATACATAGACATTTTTGTAACCAATGTCCATGTAATCAATTTGCTGGGTTTACTAATAATCTCCATTTCCTTGAATATCTGTAGTAGAAACTTTGGGTACATGAATCTGTATCATCTAGGGGCTTTTGGTTACAAGCAGCAGAAACTGATTCTTGCCTACTTAAACAAAAGGAAAATTTGGGGAAGGATATGAAACAGTAAAAAGAATAGACTCAGCTACTGCTCCCAATAAAGATCCATTTGGGACCTTTCTTTCTTGGGAGCTACTGCTGGACAAAATGGGTCTACTCTTTTTTGGGCTGTTTGTCATCCTGGCCAAGATCAAAAGTGTAGGGAAGGAGCCCATGAATGGCATGGGTCATATGCCTGTTCCTTAGTGGAGACAGAGCAGGGCACCTTGACTGTAATCTTGCAAAGCTGTCTCTAATCAGGAGGAATCAATCTTCAAGGAACCAGGTACTATTATCAAGGGAATGTGGAATAGACGCTGGCTTGCCAAAACCCAACAAATGTCCACTACCAATTTGAATGACAACAACCAGCAGTTGGTCACTCTAGCATGCTAAATGCTACAATCAGTTATGAAAATCCATTGCAAACTAGAAAGAACCATAAGCATACCTTACAGTCCTTGTATTCTAGAGGACGTTATAGCACTGTAAATAAAGGAGGAATTGAGGGCAGCATGGGTGGGGCAAATACCATCCAGTCCAACCCACTGTCGATGTTCACACCCTACATGGAGCACCATATGGGTGAGATTGCAGGCCACGAGGAAAAGCACTTCCCAAGGGCACCCCCAGATTCCTCCTTGTCCTTGACATGCTTACCCAGTTATAAGTGCTGCATGATCATACAGGTCAATCTCATTAGCTCATGCTCAAAATACCCAAATTTGTTTTGATGCACAAGATTAATTATAGCTGGTGGCTTGACTTATACATCAGATGATTCATCATGTACATGCAAACAATCTTCGCTGTTCCCAGGGTTGCATGAGTCAACTTGCTCTCATTAACATGGGTGAATGCTAGCTGGCCTTGTTCCCATCCCCTGGCTTTTTGGTGTTTTATTCCGCTCCCAGGTGCCACTTTTTCCTTCCTGACTCACCTTCATCTCCTTGTCTTTGCATTTGCAGTCCTACTGATTACACAAACAAATGCCTACTCACAGGGCACATGTTCCTGCCATGGAGAAAACCAAAGGAGAGCTGCTGAGCTTGTCACCTGCTTTCTTGGCAGGAGCAAGGCATTAATTTTTGCAAAAGCAGCTGCAGCAAGAAGCCCGTCCCTCAGGCTTGGCAGGAGCAGAGGGGCAACAAAGACTTCATGGGGATCTAATCTGCAAAAGTCCCTGGGGCGGAGTCTTTCTTGTTTCCATCTGCCACTTTTTTCAAAGTCTGCTTTATTATTAGTGCATGTATTGAGAGCTACCTTTTCCACTCTGGCTTAAATACAATATTAAAGACGTCTAGGAATATACCATTAATTTAAAAGTTGCCAAGTCAATATTTTTGTGTAAACTGGGATAGGAGACTGAGAGAAACTATAGATATTTCTTGTTCAACATAGCATTTCAACAGAAGATCAGACAGCATTATTTTGATTTCTGTTTCTGCTTATTTATGCATTAATGTGTATCACATGCATGGTTCTATTAATGGCTGGTCCTGCACAGAGGCAGGTCTGACAATTCCAAGAAGCGTTTCCACAAGCTTACTTGTGAATCATTCATCCCAATTTGCACTCTGCAACCTGACTTGCTTCCTATCCTTTTGGCTCCTGAGCTCTCCTTTTCCATTTGTGACCTTGCCATGTTCCTTAGATCTCACACTTGGCACCGGTTTTTTAATTATAGCTTTCTACTGCCTTTTTTGAAGACAGTTCAGATTTCCTTCTACTTCATTTCCTTCACCCATCAGCTCAGACTTCAGCACCTTCAACATCTCCTCTTTGACCTGAGAATGCCTATGAAAGGTATCTGCCTCAACTCTGGGAGCAGAACCCAGAAATTTAATGAAAAAAAAAAAATGAATGAGGAACTTGTGATCTATTTGAGGAAACAGGGTTTACATATATTGAACAGCAAAATATTCAGAGATGGAGCACACTTAAAGTCCAGCTTGTGAAAATAATTTTGAGGGCTAGGGGTGATAAATTAGATTTATCTTTCATACAAGTTCCAATCAGCTGGTGGTACCAACTATAGAAAAGGATTTTGCAGCTTCATCTAGGTAGAGCAGAACAGAGCATCCTGATTAGTGAGGTTGGCCTTGAACAAGGCAACACACATTTGCTATCTCTGCTGTGATAAATGACCCACCATTTAGAAATTTTAAAGTAGAAGAGATTTTTTTTTAATGACATCAGTGTTTTAAGGAGATTAATTTGGCTCTGTATAGAATGGATTAGAGGAAGATAGGGTATTTTCAGAAAAACAAGTTAAAAGGCTCTTGTAGTTTGATCAAGGATGGACAAAATGGCAAAACATTTTGCCATTTTGGCTCCCCAAAGGCGGCGAAACAAATGATATAAACTGGTGGACCACAGTTCTCTGGGAAGGAAGAGGGCTGAGCCAGGGTCCCTGAGATTTGGCTGGATGTGGGCAGAAAGTCAAAGTGGCAGGATCAGTGATTCATTATATGCCCTCCTAAGGAGGAACCAAAGGTCAGAAAATTTATTCCAGTGGGCATCTTTATTGAGGGCAACAGAAAACTATGTTCAATGCCATTTGTCAATGGAGAGAGTTTGACTATGACCTTTCCTGAAGGACATGAAAGATAATCAGTTTAGACCTTTGGATGGGGCTGATGAGAATAAAAGCAAGGGCTGATGAGAGTCTGTATTTGGATGGCAACAGGAAATAGAAATTGATACAAAATACTTTAAGATGTAAAATAGCATAGATTAAAATATGATATGAATGGCCTTTTGTGAGTGACTGCAACAGAAATGGAAAAAGTAGAAATGATTCTCTAGTTTCAGATCTGAGAGATTGGAGGGACCTTTAAGAGGTAGAGAGAGAGGAAGCTGTGCTGGGGCATTTGCCCCGACATCTGTCTTCTTTTCTCCTAAAGATCTGGAGCTGCACATTTTTAGCTGGGTATGTTACAGCTAATGGAAACACTACATTTTTCAGCCTCTTTTGCTGCTGGATGCCCAAGTGAACGAGTCTTTGCCAATGGGATATAAATAGAAATGTCATCTGTAAGTCCATGGTTGTACTTTTAAGAAGGTACATGCCTTCCTCCTCCTTTTTTCTCCTTCCTGCTGCCTAGATGGCATCTGAGGTGATGTGATGAGCCATCTGAACCATATGGGCAAGGACGATTCTCTAGAGATGAAAAAGTGGCATGATGGAAGAATTCTGTCCCTTGATCCTGCCACATGAGCCCAGGACTGCTAACACCTGGGCTATTACAGAGGTGAGGGGGTGGAGATCTATCTTTTCTAATGTACTATTGTTTTGGTATGACATCTGCACCAATAAACTAACTTCTAAAAGGAGTGAATTCTGTAAGGAATGTATTAAAAAGCACATGCCAGATAATCGGGCATTTTGCAATGAGATGATCGAACTGCTTGGTGTAATCTTCCTAAAGATCAGAAAAATAGAGGAGATGCCAGAAAACTAGAGACAACCAAAGGTAGGGAGAGTGGAAGCAGGTGTGTCCTGCAATGAGAGCCTCGTGAGCACGGAGGCGATCCAGTTCTAGAACAGGAGGATCCATGAGCGTTCGGAACACGAGAAGATGCGCCAACAAAAGCTCACGAAGAACAAATACTAATTCTTCTCTGGTTGTGACTGCAGCCACTGTGCTCAGTGCTTTACATGAATCATCTCACTTCATCCTCACAATGATCTTATAAACTAGTTATTATTATTGTTCCCACTTTACAGATGAGGAAACAGAAGCCCAGAGGGTCTAAATTACTTGTGCAACATCACTAACTATGAGTAGTGAAGCCCAGAGCCAAATCCTGGCTGCCTGATGCTGGAACCTGAGCTCTTAGTTAGGACACCAGACAGCTCCTTACAGTAGCACAGACTTCTCCCTCTTGGAGCACAGAGCCCAGGAGGAGAGACTCTTGGTCATCTGAATACAGTCAGATACCATAGGGGAAAGTACCAGGTGTGTGGACACTTGGCAGGGCCAAGGAAAACGTGGCATTCCCCAAAAAGAGCTGAGGAAGGCAGAAGAAGCAGAGTGTTCTTCAGACAGAAGACACAGTAGACATTCAGAAGTAAGCAATAGAGGGGAGAGCCTGGCTTAGTGTATAAATGCAAGCGTTTCCAGTATGACTGCAGGATAGAGGGCAGTCTGAGAAACGAGGCTGGGAAGGTAGATGATCCATAGCATAAAAGGCTTTGTATGCACATATATAAAAATTTTGGGCTTTTGCATGAAAGTAGTGACAGCCATTGAAGGATTTTAGGCAGGAAACGATAAGATCAGATTTGTGTATTAGAAAGAGTGCTCCATTTTCTCTGTAGGAAATGGACATAGCAGCCTCCTTCCTCCTCCTCAACAGAACCCCCAGCTTGTTCTGAGCAGTCATGTACATTAGGGGACTCTCCTGGGGAGGGGGGGTTCTAGAAAGGTTTCCTCATGCCTAACTGCAGCACAAGAGAAGGGATCACCCTTTCTATCTCTGGACATTTTGGGGACAAGTTATGACACCAGAAATGGATATGGTTATCAACCTACTAGGCTGAGAGTGAAGCTACCACATGGGGGAGTTTGAGGCTAAGAGATGCAGAGGGAAAAGGCACCAGAGCACTTTAATTTGCCAGGTTGGGGCTCCCTTTTGCCATTGCTGCTACAGGGAAGCCTGGAGAGGAGGCTTGCTGCTGTCACACAAAAGCTCACTATTGTCAGTTTGCTGGAGATGTCTCTCCTGCCTTTCCAGATTGATTCTCCATCCTTTTTCTCCCAGTTGCAGGATGCAGGAAGATGCTGTGTCTAGGGACTGCATCAACAGGCTTACCCTCCCTGCAGCTGTCCACTGATTTGGGACAATGGGAGAACCAGCAAGAGATTAGAGGGAGGAGGGCAGTGAGGCAAGAGTATTGCCTCCTATAGATCCTCCCCTTGAGGGCCCTGCAGAAGGCAGCCTCCCTCATGCAGTTTCCAGCTCCAAGAAGGCAAATCTTTCTTCACAGTCCTCTTGGTCTCTGAATTCCAGTAATGGCTCCCCTTCTTCCTTCTTCCTCCTTCGGGCCTAAGATGGGGAATAGTGCCTCACTAGCCCTGAGCAACTACACTCCCCCTTGTGGTTTCTCTATACCCTTTGAAAATAATTCTTTTATTAAACTTTATCCAGCATGTCCCAGTATGAGTGTGTCATCACTTTCTTACCAGGATCCTGACTGTGTACATGCCACACTGTGTTCAGCTAAGGCATTTGAGAAACAGATACTAAGACAAAACTCTTATGTGTAAGGAGCATGATGGAAATCTGACCCCGAGGGAAGAATGGGAAAGAACTTTGGATGGAAGCATTCTAGACTGCCATGCAGTCTACGAAAGTTTTGGCAAGGCTCTCTGGAAGTTCTCATGCCAAAGTCAGCCATCAGAGGAGTCCCCTGATTCCCAGGAAAGGGCCTGCCTTAGTATTGCTGTGTGCTTAGTCACTGGTGGAGAGCAGCCCATGGGAACTGGGGCCTCTATATAAATACCACATGGATTTGTCCATGTCCCAGCTATGTCCCAGTGGTTGGAGGTCTGTGAGGCGCATTCTTGTGGCCACCACACTCATCCTATGAACATTTTTAGCACCACCTTAAGGCTTGTGTGTTCTTCCTCCCTCTATGACAAAGACTCTATTTTTACCTTGCTGTACCTATTTCCCTCTCAAAAGTGTTGTGTTAAAGTTTAAAATGTGCTTTCTTAGCCAAATAGCAACACCAGGGCACCCTACCATAAAAAGACTAGCTGGCTTTTCCCAAATGGCCTTAGAGGGTGTCATTTATTACCTTACAAATTTATAATCATCAGCAGGCTGATAATTAGTCTGGTAAGCTCAAAACTTGATATTGTCAGCACACCATGCAGTTAATCTCCCAGGGCAAGCTCATGATCGAGAGGCTGGTGTAAAAAATCAGAATGCCAAGTTATTCACTCTTCATGAGAAACCACCTTGTAGGAGTACCAAGACTATCTGAAGTCTCTAGGATCAATACATCCCTTCCCTACAAAGCCTAGAGAATAATCAGGAGATTGCTTGTTGGATGTGACACTAGTTCAGGGGGAATTAGATAAGCCAAAGATTTAGAGCAGCAGGGCAAACTAACCTGGTACATCATTCGCCTCATGCAGGGATGGTCTTACAGATAGGATGTGAAGACTCAAACACAACGGCTGGGTACATCTACCATTAGAAATGGTATTGCATACTCAACATACTCCACTGGGTAGGGTTTGAACACTACTCACATTGATCTCTGTATCTTTTTTCTGTTTCCATGGTTGACTGTCACAACCACCACTTCCTTTTGCACCTACCCACCTTCAGCTCCCAGCTGGCCCAAAGGCCTTGGAAGCCATTTTGTCTTTTTCCACTGACTTTTTACATCCCATTGAAAATATATTGATGTTAGAGTTTAGCACTCAGAAGGCAGTCCCATTTCTCCCATTTCCAAATTTTGGGGGCTCCATAGTCAAATACTATTAATAAAGCTTTTTTCTCCTGTCAGGGCTCTGAGCTAGGAAAAGGAGCCTCCGGGTATATTCCTAGGTCTACTTTGTTTTCATCTCTGGCAGTAGGCAAGCTCCAGCTATGTCTCCTTGCCCTGCTAATGGAGTCTCTGTGATTCCTTTTTCTAGGGATGTGGCTGGGAAGAACCATTGGAAAACCCTACCCCTCTCTGATTCCCACCTGTTTGAAGGGGAAATGTAGTTGGCCACACCCAACAATATAGCCAAGTAATTTCTGCAGCCAAACTTCTGCCTTCGAGGAGCCTGCCCAGCCTTCCTGGCAAGGAGAAGTCCCTTCCCCCAATTTGGAAAATGGTCCCAGTCATGATGTCATCCTCTCTGAGACATATACGGATGGTAGAAATACACTTTTTGCTTTTCCTCTGATCACACTGTCCTCCTCGGCCTTAGCCCACATTACTCTTAATCTGTTTCACTCTATTAACAATGCGCATCTAATTCTCCCATTCCACTTTGTGAGAAAGCAGCAAAATTAGTCTTGCCCACATGTCCCCCATGATCTTTGTATGTCTGTTACATCTGCCAGCTGGAGAGACATTTCCCGGCCCCCTTTCTCTGCTCCTCAGACTCAGAACCAGAGAAAAAGCCAAAAGACTTACTTGTTCTCTGTAGAATGTGGGTAGAGCAGGGATAAAGTTCTAAGAGTCAAGAAACCCAATTTTTAGGCTGGTTTTCTCTTAGACTAACTCAGCAGCCTTGAACAAAACACTTAATCCTTCTGGAATGCAGTTGCCTCCTCCTGTTCAAAAAATGATGGTGACATTTGGCCCAACTCACCTCCAAGAGCTCTTCAGAAGTAAAATATGATAGTGGATGTGAAGTACAGTAGGAGATATACAAGATACAAAGAGCTCTGTGGAGGCAAAGGACTGCCTACATTTGATGTAGGTGATTTTTTTTTAATATCTGTAACCTTTAGGTGTGTCGTGTTTGACACAAAAAGTGGTCTTCAGCAGATCTGAACAAATTGTCAAAACAGACATTCCCAGTAATGAATTCCCAGGGTCCCCACCAGCCTCATATAGTGCACCAGTATTTAAAGCCTTTTGACTTCATTAGTTTGGGTCATCCAAGCCCCTAGTATCTCCTGAGAAGCATAGGACTTGACTGAGAAACACTTTTAATCACAACACATAGGGTAAGAAGTATATTAGTTAGGGCTCTTCTGATTTCCAGGTATAGAAACCCATCTCTAAATACCCAAGTCAAGCCATGGGAATTTATTACAGGTAGATTCTCATAACTGTGGAATGGTTAGAAGTGCAGCTAAACCTTGGGAACAACTGAACTGGGGACTTGAGCTTTGCTAGTAAACATTTTCTCCATCTCTCATCTGCTACACTACACTCCATTCTCTTAAGAGGATTTCTTTGAAGAGGTGTTCAACATGACCACCTTGGGGTGCCAGGTTTCATGTTTCATACCTTTACCTCCAAAATGGGCCAATGATCTTTTCTCAGTTCTAGCTTAGAAAGTTCTGGGGAATGATCCTGGTTGGTCTGGTTTGGCTCAGATGTCTGCTCCTGGACCAATCAACCAAGACCAGAAGGACAAATGACCATGACTGGCTAAATTGAGTTAGGTCCCACTTTGAACAGTGGCTGGAACTCTATCTAATGGTACTTTATGGTAGGAGTCAGGGTCAGTAGTCCACAGGGGGGATAGCTCTGTGATTTAGGGTCATTCCCAGAAAAGGCAGCATCACTGGAAGTTGTACAGTCAATCTAATTACAGGGCATGGAGGGGAGCTGATGTAAATGTCTCCATGTTTGATCTTTTTATCTAAATGAGAGTGGTACTTGTCTAGGAAAGACAGAGACTGAATGTTGATTCTACTTGGCCATGCCATTCTCAGAAGGGGTAAAAACTCTTGGGGCCTTGTCTTGTTCTGTTAGATCAGTGTAGGCTCAAAGGCTGAATACTCATGTGAGGGGGACGGAAAGAGAGGGGACAAAAATCTTCCCAGATATTTGTCAGTATTTCTCCAAGATTATAGGCTTCACAGTGATAGAAATGTTGTCATCCTTTCTCCTCCCCCTTCTGAGCATCTCAAAGGATAGTTCAAACCACCAGCTTTGTATTAATTCATTTCCATGACAACAAATTACTCCTCTTTCCTTCTTGCCCTTCCTTTATCACTTATACATGATATGGAAGGGGCAGCAAATGTCAATGTATTTTTACACCAAGAATAAGAACTTATGTGAACAGGAAAATGTGCTTCATTAACTATTTTCAAGTACCAGAAAAAAGGAAATATATGTATGAAGTATATCTTTTCCCCCAAGGAATACAAACTGCATTTAATTCTTCTTCCAAAAAATCAGTAAGGCAAATATAATTCATTAAAAAATGCAATTAATTATAGGTCAAGTCCTTTGGAATTATGATTATTTTTCCTTAACTATAGAGTGTCTTTTATCAAAACTTACACCTGATGAGTTACACCTGATGAAGCATCAATCCCAGAAAAATAAAGAAAGGAGAAGGTACTTTGTTTTGTTTCTAACATTATTACTTTTTTTGCTTTCCTGATATTGTGGATATTGTGGGCCTACATTATGCAGTTGCTCAGAGACACAAAGTGTTATCGTGGAAACAAATGTTTTCACTGAATTCTGGGTATATCTAAAACACTTGATCATTGAAAGAAAAAGGTTATGTAAGATCAACCTCATCCTCAAACAGTAAACAACAACTGAGCCGTGAATTTTGTAATGTTTGACAGCACTCACTTGGTAACTGTAGTGGGTTGAAAGGTGGCTACCCCCATAAGATACGTCCACATCCCGATTCCTGAAACCTATGAATGTGACCTTATTTGAAAACGGTTTTTAAGATGTGACTACTTTAAGGATCTTTAGATGAGATCATCCTGGATTATCCAGGTGGGCACTAAGTTCGACGACAAGCGTCTTTTTAAGAGACAAAGAGGAAACACACAGAAGAGGAGATGGCGATGTCACCACGTAGGCAAAGGTTGGAGTGATGGGGATGCGTGTCAAGGAAAGCTAACAGCCACCAGAGGCTGGAAGAAACAAAGAACACATTTTCCCCTAGAAACTGCAGAGAGTGTGGCCCTGCCAACATCCTGATTTTAGGCTTCTGGCCTCTACAACTGTGACAGAATAAATTTCTGTTGTTTTAGGCTACCAGGTTTGTGGTAATTTTTTATGGCTGCCCCAGGAAATGGATACAGTAACCCACCCAGATTATGAAGGCAGGAAACATAAAGAATTTAACCAATCAAAAGAGCACGTCCACTGAGAGAGGACTGTAAAATGGTCAGCATCGAAACTCAACACACCCTGCAGGTACAGGCTGCACATAAAATTTAGACATCGGTCTGGCACACTTTGCACTTGAGGGTATGCACCAAGAAGAAAGCATTTCTTCAGCACTTACCACATGTTAGACACAGCGCCAGCGGTAGGCCTCTACCGTATCTTGGAGATTATATGACAAATCACTCACATTCACTGGCCCACATCTGCCAACACTTCAGATGAAGGATGCTCCACCAGCTGGAGCCCCGAAGTGAAGAAGATAGGCATGAGGTAAAGAAACAGCGTGACTGAGGACAAAACTACAGAGTTTGAGGGGTCATTTATCATCAGAGCATAGTCTAGCCTGTCCCAATTGACAGAGAATCTTGTCCAACCTTAATGTCCTAATAGAGTAGATCCAATCATCTTCATCTTAGAAGTAGGAAAACGGAGATCAGAGAAATTCATTACCTTACTCAGTGGCACACAACTAGTAAAAGGCAGAATCAGAACTGAATGCCAGGGGAGTCCATAAAATCTTTTGAGTTGAGGTGTATACAAAAATATGTCTCAAGAATATTAATCTATTGATTAATCTATTAATCTATGAAATGTGGAATAGTTTACAAGAAAGGAAGATGGAAAGACCATGGAGGAGATTATGAAGCAGGGAGAATTCATGAAAGAGCTAGGTACACTTCTTCAGGCTGGTTGTCACACAGAAACCTAAAAGGCTGTGCCAAGAGAGGGTGAGGCATTGACTCGGGCCAGGTTGAAGTACAAAACAGGAAGAGAAGAATAAAAAATGGGAACCTACTCAGGAAATTGCCAGAGAGTTCTGGAGTCAGACAGACCTGCATTAGAATCCTTGCTAAGCCCCATATTCTCCCTTGTAAAGTGGGGTAATCACAGCACATTCCTCTTCAGGTTGCTGGCAGATCAAATGAAACAAGGCAGGTAAAATGCTTAGCACAGAGCTTGTACATGTAAGGGCTCATTAAGCACTAGTTGTGACTGTTGTTATTTCTAAATTTACTTCTGGTATGGTCTGTGCCTTACTTCTTGAGAATGGATTAGGAATTCCAGATGGCAACTTTGTCTAGGAATTTCTCACAGGTATAAGTAGGCTTGAACACTTTTGCAGAGCAATGCTCTTTACAGATGGTTTTAAAAGATCATTAAAACCTTCTTTCCTCTATATTCCGTGTCCTTTAAAGGAAAGGATTCATTTAGGTATAAAGTCTCTTCATAATTAACATTCATGAGGAGAAAGGACAGGCAGGAAAGAAAATGGTAGTCAAGAGAATTCCATGTTCTTCTTAGTACCAGAAGGAAGGGAAGAAAGAAAGAAAGAAAGAAAGAAAGGGAGGGAGGGAGGGAGGGAGGGAGGGAGAGGGGGATGATACACACTATATTAAATGTTTTCACATATCTCATTTAACCTTCACAACAATATTTTAATACTCATAAAAATTTAGAAAGGTATCATGTTTGCCAATTAATAATTTCTTTTTTAAATTATGTAAATGATCATTCAAATAAACATTCATTTAAGCTATCACTTGGCAAGAACCTGCTACTGTTGGCCAGGCATCATGCTAAGTCCCAGGTACACAGTGGCAGCAAAGTACAGTCTCTTCTTCCAAGGTACTTTTTTGCCTGGTGGAGAAAGAAGGCTTATAAACAAGCAACATATAATTAACAACTCATGATGCATTCTCTGATGGAAACAAATGGTGGTGCCTTGATTGGAGAATAATAAGATGGCATAAACAGAATGTTTGAGGAAGGCCTGGAAGATGAAATGGACCTAATCATGTAAAGAACAGGGCAAGGATGTGTATTAGGGTGATGAGAGGAACAAGGGAGAGCCTTCTGGCTGAGAGCTGGTATATTCAAAGGCCCTGAGGCATGAAAGACATGTAACGCCTGAGAACTCCAGGCACTGGAGGCTGGGGTGGTTGTGACACAGTGAGTGAGGAATGGAAAAAAATAGTACAGAAGAGGTAAGCTCCAGATCCCACGGAGCCTTGGGGCCCCTGGTAGGGAGTTTGAATTTTATTCAAAGTGAATTAAATAACAATGGAGGACTTTCATGCAGCAGAGCGATCTTTTATTTATATTGTGTATAACATGTGATTTAAATTTTTTATAAAGTACGTTCTGGAGGTGGTGGGGAGGACAGAATTGGAGGCAAACAGGAGTGTAAGGGGGTGGGGATCTGTCAGAAGTCTTCCGGTAAATGATGAAGGAGGCTTGGACATGGAAGGTGACAGTGGAGAGGGAGAGGACTGGATGAATTCCAAGTGCACATGTGAAATTGATGTGGTTGGACTGGTGGAGAGGTTGGATGAAGGAGTTGAGAATCAAGGATGTGCGTTCTTCAAATGTCAAGAAATATATGTGGTGTTCATGTTTGCATCCCCCAAATTAGTTCAGTGACCTAGGGATATAAAAACGTCCAATAAATGGTGACCTTAACTGACCTGGATATGTTTCTGTGAATCCCAGAGATATTTCTCAATCCACACCCAAGTTCTTGTCATGACAATCTTCCTTTGTTTGATTCATCCCACAAACAAGCACCTCAGGCCGAGTTTCTGGAGGTATTTAATGGCCCCACTGTTCTCTGCATTGGACATACTATGCCTGGAGCATTGAATACCAACAGTCAGCGGGACTTTGATGAAACAGAGAGTGGCTGGAGAAAGGCCACTGAATGATGAAAAATTTGAGTATCATGTTCTGTGGTAACTAACTCCAAATGTTTCAAGGACTTGTAGCAGCTTCTAATGTGAGCCTACCCCTGCCTGGCCTCAGTCACTAAAATTCTACAATTCAGATTCAGCCTGACCCATTCCCTGTGTCAGTTAGAGCCTGACTTGACTCTAATTCTGGTCTGAATGCTACAACTGGGAGCTATAGGAGGGCTGTAAAGGTCAAGAGTTCTCTCTTTTCCCCCAAGGCCACTTGCTCTTCACATTCTAAGGGAGCCAGAAGGATACCACTTGTCTCCTTTTTGGTGGTGCCACCTACTCCTCTTGAAAGGATAATAAAACCTTTCTTTTCTTCTCTGGAGCCAAATGCTTACATTGCTGTGTAGACACCTTTCTACCCAGATTAGGAAGATTAAATTCCAAGTTCTCTCCCTTTTCTCTGAAGGGGAGGATGGTAAATGTTCCAGCTCCCATATTAGCTTGGAGATTCATAATTTCAGAGTTCTTCTCCCGGGGTACAGACCTCCCCCCAACATGTGCAGGGCCCGCTGCCTCTCACCTTGTCAACCCAAGGGGGAAATGGGAAAAGGGGGACTGCCATTAAAATATTCCAGACTAAATAATTAGTCTGCCTCTGCCCAGAAGCTTCATTTTAACTATCAGGTTAAAATAAATATGTATTAAAAACTTATCAGTGACTTCAGAGATTAGGTCATAAAAGTACTGAGGCTTCCTTCTCTGTGTGTGTGTCTCTCTCACCCTCTCTCAAGTCACTCCCTCCAGGACAATCCAGCTGCCATGCTGGAGGTATCATATGGAGAGGTCTACACGGCAAAAAAACCAAAACAAAACAAAAAACCCAAAAAACTGAGAGAGCTCTGCCAGTAGCTATGTGAGGCAGCTTAGAGTGGATTCCTTCACCTTAGTGAAGCCTTCAGATGACTTAAGTCCTGCTGACATCTTGACTACAACCCAAAGAGAAACCTTGACCCAGAATCACCCATAAAATTGCTTCTGAATTCCTCCTGACTTACAAAAACTGTGAGATAATAAACGTTTATTTTCTTAAGCCACTAAGTTTGCACATAAGTTATTATGTAGTGAAACAGAACTAAAACAGTCAGAGCTAATTTCCGTCTAAAGAACCCTGATTATTACAATGTGCGAAATACTTAGTATAGAACCTTGCAAGTACTCAATACATGGTAAAAACTACTATTATATTAAAAGAGTAAGTTTACTTATTCCGTATCACTCCAGAGAGACCTAGAACTAATGGGACGAAGTTATAGCGAGGTAGAGTTCACTTCAATGAAAGAAAAAAATTCCAATAATTAGAAGGGAGCAATTTACCTAGCCAACTATTGAATTTTACCAACTTGAAAGGATTCAAGAAGAGGAGGGAATTATAGATGCTGTACTGTGGATTAACTTCCTGCATTGGGAAGGAAGTTAAACTAACCAACCCTTGAGGACCCTTCCAGGTTTAAGATTCTGTCATTCTACAACTCGATATGGATGCTTGCCTAGTGTCATCATATCCAACCTCTCCCATTTCCTGGGGCAAGTGGCCCAAACATGACATCAACTGAGGAGGTTATAGAGAGAAGGGGAAATAGACCAGGGAGAATTTATAAGAAATATATCAGAGCACCCAGCCAGAATCTGATTTCTACATGAAATGTGACAGTCCTGAGATAGCAAGCTTCCAACAAGTAGGAAGTTAAAAAAAAAAAAAAAAAAAAAAAACTTTAGATGAAGAGAAGCAATGAAGCTGAACAAAAAACAGATTAGCATGAAATTTACAGAGAAACTGAAAAAAAAAAAATCCTTGAAATAAGACAGAGTGCTTTGGCAAGCCAAACCTGTGCAGGCAAATGGGAAGGGCAGCCAGGAGTCTCAGAATGGTACAGTCAGGGAATGACTAAAGCGTGAGCCAGAACCTTGGCAGCTACTACAATCAAATATCTCGGAATTGTGCAGAGATTAAAGAAATGATTATGGCAAGATTTCATGAATGCGGCGATTAAAATGGAGAGTAGACCAACCTCAATCTGGGAGGTGGTGTGAGCAAACTTGACTCCCTCCAGAAAACAAGATGCTGATTGCCAGGGTATCTCTATCAAAACCCAGAAGACTATACCAAAGCAGAGCCAACAGACTAGCAGTCGTCAGCAGAAGCCATTGGCTAGAACCGGGAGGGAATCCTATCCCCATTCCACTGTTCAAATTACTGGGAGAGGAAATGTCTACTGTGTAATCCACAAAAAAGATCAAAAGTAAGCGAGTGTTGCGGAGATTTAAAAAAATGGAACCCCTCAAATGGAAATGGAATGAGCTGAAAGGACTAAGGTATATAACCAAGCCAACCTGGCATGTATTTGCCTTCCCTTAGCTGCCCTGGAAGGTACCCTGATCATGTTTTAGGAAGTCAAATTCCTTTTATCCAAAATGTTTTGTTGTGATCATAGTATGGTTATACAGACAGAGCTGGAATATTTAGGATTTATATAAATTTTGGAGTTTGCTCAATGTTGAAAAAGACCCAGAATGTTCTCCATAATGTCCTTGGGTCTGAGACATCTGGAGGCTCAGGATCCACTTGGGGCTTTTCCAGGGTGATGACTGGAGGCTGTGTGTAGCAAGAGGCTGAGAGAACTTAAGGAGATAACATCGCCACATGAGACCTGCCTGATATAGACAAACATCTCTAAACTGGGACAAATGTTACATTTGCATTCTTGAGGAGGCCATCTCTGCTCACATGGCTTCGATGCTCACTTTGGAGTATAAGTTATTAAGGTGATGAGAACAGGGTCAGACTGAGGAGAAAATTATGAAAAGACGTCTTAATGCAGAGAGGAGGCTCCACCTATAAAAAGCGCTGTGAGAATTTACACCTTTAAGTTGAGCTTGTGACGTCACATGGTCCACTAGGATAGCTCTGGGTCTATGTCATACATCACATGTGCTGCACGTCACATGACATGGTGCTGCCATGATGGAGCTAATTATGTCTTCTAAGACTCCACTGGTCAGGCTGTATCCATCTTCTTGGTCTTAGGCTGGGAAGGCCATGAATCCTAAGGCAGAAGGTCCTCAGTAATGTTAACAAAAGAGATCAAAGGCTCACAGCATCCTCAAGAAATGCTATTTTAAAATGAGAAGAAATTGCCCTACATTTTGGAAAAGAAATGCTCCCCTGATTTCTGAGGGTTATAAAATACAGATTTAGATTGGAATCCTGTTTTCACCGTCTTTAGTATGTGACCTAAGCAAGGGATGTAACTTCTTGAGTCTCAGTCTCCTACCTTATAAAACAAGGAAATATCCTATTATTCCTAAGGCTGTAATGAGTATCAAATGAGCTAAAAGTGCCTACCACAGTACTTTGCAAGCTGTAGAAGCTCATTCAGCAACAGCTGTTATTGTTATGGGTACAATATAAAGGCACCCCCTTCAAGCTCAGTGGGGGTACAAAGGGAGAACCCTCCATTACCCATCTCCCACGAAGGGGAGACTCACTCCACAGGTCCCACTGACTGCTGTACCTCCAGGCTTGAGAAGTAGATACCAGCAATTTAAAGACTGGTATTTAAGGAGCATTTTCTCCCACTCTCTATTTATCTTTGTTTGTGGCTTTCCTAACATCTAGATTCCTAGAATCCTGGCAGGGAAGGAAAATTAGTAAATAGTATTCTGGTTTATAATTGTGTGCAGAGTAATAATTTGCTACCTCTAGAGAAATGCTGTGATTTTTGCTTAAAGTCAGCAACTTGCCATGGTAACAGTTTTTCAAAATAGTTAAGCCAACAGCTTTGACTGGTTTCTGAGATTAATTAGCTTGTCGATGTGCTATGCACTGTTCTAGATACCACTATAAAGAGTAACTTCTATAAAGAAAATTAATGCAGAGGATGGAGACAGACAGTGATAGAAAGGGCAACGGAGTATACTATTTTGAATAAGGCATCCTCGTAGCTTAACAGAGAACTACAGGACGTCAGGTAGGGAGGCATAATTATATCTGAGAAGAAGGCTTTGAAACAGGAGAAAAAGCATGGGCAAAGGCTCTGAGATGAATGTGCTGGCATGTTTGAGCAAAAGAGACAGAGTGACCAAAATGGCATGAGCAATGGGGAGAATGGGAAGAAATGGGGTGAGGAGGCAGCAGGGAGACATTTTTATTCAAAATGATCTGTGAAGTCATTATAGGGTTTTACACCGGAGGGACAGGAGCGACACATTTCAATTCTGTCATTCTGATGCTGGATTAAGAATAGACAGAAGGGGCGCCTGGGTGGCTCAGTCGGTTAAGCGTCCGACTTCGGCTCAGGTCATGATCTCACGGTCCGTGAGTTCGAGCCCCGCGTCGCGCTCTGTGCTGACAGCTCAGAGCCTGGAGCCTGCTTCAGATTCTGTGTCTCCCTCTCTCTCTGACCCTCCCCCGTTCATGCTCTGTCTCTCCCTGTCTCAAAAATAAATAAACATTAAAAAAAAAATTAAAAAAAAAAAAAAAAAAGAATAGACAGAAAATGGGATCCAAGGGCAAGAGTAGTAGAGGGACAGCTATTGCTATCATGTAGACAACAGATAGTTGGATGACGATGGTAGCAGTAGAGGTGATTAAATATGGTCAAATGCGTATCATATTTTGAAGGTAGAGCCATTGGGATTTGTTAATTGACTTGACATAGGATATAGGAGAGAGAAGTCAAGGATGACTCCAAGTGTTTTCTCTGGGAAACTGATGATTAATTTTATGTGTCAACTTTACTGGGCCACAGGATACCCAGACATTTGGTCAAGCATTATTCTGTGTATGTCTGTGACAGTGTTTCTGGAGGAGATTAGCATTGAAATCATAGACTGAATAAAGCACATTGTTCTCCTTCACATGGGTGGGCCTCATCCAGTCAGTTGAAGGCCTGGATAGAAAAAACAGATTGACTCTGTCTTAAGGAAGGGGAAACTCTTCTTGCTAGACTGCTTAAACCAAAACATTGGCTTTTTTCTAGCAACTTTGGGTTGCCTCACTGGCTTCCACTGGCTTTGTGGTCCTTCCATCACCTGGGTAACCAATTCCCTGTATTACATTTTCTATTTCAAATCCTAAGTTGTTCATGTTTCTCTACAGAACAATGACATAGAGCTTGGGAGGGCCTGGCCGAGAGTTCCATAAGGAATGAAAATTAAACTCCAGCTCCCAGATAAGTGGTAATATCTAGAGCCACAATTCTCAATCCTGGCTGCATATTGAATCACCTGGGGAGTTAAAAAAAAAAAAAAAAAGCAATATTTGGTCCAGTTGAATTACTTGGTCCAGTTGAATTGGTCTCCAGGGCTGTGACCCAGCCATTGGTGTTTTCTTAGAAATCACCTACAGATGGCGTCAGAGGGATTTTTTTTCCCCCTCTGATGTGATATAAAGAAAATTTTGCTTTTATGTGACCACATAGCTTTGGAAAACCAATGTAGACCAAAGATCAGAGGTATATCCAGTAAAGATTTTTCCCCTAATTTATTTTATCGAGCTATAATGTTTATGCAATGAAATGCACAGATCTTAAATGTATAGTTTGGTGAGTTTCTTGTAACCCATACTCCCACACTCCTATCCAGATAGAGAACATTTCGTTTACCCTGGAAAATTCCCTCATGCCTTTACTCAGTTAATTCCAACACTACTAAGAAAACTGTTCTGTTTTCTACATAGTTTTGCCTTAGACTTCATAAAAACAGAAGCATGCAATATGTACAATTTTGTCTTGTATGTATTTTCTTTTATTTTTATTTATTTTGAGAGAGAGAGAAAGTGGGGGAAGGACAGAGAGAGAGACAGACAGACAGACAGAATCCCAAGCAGGTTCCGCGTTGTCAGCACAGAGCCCCATGTGGGGCTTGAACCCTCAAACTGTGACATCATAACCTGAGCTGAAATCAACAGTTGGACCCTTAACCGACTGAGCCACCCAGGCACCCCTGTGTCTTACATATTCTAATGATCACAACGTTTTATGACTCAGCAGTGTTGTTCCATGTATCAGTAATTCATTTTTACTGCTCACTAGAATTCCATTGTGTGAATAGACCACAATTTGTATCTTAATTCTCCTGTTGGTGGATATTAGGGTAGTTTCCAGTTTAGGGCTGTTACGTATAAGGCTGCTATGAACATTCTAACAAATGTAATGCTGGGTTTTTCATAAAATGCCTTTATCATATTTTCTTTCTGTTCACAGTTTGCTTAAAGTTTCTATAATGAATGCGTGACTTTTATCAAATGCTTTTTCTTGCATTAAGATTATCACTTTTTTCCTTTATTCTGTTAAAGTAGTGAATTATATTGATTAGTTTTTAAATGTGAAACTAACTTTGCATTTCTGGGGTATACCCAATAGTAGGATATATTATTTTCTGTATTACTAGATACCGTTTGCTAATGTTTTGGTAAGGATTTTTGCATCTATGTTCATGAAGAATATTGGTCTGTATTTTTTGTTTCTCGTAATGTCCTTATCTGGTTTTTGTGTCAGGGTTACGTTGATCTCATAAACTGAGCTGTAAAATATTCACTTTTTTTTCTCTTTTCTAAAAGAGTTCGTATAAGACAGATACTACTTCATCCTTAAAGGTTTGATGAACTCACTAGTAGAGCAAACTTGGCTTAGAATTTTCTTACTGGGAAGGTTTCAACTATAAATTATATTTCTTTAACAGATAATGGAACTACATGATTTTCATTACTATATTTTATAAATTATTACATTATCATAAGATATATTATAGGACATAAAATTATATACTAGATTATATAGCTTATTATAATTTTTAATAAGTTTTCTATTTTTATGTGTCAGTATGGGTACTTGTCAAGGAATTTGTTTGCATCTAAGCTGTCAAATTCATTGGCATAAAATTTCTCATATGATTACTCTATTATCCTTTGTCTGAAATATTTGAACTGATATTCCCTTTTTCATTCCTCGTATTGGTAATTTGTGGGGGTTTTTTTCTTGATCAGTCTTGCTAGAGGTATATCAATTTCGTTAATCTTTTCAAAGAG
Source organism: Panthera leo (assembly GCF_018350215.1). Taxonomy (NCBI): domain Eukaryota; kingdom Metazoa; phylum Chordata; class Mammalia; order Carnivora; family Felidae; genus Panthera; species Panthera leo. Next base: position 114,841,630 of record NC_056685.1, on the reverse strand, counting down.
ACAACTTTTTATTTTCTCTATTGTTTGTCTGATCTATTTAATTGCTTTCTGTTCTTTCTGGTTTCTGTTCTTATTTTCTCTCTTCTGATTGCTTTGGGTTTACTTTGCTCTTTTTTTCTAGGCTTTTAAAGTAGAAGTTTAGGTCACTGATTTTAAAATGACATTTCTTTTCTAATGAAGTATTTAAAACTATAAATTTTCTTCCATCCCTGCTCTGCCGCATCCCACACATTTTTATAGGTTTTGTTTTCATTATTATCTGGCTTGAAGTATTTTCAATTTTTTCTTGTAATTTCTTTTTGACCCAGGAGTTATTTGGAAGTTGTGTTGCTTGGTTTCTAAAGATTTGAAAATTTTTCATGTATCTTTTTGTTACTAATTTGTAACTTAAAATATATGATCAGAGAACTCTATAATTTAAATCCTTTTAAATTTAATGAAACTTGTTAGATGGCCCAGCACGTACACTATCTTGGTGTGTGATTCACATGTATTTGCAAATAATCTGTATTCCGCAGTTTTTGAGCATAGTGTTCTATAAATGTCAGTAAAACATAGTGTTCATCAGAGCTTCTAGATCCTTACTGAATGTTTTTGTGTATGTTTTCTATCAGGTATTGAGAGAAAGGTGATAAAATGATTGTGGATTTGTCTACTGAGCCCTTTAATTCTGTCAGTTTTTGCTTCATGTATTTTGAAGCTCTGTTATTAGGTATGCACACATTTAGAATTATTACATATTCCTGATAAATTGGCCCTGTTATCAAATGTCCTTGTTTATCTCTGGCAATATTCTTTGCTTTGAACTTTACTATGTCTGATATTAATAAAGCCATCTAGCTTGCTTACAATGAATATTTGCATGGGACATCTTTTTTCATAATTTCATTTCTAACCAATCTGTACCTTTATGCTTAAAGTGTATCTCTTATAAACAACACATAGTTGGATCCTACTTTTATCCAGCTTGATAATCTCTACCTTTTGGTTATCACGTGTAGTCCACCTATATTTAATGTAATTATTTATAGCATTGGATTTGACTCTATCATCTTGCTATTTGTGTTCTATTTGATGCGTCTGTCCTTTTTGCTTTTTCCTTCTTTGTTGCCTTCATTTGAATTGAACAAATATTTCTTAGTATCCCATTTTATCTCCTCTATTGGCTTTTACCTGCACCTATTTTATTTTTTAATAAGAACTACAATATACATTGTTAATTATGGTCTTCTATGAATTAAAGTATACTATCTCACATATATGCAGTATACTTATATACTTCCCTTCACTTTCTTCTGCCTTTTCTTCTATTATTAATGTATATTTTACTCATGCATGTTATAAACTCCCTCATTATTTCTACTTTAAATAGTTAATTGTCTTTTAAATAAATTTATAAATAAGTATGTTATTAATTTACCTGTCTATTCACCATTTCTGGTGTTCTTCATTCCTCCATGTAGCTCCACGTTTCTGATGGTTACTATTTCATTTCAGACTGATGGGCGTATGCTTACAGTTCCTGTGCTGCAGTCTAATGTAATGAATTCTTTCAGCATTTGTTTATATAGAAAGGTCTTCATTTTTAAGGATATTTTTGCTGGACATAGACTTGTAGATTGACAGGTCTTTCCCCCTCCTTTTAGCCCTCTAAATGTTATTCTATGGTCTTCTGGTTTGCAGTGGTTTTGATGAGAAGGTCTCATCCTTATCATCATTTCCCTCTAGGGGATATTTCCCTCCTTCAGGAATTTTGTCGTTGTTCTCAGGCAAGTAGACTATGATATGACTAGATACAGCTTTCTGGTGTTTATGAGATGTTTGAGGCTTTTCAGGAACTACAATTATAAATGTTAGATTTCTTGGTATGGTCCTATGGTCACTGAGGTTGTGCTTATTTTAAAAATTCTTTGAAATTTTTTGCATAATTTCTTTTGATCTGTCTTCAGGTTTGCTGACCTTTTCTTCTGCAGTGTCAAAACTGTAAGCCCATTCAGTGAAGTTTTTATTTCATATATTGTATTTTTCACTCTGACAATTTACACTTCCTTTCATGGCTTCTAAAACCTTGTTTTAATTCTTCTTCGGTTCATACATAATGTCCAACTTTCTTTTAAATCCTTGAATATATTTATAAAAGTTGTTTCAAATCCCAGGGCCATTGATTCCAACATCTCTGTCAACTCTGGATCTGTTTCTATTGACTATTTTTTTCTCCTGAGTATGTATCACATTTTCCTGTTTCTTTGTGTATCGAGTTATTTGTTACCGAGCTTGACTTTTGGGATGTGCTATGTAGTTGAGAGTCTTCCTTTAGTCAGTGTTGAGTTTTGTTCCACCTGGTGGTTACTTTATTTGCAGCTTAGCTTGGTTTTGTGGAGGTTTGGTTTTAGGCTTTGTTAGGGCAGATCTAAAGTTGTCTTACTTTAAGGTTCAAGTGGTATACTCCTAATACTTGATTACTCTGGAATATCAACTAATTGCTGTGGGATTTTACTGAGGTTCACTCTCTGGTTTATCAGAACTGAAATATCTCTGGAATTCCCATTCAGATTGTACCTCACAAATAATTGTTCTCTGTCAGACGTCTTGAAGACTCATCCTAAATATTTATAGCTTGGTACCCAGCCAAGACCTAAGGAGATCCCTATTCAAAATTCGGGGCCTCTCTTCTCTCAGGTGCCCTACACTGAAACTTCCGGCAGCCCCAGCATCCCTGAATTCTGATCTATCTTTTCTCTACCTGGAAAACCACTGTGGTTTGTTTGGGCCCCACTCCTCTGTGCCTTGATTTACAACATAGCCCCAAGCAGATTTTTTTTACATATTGAATTTTTCATAGGGATGAATGGGAAGTTCATCTGTGCATTTTCCTTCTCTCAAAGATTATGCCCCCCTATTTCCTATCATCTAATGCCCACCACAACTCCATATGTTTTGCCCAGCATTATAGTTGCTTAAAGTAAAAGGGAAATCTAATACCTATTTTTCTATTATGGCTGGTACTAGAAGTTGTATCTGGTAAGTTTTTTCTCCTAAGTTTTGCTGTAGAATCCTGGGAGTTTTGTAAATTACTAGGAAAGAAGGGCTAGGAGAACAAGGGGAGGAAGAAGCCCCTAACATTTAGGCTCCAAAATGTCAATACGGGAAGAGCTTAAGAGCAACAATCAGGTTCCAAGGAAGGAACTTGAATTTGCAGATGAATACCACTTTTGCATAAAACATCAAGAAAGAATCTATTGTTTATTTCAAAGAATGGAAGAATGGCTTGTTGATGGAGGAGGTAAAGCTTCTTTAGCCTATTTTAAGACATAACTACTGGGGTGCCTGGATGGCTCAGTTGGTTGGGCATCTGACATCAGCTCAGGTTATGATCTCTCGGTTTGTGGGTTCCAGCCCTGTGTTGGACTCTGTGCCGACAGCTTGGAACGCGGAGCCTGGAACGTGCTTTGGATTTTGCATCTCCCTCTCTTTCTCTGGCCCACCCTGCTCACAGTCTGTCTCTCTCAAAACTAAAATAAACACTAAAAAAAAAAAAAAAAAAAGACATGACTACTAAACACCTGTTTTTCAATGGTATGGAAGGCTGGAGAGTGAAGTAAAATTTCAGTTGATTAAAGAAAATAAAGCAACGTAGTCTTTCTTACACACAGTTTTGGAGAGTAAGTTTCAAATCCTCTAAAGAAACCTTGTCAAGACAATTAGTCAAGTGAGTCTCGGCTGTGGCCATCTGTCATCATGAGATATTTAGTTCCAATCATAAGAATTAAACAAAGAAACCTATAGAAACGTAACCCAGGTGTTCCTATAAACTCTCGAAAATCACACAAGCCATGACTAAGAAGGGTCTTTCTCTCAGTATAAAACTATGAACCATAAACACTGAAAGAATTCCATTTCTCTAGTGTACTTAGATTAATGAAGAAGAAAAAGCGGAACTAATGTCCCTTTTTGATATATATTTATGTATCTGCAACAATTATCTTGTTGATAATTGAAACAAGATACATTTTGTAAGCCATTAACTAAGCATACTCTTCATAATTCATAAAAAATTGTGGGGTTTTTTTTCATGTTTAAAGGAGAAAAATGTCTGTTTGAAGGCATTCAGTCCTGATTATAAGTTTTTGAGCTCCTTGAGAACAAAGAAATCCACTCTGGCTCATTGCAGCAGTAAAAGAGAATTGTAAAGAGAATTAAACAGCTAAAGGTTGCTAAAGGAGGCCCGAAGATGGGGGGGTGGAAGGTGCCAGACACAAGTAGGAACAGTGCCCCCACCTGGGCTACAGAGCTGGTCCAGTGACACCTTCAGAGGCTCCCCGGCTGGGGCTGCCATCACAGTCTGGCACTGGACATTACCACTCCCTCCTCTGTGACTGCACTTCAACAAAGTGGAGGTCTCTGCCTTCCTCCTTGCCAGATGGATTCTGTGCAGAGCTCATCTCTTGCCGTCACCAGCTTCCAAACTAATTCAGAACAGATACGTTTGATCGGTGGGCCCAGATTCCATGGTGACACTCCTGCTACATAGGAAGCTGAGAAACCAGGTTCACCCCAAACACAAGGACAAATTTCATCCATAGCTGCTAAGCATAAGCCAACAAATCAAAGAATGGATAAATACATAAGGAAAGCAAGGAGGAACCTCATAAGTTATTTGGATAAATTCCACTATTATTATTATTTGAGAGAGAGAGAGAGAGAGAGAGAGAGAGAGAGAAACAGCACATGCATCAGTTGGGGAGGGGCAGAGGATAGGAAGAGAGAGAATCTTAAGCAGGCTCAATGCCCAGCACAGAGCTCGATGTGGTGCTCAGTCTCACGACCACGGGATCATGACCTGAGCTGAAATCAAGAGTTGGGGATGCTTAACCAACTGAGTCACCCAGGTGCCCCAATTCCCCTATTTAAAAAATCTGAGGAAACAAAGGCACATGGACACGAAGTGACTTATCACACATCTACTCTTTCTCACTGAAGATTCACTTTTCAACTCTCAGGGATGACAAGTACCTTGTGTACTCCTGTTTCACACTTCTGCAGAAGATACCTTCAATTGACTAGGATACTCATTTTGGTTGAACCAGATTTGGCCTTACAATTGTCCTCAACACAGCCCCTCAAGCAGCCACAACCACAATTGGCATGAGAAATGAAAAACTATTTGCCCTCCTTGTACAGCGTGAGGCTGACATTCACTCAACAAATTCTTAAATAAATTCATGAATAGAATAAGATTTAGTATAATTAACACCCTTGGAGTCCACAAAAGATATTTGAGGTTATTTGTTAGATGATCTCTTTGAGACTTAATGTTTATTATGCCCAGTTGTCTCTATGCTGGTTAGTGGCACAAATTCATCATTTGTTTAGAACTGTTAAAAAACGCCAGGCTGCAACTCATTGTCTTGCCAATAATAGCACCAATACCCCCATTCATTCAGATGAAGAGTTTTCTCTCTTTGCTCTTGTCAAGTGTCCAAGTGGGTGAGACAATGGCTTGGGAGGTTTCTTTCTGGTACAGAAGGCAATAAACACCAAGATGCTGCTCTCCTCCTGTCATTTCCCTTTGGAATTGGGCTGATGGCTACCACTCTCCAGCTTCTGTCACTACTGAAATCCAGTGTGGGTTTCACTATGCTGTATTAGTGTGCATCTAATCCAGATATGAAAATGGACTGGTTTCCTACTTAGATACTTCAGTGCGTGTAATAAAATCTGTATAGAATGGTCACAGGTTTTTGTTTTTTTAAATAAGTTATGGTATTGGATGCAAGTGGCAGAAATTTCAAACTGGCTTAAAAAGCAAAAAAAAAAAAAAAAAAAAAAAAAGGAATTTTACTGTCTCATTGGCAAAAACATCAAGGAACAGATCCATTTCCTGGGACTAAAACATGGTTACCTCCAGACTTTGCCTTCTTTAGTGTTAGAGCTTGTCCTCAGGCTTCATAAAATAGCTACTGGAAGCTCCAAATTCCTGCTCTGCTAGGCTCAAATCAGTGAAATAGACAACACTTGTTGGTATCTCCTATGTAAGTATTGTTATTCCCTCTAATTCAACAACTGGGTTCATGTGAACATTGGGGAACCAATTACTGTGGCTTGGGTGAGTCAGTGTCCTGATTGGCCACGTCTAGATCACGTGTTGCATCCTGGCTCTGAGGGTGCAACCAGTACTGTTATGCCTAAAAACAGTCAATGTCCACTCTAAGGACATACTCAGACACTGCCCAGCAGGGAAGAGATAGCATGCTCAAAGGGATAATTGAAGAGAGTTTAATGAAGGGACCACAGACGAGATGTGGGCAATGGTAAAGAAATCAACAAGGGATGGAGAAGTGCCCAGAACTATGACCAGTAGGAAACCATTGCCACCCCATTGGACTGAAGGGTTAAGGGAAGGGAGCTGTTGCTGGGATTGGGTGAGAGGCATAGCCCTGGGTATAAACCACCAGAGTGGTGACCACACATAGAGGAACACAGCCATTACCAAAGCACAGCCCAGAAGGGAGGGAGCAGAGACACTAAATTCCTTCATCCTCTCTTTCCATTCCTGACCTCTTTCCAGGGCCTCCCATTGGCCAAACCTAACCAGAAACCAGAGGACAAGGAGCTGGAGTGACAGTCTGCAGAGGCCAGCCTCTTGGCATAGATAGCAGGGTGGGAAAAGCTGTAGAGTGGATCTGGAGAGGCAAAGAAAAATTGGCACATCTTTTTTCTCTAACCGAGGGGTTAGCAAACTATAGCCCATGGACCAAATCTGGCCCACCACTTATTTCTATAAGTAAAGTTTTATTGGAATACATGCAATAAGCAAACATTTATTTACTTACTGTCTATGGCTATTTATGTGCTGTTTAGCACATCATTCTGTGCCAGAAATTAAGAAATATACCAATTTCGGTGTGGATGTGTTTCCCACACCACCAAGCAATCCTCTGACACCAGCTGGGTGTCCTACCATTCAGTTCAATTCGTACACTATCTACCTGCAGATAGCATCAGGTCCCCCATTTAAAGGCTCAGTGAAAAAGAGACCTTCTCATGGTACCTGGAGGAAAGAGGACAGGACACACTGCAAACTGATGGCCTATGGGCCCTGTCCAGCTGTATATACATTTTCGTTTGGTCTTGCACAGTGTTTGAAAAAAAATTAGTTGTCAACATTTTAAAGTTGAGGTATTTAAAATAGATTTATCAGTTTCTAATGTCCCCGGGAAGATATGGCAACATCTGGCCCTCTTTCCACCATTGCAGTATTTCCTTGGAGAAGAGCTGCTGTGTCTCAGGCTCCTGGGCAGGGTGCTTGCCACTCCTTGTATGCCCTGGTCTCCAGGGGAAGAGGGGGGCACTGCCTGTTTGGTCTTGGCATACTCATTCATGTTATCTGTCAGCGTGGACAGTTTTTGTTTGTGACCTCCAACTATGGAAAACTGCAATAGCTTTCTGCAAATGTTTTAGACTGAGAGAGGAAGAGGCTTCCTCAGTACCACAAAGAAAGAAGTAGCACCCACATGAGGTAGATGGGTCAGGGGGAGTGGAGAGAGCAGCTTTCTAGAATATGGACTTTAGCTCCATGTCAGAATGAATTTTAGACACTTGACTGCTCAGTCCTGAAATTGGACACAGTCATACTCCCATCTGTCAGGGACAATGAAGAAGGGATTCTTCCATTCATTATCTTGGGAACTGGATTCTATCCCCTTTAAAGAATTCTTCAGAATGCTCAGATTTAATACAATTCCTTTTTTTTTCTTAATTTTGGAGAGAGAGTACAAGAGCAGGGGAGAGGAGCAGAAGGAGGGAGGAGAGAGGGGGAGGGAGAGAGGGGGAGGGAGAGAGGGGGAGGGAGAGAGGGGGAGGGAGAGAGGGGGAGGGAGAGAGGGGGAGGGAGAGAGGGGGAGGGAGAGAGGGGGAGGGAGAGAGGGAGGGAGGGAGGGAGGGAGGGAGAGAGAGAGAGAGAGAGAGAATATCTTAGGCAGACTCTACACTCAGTGTGGAGCCCAATGCAGGGCTTGATCCCACAACTGTGGAATTGTGACCCGAGCTGAAATCAAGAGTCAGACACTCAACCTACTGAACCACCCAGACTCCTCAATACAACTCTTTTTAACTGGATAACATACCCAAATCAGAAAGTGTTAAAAGGTGCACAGTGGAAAGTCAATCTCCTGCTTCTGTCCCCCAGGCCTCAGCTCCCCTCTGGGAGGCAACCATTGTGCCTTCCTTTTGTACCTTTCCAGAGATGCTCAATGCATATGCACACTTATGCATTTTTCCTTGTATAAGTAATAACTCACTATAAAGAGAGAGAAAGAGAACAGCTTTACAGAGAGACTTCCAGATTTACCAATACACAGGTTTACCAGTCCCCTCCTGGGACTCTTCAAACACACAAATCCAATCATGCGAGTCTCCCGCCTGAAACCCTCCAATGGTTTCCTATGGTCCCTAGATTCTAGGACAAACTCCACTTGTTTCAGCATCTCCTTGGCTCCTAAGGCCCTGTGTGATCTGGATGCTGCCTCCCTTTGGCCATCTCTTCTTGGCAATGTCATCTTCTCTGTTCCAGCCAGGCTGAACTGCCATGCACTTCCTGCTAGGAACCATACCCTCCCTCATGTCTTTAGCACATGTTGTGCCATTGTCAGTATCTTACTTCTGCTTGTCCCCCAGGTGTTCACATATCGAGGCCTTCTCCGATGTCTAGGCAGGCGTCCCTCCACCCTATTCTCTACCAGCATCCCAGGTTGTAACACTCCCTACAGTTTAAGGTAATTGCTTCCACGTTTGCCTGTCTTCCCAGCCAGGCTACAGGAGGGCAGGGACTCCTGTGGCCTTCACTCATCTCTGTGCCCCCAGCATTCAGCACATACCTGGTATAGAGGAGACACTGAAACACAGTCACTGAAGTCATAAGTGAGGATCACTACAAAGGAAAAGAAAGATCACAGGCTTTCCTACTTACACCCCACTCCATGTCTTGGCACAAATATATGTTGGTAGCCGGGTAACTTGCTTTCTCAGAAGCAAGAGAGCATTTTTATGATAAGAACACAAATTCCAAATGTCCATTTTCTGATACTTAAAGGGAAGTCACACTGTATGCGACATGAAATAAGGATTTCCTTTAATCTATCAGCTGCTTAGCTCTGAAAAGCTTTGATCTTCTGACAAATGACTGAATCTGCATTAAACAGCCACTAAATGGATCATCATTTTCTGTGCCCAGAATGATAAACCAACAGATGTCTGGAAAGGGCATTTAAGGAAATGAAAAATGATTTATAATAATATAATGGTGCCAATAATTTAGTGCCCCCAAAGCAATCGTATTTAAGCACTGTTAAAAACAAGACAACAGGCCCAAAACAGAGGTGCCTACACTGAGCCCCCTATCACCAAACCAAGACTTACAGTTTTAGCTCTCCCAGAAATACAAACTTAACTAATCACGATTCACCTAAACAGTGTTAAATAATCTGCCCGATAGACCCCCGATATCCCCTAAAGGAAAGTAACGTTGCAATGAGCAACCTGATTTTTTTCCTATTTTACCTTCTTTATTCCTGCTCCCTCTGCCTATGAAAGTCATTCATTTCGTACAGCTCCTCAGGGCTCCTTTCTACCTGCTAGGTTGGATGCAGCCCAATTCAAATTGATTTTTGCTCAGATAAACTCTTAAAATTTTTAATATGCCTCAGTTTATCTTTTAACAGTTCTGGTGTAAGAAGATGGAATGAAAGGAGACGCCCGTCAACCCCCAGGAGGAAGCAGACATGGGTACCTGTTGAGGCCCTGCAGCCCGCTGCCCCAGGAGGGGGTAGGGAAGTGTTTCTCAGATCCTCTGCAGCTTTTGCCTTGGAAGCTTCCAGACTTCTCTGAGCCTTTCTTTCTTTAAACCAGGTCTGACTTAAACTGGACTGAGGTGGAGGCGGCCATTGTGAGGGCTCAGGTGAATCAAATTTTGTTTTAAGGTTGACCAAGCAGGTTAAGCTTACCAAAAGTAACCTTCAAATTACAGTGGCCACAGCTGAGAGCCTTTAACCCAGATCAGCTTATCCATTTACAAGGTGCCCTTCAGATAAAGGGATCTCAGCTCAGCATTCCCTGCAAAGGGTAAAGGGAAATTTTTCTTCCTCTACAGTTTCTGGTGACCAGGATGAGACCCACTGGGACACCCTCTCTCAATCCAGAGCCCACAGACAGGATCCTTGGGAAAACTGGCAGAAGTGGGCAAAAGGCGAGAATTCTTATCCAAGCGACTCTCCCAGATTTCTATGTGTGCTGCCTGGTCAAGAGAAGCTTAGACTTTTGATCAAAGTTAATCGTCTAGAAAAACATTCCTAAGAGTGTCGTCAACACCTTAATCGGCTGCCTTGGCACAGTCTCAAGGCTGTGGTTTCTACTTTAAGGCTGGAGCAGGAGCAAGCCCTGATCACTGTCCCCTTCTGGGGCGGAAGATAAGTAAGAACCTCCAGCCTCTCTTCCGAGTCAGGGAAATAAAAGGAGCCTGGCTGAGGGAGTTGCATGAATCTGCTTTACATTGTAGTTAGAAAGTGCATTTCCCTCCAGGAGATCATATCCTTTTCTCTGGCCTCCCCGGCCCCACAGTGGGTACGAGGTGAGATAAGAAAACTTGGATCTTCATGGATGGATACTTTGTTCTGTGCTCCAGGGCTCAAGGTCCAGGACCCGGGAAGCCCCTTTGTGTTTGCATCCAATGAGGCAAGAGCAACAACCACAAGACCTGGGTAGAAAGAGCCGCCAAGGGACAGCCACCCCACCCCCACCCCATGCCTCCTCTTAAAAAGCTCCTGTCCTGTTAGGAGGAATCAGTGCCTCGGGTCTTATAAGCGTGATCGGTGTGACCTGACTCTAAAATTTTAGCTGGCCTTCTTTCACCTTCCTGATAATTTTGTCCTGTGGCCCCTTCATCCTTCAAATGAGGCTGTTTTGAGTTTTTGCCTGTGCCGTGGGAACTGAACAGCAGAGGAAAATGGGACCCTCTCCTGACTTTTTCTTTCGAAAGCTAAGCCCTCAAAAGGAGTAACAAGACAACAAAAATCAGAGCATGAACAGCAGATTTGCAAGATCCCATGAGAAGGAAAAAACAATGTTGGGTGGAGGGGACACACCAAGCAGAGAAATCATGACTGCATGGACATTTACAGAACTCTGACCAAGGGGACCCCACGTTTTCTTCCTGGGCGCAGCCTGGGGAGGGGATGAAGCACGAAGGTTTAGAGATGTGTGTGTGGAGAAGACTTTGGGTAACCAGGGAGCATGTCTTGGGCCCTGGCCAACTGACCTATGTGTCTGAGCATGGGGAGAAATCAAAAGGGCTCCTCGAGACAGGCTCCCCGAGGTTTTTGTGGCTGAGCAGGACCCAAGAAGGGCACAGCCACCGCCAAAATGAAGGGGGCCCTGGACGATCAGGAATTAGAACAAGGAAGGGTTCAGCGGCACACTGTGCGTACTGACAACTGAACACTGCTGGATGGAGAATCAGACACAAGGAGATGGCCATGGGGGAAGGAAGGACCCAGCCGAGGGATCCCGGATGCCTTGGCTCCTTCACTCCTGGAGCATCTGGCAGGGGGAACTGAACTGAGATCACATTTCCATCTGCACCCCCATCCCCCAAGAAGATAAGTTACCTATGTGGGTTGACTGATATCTAATATCCTATTGAGTAGAATTCCATTCTTGGGAAAAAAATAAAGACTGCGTGGATCCACTAAAAAACACTGAAAAGATATACATCCAACATTCACAGTGGTTACCTCTGGGTGGTGACACTACTGGATCTTTCTCTTTCTCCCTCTCTCTTTCCCTCTCTTCTTCCTTCTTTCCTTTTTTCTTTCCTTTTATCTTCTCTCTCTCTTCCAATGTACCTGCTTTTCTAGTTTTTCATAATGAACTATTTTCTAATTTCCTACAATGAATTTATTTTGGTAGGAAAAACATCACAATAAAATAAGAAAAATAAAAAATAATCAGCACTTAGGGTTGATTCCATTTCATTCTAAGGATGAAGGAGATTCCACTGAGGTGTGTTTGGTTTTCATGCTTGGCCCAGGACACGCCAAGGATCTCCTATGTGCTCCAGACTTTTTTTCATCCTTCCTCTTCTTCTATACATGCCTGGGATTCTGGTCTTTCTAGAAAACCTCCAAGAATCTTCTTTGCAGAGGAACTGCCATTTGTAACTGCTAAATTTGCTCTTGTCCTTCACATTTTAGGAGTTTGCAGTTCAAAGAGATTCCTTTTAAGGCAATTTCCCACCTTCATCCAAGCAGGACACTGGCTATCTTATTTACCTGTGCTTGAGAGGGTGACATAACACACAGCATTTGATTCTGAGGGCAAAATCTAAATACCATTAAGGGCATTTATCGAGAGGAGGCAATTGCATCAAGTTCCCAACTCCTTGTAATATAGATAAATGGCTAAATTAGTTGTGTTTGGTTTCAATCAGAGAACCTACCACCCTCAGTTTCATATGAACATCTGATAAGAAATTAAATTAACCATACAATGTGAACTATATATGGCATACGTACATTTCTAATTATGGCCTGGAATCCCCATGGCAGTCAGCAGACTTCTGGGGTAACCCAGTTCCTGAACCACTTTGTGAGAACTCAGAAAATGAACATTCATTTAAAGCTTGGCCTATGGCTGGGCAAGTAAATTTATTGCCACCCTCCCCCCGCCCCCACCAAATCATATTTGCTCTGGTTTTGAAGTTCTAGGCTGAAAGAATTTTGCATTTCCCATGCCATTAATTACTACTCACCTCACCCCCTACATATGGAATAATTAGAAGATTCAGGGTGAATCTTTGATGGCCTTCAATATCTAGAAGCTGTAAGAAGGTGCTTTCTGGGGCGCCTGGATGGCGCAGTCGGTTAAGCGTCCGACTTCAGCCAGGTCACGATCTCGCGGTCCGTGAGTTCGAGCCCCGCGTCAGGCTCTGGGCTGATGGCTCGGAGCCTGGAGCCTGTTTCCGATTCTGTGTCTCCCTCTCTCTCTGCCCCTCCCCCGTTCATGCTCTGTCTCTCTCTGTCCCAAAAATAAAAATTAAAAAAAAAAAAAAAAAAAAAAAAAAAAGAAGGTGCTTTCTATCTGATGATGTGGTAAGTCAGAGACCTGACTCCTTCCCCCTGACATCCATGCCTATTGCTTCTACCTGCGTATTTCCTGCATGAAAACAACTTTTCTCCATCTTCACAGACATTCCCCCAGGCCAAGCATGGGTACTGCCATCTCAGCTTCCCATCTGGTCTTCAGAAAGTGCCATCCTTCTACAATACAAGTGCAATCCTGCCCTTATCTCTTCCAAAGCTCTGCAATCGATCCCCATTGCTCTTAGGGTAAAATCTCAACTCTCTCCTGGCTTTCAAGGCTTTTCATTAGAGCTTGCAGACCAGAAGCCTGTGGGATGGTAGGTTTTGCCTGGCTCACACAGTGCTTTTATAGATTTCAAGTGAAGCCAATGTTTATAATTCTGAAAACTTTGTGTACAAATCAAAATGGAAGGCTTCCCTTGGACGATCAGGGCATCTGGTAACGCTGGGCACATGCTCTCACATGGAAAGAACTGTCTGGAGCTGAGGAGAGTCTCCTTGGTGGATCCAGCTCTCCCAGTCTGCACCACCCTGTTATAGTTCTTCCTATGGGTCTCTGAGGTTACCTGTCCGATGCTCTGGATGGGTAAGCTCTGTGTGACTGACCCCCTGACACTCTCCTGCTTCATCTCTCACTGCTCTCTCTTCATGCCTGCCTGATGAAGGCGGACTAACTTGTCTCAGTCTCCCCCTCCCCATCCCACCCTCCCCTACACACGATCCAGGCTCTCTCTCACCCCAGTGTGGCTGTGCTTTTCCGTCTACACACCCCACCCCAAGCCACCTTGGGGATGTCTAACTCCAACTCATTCTTCAGGTCTCAGTTTAAATGTGCCTTTCTTAGGAATGTCTGCCCTGACCTCACCTCCCCAGACCCAACCCCAAGTCACATTTTAATTGACCCTCCTAAGAGTCCCCTCTTGTGTAGAGCCTGAATTTGATGCTCAGCAATATGTGCTGCCTGGACACCTGGTGAAATTGGGAGGGCCTCGACTGGCCCACCTGCAAGCTCCCCTCCCCACTCTGCTGCTACAGACGAATGACTCTCCTTACCCAATGGCCCAGGTATAGTTCCTGCCTCTCTCTGACTAGTGGGTTTCAGTTCCCTGCCTCCTCATGGAACTATTCAAACAAGCCAATCACATCTCCTTGCGGGAACCAAGGGCACCCCACCTTCTCAATACTATGAATCTTGCCACTCACAGCCCTGAAGATTCACTCTGTCTCCTAGTGCAACGTTTTTGTGGCCTTGTATGGCATGTAGTGTCCTCCTCCCCCAGGCTGTGAGTATATGTGACTTACAAACTGCTGTTGACCTCACCTGTCCAGTGTTGAGTGGCATGTATTCAGCTATCCTTATAGTCCTAGGTTGGGATTCCCCCCCTTCAACAACAGACAATGAAAACAGCCCACAGAAACCATCACTACTTGCTCACTTACCTTCGCCCCGCCCTCAGACCATACACTCCATGAGTCCAGGGACCAGGGGAACAAGCGCGGGTAAACTGTTCACCTCCAAATCCCCAGTACCTAGCACAGAGCTTGGCATACAGCAGGTACTCCGTAACTCTCGTCGGAACTGTCCAGCAGGGTGGTGAGGACCTTATCAGTGGAATATTCAGCCAGAATGCAGGAGACGAGCATCTTTCAGAGACTGCAGAAGAGGTTTGGGCTGGCTGACAATGCACTTCTCAACTCCTAGGAGCCTGCAATTCCAGCAGTCTGTCACTTTGTTTCTTTGGATTCATGCTATTCCTTGTTTTGCCAAATAAGACGCAGTAGAAAACCGACCGTTTTTCACCACGAAACAAAGCTCTCAGTTTTCAAGATGCGCTAATGTTAAACAGCCTTCATTTTCAAGAATTAGAGACGCAGTTCAATGAGCAGACCATTACCATGCAAAATATGAAGAAGCTACAGAATTGAATGCTATTTGTTCTGAAGAGCACTATCACAGCCCCTGGGTGTTTACTGGGGGGGAAAAAACCCTACCATCTGCAGATGGTTTAGCAGCAAATTTATACCATTTCCATGTGTTAGTAATGCAGTTCTAGAAATGAATCTAATCAAAGGGTTGTTTTAGCAGCGAGGATGTTCTCACTTAAATCCAGAAAACCATTTCCGTCATTTCCAGATTTTTAAAGATCAGAACCCAGCTGAGTTTGTGTAATATGCCATTTAAACATCTTGGAAATTAATGTACATATGAAAATAGTAGCAACACCAATGGGTTGTCATTGAGCATTGTAAAGCATCGTCTTGTAACATTATGGTACTTCAGAGAGGATATATTCACCATTTAAATTTTAAGAGTGTTCCACTGCTCTTTCTTTCATTTATTGAGTTAAAACCCAAACTATTTCAGAGGCATAAATTTTGCATATTTTAGAGTTATAAATTTTGCAACTTAGGCAAAATTTATGCCCATCAGGCCAATCAGAGGAGAGGCTGGTAATGCTTCATTTTAGGTTATGCCCGCACATGAAACTAATTGGTCTTAAGTTCAATTCATAATTTGATGAAACCTTTTTTGCTCAAGAAAATCTTAGTTTTGGACCAACTATCCCAGGGGTGATGTCAAATAGAGACAAATTGCCAGAACAAACCCCTGCTCTCCAAGGGAGACAAAGGAGTGAAGTGGTTCTGAGCTTAGGCCTTAGATTTCATAACCCTGAGTTCTAATCTTGACTCTGCCACTTATTAGCTGACAGTTTGAACACCCCCAACCTTGTTATCTTAAAATGGCAACAACAGGAATACTTACATCATGGTGATACTGAGAAGGTTAAAGGTGAAAATTCATATAAACGCTTAATCATAGCTACCGGCACATCAAAAGCATTCTTTAAATATTAACTATTATCATTATTATAGATCAGCTTCACAAAATGTCCCAGCAATGAAATCTTTCACAGTTTGATTCTGCAACTGGCTACTGGAATCTAGAATTTGCCTCTTGGATTGCCATTGCCATTGGCTCCCCACCAGTTCCCATAGTTTGAATAATGAATACATGACTGTGCCAGTTCCCTGAAGGGAAAAAGCCAAGGAAAAATAGGGATGGAAATTGGTATTATAGACAATAATATGAAATCAGGAAGCGACATTATCTTTGAAGCCATTACATGAATCAAAAGCGCAGCCAAGGCATCAATCTTTCCAGGTAAAGAGATCATTCATTATCGCACAGAAAGTGGCTGGCAGCAAATTTCCTTTCATCTAGGAACATCAGCCCCAATTATGTGTTGTCCCCAATTATGTATGTCGTGCCGTGACTGGGCTTGGCCATTTGGAATCCAAGACACAAAGCCAAGAGACTGCAGTGACAGTGGGCAGCTTGAGTAGTTTCGATTTTCCACAACTGGACTGTTTTCCCATGAGACTTGACATGGAAAAGTAGGCCTTGGCAGTGGCATATTGTACCCCTGTCTTCAATGCCTATCCTATAGCTCTGATTTTCTGTAGCACCAACACATGTCACTTTGGACATTGGTTAAGTAGGATAGACAAGACTGTCCTACCTAATTCAGGAAAGGATGATCATTTTCACCCGGATAGAACCAATTAAGCACAGCATTCTGAGGATTATTTCACCACCACTTACTTGTAGGAAGGCAGGTAAGAATATTCTTCATCACCTCCAAAGAGACAAGTACTTAATGTGAAAGGGACACACAATTTTTTATTATGACATTCGTATCTAAATTGTTACAGGTTAACATGATCTACATGCATAACTTGAAAATATACAAACATACTCTGGGCAGGAATCATGGTTATCTTCTTACTCACCGTTGTACACTTAGAATCTAGCTCAGTCCCTGAAACATAGTGTGTATTCATGAATATTTAATGAATGAATAAATGGGGAAGTGAATATGTATGAGCTCCTTCAGTTTTGTGCCTCTGTCTGAGATCTCTTTCTACCTTTGTCCATTCAGTAAACTTCTACTCATCCTAAAATTTTCTGCTCAGTTGCCATTCATGCTGTGAAATCATTCCTTTCATTTCATGTAGGGGAAGTCCGCTTTGTGTCTTCTGCCACAGTCTCCTGTACATACCTCCGTGTCAAGGTTTCTATATGCAAACAACAAAACCCACTCTGGCTGGTTCAAGCAGAAAGAGATTTGTTAAAGGATATTGGGGGGGTGGGCAGATGGACTCACAGAATTTGGAGGAGAGATCAAGAACCAGGTCTCAATACTACCTAACCAGAAATAATAGCCAGGGAAGAACCTGATCACACTAGCTGCTTGGGGAAGTCATGGCAGCTACTGCTTCTGATCCTTAGCACTAATCACCCAAAGTGTCCTGAGGAGACAGGCATGGCTGGCTACAGCCACCTCAGAACTGGACACCTCTACCCTCATCTCATCAGAATATTCAACCTCCATGTATAAGGCTGCCTCCTCATGTTGATCATTTCTGCTGCCACTTGTACTAGAACATGTCATTGGAAGAACGCAGGCCACATGCCTGAACTCCAGCTACAAGTGGTCTATGAAATGTTAAGTTTCAGTTTTCCAGTCTGCGTAGCAGAGAAAGGCAAGCTAGAACGTGTTGAGTGAGCCATCCAACTATATGCACCATGCTTTCTAGCACCACTGTCTCCTCCACTTGGTATGAGTTCCTTAAAATCTGAGAGGAAAAAAATACAAGCACCATGAAGGATCAGTGCAGAAAATCCAACATCTGACCCATTGGAGATCCAAAAAGAGAACACAGAGAAAAGGGAGAGAAAGAAATAATACCAATGTATTTCCCAAGATGAAGGATAAGAGTTTTTCCACTGAACGGTGTGCATTTTAAAGGATCCCCTCCTGGACACATCTCCAAGAAATTTCAGAGCACCAAAGATAAAGAAAATATCCTAAAATTTCAGAGAGAGAAAGAAGTCATCTAAAAATGGCCAAGAAAGAAACAGACGGGTACAACAACACCACATGCTGAAAGAAAATGGTCTTTGACTTGAATTCTAGCCCAGAAAAAATGTCATTAAATAATAATGGCAGAATAGATTTTTTTTATATGCAGAAAGTTTATCTCCTATCCACTGTTCACTTGGGAGTTACTAGAGAAGATGTGAGGAACTAAATCTAGAAAGAGGAAGTCATAAGATCCAGGGGATGGTGTGTCCAATTTAGAGGAGAATGGGAGGGAAGGAAAAACCAGCTAATTATCAGTCCCAGGAGACAATCAGTCTAAATCAGAGGAGGTAAATGGAGAGTGCCAAGAGAAGGTCTCTGGGGAAGAATAGTCTAAAAAGTAGCTACTATGCTGGAGACATTTTAGGAACATAAGCATATGAAAGAGGCAGAAAATTTAAAAATTAAGTCAATTAGAAATTCCAGGAAAAATTTAAAAACTATTACATGATTGTTATCATAGCACATTACTCTTCCTCCAGAAAGATAATACTGTAAAGTTTGTTTAATGATTTTTAATTTTTAAAACCAACGAAGAGCATGCTCAGCAAAGACTATAAATATAATGACTCTTGTTAGTGTAAAGCTGCCAATTCAGATGAGAGATGTAGGAAGGGAGGAGAGGTTATGGGAAGGAAAGGGTGACCATGTACTAATAATATCTTACAAATCTAGGAGTGTAGTACCCAGCATCCTTACCCCCATCTTCTAAAATACCACCTCAATTTTCCTTTGGGTCATTTCTCCTCCTCAACCAACACATGCAGTCTTAATGAGAATGTCAATCCACACGTTTGGGTGGGCATGTGGCCCAGTATAAGCCATTCAGACTTTCTCTTCCTGGTAAATTAAGAATGGCCATTAATTCACATTGGGTGGTGCCTTAAAGAGACAGTGCATCAATTCTCAAAACAACCCTAGATTCCCAGAACAACCCCTAATCGTTACTTTGCTGAAGCTTCACTCTTCAGCCTCTTTGATTCTATGGGTGTCTGTCCTCCTCATTAACCCTCAATCCAATTTTTGCATGAATTAGGAAGAATTGGCTTCAGCTGATAAGATATGATAAGATAAATAGAAATTCAGTTGTAGTGTTTTAAATTACAAAAGCTGGAACTGAAAATAGTAATGTGAATATATAAAGGGTCATAGGATTAGAGAAGGGATCCAGTGAGCAAAACTCTCACATCTTAATAAGAAGTCAATGTAAAATGTGTAAAGCTGATAAATCATGAAAGGGCAATATAGCAAATTAGCAATAACCACCACAATAAAACTAAATAAATAAATAAGTAAAACTTTAAAATTTAAAAGGAGAAATGGTTTCTGGACAAAAAGGACCAGGTAGGGAGAAATAGGGCAAGAGACTATTTCTTTTTATTATAAACTCATCTTAATTTTTCCCTCTGTATACGCATTAACTGATAAAATTTTGACCGTTAAAGAGGTGGGGGGAAAAGATTGTTGGTCTATCTATAGTGTAGAATGTTCAGAATTTCAAAGCCTTCTTCTCAAAATAGGCAGAAATCCACCCCTGGAAGCTGTTCTGGGCACTGGCATATTATATAAGAGCTCTGTCTCAGATTCTGAGGGCAGAACAACAGTGCCCCCATTGGTGGATCACCATGGGTCTCTTGGACGGGGGGAGGGCTGTTGCCTCCTCTGAATGCCCTCACCTGTGGACCCCCACAGGTGGACCCCTCACCTGTGTGACCCCCTCATGTGGACCACGTCAAGCATGTCTGCCTTTTCTCCACATGCCCTTGTCAAGCTTAGAGTAGTTGGCACAGGACTTGAATACTTTAGGTTGTTCTCTGCCCATCTCCTTAGCCAACTTTCACCCTGCTTTCCTGGAAAATCAGAATTAGTCTTATCTCTACTCTCAAGGGATTAGAAAAACATCATCTCCATATCTTAAGACCAAGTGATTTGTTTTGAATGTGAGGCACAGTTTTTACTGTTCTTGTATGGCATTTTACTGATAAGACAGGAAAAATCTTGATAGTGAAGGTGCGGAGATGGCACTTTTCCCGGGGTTAAATTAGGGGAAATCAGAAACTTCAAGGTGTGTTTGTTTTTCTTCAGTGAGTGAAGCTCTGGAGGTGATTTAAGCCATGCAGGGAGATTGTTAGGCAGGATAGACCCTGTGACAGTAGATGAGAGAGAGGGAGAATCCCACAGTTCTCTGGTTAACCATCCTAAAGAGGAGGATTAATGTTGCAATATTAGCATTCAGTTCAATTGTCAACAATGACCTGAGTTATAACAGGAGGCAAAAGGTGGCCACATGCACCCTTTCCCCATCTTCCCATTCCTGTGCCTTTGGATGAGAGTGACCATCTCCCCTTTTCCACATCCCTCTGCCATGCTGATCCTCAGTCTGAAAGATGGTGACTGTTCAGAGGAGAGGAATGAAGGAATCTGAGGCTGGAAGATCTGAGGGAAGGAAGGAGATCAATTAGAAGTTTTCAGGCTGCAGAAAGAGTGGAGTCAAGTGAAGAATTACTCACATTTTTAATTAATTAATTAACTAATTAATTAAAAATTTAAATGTTTACTGTATTTTTGAGAGAAAAAAACAGATCACAAGCAGGGGAGGAGCAGAGAGAGACAGAGAGAGAGGGTGATTAAGAATGTGAAACAGGCTTCAGGCTCCAAGCTGTCAGCACAGAGCCTGATGCAGGGCTCGAAATCACAGAGTGTGAGATCATTACCTGAGCCAAAGCCAGCGCTTAACCAACTGAGCCACCTAGGCACCCCAAGAATTACTCACATTTTAAAGGCAAGCTGCTCTGTACCTTCAGCATGTCACTGAGTCATATCTGGGAATTCCCAGAGGTGTCTCATATGTGCTCATGACCAGTCCCCCTCATCCTCTGCTTTGGTTCTCTTGTTAAAGTGTTTGCTTCCTTGGCTCAACTAGGAATTAGAAGATGGAATGATGATTCTGCCCCATAAGAAAAATGGATGTAATCACTGCATGTCAGAAGGAATATGCCCTGTAAAACCAAGATACTATGGTCATTATCACAGTGTAGTGTCTTGGACAGTACTAGGAAGTGCTGATACCAATAAATTGACCTTATAAAATTTACCCACCATATCATTTGGGCATATCACTGGGACATTCCAATCCCAACCTTATAGACCAATATTGGCCTATTGGCACAAACTTATATGTCAATGGCACTATTTAACAAGCTATAATGAACTATTACAGTGACTATAAACTCAGTTGAAATGATTTCTGTTCAAATTCTGGCTCCAATATTTACCATCTGTGTAACTCTGTAGGGATAGGTCTAGATTTTGTAGGGCCTAAAGTTTGTATAATCTGGGGAGCTCTTTAAGAAAAATAATACAAATGCATGAATTCAAAATCAATAGCAGGTCTTGTAAGAGGCTTATGTAAGTGAGAGGCTTGAGCTTAAGCTTTATTAGCTTTAGGTCATGGTAGACCTGCCTCTATGTAGACCTTGCCTCTGGGAAAAGTTACCTGATCATTCTGAATCACAGTATCATCACCTATAAAATCAGGATAATAATCATTACTTCATAAGATATATATATATATATATATATATATATATATATATATATATATGGTACAAGATATCTTGTATTGAAAGTCAGCATTCTAGAACTCAAAAATTGGTCACTTGTTATGAATATCCAAATGTAGAGAGGCCATATATTGTCATGATTAGATTGAAACTTTTCCTTTTCCTGAATTCTGATTAATTGTATATGTATATAGACAGATCCCCATGAATGTAGGGACAGGATGATAATCAGTCAATAACATAAATTCTCAGAAGTAACACCAAAGTATTGCAGTGCAGCAGGCATCATCAGATGGGATCTTGGCAAGGACAAGGAAAACAGTTGGAGGACCAAGGCAGGTAGCATGAAATGCTGTAGGTTTGAACGTTGACAAAGACTTTGCCCCACTTGCCACATCACCCTTTTGGAAAAGTGTTTCAACAAACACAACTTCATTTAAGCCCTCATGGCGTCTATGGTGGGCAGAGCAATGGCAATGACCACTCTTCAGAGGGCCTTCCTTGGCCAGCTCATACCACAGCCCACTTTCCAGAGCAGCCAAGAATCAAGCCTCCACCTTCATCATCACTTATTGTCTCCCAAATGTCAGATGTTGTGGTAAGTATTTTACCCGTGTTTTCTCATTTAATCCTTTATGTGCCATTACTTTCATTTGACGTTGAACCACTGGACCTGAGGTTCAATATCTTGCCAAGGACTTGCAACTATTAAGTGTCTAAGTACCTATGAAAGTTTTGAGCATTTTTATAACTATGTTAACAGATTTGGAACCCACTTGAGAACCCTGAGAAGGTTTGGGACCCATGGAGAAATTACCTGAGAGCCCCGGGCTGCCTCTGGAACTGAATCTGTATCCTCTATAGGAGAATATGTTCCTCTCAAGGATTGACATGCATAACATCATCAAGGCTGCAGGTGGATTTGGTTGTTTCTGGTCTATGTCCTATTTATCTCTGTATTGCTGTTGTCAAGTGCAGTTGCCGCCTAAAGGTTGTAAGATGAGCAAGTGAATGAATATTTTGGTCATGTGACAAATGAGAAGTATGGCTAGGACACCTAGGTCTCTGGACTCCTAGCCAAGGTCCTATTACTCTTAACTCTGCTGCCCCCTCTCTATGCAGATTTGGCTGCTGTAACAAAAAGATCCAAAATACAATGGCTTAAACAACACAGGTTATATCCTTCTTATGTAAAAGTTCATGTAATCATTTCAAGAGAGAAAGGGGTGAGGAAAAGCAAACCCCTCCCTTGTGTTCACCTAACCAGGAAGCTTCATGTCACTTCCAGACACATTTTACTTGCCAAACTAGTCACGTGACCACATCTGGCCACATGGAATGCTGGGAAATGGAGCCCTTATGCCCATCTAAAATTTCTACTAACATAAAAGGCAGGGGAATGGTAGTCTTGGCCAGAGGGGCGAGCCACTATGTGCAGTGGGAAAAGCACTAAGGTGTGGCGGGGCTTCCTCATTTGCAAAATACAATAATAAATATGACTACCCTGAGGCTCCGTGTTTTCAACTCTAAATAAAACAACAGTAGTAATCCATTTAGTGAGTATGTTCTATGCTCTAGGTGCTATGCCGTATACTTGTTTTATATATGTAATTTAATTCAATCCTTCTAAGCCCAGCATCCTTTTCATCCCCTTTGTTTTAGAGATAAGGAAACTAAGCCTCAGAGAAGTTAAGGAACTTGCTCAAGGTGTCACAGTGACAAAACCAGAGCGGGGCTCACTAACTCCAAAGCCCCACGCGTGAATCCCCTCTGCACAACCCTAGAATGGAGATTGTCTCAGTGATATATCTACCCTCCACAGTTGTCACCAGCATGAAAGGTGACGTGACAGATGGAGTGCACAGTTGGGCCTCTTTCCCCAAGGAGGGCAGTGTGCCACTCTGGGGCTTCAGGCTTCCTTGCCTGTGTTGAGTAAAGAAGCTGGCTCCAGAATGGGGACTGTCCAGAAACAGTCCATGGTTGCTGGAGACAGGCTGGAGCCGAGAGGAAGAGGAATCCAGGTTTGAGGAGAGAAGAGGAAAAAGCAATAAACTGAAAAATCACAGCTCTGCAGGCAATGGAATGTATTACTCAGAGATTAAAATGTCACAAGGAGTACACGTCAGCTCCAGACCTTGGAAAATGTTTTTTCCATCATAATTACTTCTTGCCACCAACACAGGACTATTTCCTTTTCTGGGGAGGAGATTGCCCAACTTGATGTCTTTCTAGCTTTCTGCAGACCTCAGAAGTTGTCGCTTAAGTCTATTCATAGTATTAACAATGGCCAACGCCAATGGGTGCTTACCATGTACAAGCTACTCACAGCTTATGAATCCTTCAATAACCCTGTGAGATGGATACTATTCACTTCACCCCCATCTTGCAGATGAGGAAACTGAAGCACAGAGATGTTAGCTAATGGTTAATGGCGAACCAGCGAACCTCACACAGGTGGTGAGAGGAGAGTCAGTATTTGAACCCAGCTCATCTGTTTAGGGGTAGGATCTTAAACACTCTCGGAAACTTCCTTCTCACAGCCCAATTCTGTTTGTGGGAAAGTGGGAAACAACACAAGTCCTCCCAGAAAGAACCTGGCAAGTTGTTTCTTTTTTTCCTCTTTCACATTAAGGCACAGTATGAGCCAAAAATCTAAGGCACGGAGCAAGAAATGTCAAATCCAACCCCAGTAGCAATTAGTAAACTAAATTAAAGTTCACATGCAATGGGATATATACTAGTTGACCTTTAAAAATGATGTTGTAGAAGGATGTTGTTAAGTTGGTGAGGTCATAACCAGTTTGTACGATGGGATTTGCATATAAAAGAAGCTTCTACACACACACACACACACACACACACACACACACACACACACACAAACAAACACCTAAAAGCTTATATACTGAATCATTGCCAGTCCTTTTACCTGAGTAGCAAGATTTTGTACAAACTTGTTCATCTGATATCCCTCCATCCCATTTCCACCAAGATCCCTATAGGAGCTCTCAAAGCGATGATTCAAGTTCCAGCTTTTTTGAACTTGAAATTCTCAGGCTTGTGCTTAAAACCACCTGAAAAACAAGTTCAGTGACCCTGACCTCCCTCCCAACCAAACTCAACACTACTTCCTTTCTCTTTTCCTTCTGAAACAAACTCGTAGAAGTTTTGGACAGCAGTACAAAAAATTATCTTTCTCCTAAAAATTTGGTAGAAAATTGCCAATCTGATGGCACATCGCCCCTGAATGAGTAGGTAATTCCTTCAATCAAGGACATTGTCCTGTGTAACCCAGTTCAACCATCAAAGTTAGGAAATAAACATTGATATACCACTACAATCTGACCCTCAAATGGGGATTTGAGTTGCACCAAGTGTCCCAGTCATGTCCTTTATGGCAAAACAAACCAGTCCAGAACCAAGTTACAGTTGGTTGTGTCTTGTCTCCTTCAGTCTGGAATAGTTTCTTAGTCCTTTCTTGGTCCTTCATGACCCCTGAAATTTTCTGAAGATGTCAAAGTCACTTATAGGGTGTCCCTCAGTTTGGGTCTGCCCGTGTGCTATGACTTTGTTAAATGAACATATGTTAAGTGTAGCACAGGGTGCCAGATGGTAAGCCACAAGAGAAATTGGAATAGAGGTTTATTACTCACAGGTCCTGCATGAAGTACACGGCAAACCTTGAGGGTCCACACTGCGGGGTCAAGGTAGAGTACAGAGACAGAGAGAGAGAGAGAGACAACCTTGATCATATGCCTTTCTCAGAGTCCATGGGTGCAATGCCAATGGGTTCCCTAGTTAGGGCCATATTGATCCAGCCAATCCAAACCAGTGGGCAGATACCAGGCACCCCAACTCCTCAGGTCTTAGGTTTGGTGGGAAACCCACACTATAAGGAAAGGCTGTTCTGATTTGTTGTTGCTGTGGAAGAATGTGAAAAATGCTTTGACCACTACTGAGCATGTGTTCTCTTTCTGTGTGTGACAAAGAGCAGGCCCAGGAGACGTTGGGAAACAAAAAGAGGTAAAAAGAAAAAAAAAAAAAACAAACCTCAGGGAATTCAGCCTCACATTTGGAAATCATGTTCTCCTCTATCATCACTATTGACAAAGGCAGAGGTGCTGGGCATGCGTTATGATTCTGGCATTTGAGAGCAGGTGGGGCCAGGACAGTTTTCATCTGGGCATGCCGGTGCATTTCTGAGAGGGCAGCCAAAGTAAGCCAGCCTTCTGCATCTCAGAGTCCTGTCTCCCCTACCCCACCCCCCCTCTTCCTCCTACTCCCTTCCTTCATCCCTCCAACAGCAATTAGCCAAGATCTCAGGGAGACTGAACTTTAGGCAGGGTGGGAGCCCCCCACCAGGCTTTTTTTTAAATTAAGTTTTTATTGGGTAAAATATATGTGTCATAAAATTTACCATTTTAACCAGTTTTCAGTGTATAATTCAGTGGCATTGAGTACATTCACATTGCTGGCGGCCATCACCACTGCCAATCTCCAGAACTTTTTTCATCTTGCAAAACTGAAACTCTATACCCATTAAACAATAACTCCCCATTCTTCCCTCCCCCAGCCCCTGACAACTACCTTTTTTTTCTTTTCTGTCTCTATGAATTTGATTACTCTAGGGACCACATCTGAGTGGAAACAGGGTATTCGTCCTTTTACGACTGGCTTATTTCACTGAGCGTAATGTCCTCAAGGTACATCTGTGTTGTAGCGTGTGGTGGAATTTCCTTCCTTTTTAAGGCTGAATACCCCCTAAGCTTTTAGAAGTTATGTAACTATATTAGTCTGTTAGAGCTGTCATAGCAAAATATTACAGACTGGGTGTCTTAAGCAACAGATACTGATTTTTCTCACAGTTCTGGAGGCTCGAAGTCCAAGATCAAGCTGTCAGCAGGTTTGGTTTCCTCCGAGGCCTCTCTCCTTAGCTTGCAGGTGGCCACCTCCTTACTGTGTCCTCACATGGCCTTTCCTCATGTGTGCACATCCCTGAGCCAAATTTCCTCTTATCAGTTCACCATCCAGATTGGATCAGAGCCCACCCTAATAGCCTCATTTCAACATAATCACCTCTCTAAAGGCCCTATCTACAAATATAGTCAAAGGCTGAGGTGCTGGGGGTTAGGGCCTCAGCATATGAATTCTGGGGACACAAACCTCAGCCCCTAACAGTAACCTTGCTGAGAAACTGATTCTTCAACTGGATGAAAACCATGGCGGCCACCTTGTAGGGTGCTGGTTCAGCTGATGCCCATGGAGCACTTGGCATAGCACCCGAGCCCAGCAACTTCTCTGTGGGATCAGCTGGCTTTGTTGCTTTGTTTTCCCAAGTCTTAGCACGGGTCCTTCCAGCACACATTGGGTGCTCACCTACCGACGTGTGTTACTTCTTTCATCTTGGATTGGGCAGAGGCTGGGGCAGCTTGAGGAAGGAGACTGGGGATCACAGCATTGCGGGGAAAAGAGAAAAAATGGGGTGGCAAACACAGACTTCACAACCTGCTAACCCCCCTGCCCCAGCTAACCTGCGATTACAGAGCTGCCGTATTTTAATGACGAACAGTCATGGCAGTTACAATGGACTGGGACTGTGCCAGGCATTGAACCAGGCCCTCTGGAAAGTCTCATCTAATCCTCAAGTAGGATTATCATCCCTACTGCTCAGATGAGAAAACTGAGGCCCAGAGAGTTTAAGTAGCTGGCATCACATAGGTGCCAAATGCTAGCGTCAGCTCCAGACCCAGAAGTTCTGTTAGGTGAGCCCCAACGCTTCTGATGACAATTACATAAAAATTACATATGCCTGTGAATAAGGATGGTAAAAGTACTTATATAATAAGGGGGTATGGTTAGAGGCAAGGATACCGGCTAATTTTTCTTCCACGTAAAATTTTCCACTTCTTCAATAGTCTGTGGCATTTATTCTTTCTAATTTAAGTTGTTTTAGGAAAAGACGGTGCATGTTGGGGCACTTCTCTCTTAAGGATTAAAAGAAAACCACATATACCGCCTCTCGGGGATGTCTGCAGAGCTATCCTGTTCGTCCACACCTGGGATTTTAAGAGCAGGCAGCCACCCGGCCCCTCACAGCTCCATCTGTCTCCAACAAGGATAGATTTTCAAAACATTCAGGGTTTTTTTTTTTTTCTCTTAGTTTTTGTGCCTTCTCTTTCTCTGCTCTTTTTTTCCTTCCTCACTTTGTTTTTAAAGCCACTCATGTAAGTGAGCTTGTGTCAACTTGGAATATGTGTGCTGTAGGCTCTGGGTCCCTCATGTTCCAACGTGAAGATGGATGTCTTGGATGTGAAGAGTTCTGGGAAGAATCACAGAGGGTTGGGTTGTTTTGTTTATTTTCCTGAGCTCTCAAGGCAGTGAGAAAACCCTAACCTCACCACACCCACCCTTCCAAACCAATTTCTAAGTTTTTCCTCTGAGAAATCAGTCAAGTGACTATAGGGCAGCAAGAAGATCCCTTCGATATATGTTGTCTAACTCCCTGAGTTCCGTTAAGATGACTGTCTTTTTCTTAAGTAATTTCTGATATCTTTGTCCTAAACCTTAGACAGATTTTGATCTGGAATGATCAACTTCCTAGGAGACGTAGAACATCAGAAGTGACTAAGTATCCTCAGGGCTCCCTCCACCATGACCCAATCTTACTTTTCAGCCTCACCGAGATCTCAGGGCCATCTCCAAGTCACTCACCCGTGTCCACACCAGACTGGCCATGAAGCCAGTGACACAGCTCCTTCTGAGAAACGTGGCTCTTCACACTGGGAGGCACTGGGAGGCCGCCGTGCCTGCCACAACTTCCGTGCTGAGTCAAAGGCATCTGATAAGGACCAGACCTGAAGAGGAAACCATGAGGTGGCCCGGGGTCAACACACAGTGAATATAGCCACAGAGACAGGCAGGGAGAGGGAAGCTGGGAAGAGAGAGAAGCAGAAACAGAGGGTGTCTTGAGCAAGGGAGAATTGCTACGTACAGAACAGTGGTTTCTCTTCTTCAGAGGAGACCGCACTCCAGTAGCTGGAGTTGCTATGGTTTCCTGAATCGTTTTCCAATTCTCCATGAGGCCCGAATGTGTAGCTGCTGAGATGGTCTTCTTCGCTAACTCACTGCAAGTTAAGTCTATCTGTCAAAAAGCCACATTTCCTGAGGTATCCTCAAGTTTATCATTGGTTTTTGGTTTGTGTGTGTGTGTGTGTGTGTGTGTGTGTGTGTGCACGCGCGCGCGTATTTCCAAGTGGAAAGAGCTCAACACTCTGGTCTAAAAACGGATCCATAATCTTGTCCCCCGGACCTATTCTTTCTCATGCGTCGTCTATGCCTACTTTTGGTATCACGGTCCCAATTCTCAGGTTTCTCCCAACACCTTACAAGAGTCTATCCGTCCGTTTGCCAGCCCCTATCAAGTCTATCTCCACAATACAGCTCCTAAATCTCAGGGTTGGTAACCCCTCCTCTCACATGGCACCACTTCCCCCACCTCACTCTTAGCAGGCGTCACTAACTGATCACGGCACTCTTTCCCACTTACCTAAGCAAGGTTGAAAGCAATAACAGCTCTGTTCTTCAAAGGCTTGTTATACACACCAGGTACTGGGATAAACATTTTGCATGCCTTATCTCATTTAATTCTCATAAAAAATTTAAAAAAAAAACGTGAAAACATACTATTGGTTTTTCCATTGTACAGGTAGAAAAGAGGCTCAGAGGGAGGTGAGAAGTAGCCTGGCTTCTCCCTTCCCCCAGCCCTCTGGTCCTTCTCTGTGGCCTCCCACTTGCTGACTCTAGCTGCAGCCAGTCGGCAGGGCGGCCAGGGAAATGGAGTTTGCAGGAGTCAGCTCCTTGTGCTGCAGAGCAAAGCACAGGACAGGGGTTGGATCTGAGACCAAACAAATTGACTGGCAAGTAGCCGCTCCTGATTTCACAGCAAAAAAGGAATGTGTTCTGACTCTGAGAGCCCAAAGCATTTGATCTAGAAATTTCCATCTGCCCTTAACACTTTTTACCATGTAGTTACATATTTGCATTTGTGTATAACATACATCTGCTAGTCTTTTCTCTTTTGGTCCATAGGCTCTATAGGTTTACCGGGAAGACTCAAGTGTGAATTAGTGTCACTCTTGTCGTGACACCTTTACCCTGTGCTTTGCTCAATAAATATTTATTAAATGATGAATGATATTCAGTGCCTGTGTTTCTCCAGGCTGAGGTACGTAGCGGTGGATCAAGGGATATGCCAAGCCACAAAACAAACACCTGACATTTCCCTGGAGAGCCAAGCTCACCGTATGGGAAGAAATTTTAAACATAATTTTTATATAAAAACAAAAAAAAAATGTATCGTCAAATTTACGTGATATCTTAAGGATAAACTACGTTTGGAAAGTAGGAGGCTCTTCATGTATTCATTTTCTTTAGTATTTTCTCTTCAACAAATGTTGACTGATCATTCTCTATACAGCACTCTAGGCAGACATGATTCCTGCCTTCAGGAATTTTACAAATCCTGTATCCACAAAATTCTATAGCGGACCGGAGGGCAAATGTTTTAGCTTTGTGGGCCAAACACCCCTCGTGGCATTACTCCAGCATAGGAAAGCAGCCATGGACAATAGGTAAACAAACGAGTGCCCTCGTGCTGCAGTAAAAGTGCATTTCAAAAACAGGCAGCGGGCTGGATTTGACCAGCGGGCCGGAGTTTGCTGACCCCCGGCTAGTGGGGGAAGACAGACATTAAATCATTTCAGATGCTACGTTGTTAAAGAATATAGTACTATATGCTCCGTGGGCAAAACTAGTGTAGGTCACTTGGTCCCAGAGCAGGACCAGCTCCAAGGGTGTGCGGCCTGTGCAGTCACACAGGGCCCACTCAGAAGGGACCCCGTCCTTGGTTTAATGCTCTGTCGCAGCAGTCTTGAAATTCTTGATAACTTTATTTTTGAATTTGGGAAGTCAGCAGGGACAATGGAGCATGCATGCACAAAGAGGCGCTGTGCCAGGTGCTGGTGAACGCAGCGGCAGGCTCAAGCCCACACGCATGGCCCGGTGCAGAGCGAGAAGCTGGCCTGGCCGTCCGGTGAGCATGCGCACACTTGGGGCTGTCGGAGGCCCGCAGCGTTCTGAGGGGCGGCCCCGCCTGGGACCTGGGCTTTAGACCGATGTCAACTTCAGCAGCAGCAGGTGCAGTGGGTGGGGGTACGGGGCAGCAGTGGAAGCCGTGGGAGAGGAGAGGGGTTCCCTTGAAAGGCAGCGCTGGGAAGCACCCTAGAAGACCGGCTTGCCTGTCTGTCGCCAGAGCCCGTCCCCAGAGCACCTGCAAATATTAACTGGCTACTCCGAGCACCAGGACGGGAACTGCTGGGGCTCAGCTAGTAAAGTCTGTCAACAAACTATTACAAAACAGATGTTTGCACTGACATTGCAATAAAGGATATCAAGGAGTTGTTAAAATTCTTCAAAGATTTTAGAATTTCTAGGTTTCAAAATTGGTGCGACATTGCAAACCAAATACCCATGGGCTTAGATGCGGATTTTTTAAAAAAACTGTTACAGACTGTCCTATTCAACAGAATAGAACAGTATCTTCACACAGTTTTAGATAAACCAACAATAACAAGGAAGATAATTTAAAAATTAATTTTCCTTGTATTTGAGGATACAGTGATCAAATGCATAAGGAGGCATTTTGAATTTATGTAAAAATCATGAAGCTGCTTTTGGTTCTTGTATGACCTCCAAAAATTGCAGGAATTGTCAGAGGAAATATTAACATTAAAATATTAAATTTGTATATCAAAAAACCATAGAATTAGGGGCACCTGGGTGGCTCAGTTGGTTAAGTGTCCAACTTTGGCTCAGGTCATGATCTCGTGGTTGGTGAGTTTGAGCCCCATGTGGGGCTCTGTGCTGACAGCTCAGAGCCTGGAGCCTGTTTTGGATTCTGTGTCCCCTCTCTCTCTCTGCCTCTCCCTTGCTTGCACCCTCTCTCTCTCTCTCTCAAAAATAAATAATAAACATTAAAATTGTTTAAAAAATCATAGAATTAACATGATTTCCATAAGATAAATACTATGTAAGTTGTATTTATTTTTTGCTTATAAATAATATAAATTCACATATTCAACTCAGAACATACAAGTGATTTGTATGAAGAGTTAACTCTTTTTGGAAAAAAAGTTCCATAGGAATCATTACCTCTGATGTACGAAAATTCATAGTTCAAAAAAATTTATGGAAAATGTATCCCAGTGTTGTCACAGACTATAAAATATGCTTACCTTCCCCAGTCATAGTAGATTTCAACTGTCAAAATTAAATTTATCAAAATGTTTTTGTAACCTTGCATTTACTGATGGCTACTAATATAATTTCCAATTGCGTGAACTGAAATTGAAGTTGGTAAAAGTAAAAATGCTTATGACCTAATGAATGAATATGTATGAAAGTAAGCCAGAAAAATCTTGATATCATATCAATCCATACTATTTATTGTCTTATATAAAATAAAATGATGACATCAAAACATGTTTGGGCCATTAAAAAATTTATACTGTTATTCATATGTCATTACCATTCTTACTACGTTTTATAAATAATAAAATATCTTCAAAGGAAAACTTTATAACTTGCCTTTAACTCTCCTTTCTTACCTACTTTGGGAACAAGGGGCCTGTACTTTCATTTTGCACTGGGCCTTACGGATCATGCAGTCGGCGCTGTCCAGGAACGTGGGCAAGCTTTCCTGAGGAAGTGGGAAGGCCCAGAAGTGAGAGGGAGCTACTTGTCCCAGAGCAGGTGCAGTTCTCAGAGTGTGGCCCCTGTACCATCAGGATCACTGTAATCTGGGATCCTGTTAGCATTGCAGACTCGCAAGCCCCCGCACAGAAACTCTGAGGGTGAACCACAGCACTCTGGTTTTAACCCCCAGGGGATCCTGATGCCACCCCAGTTTTAGAACCACTGACAAGAGTACAGCGTGGGCATTGGGAGGTGTGGGAGGAGGCAGGACCCAGTCCTGAAGGCAATAAGGAGGTGATGGAGGTTTTAAAGCCAAGTCCTTACACAGGTCACAAGGCCCTCAAGGCTCTGTAGGTCCCACCCCCACCCCCTTCCTGATCTTGTCTTCTACCACTCTCTGCCTCAGCCACACTGACATCCTCTGGTGTGCCAGGTACTGTCCTGCCTCAGGGCCTTTGCACCAGTTACTTCCTCTTCCCAGAATGCTTTTACCCCAGAGCTGCCTTGCATTCTTCGGATATCTGCTAGAAGATCACCTTCTCAGGAAGGTCCTCCCTACCATCCTATTTAAAAATGCCCCCCTTGGTGCCTGGGTGGCTCAGTTGGTTGAGCATCTGGCTCTTGACTTCGGCTCAGGTCATGATCTCACAGACTGAGAGTTCGAGTCCTGTGTCTGGCTCTGTACTGACAGCACGGAGGCTGCTTGGGGTTCTCTGTCTCTCCCTCTCTCTCCCTGCCCCTCCCCTGCTCACTCTCTCTCAAAAGAAAGAAACTTAAAAAAATAAATAAAAATAAACAAAAGCTCCCCCTCAATACACACACACTCACACCCTGATACCTCTTCCCTGTTTCATCTTTCTCTGTCACACATACCAATACTTATTATATTGCTTTCTTAGTCTCCGGGTTAATTATCTACCTTCCCCCATTTCCTACTGGAATGGTAATTCCATGAAGGTAATGGTTTTGTTCTGTTTCATTTACTGATGTATTCCCAGAGCCTAAAAGTGCCTGGCAGAAAGGGAACACTCAGTAAACATTTACTGCATGAACAAATAAAGAGGTTTCAATTCAAATAAACACACAACGATAATTAATAAGAAAAGGGTTCTCATGGCCTGTTTAACAAAGTTGCTAACAGTTGTCCTTAACTTGGGGCTACAAGCTGGGTTTGGTCCTAGACCACTAGGGCTCTGGCAGGGGGCATCCATGTGCTCCCCCTCACTTCTTCGCTTGCCGTGGTTGAGGCCACGTGACTCTTCCGCCCAGTGGACCGTGAATACAAGAGGCGTGTGTCAACGCCAGACCATGGTAGTCAATGGGAGTGCTTCCTCCACTCCTTCCTTCTCAGTTGGCTGTCACCACGGAAGCCTTGTGTGGCACCCCAAAGTCAATGCCTGGAGGAAAATATCCCTCGACTTTCTGTACGGGAGAAATAAACCTTTGCTGCTTTATCATGGAGATTTCTGGGCGTATTGTTACTGCAGCATAGCCTCGCCCAGCCTGCTGAGCCTCACTACCAGTGTCACTATCCACAGTGACAGAGAGCAAATTCAGAAAAAAAAAACGAGTCTTCTATTATGAAGGATAAGTATTTGGTGGCTGTAAGGAAGATCCTGTACCTTGTTCACGAGTATAAGTATGCAAAAATGGTGCCCGCACAATGCCCCAGTTGCAAAACACAGAAACAGCAGAATGATTGCATAGAAGTATAAAGATTGGAGGTAGACTCTGCCACGGTAGGCTAGGAAATTAGCCCGTCAGAATTTGACTCTCAGCTCTCCCACTTGCCTTGAACAGGTTAATTAGCCCCCCTGGGCCTCAGTTTCCTCATATGTAAATAAGGGTGATAACATTAGCTAATTCAGAGAATTCTTGAAGGATCGGGTGCAGTCAGGGAAGTGAAGTACGGGGTTCGAAGCGCTTGACATGTACCAACTCCTTAAACCCTCACAGCAACTCAGGGAGATAGGTCCTATTTTATCCCTATTTTACAGAGAGTGAAACAGATGCACAGAGAGATTAAGTCACTTGCCCCAGGCCACACAGCTAGTGAGTAATGGAGCTGGGATTTGGACCCTGCAGTCCAACTGCAGGGATGAATGGTGAGCTGGGAGTCAGGCACACTTGAGGCAAATCTCAGCCCCAGCACTGACTAATCGATTGCCTTTGAGATGACAACTTAACTTTTTGGGGTCATGATTTCTCGTAAATAAGGGAAATAGTAAAAAAAAAAAAAAATATATATATATATATATATATACACACACACACACACATTTTATATATATATATATATATATATATATATATATATATACACACACACATATATTATCTATATATATACACATACAATATACACACACACACACATACACATACAACATAGTGGGTCAGTTGGGATAATGTATATAAGGTACCCCCACTCCCATCCACCTGGCCCAGAGTAGACACTCAGTAAATGTCAGCTATTGTTGTAACCATTAACGTCCCACAGGGACACAGCCCGAGCGTGTGTCTGAATAGTCACAGAAAGGTAGAACATTTGGTCGCTCTCTTCCGCTCCCCACTGGAGATAATGGAAAGACCTATTCCCCTGTCCGGATGTTACACATCTAATAGAGCAGACCAGGTAACCAGAGGCAGCCCCTTAGCAATTCCTGGCATCGCAGGTGATGGAGAGCCCCTAGGCGGGGTCCCCCTCCTTCCTATCACCACAACCACCACTAGAGGCTTCCCCTGTGAGGCCTGGCTCAATGGCAGTGGTGAAACTTCAACAGGAACGTCTGGCCTCTGTAAGGGAAAAGGTCACTTCTGCAGCGAGGGAGGGGAAGGAGAGTGAATTACAAGATTTTTCTTTCAATGTCACATCTTTGCCTCTTATTTACCACATCTTCGGAGTGCCCGGGGAACAGTGCTGGGAGGGGCGGGCAGAAAATCCTGCCCCTTCCCGATGCTCCTTTGGCCCTATTTTGGGAGCGAGGCTGACCGGAGGAGCGCTGGCCGAGGCTCCCCAGATGAAGTGGAGGGCGGTCGCTTCGGACAAGGACTGCCTCCCCTCCCAGCCCGATGGCCTCGCCGCCTGCCGCTGTCTGAACAAACACAGCAGGCATGGGAAGGTCACGGACTTGCAGGAGGTTGGCAGGGCCCCGGGCCTTCCGCAAGGCGTGACCACCTCCGCTGAGCGCTGAGAACGTTTCCAGATGACTGCGGAAGCTGCTGGGCCCCGCGGCCCAGAGAGCGCGCGCAGCTCCCCTGCCCCGGGGCGAGGACCAGGCCTGCAGCCAGGCGCTGCCATTTCTGAGCGCCGCGCTCCAGGCCGGGCTTTCTGCTCTCCCTGCTGGAGGCCCGCCATCCTTACTGAGTGAATTTCCAAGAAAGCAGTTGACAGGCTTGGCAGCGCTATTCCTGGAAATGTTCAATAGGCCATCTTCTGGCAGGGGCTGCCGCTGACGGATGGGTCGGAAGGGGAGACCGCGTGCTCAGCGCCATCTCCGCCGGCCTATTCCCAGGTGCCCCTGAGCCACTGCCGTCCCCAAATACCACGGGCTGGGCTGGTGGCTGGCGGGGGGGGGGGGGGGGGGGGGGGGGGGGGGGGGGGGGGGGGGGGGGGGCGGGGGGCGGGCCTCCGCGGAGCTCGCCTCCTCCCCGGCAGGGCAGGGCGGCTGCCAGCGGGCTTGCTGCTAAATGAAGACAGACGCCCTGTGACTATAAATTATAGAACACATCAGCTCCGGCTGATGCACTGCGTGTCCCGCAGTAAACCCTGCAGGGGACACTTGGCCACCGCCAAAGGGCACGCTCGACAGCGCCTTTAACTCTTGTAGCAGTCGCAGGGGAGAGGCCAAGCTCGTCGCTGGGCAGAGGAGACCTAGGCAACTCGCAGGCGTTGGAATTTCCCTCTGATGCGGAGCAGGGAGCGGACCGGGGCTTCTCGGCCTCGGCACTATCGACATTTGGGGCGGGATACTGACTTACTGGAGCCTTCCGTGCATCCTAGGATGTTTAGCAGCGCGCTTGGCCTCCATCCACCAGCTGCCAGTAGCACTTCCTCCTGTGCCGCCCCTCCCCCAGTTGTGACAACCAAAAATACCTCCAGACATTGATTGTCCCATGTCCGCTGGAAGGCAGGTGTAGGGGAAAGGAGATGGGGACTCTCTGCCGGGTGATGCCGGTGAAGACAGAGACGAGATCTCACAATTTGGTCTCCAGCTGAGCTGTGTGATGCCTGGCAAGTCACAGAATGCTTTGGCCTCAGTTTCCTTGTCTGTAAAATGGGTAGGGAGAGAAGGACAAACGCGAGGAGTGTGGAGATCAGTTGAGGTAACATCTGGTATTGCACTCTGAGGTAAAAGGTGTCACATAAATGAGCGTAGCAGCAGAATATCTGATGCTTGAGTCTTTCCCTACCTCAAAGGGCCTGGCTTCCTCTGAAAGGAGAAAAATAGCTGAATATTTAAAAAATTCCCAAGACTCTTAAATTACAACAAACGAGTGCTTTAGAAAGCTTTTTTCTTTCCTTATTTTTCTTCTGAATTCAAACAAGATTAGGTATGCTGTGGCTGCCTGAGGTTAATGAACATGATTTCCTTTTGTCCTCCTTGGAAGAGGATTTTTTTTTTTTTAATCAACACCCTAGGAATTGCATCCCTCCAGTGAGAGAATAGAAGGTAAGGAAGCGGGAGTGTGTGACCGGTGCCCCTCTATTTTTTTTCTTCACAAAATTAGCATCTTTTTCTTCATAATTAGTGACCAAGACTGATCAATGAAATGCCACAGCCCTATAGAAAGATACTGTTGCTTTAAATGAGTTTTGCTGTTATATAATTCTCTGGCTGACTTCATCCCACCAGCTTTCAAGGAACTATAAAGAAATCTTTAAAGGCTAATGTTTCTCCTTTTGCACTGGCAGAAAAAACACAAAGGAAATGGGTAACCTGAGCTTCCTCAAAGAGCTGAGTCCTTAAGGACAGGACTACACGTGTCCCGCCCCACCTCCCCCTGTCTTGGTATCCTTATCACGCTCCAGGGAGCCTGGGCCCTTCCTTTGCGGCTGTACTCATTGGAAGACCCAAGGCCACATTCGCTTTGGGAAATAGGACAGCGTGATTAATCAAAGAAAACAAAAAACAGCTCGGTTTTCCATAATGGGCCCATCGAAGGGCTTTTCTAGGAAAAACCCTGATCAAGCTGTTCCTTCTGTTTCCCTAAAGGCTGACAGCCGGGAGTGGGGGCTGGTGGGTACAGGAGGAGGAACCCATGGAAGTTTATTCCCAAATAGTCCCTTCCCAGAAAACGACTTTATTATTCTAACTAGCTCAAAGCACTGAGCATCCACTAACAGCAAGGGCCCCGTGGAAGAAAGCAGGCCTCCTCTTTCTGAGGCATCATTGTCCCTGCACCAACCAAAGGTACTCACCGACTTCTATGGAATCATTCTGATCAGACAGGCTTCCCAGAAGGGGACCTGGGGAGACGGGTCAGAAAAGGCAGCCATGTGGCACTGTTATAAAACCAGCTGGCACATGCTTGCTTCATTAAAAACACAGGGTAATTCTGGAACGAGGTAAAGACAGGGCTGGGACTAGGCTGAGGACAGTAAGGTATCACCCCCAGGGCTAAATTTAAGGGCACCAAATAACCCCAGCAATCACATAAATAATAGCAATAGGATTTTGATGCAATATTTAAAAACCCCAAGATGAATGCCAAAAAAATCCATGATGGACAGCACATCAAAATTTAAAGACAGGATTTGGTTTCACAAGCACCATGTGTCTCCAGTGAACAGCACTTGACTTCAAGTGGTCTCAGCTTTAGAGGGTCTCGGTGAAGCAGAGTAACCAGAAGCCGGGACTCAGAGTCAGGGACAGAATATCAGCCCATGGCTACATGGCCTGCAGTGTGTCCCCAGCCTCTCAGAGTTCTGGTTCTCACTTACAAAGCGGTCTTAATATCGGCCACACTTTCCTCACAGGGGTTGTTAGGACCAAATAAAATCTTGTTCACGAAAGCATTTGGTAAACCCTAACCTATGGTATTCTTGAAATGTGTAACAGAAAGTATAACAATAATACTGGTACTTGTAGTAGTGGGCAATATGGGACGTTTTTGGCGAGGGAAGGAGAGAAAAAGCAGGAGGGAGGCAAAGGCTGTGCCCCTTGGCTGCGTGGTGGGAGGTGGGAGGAGCTAGAGTCTAGATTCTGACCCGAAGTCAAGTCTCAGTTCAGCTGGTCACGCTTGCAGAGCTTTGGCCCATTTTCCAACTTCTCTGTGTCTCAGTCTTCTCAGTCTTAAAATGGGGATAATAATGGAATGACCATGAAGTAATGTGTGCATGGCACCTAATATAGTCTGGTACGAGCTACATGTTAACCACTTACACACACACACACACACACACACACACACACACACCTCCCTGCATTCCCACACCCCTACCCCAGGCCTCTCCCATTAAGATCAGAGAAAAGGAGGGGTGCCTAGGCTACTCAGTCGGTTAAGCGTCAGACTCTCGATTCTGGCTCAGGTCACGATCTCACCGTTTCATGAGTTGGAGCCCTGAGTCAGGCTCCGTGTGTGTGTGTCCCCAGCCTCTTGCAGGCTGCTTGGGATTCTCTCTCTCCCTCTCTCTGCCCCTCCCCTGCTCATGCTCTGTCTCTCTCAAAATAAATAAATAACAACTTAAAAAAATAAGAGGAAAGGAGGAGAGACACAGGAGAGGCAGGAAGAATATAACCCAAGATTGGAGGAGGCAAGAGAAGAGAATCTGGGGGTGGGGAGGGTGGAATACAGGAAAGGAAGAAGGAAGAGAAGCAGGTGGGGACAATCGGGTCCCATTCTGAGCTGAGAGCCCTCACAGAGCAAGTCAGTTCCAGTTTCCCAGGAAACATCTGGAGAAAGAATCAAGCTCAACGATGTACTTAAGATTTATCTGTGATGACACATGTAGCTCTGATTCATTTGTTTTACCTGCTGTAGAATATTCTAGAACATGCCTGCATTTATAATATCCTTTCTCCCAAAGGTGGACATTTAAGTTGTTTAAGGGGGCTTTGATCCTATCTGGAAAGTTTGATTTCTTCATTTGGGTGGAAGATATGAAGTTCAATCTCACGGTCTCTTTTTTTCCTATGTCTGAAACAGCTGAACTCATCTAGAACTCCTACTGATTCCGTCAAACTTCCAGGCCTTGTCCTTCAGTTCAAAGGCAGGTGGGATTTCTGGGAATGGATGCAGGTTCCAGCCGCCACATGCCCCACAGAAGAGACAGCTCCCCTAGTGGCTCCGCCTGCACTAAGCCACAGCTCGCAGACCTGTGGCTTCCCAGACGGACTCAGTGACCCGAGATCTGGCCCTGACCTAGAAGCCGCAGGGCTGGGCCCCACAGGCAGTTCCAGACCCAGAGCTGGGATTTCATGGAAGTCTCCAAGGAGAGATGCTTCAGGGGAAATAGTTTTCTCCTTGAACATCTGAGCTCCTCTGAATGGAATCTCTGTACCTTTCATAATGGAACAAAGGGGAAGGCTGTTTGCAAGTTCGGGGAGGCGAGAGTCACAGTTGATCCCCTGGAAATCAGGCCGTGCATTTCCTTACCAAAGAACTGGAGAAAGAAGTGCCAAGAATCCAAAAGAATAAATCTTCTGGACACAGTTCCTGTTTGCCTGTGGAATGTGTCGCTCCTCCTCTCCTCTCCTCCAGTAGCTTTGTTTCCTAGAGACAGTTTGCTTTGGCTACAATCAGAATCAGTCTGCATTCCCCAGAGTCCACCTGCTCCAAGCACTGGCCTCAGACAGCCAGCCTGCCGCATGGACAATCCCCTAATCCACGACTGGTCTGGGATTTCGGGCAAGGACTAGGGTGAAGGGAGTGACGTGCTAGACTTGGGCACAAAATGTGAGGGGACACCCAGAAACTCAGTGACTGACATACGTATATTTTAACGCGGCATTTTAAAAGCTCAAAGTTAATGCAAAAAAAAAAAAAAAAAAAAAAAATTCCATGATGACCAAAGCATCAATATTTCAAATAGAGGCTGGGTCCATGTGGAAACTCCTGAGTTGAGTGCAGCCCGGAAGTGCTGGGGTCAGCCTTTCCTTTGTGAATCCTGGTCCCATCTTGGCAGGCCAGGGAAGAGAATGTTCCCACCACCCCCGGAAACACCCATCTACCCCACAGTAGGACAACAGGGTCCAACCTCTACCAACCACCGCAACCCACGATCCCCTGCCCATAGACCCACTCACAGCTCTGGGCCACTTCCTCCCTCCTGGCTGCTCAGCCTCCTGCCCCTCCCCCTCTAGGACAATTCAGCCTCATCTGAACCCCATCCTCACATGTGCTTAATCCCACACAGTACGTACCATGTATAATGGTGTATTAACTATTTACTCCAGTGGCCCCAAAGTGACTGCTAGAGGGCATCTTATTTAGCTCATAAAACCTTTAAAAAAAAAATTAATTACTTGCCTACATTAAAAAATTAGGAGAGTCTCACAAAAAAAATCCAAATTTCTTGCCTGTTTCTAAAAATCCAAATTTCTTGGGTCGCCTGGGTGGCTCAGTCGGTTAAGCGTCCAACTTCAGTTCAGGTCATGATCTCGCGGTCCGTGAGTTCGAGCCCCGCGTCGGGCTCTGTGCTGACAGCTCAGAGCCTGGAGCCTGTTTCAGATTCTGTGTCTCCCTCTCTCTCTGACCCTCCCCTGTTCATGCTCTGTCTCTGTCTCAAAAATAAATAAACGTTAAAAAAATTTTTTTTTTAATAAATAAATAAATAAATAAATAAAAATCCAAATTTCTTGCCTGTCTTTAAAAATCCAAATGTTTGACAACAACAATAATACCTGTTTGTTGAGAATGTGCTAAATGCTGAGCACAGTACTCAGTACCTGAGATATTTTTTCTGTTTTAACCCTCACTGTAATTCTGTACTTACAATCCCCATTTTACAGATGATGACTGCGGCTCAGAAAATTGAAATAACCTGTCCTGAATCACACACCTAATAAGCAGGTTAGCCAGACTCAAATCAGAGGAGTTTGACTCTAAAGTCCATGCTCCCATACTCCTGTATCATCCACTATCCTGAGGGCGTGGACTAAATGACTGGAACACAAAGTGTTCCAAGAAGCCCGGAAGCCGCTGGGCAGAGGGCCCTAGTGAGTGCGTATCTGGTGAGGTGGCTGGCTCCGCCCCCAGGGCTCCTGCTTCTATCAGCGCAGCTCCCCCCCTCCCTTTTGAAAAACCATTTTATAAATTGGAGTCCCATTCAAGAATTCCTTGGGAAAAAGAATTCCACTGCTCAGAAACAAAAAGAAAACAAAGCCCTAAGCCCAAGTGATCTTTTTAAATCTCTTCTCCATTTACCATGCTTTCCTGGACCAACAGGAAAACTTTCTCTTCCCACCTTTTGAGCATTTGGGTGCTGGTCAGGCCACCTCTTACAACCAGTGAATGACCATGTGTCCAGAGCCTAGGAGCCACGGGGCCAAGACCTCTCTCCAAGACGTGCTGAGGGTAGAGAGGGGCCATGTGAATCTGTGCTGAGGCCAACACAGGCTGGGAAATGCTGCATTGAGGACAAGGGTGTGGGGTAAGGACGGCAGGAGCCAAGAGCCACTGAGCCTGGCAGAGGCTGTCCCTGCACTTCTCTTGGGTGAAATCTTTTAGTGGTAATCATGAACTGCAGTCCATCATGGCTGTCTGGGAATTGAGTGTATTCTTTATAAAGTGTCAGGAAGGGTGACCTCAAGGCAGTTGAGTGCAGTGGAAAGAGCTCAGGGAGGAACCAGAGCTGAACTCTGTCACAGCTTGGCACTTCAGGACCTTGGACATATATATATAAAGCGTGTGTTGCCTCTCTCTACATACC
The DNA here is from genome assembly GCF_018350215.1 of Panthera leo. NCBI lineage: Eukaryota > Metazoa > Chordata > Mammalia > Carnivora > Felidae > Panthera > Panthera leo. The sequence continues at coordinate 114,799,383 of NC_056685.1, read as the reverse complement.
TTAACCAATAGTTCTAGGGACACAGGGAGACTACTTTAAAAAACAGAAAGTGACTTGAGAATGACTGTCTGTCTTAATGACATGCATGTGGTCTGACAAGTGCAAACCAAGAAAAAAGTGGGAGCTTCTAGACCTTCTCTGACGACAGGACTGCTGAAGGTAGCCTTGCCAATGTGATGTTAGTCTTGACTTCAACTGCCATCCATTTGCTAATGTCTCAAAAAACCCCGAATCTGTTCAGATTTCTCTCCTCAGATTCCAACCCATAGTTCTTACTTTGTATTGAACAGCTCCACCTGGGTGTCCCATACACTCCTCCAGCAATTCCCTAGATGGCATTCCTCCCCATCTCTCTGAAACCTGCTCCCTCAGCAGCATACAGTTCAGGAGATGGCATCCCCATCCATCCATCCCGGAAATCTGGGAGCCATCTTGGACTGCGTCCCTACCTCATTTCTTATGGTTAATCCATGTCAAGACTCAATCCACCCTTTAAGGAGCTCTTGAATCTACTTCTTTCCGGGTCGAATGGTGTGACCCTGGACTAGACCACCCCATCTCTGACTTAGATGATGACAATTGCTGCCTATTAGTTATCCTGCTTCTGATCTTGTCCTCCAACCTGTGTCTCATGCTCCAAATCACCAAATAGGTCTTTCCGAAATACATACACACAGAATGATGATCTTGCTAGAACATAAGTCTGATTGTCTTTTATCAAGCTTAAATCCCTTTGATGGTTTCCCATTTTTCTTAGGATAAAGTCCTAACTCTTGACCATGGTATGCAAGGTTAGCCCCCGTTCATTTTTCCACGTCTACTCTCAGTACTCCACCCAAACCGCATCTCTTTCAGTTCCCCAAACACACTCCACTCTTCACCTCATCCCTTTGTATGTGTTCCTCCATCTGCTGAATATATAGGCCCTGTGATGGTCAGTTTTATGTGTCAGCTTGACTGGGCTAAGGGATGCCCAGAGAGCTGGTGAAACATTATTTTTTGGCATGTCTGTGAGATGTTTCTAGAAGAAATTGTCATTTGAATCAGTAGACTGACCCAATGCAGGTGGGCATCTTCCAATCCACTGAGAGTCTGAATAGAACAAAAAGGTAGAGGAAGGATGAATTTTCTCTCTGCTTGAGCTGAGACATCCATCTTTCAACCAGGACTTACACTTACCCTGGTTCTCAGGCCTATTGAACTCAGACTGAATTATACCCCCAGCTGTCCTTGTTGTCCATAACTTCATTCTTGGCCTCCATAACTATATGAGCCAATTCCTTTGGTAATATATTCTTATATGAATATATATGAATATGTATATGTATACATATATATACATATATAATCATATATACATGTATACACATGTATACATATACATATTCATATATGTATATTCATATATATTCATATATGTATATTCATGTATATGTGTGTATATATATATATATATAGTGTTTCTCTTGTGAACCCTAATATAACCCCATTAATTCCTACTCATCCTTTGGGCCTCAGCTTAGATGGCATTTTATCCAGGGAGCTTTCACTGACTTTCCAAGACTGAGTGGGATACCTCTCTCTTGCATTTCCACAGCACCTTGTCCTACTTTCATTTTAAGTCCTATTGTTTTTTTTTTTATTTTTTTATTTGTTTTGAAATTTATTGTCAAATTGGTTTCCATACAACACCCAGTGCTCATCCCAAAAGGTGCCCTCCTCAATAACCATCACCCACCTTCCCCTCCCTCCCACCCCCCATCAGCCCTCAGTTTGTTCTCAGTTTAAGTCCTACTGTAATGCACATGTTATAATTCCATGTTGTTGACTTAACCTCTTTTCCCACCAGGATGCAAACCCCATGAAAGTTAGCATATATTCTATTCTGTTTACATTTGTATCCCTTGGATCTAGGTCAGAGACAGACACACAGTATATGCTCAATAAATTCTTATTTTTCTGACTAGAGTGACCAGACTACCAAAAGAATGAGTCACCTTTTAACAGAAACATTGAGAATACTACCAGGAAAGAGTATGCTTGCTAAGGAAAATATTTCAGTCAGATGTGCAAGTCAGACTGTGCTCTAACAGTACCAAGAACTGACTATTAATGCCTTGGCAATTTGCTAACTTCTCTGCTTCCTAGAAGTCCACATATTTTGGGAATTTTTTTGGTAAAAGCTGTGAAACAAAATAAATCTCTGTCTATGTATTTGAGAACTTCCTGAGCTCAATTTCTTCTTGCCAGACATGGCTTCAAATCCTTGTTTTACGTCCTCTGTATTTTGTTATGACTTTCTATACCCTCCACTCATTAATGGCCCTAAATTGAAATCTCCCCTGAGGACAATGTCAGAAAAGGAGCTGTCATTAAAAGTGTATCTGTGCCTTGTATCAAGAGGCAGAAGTGTGAGGCTTTTTTAAAAAAAATTTTAATCAATGTTTTGACCTTGCTTTTACCTGACATTTCCAAACTCTGGGCAATTGGTTAAGCTATTTTAGTTACTGTGTTTCTCCACACATCTCTCATTTTCTTTTCCTTTTTCTTTTCAAAAATTTTAATATTTATTTATTTTTGAGAGGGAGAGACAGAGTGTGAGTGGGTGAGGGGCAGAGAGAGAGGGAGACACAGAATCCGAAGCAGACTCCAGGCTCTGAGCTGTCAGCACAGAGCCCAACGTGGGGCTCCAGCTTAGGAACCATGAAATCATGACCTGAGGCGAAGTCAGATGCTTAACCGACTGAGCCACCCAAGCGCCCCTCTCATTTTCAAACACAAGTAAATAATAGATTCAAAATGCTTTGGACCTTCCCTGGTGTGAGACTATAGGAAGTGCAAAGACCTGGATTCAAGTCTTAACTCCACCATTTATAAGCTCGTGACCTTGGAACAACTATCTAACCTCTCCGAACTTCATCTTCCTCCTCTGGAAAGCAAGAATGACACCAATCTCACTCCTTACTCTCTGCCTTGAGTGTGGGAAGCACCGCATAAATGCTAATGTCCTTCCCAAACAGTTCTGCTATTAATTATACCCATGACCATACGCTGGTCCCTATGGAATCTCTGTGGACTGAAATAATTTTCTATGATAATAAATCTTGACTGTTGGCAGGAGCAGTTGCCAGTCAGTCTCAATATCCATACTCAAGAAGCTAAAACTTTTTAGATTCCTATTAAATGATACGATTGTTTGCTTTTTTCCCTCCAAAGTAGTACTCACATGCTCTGCTCATTCTTGTGGTTGTGGGGAGGGGGAAAACCTCATCCCACATAGAAAACAGAATCACTGACCTCTCAGTATTTGAACTCGGGGTCCAGAATTCAGCTGGACCACCATCAGTGGAAACAAGGAGCAGGGGGATACAATGCCTAAGAATGGAGAGTCAAAAAAATTCTGGAGGTAGTGAAATGTAAGAAGCCAGGGCATGGCCATTTTAGCTTGGCAGCTGGACACCTTACAGATTTAGATTTCCAAACATTGATTCCCTACCTTTGCCTAGCACCTACACCCTACAGAGATCTTTCACAAATAGTACCTCGTTTCGCCCCTACAACCATCCTGAGAGGTTGGCAAATATTACTATACCCACTTTTTAGAAGAAGAAACTGAGGAGAGCATGCCTAGATCATATACACTTATGCAGAATGGAGCTGATACTTTACATGGGGCTTCTGATCTAAGACCAGAGCTCTTTCTACCATACTCTGCACTCTTCTTGCACAGCTGGGGAAAAGGAACCAGTCTTGGAGGAAGCATACATTCAGGAACCCCTTCATAGTGCAGAAAGAGGGGAAAACACCAGACTTGGGGTGAAAAAGACCTAAGCCTCATTCCCAAACATTAACTCTTGGGATGGCAATTTCCTTACTTCTCCAAAGAAAAGGTAGCAATAAATGATTCCAGGTTCTCTCCCATGTTTCTATTTCTCGAAAGTGCATCTTCAGTTATTTTAATGTATAACCTAAATACCTGTGACACAGTAAAAATGCCCCCCCCCAAAAAAAGGAGTACATGACAAGATCAACAGAAATTATGGTCTCTTTGACCCAATATGACCACTATGGCTGATTTTGAAAGTTGGGATTTTCACTCATGGCTTCTTGGAAATAGGCTTCATTAACTTTAGTTAATCTTTCTACATTTCAATTCCCTTATATGAATGACAGACATTACCCAATGACATTGCCTTCAGCACAGGAAACAAGAATTTTTCAATTCCTTCCTTCTTGCCATCTTGCCTCTTCCTAGACTCCTACCCCCCAACCCAAGGGAAGAGGACTCACTAGTCTGAGTGGTCAGAGCCTGTGACCAGGGCAAGGGTGTGGTCCCTAGGCACGGTTCTCTTTCTTCTCTGTTTCATGCAGTTGTGTGGGCATGTGGGTTCAGCTCTCTTACTCTCTGACTCCTCTATGCAAGGGCCCAGGAGATAAATCAAATCACTAGTCATTTTGTAATCTTTCCCCCCTGCATCCTTCTAGAGGGTACTAAGATATCAAAATTTAGATTCAGGAAGGAGTGAGAGGTTCTGTTTAGGCCCCAAGGCCTAAGCCATGTGCTTCCATTCATTTTAAATCAAAACCTATAATGGGTGTTATTAGCTGTTGGCTCAGTTATTTGACTCATGTCCTCTGCCTACCTCTTTCTAGAGAACTGTGGTAGCCAGTCTCCATGACCATCCCCAGTGAACTCCTACTCCTGGTATTCATAACTTTTTGTAGTTCCGTCCCACACTGCACCAGGGTTGATCTGTGTGACCAATAGAATATGGCATAAATGACGATACATAACCTCTCAACTAGTTATAAAGAACCCTCTGGCTTCTGTCTTGGTTTCTCTGTTTCTCTTGGATCATTTGTGTTGGGGAAAGCAGCTACCATGTCTTGAGAAACCCATGGAGAGACTTCTGTGATTCCTTCCTAGAACTTACCCCTCTCTTTCTGCTCCCATCCCCCATGGCCAGTACCACCCATTATATCTCATTATCCCTATATGAGTGCTTCTCTGAATTTCCCCAGCTCCTTGAGACCAGGTTTGGACATTTCTTACTTGTCTCTGAATCCTCAGTGCCTAGCACAGTACCTGGAACATAGTAGGCTCTCAATAAATGCTTTTTGAATAAAGAGTGGAAGGAAATTTAGTTTTACATTTAGCTTATAGTCATACCTCATATTTATTTATTTTTTCCCTTTTGTTCAAGTATCAATTTTTAACAGGTTTATTGAAATATAATTGATATATAAAGAAGTGCACATATTTAATGTGTACATTTTGGTGAATTTCAACCTATGCAAATACAGGATACCATCACCACAGTCAAGATCATAGACACATCCAACACAACATCTCCCAAAGTCTCCTTCTGTCTCTTTGTTGTTTTTGTTGTTGTTTTTGTTGTTGTTGTTCTTGTGGCTTTGGTTGTTTCTATGGTAAGAACACATACCATGAGATCTACCCTCTGAGCAGATTTTGAAGTGCACAATACCATAATAACTGTAGGCACTATGTTGTACAGCAGATTTCTAGAATGTATTCATCTATTATAACTGAAAGTTGGTATCCACTGAATAACAACTCTTCATTTCCCCCTCCTTCTGGCCCCTGGCAACCACCTATTATATTCTCTGCTTCTATGAATTTGACTAGTTTAGAAACCTTATGTAAGTAGAATCATGCAGTATTTGTCCTTCCGTGTTGGGCTTATTTTGCTCGGCATCATGGCCTCTAGGTCTACCCACATTGACGCAAAGGGAAGAATATCCTTCTCTATTTAGGTTGAATAACATTCATATTTTACGTGTCAAAAGTGTAGGGTTTGAATGTTTTCCAATAGAAGCCAAGTGTAGCCATCTATACTAGATTTCACAGACATTTAAGATCACTAAATAAGTCTGCGTGTAGAAGTAAAAGACAAGTCTAAGAAATCTCTTGAACTTACATAGGGGTTTCGACTCTGTCTCCAAATTTGGTCTCATACTTTTAGTTCCAGTGTGTACCACAGAGTTAAGCCCCCCTTCACAATGGAGAGCTTTATTTTTTCCCTTCTTTGTCCTTATGCCTAATTAAATTATATCCAGTGTTTATCAAATTATATTTACTAAGCTGAATATTTTGGCCCCAAAGATGTATTAATTCCAAGTTTCTTACTGTTGCCACTTTGGGTCTGTTTTTACTCAATTATACAGTCTCCTGAGATTGGCAGATGTTAATTCCAAGGATTGAGTGGACCTCTAAGAAGAGAGAGGATGGAGAGGAAACCACAGAGGCCAGGCTGACATTTTGTTTGTCTCCTAAATCTAGATTCTGAGAATCGGGCTAACATTGAGCCAAAGGCCCCAGGAAATCTGCTTTCATCTTTCTGTGCACTCCTTCTCCTTCTCTCAGAGACAAAGCAGTGTTCACAAGTTGATCAGTTGATTATATGTGGGTGCTCAAAGTTCAAAATCTTTAACTCCGAAAAATGCCAAATTTATTTTAAAGATGGATTATGAAGAAAAATTATCAGGAGGAGGACATTATATTCATGATGAATCTAAGAAAGTTCTGAAAAGCAGTCAAATGTCTATAGGCAAAGTTAGGTGAGTGTGTGTGTGTATGTGTGTATAAAACCCCTTCTTTGGTATACAGTGCAGGGTTCTCTTATCTTCCTGTGATAATCTCCTAGAAAGCCATTTTACTAAGAGCACAGAGTTCCATTTATCCAGTTTCTGAGGACTAGTCTCAGGGGTAACAGATGTAATACATATTGGTGATAATACAAGGCTTCTCTACTTAAATCAAACATCCAAAGTAAGACAAACAGTAAGACAAACAGTACCTTCTCTTCTGCACATGCTGCGTCTGCATATGTGGGGTGAAATACTACTTTAGTAGTGAGAAATTCAGCTCTTTTGAAAGTCTTCACTCCCTCCCTCTTCCTAGATGATTCTGGGATTTAGATGTGCAACAAACAAAACAACAGAAAGAAGAGGAGAAAAACACTTTTTCCTGGAAGCCACAAAAGACCAATTTCTCTTTTTTTTTTTGAGCTTTGCAGAACACACATAAGACAGAACACATCTCTAAACAGCTCTGACATATTTATCAGCCACGATGCTTTCTCTGTTAAGAGAGAACAGACACAGAACTATTGTTGCTGCCAAAAAAAAAAAAAAGTGCTGTTTGAATCCTTTGCACTTCCTCTTTGCAAGGATGACTTGGGCTTCATTAAATCATCACCAGAAGACAAGATCTCTGTTGCTTTGGGACAGACAAGCCAACGGATTAACTTTGCCACCTCAATGTGGTAAGAGGTATCAGATGTTGACCATGTAGCAATTGGCTAAAAATGATAATCATCTCAAAAAGTGCATGAATAGTGTTTATACTTTCTTGGAACTGGGGGTAGCTTCCCTGAGCCTTTCCCCCACCCCAGCTTCAAAAAAGAAGTTGCTAAATATTTAATTTTGTGTTTGCCTAAGAGTGGTTAAACCAGTCACCCAGTGTGGTGCTTGTCCTTACTTCTGAGAAGGCAGACTGTTACTCAGTTTGGTTCTAACAAAAACAAGTCTGCTGAAACTAGTAAGGGAGAGAGGACTTGTCAACAAAGGTCAACTGGAATCAATACTGACTCTGAAAATAGGGTTTTCTAGAAAAGCCACAGAACAACTGAAAGGCACAAAGAAATCTTCTGGGTTCCAAAGGAGACCCAAAGACTCCACCTGTCTGGTTGGTCTCCAGATATCAGAGAGTGAATCAAAACTTGTAGAGTGCTTGTAAAAGCTTCCTCTTTAGAAGCATAGCTTGGGAAAAGGGTGGGCAGGGATGTATGGGGGATTTTGTAGGGGTCAGATGCTCTGTTCTTATGCTCTGAAAGTGGCATGTTCTCAACCATATTTGTAAAGTCACAGTTGTTAAGATGATCGTGAAGGATGTTAGAAGAAGCAGAATGAAAAGCAGGATGTCAAGTTGCACAGTCTCAACCCTAGGCTTGCCCCCTAACATTAGAATGTGATGAGAACTCTAATATCTTCCCCCAATCTCCAGAGACCACAAAGCTGGAGCCAGAGCCAATGAAAGAATAACTCTGTTCAAAGCATTGCTCTGGAGTGTGCAAACTATCTATTTGGCTCTGAGGCCACAGAGATCCGAACTCTACCGGCCATCCCTCTTCCACTTGAAGAAGAGAAAGGAGAGTAGTTTAGGATGGCGGACTGAGCCCACATAGCTACTTCCCCTTCCTCCCAGTGAAACAGGATACATAAAATAAGACGAAATCCCAGGCCTTCCCTAGAAAATGCCAGCTGAGTGGAAACAGAAGAATTCCTGGGTGGTAGCAGACTAGCAAAACTACCAGAGAGTTAGGAAACACAACTGAAGAAGGGGGCTGCTGGGTGAATAATTCTATAGCCTGTAAGCTTCCTCAGGACAAATGATCATCGGTCTTATTCATGACCGTGTCCCCTCTGCTTTGGAGAGCTCCTGGCCCAGAGCAGGTATTCAGTAGTGACTGTTAAATATGATTATGTGGTTTTCCTAGGAGAAAAGTAAATTTCAGGCCAGGAGGAGAGGATAGAAGTGTATTGTGGGATGCTTGACTGGGGAGTTGAAGCACTGACAGGCCAGTGCCCCCCAAGTTGCACACAGGCTGTTTGGTGTTTGCCCAGGCTCTCTGAGGAAAGTAAAGGATCAGTCATGGGGACTCACAGAATAAGGATCAGGGCCAGAGAGAACAGAAGGGCATGGCGTACATATTATTGAATTGTTAATTAAGGAAAGGCAACTTGGAACAGGTGTGAAATCTCCTGAGGTGTTCCAAGGCTGGTAACTTTCCCTACTTGCTTATTTGGAAAGTGCCACCAACCTGCTGGCCTATTCCCCCTGCCCATTAACCTTAGAGCACAACACATCTGCCACAGTTGGTTGTCACATTTGGAGGGCAAGCCTAGCAAGGGATGTTGGAAGGTAACCTCAACAATTACTCAGGAAATGATGCCAGTTATCAATACTGATCCATTTATGTATGAAACGAACACCCAGAATCACCAGACTTTTGGACTAAACTCAAGTCCTAAAAACTGAATCAGTAGAGAATGGATCTCGGAGGAAAGAGCAAATGCAGGAAGCCAAAGAGAATGATGAAAATGTTTTATTTAGTATCTGAATACTCTGGATATTATATCACACAACAAGAGTAAGCTGCCATAGAAAAAGCAGAATCAGAGAAGAATAGAGGCATCTTAAAAATTAAAAATTTGATTAATAAATCATAAAATTCAATGCCAAGAACGAATTACAGAATAAATACAACCGAAAAAAGAACTAGTGATTTGGAAGACCCAATCAAGGTATTTTTCCAAGAGCATAAAGCAAAAAGTCAGAGAAAGAAATTATGAGGAAAAAAAATACAGATTTTCCCAAGGAAAAAAATATGTTTAATAGGAATTTAAGACATTATAGATAGGATAACAGGAAGTCATTAATAGAAAACTACTCTCTCAGGCTAAATAAGGACTCTAGTCTAGGTTAAATTTAAAAAACCATGAGGCACCTGCATGGCTCAGTTGGTTGAGCGTCCAACTTCAACTCAGGTCATAATCTCACAGTTTGTGAGTTCGAGCCCCACATCAGGCTTGCTGCTGTCACTGTAGAGTCCACTTTGGATCCCCTGTGTCCTTCTGTGTCTGCCCCTCCCCTGCTCCCATTCTCTCTCTGTCTCTCAAAATAAATAAAAACATTAAAAAAAAAAAAAGAAAAGAAAAAGAAAAAACCAACGATTCTGGGCCTGCTACGTCCCAAGCAAGAATACTGAAAGGAGAGGTACACAGATATCTTCCACTGATGTTTCTGAATTCAAAAATTAAAGTGAAAATCCTAAGCATTCAGTGGTGGGGTGGGATGGAAATAGTTTCTTATAAAGAGATACCTTGGGTTAGACTGGTAATAAACATTTCATTTTTACTATTGAATGATGGACCACAATGGAATGTCTACATACTTTAAAGAAATAGGATTTCAAATCAACCAGCTATACTAGCTTTTAAGTGAGTGAGGAAAATAAAGACATTTTCCATGTACAAGGATTCAGAATACATACAATAGAAGTACAAAGTTTTCTGAAGCATTTCACTTACAACTAAGTAAAAGTCATTTCTTCAGTTGAAAAACCATTAGCTACTAGATACATGGAATTACTTTCCCTCCACTCAGAAAATTTTATAGTACGTATGTGACCGAAAGAACAAGACAGGCTAGCAGTGGTGTAATTTAAACTTAGGCGAAGTTTAAAAAAAATTTTTTTAATATTTACTTTTTGCGAGAGAGAGAGAGAGAGAGAGAGCGCGCGCTCGAGTGGGGGAGGGGCAGAGAGAGAGACACACACACAGAATCCGAAGCAGGCTCCAGGCTCTGAGCTGTTAGCACAGAGCCCTACGTGGGGCTCGAACTCACAGACTGTGAGATCATGACCTGCGTGGGAGTCAGACGCTTTACTGACATGTTTCCTGAACAAAAATGACTTCCAGAAAAACAAACAAACAAACAAACAAATAGATAAATAAGTATTTCCCATAAGAAGACTTAAAAATAAATAGGAAGGTCTGTATCAGGTTTGTTTGTATTTAATAGGATGACTCAAAGCAACAGTGGCTTGAACAAAAGAGGTTGTTTCTCACATAAAATAAGCCTAATCGGTAGTTCAGGCCTGGTATAAAAGGAAGAGTGTTCTATTCTGTCACCCCCTAACTTTCTGTTCTGTCATCTTCAGGCCTAAATGACCTTCTTCAAGTCATCTGATGGCCCAAAAGGGCTGCTGGAGTTCTACCCATTATTTCCACATTCCAGATAGCAACAAGGGCAAATGGGCATTCACAACTGAGAGAACATCTTTTATTATTTTTTTAATGTTTATTTATTTTGAGAAAGAGAGCACAGGAGCAAGGTAGAGAGAGAGAGAGAGAGAAGGGAGAGAGAGAGAGAGAGAGAGAGAGAGAGAGAGAGAGAATATCCCAAGCAGGCTCCACCCTGTCAGCATGGAGCCCAATGCAGCGCTCGATTCCACTGCAAGATCATGACCTGAGCAGAAATCAAGAGTCAGACGCTCAGCTGACTGAGCCACACCCCCTGAGGTAACATCTTTTAAAGACACTTCTTGGATCCCCTTCAACACTTCTACTTACATCTCATTAGCCAGAACTTTGTCACACGCTCATACTTAGGGCAAGAGAAGCCGGAAATTTAGTCTTTCATTCTGTATGGCAACGTGCGCTGAGCTGAAAATCCATGCTGTGTTTCAAAGGAGGAAGGCGAGAGCAGAGACTGGGAGGCCACTAAGCAGTATCTGCACAGAACACCACTTTGTTGACTAGAAAGATTCATTCTTGTAAAATTCAAATTTCTTCAGGTACATCTATAAATGCAGTGCAATGCCAATGCCTGTTTTCCCTTTTAATTTAAAAACCTGAGGTAAGACCTGATCTAGTAATACACAGATCTTAACCATTACAGCTTAATGAATCCGGACAAGTGCATACAGCAGTAAAAACAACAGGCCTGTCACGACCCAGTGCCCCTGGGCAGGGCTTCATCCTATCAGCGGGGGTCTGGGTAGAGGAGGCCAGACCTGGTTCTCTCTGCCGTGCCTGCCTGGAATAGAACTCCAGCAACACGGGGCTGGGGACGAGTTTTAAAAAGCCAGCAGTCTGCCCCTCCGGGCCTGAAACCATAGCCCCAGACTTCGGGAAGCCCAGAGAATAGGGCGCCCTCCCAGGTTCTTAGCTCACACACCCGGGGTGGAGCTCCCGTTCTTGCCAAGATTTAGTAGATTTTCTTGAATAAATATCTCTCTATTTGCTGTATGCTTTTTGCCCTTGGGACAATTTCCAGAGACTTGGCATGATTTATTTAAAAAGGTATTTTTCACGAGTTAAATTGTTATTTTCCTGGCAGAGAGGGTCTAGGAAGGCCTGGCTCCACCCCTGCGACCCCATTCGTCATCGCTGGTGAACAATTTTCAGACATTCTTGTCTTTATTCTCATATATATGACGTGTCTTTTATCTGGCTCTTTTAAAGATGTTTTTCTTTATGCTCAATTTTTAGCCATTTGACAATGAAGTGCCTTGATAGCGGTTTCTTTCTTTCTTTCTTTCTTTCCTTCCTTCCTTCTTTCTTTTTCTTTCTTTCTTTCTTTCTTTCTTTCTTTCTTTCTTTCTCTTTTCTTTCTTTCTTTCTTTCTTCTTTCTTTCTTTCTTTTTTTCTTGCTTGGGGTTTACTGGGCTTCTTAGAAATATTTCAGCCAAGACTTCCTTAAATATTCTTTGCCCCATTAATTCTCTCCTCTCCTTCTGAATAACACTTATGTTAGATGCTTATTTTTCTATAGATAATTGAGGCCCTGGTGGGTGGTTTTTGTTTTTGTTTTTTTTTTTTTTTGCCTTTTTTTTCCCCCCTTCAGTTTGGTGATTTTTGTTGACTTTTCTTCAAGTTCTCTGATCTTTTCTTCTGTCATATTCATGGTGTTAATTCCATGCAATATTTTTTCAGGTATTGTATTTTTATTTCAGATATTGTACTTTCCAGTTTTATGATTTACACATTTTTTTTTTAGCATTTTCATATCTTTCCTTAAATCCCCATGTGTTCACATTTTTTCCCCTGTAAATTCTTTAACATATTTGTAATGGTAATTTTAAAATCCTTATATAGGGGGCAGCTGGGTGGCTCAGTCCGTTGAGCATCTGACACTTGGTTTGGGCTCAGGTCACGATCTCAGGGTTAGTGAGACAGAGCCCCCGCATCGGGATCTGTGCTGACAGTGCAGAGCCTGTTTGGGATTCTCTCTCTCTCCCTCTCTCTTTCCTCTCCCCAGCTCGCACACACATGTGTGCACACCCTCTCTCCCTCAAAATAAACTTTTAAAAAATAAACAAAATCCTTGTATGTTAATTCCAATATCTGTGTTGTCTATGGGTCTCCTTTTATTTTCTGGGTTTTGGGAGGGTTCCTCTTGTTTTATTAGGGGTCATATTTTTCTGCTTCTTTGTATGTCTGGTAATTTTTATTGTATACTGGCCATTGTAAATGATACATCATGGAAACTCCAAATTCTGTTACCTTCCTCTGGTGAGTATTGGCTTTTGTTCCAGAAAGCAGCTAAATTTCTTGTGGATAACTCTAGTCCTTTGCAGGCTTGTTTCTTGGTTTTATTAAATGAATTATACTTTATTTTTTGCCCTTAGTCCTAGGATACAGCTCATAGTCCTGGGATGTGGTCCTTACCTGTAAAGCATGATGCTTTTGGTGCATCACAGGAATGCAAGAGATGTTTCTCAAGTCCATCTAATTTGGTAGGCTTTAACCTCAAACTCTATCTCCCTAGAACCAGGCAGCTGATGAGGTCTCTGCTCAGCTCTTTCAACCGTCCAGCTGTTGTTTTCTACTATTGCTCCTTGGAGTCTTGCCCTGGGCATTTGCAGTTGGGAAGAGTCAGCCAAGGTTCTGAGAAGATTTTGTACATAGATCTGGGGGCTCCCCCACTGTTACTCCGAACCTTCTGGGACTTCCCTTCCCCCTTCAACTTGCAGTTGCTCTGGCAGCCCTGTACTCTAGCCTCTAACTCTTTAGTCCAATAAGTCTAAGTTCTACAGATTGCTCAATGTCTGCAGGGGAAAAGCCAGCGAAATGTGGATTATATGTCCTCCAGTTTGTGTCTGTTTGTGGTCCTTCTCTAGGGCCTTGAAGTAGGTCTATAAGCAAAGTTTATAATTATTATCAATGTGAGATTTAGTCTAATCCAAACTACTCTGCCATTACTTGAAGCCGGAAGCCTTTATATTTTTTTAAATATAAAGGAGATCATGTTATATATTCTATTTGATAACACTTTTTAAATTGAATAACATATTTTAGATATTGCTATGGGTCAATATATAGTGATTGACCTTATTTTGCCTGATACATGGTGCTTCAAGTATTCAATTCTAAGGCCGTACAACAAGAATAAGCTTAAATGGAACTATGAGTTATGAGTTAGACCTCTTTCAGTGTTCCTTGAAAGATACTAAATTACTTTCTTTTGAGTACAACTCCTTATTAAGACTGAACTGTAAGAGCTCTTTGCAGATCTACAACATCATGAATTTAAACAATCCTCTATTAATGTGCATTTTGGCGGTTTCCAGTTTTTCCTATTCTAAGCAATGATGTAATAAACATCCTTATACATTAATTTTTTTTGTCTTTCCTACAGAATCATTATCCTAGGAGTGGAATTGATAAGTCAAAGTAAATTCATATTTAAAATTTTAACATACAATTACAAATTACTCTCCAATAAAAGCTATCTCAATATATACTCTCCAACAGTATATGAGAATGTTGTTCAACACTGGATATTATTAATCTTCTAAATCTTTCCCATAAGATTAACTATGCATATGACATTCATAAGATGGGGAGTATCCAGCCCTTTTTGCTGTTCTCAATCTTGATTTTGAGCTATTGCCCCATCCAATTTTCTGACATCGTGTCTCAGTCTTGCCTTTCCTTTGAAGGAAACAATCAGTGCTGTCTTCTGGGCTCCCCATCAAAAACAATTTGGATTCTTCCAGCCATGCTTCCTCTGACTATACCTGCAAAACCTCATTCCCGGTCCAACCTGGCCCAGAGCTTTATCCCCCAGTGCTGCTCTACTATGAATATTCACAACTGACCGCAATCCTTTCACACTCCCTCATTTACTTTCACAATTTACTTCATTTCTCAAAATTTTAAATAGACAATTTTGTCTTTGTGAATTAAGGTCACTGCAATTTCATTTTAACCTACAACAATTTTGCCAACTTTGTCAGTAAGAAATGCTTTAATATGCCTCCAAAATTATTGCTGTAACTTCCTTGTCTTTCTTACCTTTAAAAAGTAACCATTAAGAGAGCAAATTACATATTGGGACATTTTCTCAGTAAAATATATGTAAAGGAAGAGTCAAAGTCACTTTAAAGTTAGAAAACTAGACACATTTTTCCTGTACTTTCTCTGGATTCCCACTAACTGACAGAAAGATATTCTTAAAAAAGATATAAAGTCAAGATAAAAAGAGAATTGGAGGGGAAAGGATAGCTAGAAAACATTGCAAGTTAAAAAACAGGAGGAAAGATAACCTACCTAGCAGACCCAGGAAATCTAAGTCCTAAGTGAGCAAACTTATAAGCTTGTATAAAACCCAAAGCATCAAGAATTAGAAGCAATAGGAGTTTGTAATTTGGGAATGAAGGGAGGACAGAAATCTAAGGGGAAGCTAGATACAACCCTCTTTCCCAGCAAAAACCCTCTTCCCTACTTTGTGCAATCAGGTGACTCACTCTCTTTCTACGTCAGCAGAAAATGAGGTTTATACCCTGGAGAGAGTATAAATAGGTCTCTGAGATGGGAGACACATGGCATAGTTGAGAGAAGCAACAATTTTGGAAACAGAAGGATTAAATAATAAATATTAAGACACTCCCCTATAGCTCCTCGCTCTCTTCCATCACTTGGTTCCCATAATACTGTGCAGGATATAAGGCAATTCTCTGAAAAACATCTGACAAGCCAAAGGAAAGATCTAAAGACACTGACACTAGAGTTATCCAATTAAACAGCGCAGCCTGATCTGGTGGTCTTTCAGTCTCACCGACCATACTGAGCTGTCATTAAGTTTTTCAGTGTCCCCATTTTTTTTTTAAAAAAAGATGTTTATCCATTTATTTTGAGAGAAAGAGAGAGAGAATGCAAGCAGGGGAGGGGCAGAGAGAGAGAGAGAGAGAGAGAGAGAGAGAGAGAGAATCCCAAGCAGGCTCTGCATAGCCAGCATGGAGCCCAGTTTGAGGCTCAATCCCACAAACGATGAGATCATGACCTGAGCCGAAATCAAGAGTCTAATGCTTAACCAACTGAGCCAGCCAGGTGCCCTGCCCCTGTGATGTAAATGTAATTGAACAACCATAGATCACCAGATATTTGAAGAAAGACTTAAACATGAAAGAGATTAAAAACAAAGAATTAATTTGGAGAAAACAGAAATTAAATAATAAGGTGAAAACTATCAGAGAGCTACAAGGGTATGCTATAAATGTGAAGCAGTAGGATGATGTTTTAAAAGGTGAATTCATAAAACAAAAAAGTCTTAGAAATTTAAAAAATGGTATAAACTAAAAATCCAATTAAAAGGTTGGAAGGAAAATTTGACAAAACATTACAAAGGATGACAAAATGACAGAAAACAGGACAGAAGAGATCAGAACATCTGAGGACCAAATCAGGAAGTTCAATATCCAAATAATATGAGTCATGGAAAGAGGAAAAAATTAAAAAATGGAGGAAATAAAATCACTAAATAAATAATTCAAGAAAATTCTTAGTATTGAAGGCTATTGTCAGATAAAAGGGGCCTATCACGTGTCCAGCAAAATGAATAAAATATATTAGTCAAACTATATCATATTTAAGAATATTGGAGTCAAAGAGAAAACCCTAAAAGCTTTGAGAGAGTAAAAAACTGGTTAAATTTAAAAAAAAATCAGAATGGCTTCGATCTTTTCAACAGCAACTAAGGAAACTAGAAAAAAATCTGCAAGTAAGTGAATTTTATAGAATTTTATGTCAAATGAAACTAGCAAAAATTAATATTAAAAAAAGCAATAATTAAATAATGTAAAGCCTTTTCAGATAGGTAAGTTCTCAGACAACATACCCACTATGCAGTGTTCTCAGGATGCAACTGGAGGAGCTATTCCACAAAAATAGGGGAATGAAACACGAGAAAGACATGGGATCTAGGACAAAAGGAACCCAACAAGAGAGAGGTGAAAGAAACCCCCTGCGTGTTGGTGAAGGGAAATCTCGTGATAACAACCATACTGCAGGTCTAAAGAACAACTAGTCTAGATTGGAGCAAATCAGAAGACTCTGAGAAAAACCTGGGAGGACAAAACTGATAGAATGCCTAATGCATAGGAACATTTTGAGAGGAGATGAAATAAGGATGAATTAGTGATAGATACATAGAAAATAAATAAGACCAATAACTCCAGGTAAAATCAAAAGTTCCTTAAGGAAAAGTAGTCGTAGTTCAACATTTATCTTATCATATTAATTCTGATCCAATCAAAATTATGATATAAACATTGGAAGAATGAAGGATGGGAAGTGTGTATGTGGAAGAGAGGTAGCAATGGAAGGTAAGATGTCTCCATAGTGACTCCATGTGAGAAGCCAGTAAATAATGCCCAAAGCTTGAAAAATCAGTGACTCAGCAATTCCACTCCTAGGTCTGTACCCAAGAGAATTGACAAAATATATCCACACAAAAACTTGTACACGGATGTTCGTAGCAGCTTCCTTCATAATAGCCAGAAAGTAGAAACAACCCCAGTGTCCATCAACTGTTGAATGGATAAACAAAAAAGTGGTATATCCTTTCAATGGAGCATCACTCAGCTTACAGAAAGGAATAAATTACTGACACATGCTGCAACATGGATGAACTCTGAAAACATTACTCTAAGTGAAAGAAGCCAGACACAAAAGGCCATATATTGCATGATCCCATTAATGAAATGTCCGTAAAAAGCAAATCCATGAGATGGTAAGTAGATTAGTGGTTTCCAAGGCTGGGAACAGAGGACATGGAGAGTGGCTGTTAGTGTGTTTGGTGTTTTGTTTTTTTTAGGATATTGAAAATGTTCTAAAATTACATAGTGGTGATGGTTGCATAACTCCATGAATATATTTTTAAAAATCAATGAATTGTACAATTATCTAAAAGGGTAAATTTCATGGTATATGAATTATATCTCAATATAATTGTCATAAAAAATCAAGGGGTAGCAGCTATTAAGAGATATAGTGGATCTGAAATGAAACAGCTAAATAAATTGAAGTGGGTTCCCTAGTGGACTAAATTTAAATGAGGGAAGTGGATGGTCAAAGGATGTTCTTTGTAATCAGTCATGTAAGACTATCTGACTCTTTACAGGGTTGTATTACTTCAATGGAAGTAAAAATGACATAATCAGTGACTGAAGAGCAAGTGGAAAGATCTGGAAGTTCTTGCCAATCCCCTAAGCTGGCAGCACGGACTGTGGCTTTGTAAAGTCTGGACCATGTGAGTTGCCTTGAGTATGACTGTTGCCCTTTCACCAACAATGGGCAGCATCTCCATTGACGTCCTGATATGTTCATTTAACTTGGCAACAATGGACACAAGCTACATTGAACAAGGTGGTGTTCATGTCTAGTCACCATAGCCCCCTCACTGCCCCAGCACCTGACACATTGGCTTAAATATTTTTTTGAATTAGTGGAAAAATGAAACAAGTTCTAGGCAAACTAGAGGCAAATGAAATAATATTGAGGTCTTAGAATATTGGGGTCCTACATATAGGGCCTGGACAGTATATGCTGTCCGAGTGTGGTGAAGGGCCAGGTCACAAGAAATGGCACCTCATTACCAGTGCTGTAGAACCGGCACACAGAATTTACAGTAATATTTTCAGGTTACAAGCTATTGTGTCTCATGCCAACCTCTTTCTCACTGTTTCCATAGTCATTGATTAGCATTTGTAAAGTAATCGTTGATAGCTTTTGCCCTGTTATCTTTGACTGTGGTTCATTGAATAAAGGGGCATTACTGAAAGGTGACATCTTGGAGAGGAAAACTCAAAAGCAAAATAAATGGTCCAACAGAGCCACCAAAATGGAAGGCTAACCGATGACAGAGCTCAAGGACCAAGCCTGAGGTAATGAACCAGAGAGTAGGGGACCAGAGCATCCTCATAGGAACCTTCTGACCCCCAAGTGAGAGTGGGCCTCCTTTCAGTATGCTCTCATAGCTCACTGATCTTTTTCTTCTTATCATTTGTTGTAGCTTATAACTCTTCACTGGATTGTAAGCTCCATGAGGACAGGATATATGCTTGTTTAGTTCACTGTGATATCCCTCACCAGTGCTTGGTACATTGTAGGTACTACAAAAACTTATTTGTTGAATGAATGAATGAATGAATGAATCAAGGAAGAGCAGAAAAGTCTGAGGTTGCATGTGAGATGTAGAGCCTAGGGAAAGAAGAGGAAACCATAGTGGCTTGATGTGGGATGCCAACAGCCTGGACATGGGAAGGAAGAGGTTCACAGAAGTGCCAACTGTACCTGGAGACTGGAGCAGTACAGACGCACACACATGAGTTTGTGCCTGAAGCACTCACTATGAATCTTAAATACTGGGGCCATTACTGCGTGAGCAAGCCCTGTACTGCAAGGGAGGCCACCATGTTTGGAGATCTGTTTAGGTCACAGTCGGTGGGACCAGGAAGGGAATTCCTCAGATTGTTACATGTTACAAACTTCAGGTTGACCAATATTGACTTCACATAATCTTTGCTGGAATTAACAAATTCAGATGGCAGATCATGTCCCAATCCTGTGAGCGATTTAAAAAGGTAAGCTGTTTGGAAGGCTGATGGGAGTCACAGTCAGCTATAAAGGGCAGGGCGATTGTTCCTCAGAGGGTAGAGTGGGCTAGTGACATTTCACTTTGGAAACAGTTTTGGCGTCTACTCCTTGGAGACAGAAGGAAAGCTTTAGGGTGAGGACAGAGAGCAATGAGATTCTTTAGTGATGTCAAGGAGGAGCTCAGATTTCCTTTATCTAGATCAAGTAAGAATACTTACTCCCCAGAACACTCAGATATGATGATAACTTCTTAGTACTGCCCCCATAATTGTGGGAAAAAGAAAATTTAAACCATTTATCTAAATCATGGTTGCCAGGAATGGAATGTGGAATCCTCATGCTCAGAGAAAGGGAACAGGCCCCTTCTTGCTGAGAATCTGGCTTTTCCTACACTTTCTCGCGCAAAGGCTATCAGGAGAAGGTTATGAATAGAGTCCTTTTCCTTCAGCCAATGAGACAAATGCTCTATTCAAACCCAAGCTGTGCCCTGCCTGCAGACTGTCTCAGCCAGGATTATCTTGGCTTTTGATGAAATCCCACAGGGCAATAACCACAACCTCACTTTGCTGTGCCACATCACATGACTTGATGGTTGGCGCAGCAGGAGATATTAAAGAACATCTATTTTATGAACATCACTCACTTAATTTCTGTAATAATGACAGGAGAAAGGCACTGACACCAAAAATCCAGCAGGTGGACTGGAGACATGTTTAATATGAAGCTGACAGGGCCATTCTGGGCCCTTGGCTGTATCTCAGGAGGTTATAAACAACAACAACAACAACAACAACAACAACAACAACCACAACAACAACAACAAAAACTCAGGCAGACCTGAGTTCAGATTTTGGCATTGCTATGTATCTTAGTGAATGACCTCGGCCAGGTTAGTTAACTTCCTGGAGCATCAGGTTCCTGACCTGTAAGATAAGAGAAGTGAGGCTAAAATCCTGGCTCCTAAGGTTGTCAGAGGATGAAATGACACAAAACTTAGCTGAGATCACCTTCCATGTGCCTGGGTCATATGCTCCATCAGTGCTGCTTCCTCTCCTTTTCTCTCCTCCCACCCTCTGCTCAGGGTATGTGAATGTGGTGCTCTGGCAGACTGAGTCCATTGAGATGGAGCAGGAATTTAGCTAAGGGGATGTGTTCTAGCATTGCCTTAAGTAAGTACCAGGACACAGTCTCTATGCAGCCTGTAATGAGGTAGGGGGAAAGGAAGCATATCCTGGGTCACCTGTTCTGGAGAGTTCTTTCTGTGCTGATGACTACAGCAGGTCCCCTCAGCGGAGCCTGGGACGCTGTGCTTCAGCAGCTGCAGCTGCCCCCGGGAACTGCTCAGCATCAAGGATGTGGAGTGTAGGAACATTTAGACCCAGCATCCGTTGACTCCCTCTTTCCACAAATATTGAAAACCTAAATACAAGACAGACACCATTCATTCATTCACTCATTCATCAAATATTTCTATAACATTTATTCTATGCCTGACACTGTTCTAAGGACTTTACAAATACTATCTCAATGACTCCTCAGATCAGTGCTGTGAGGGTGACACTATTATCTCTATTTCACAGGTAACGAAAGTGAAGCACAGAGAAGTTCCAGAACTTGCCCAAGAAACATGTGCACAAGACTGATTTTTACTCAGTGACAGTGAACATTTATAGTACTTCATTGTTTGTCTAGCGGGGATGGGTAAGCATACATTCATTTGTTCACATTTTCATTCACTGAGACTCATTAATCATGAAGCTTGTGCCACATTAGGAAAGGCAGGGTCGACCACAAGGTACAGGTCTGCCCTCATGGAGCTGGCAATCCAAGGAGCAAATGCCAAGTGAGCCTCACTTGTATCCTATGACTCTGCAACCAGCAAAGTTGGGTCAAGAATGCTGACTTGGGTCAAGGATGCTGTCGTTTCCAGTCGAACAGACTTCTTTATATAAAATAAATGACTTTTCTGGGACATTAAACATGTGGCCTTTGCCCTTATAAGGCCCATACTAAGGAGTCCATCAGTTGTGCTTGTTTAAACTTCATAGTTTAGAAGAGAAAGTGCATGTAAGGCTAATGCACCCATCAAAAACCCAACAGAGTATAAGAAGGGCCCAGTGTTCCCAAACTTCCTATGTGTATCACTAATGAAGAATATTTTGCATGAGGTGTTAGGTATTTATTTCTATGTGTACTGTAAAACATATACACGACAACAGTGACTCATATTTCAAACATACTATTGCTTAAAGATTTTTTAAAGTGAGTTAATTCAAAAAAATGTTAAATTAATAACGGCACAGGTGGTATATTTGATACTGAAAATTAACAAAGTGGCACTCAGCTGACGGGAGTTGGGGAAGCATACGGCAGCTCCCATTGGGGGATGACTGGCATTTCAAGCAAGGCAGCTCTTCACTGGGTAGGGCGACCTCCCATAGTGTCAAATGCTTACTATGGTACCCCCCACGCATGGGGACAACCCCCTCCAAAAAATGCCTCCAAACATTTCCAAATGCCACATGGTGAAGGGCTGGGGGGATGTAGTGCCACTCTGGTTAGGAACTACTCCTAAAGATTTTCTGGAGGCCCCTTTAGGAAAAAAAAAAAAGCTATTTTCAGATATTTTTGAAATATAGAAGGAAGACAAGAAAAAGTCAAGTTCAATTTCCAAGTGGCAAGAGGTACCAGAGTAAGCAAATTGAGAACCCAAATGGGAAGACAGCAAATATACAGAAACTCCTGGCAAGAGTGGGGACAGACAGAGAAGGCCTGGGGCTGTCGACAGAGCCTTCTGGCTTGGGGCTGCTGTTATGGGGCAAGACCAGTTCCTTCCTGCTTGTCTTACAGGTGCCACCTGGCATCTGACAATGACCAGAGAAAGTGCCCACTGCCTGCTGAAGAACAGGCAATACAACCTATTGCCTGAACCAAATGCAATGACAGCAAGCCAGGAGGGTATTTTGCAAGAATACAAGGATCATATGATAAAACAATGTGACAGACTCATCAATCATTAAAGCAAGAAAAGAAGGTCCTGGAAGACCACAAATCTGTTTCCAAGTGACCCACAATGTGCTGCTTACAGTGAGGAGGAATCATGAGAAGAGGAGAATAAATTAATGCTATTCGTACGCCACCCAGGATACTATTCATGCCCTTTAAAAATCTTGATAATTTTTGGCACCTTTGAGCCACTAGTCTTCCCAGCACGCTCTATGTTTGAGTGTCCTCTGCCTCAGTGTGCCTATAGAATAAATCTTTCCAAAGATGGCAACAGGTGGTCTCATGGAGAAAAGTTTTCAATGTCAAAATAGGTTTGGGAAATACTGCCCGTTCCATCTTGGAGATTCACAATGCATATTAGCACCTTAAAGGTTTTGAGAAAATTCCTTCTATTCCCTTGGTAATCAAAAAAGGTGAAATTCAAACCCTTCTGGTTTTAAAAGTTAGTGAACTTGTCCCACTGAACCCAACTGATGTAATCTTCTTGGGAAGCAAGCTCATCACCACTGTCCCTAGTCTCTGTCTTATCCATCCTCACTTCTGGGCCTCCTGTCACATTCCTCCTCCCTCTAGAAACACCCTTCCCCAGCCTTTCTACTTATCTATGGTCTGTCAGGCCCCAGCTCAAAGATTCATGTTCTATTTATTGTACCCTACAATGGACTTTTTTTTACTATGAACTTTCTTAGAGCTATATCTGTGCAGGGTGGTGTCATGTCAGGTTGCCTTGGGATTATTTTCTGGGTGTGTGATATAGAGAGTGTGTAAGCAGCTTTGCTTCTTTTCAACTTCTAAAGGGAGTCTGTTATTGTACTATGAATTATAAGGGCCTTATTAAAAAAAAAACAACACTTCTTGATACACATCCTGGTGGATGTGCCAATGGCTGGCTTTGTTTCCTTATAAAACCACTTAGACTCTTTCTGTCTCTATGAATTAGCAGCCATTGCATAATGGTTGAAAATATGTATTCACATTTTGTATGTTTAATTACTCTCACATTCCTCAAATTAAATGAAATGTCTACTACAACAGATTTTATCTAAAACTGTATAATGTTGGGGAGTATTCAAAGCCAAAGTTAAGAATGTCCTCCTGGAAATGGAATTTGGCCTTTTACCCATATGAATCTTAAGAGTTTATTTTTATTTTTAGTATATTCCCTACCTTCCTCACCCCCCCCCCCCCCCCCCCCCGCTCAAAACCCCTGCTTTTCCCATGGCCTTTCTCTATAACAGTAAATAGTGATTTCATCCTTCTATTTGTTTAGGAAAAAAATCTTGTCATTTCATCATTGATTTTTTTTTTACTTTTCTTTTTTCTTTTTCTTTTACAGAGTTGGGGGAAGGGACAGAGGGAGAGGGAGAGAGAGAATATTAAGCAGGCTTCATGCTCAGTGTGGAGCCCTATGCGGAGCTCAAACTCATGAGTTGTGAGATCATGACCTGAACCGAAATCAAGAGTCAGATGCTTAACCAACTGAGCCACCCAGGTGCCCCTGATTTTTTTTCTTTTAACATCACACCCAATCCATCAACAAATCCATTTGGCTCTACCTTCAAAACATTCAGAATCTGACCACTGCTCCCACTCTCCATGTAACAGATTGTGTCCCCTGGAAGCTGACTCTGAGATGGAGTTAAGTGGACAGGAAGGTTATCAAGGAGTGCTCCTGGGATTAATGCCTGGGGAAGGGATGCAAACAGGCTTGGGCAGAAGGAAAAGTTGGGCTGTGATTTGGTCACCCCAAAGGCCTGTGCTGACTCCACGAGGAGCCCTGAGCTGGGACAGCCCTTAGGAGTTGTCTTGAAGTGGGGTGAGGGGCCACGCCTTTGTACCCCTTACTGGTCACAGGATGCAGACTGCCCTGGGAAGGGGGGATGCCACTGGGCAAGAGTGCTCTCTTCAGAGGAGACCATCCTTGAAGACGGCTGCCAGCCAAAGGCCATTAGCTGGAGACCTCCCAGCTGCTGGAGAAATCAATCTACCATGCCCGAAGAAGAGCTGAACAGCGTATCTCACATTCACTACACTTTGCCATGACCATCTTGATCCGAGCCCCCATCTTCTCGAGAATGGTGCAATAGCCTCTGTACTGTTTCATTCAGCCCTCTTAAAATGTTAGCTAGCTCAATCCTTTGCAAATGTAAGTTAGATGATGTCATGCCTCTGCTGAATGCCATCCAGTAGCTTCCCGTCTTACCCTGAATGAAAGCAAAGTCATTACAGGGGCCCGTCAGATTCTCGGCCTCAGCCCCTAGTACTTGCCCTCTTGCCCACTGCACTCTAGCTGCTCTGACCTCCTTGTGATTCCCTGAAAATGTCTGGCAAGTTCCCATCTCAGGCCTTCACAGTTTCTTTCTTCCCTCTACCCAGAAGATTCCCTCAGGCCTCTCAGCATGGCTCCCTCCCTCACCTAGCAGACTTTACTCCTGTTACCTTCTTACTGAAACCTTCTCTGACCATCTTTTTAAAAGACGACATCACTCCTTCCTCTGGCTCTCACTGTCCCTTTGTGTGTTCTTTTTCTCCATAGAGGAGAGCTCCACGAGGGCACGAGTTTTGGACGGGAGCATCGACTGCTGTAGCCCCAGCACCTGTACCCATGCCTGGCATTCAGTGGGTGCTCAAAAAGTACACGTTGACTGAATTTTTGTAAGTCACAGCCTTCCCATAACTGGTGCAAATTGAAAATCGTTCCATGTGTTCTCTGTGTCTCTAGGAAAGTCATAATAGCTTTGTTTCCTTTCCTTTTGTTGAGCTTTGATCGTGTAGGCCATTCATTTTTCTCTACCCAAATTAAATGAGGCGACAGCTTAAGTGTCTTTTATAGAACAAGCAGTCAAGATGCCAGAATTCTGATTTTACCTCATATCCAACTCTTATAAAAACAATTTTTTCTTCCAAATTTTGTTAGGCTCTTAAAAGCTAAAGAAGATACGACTTTTGACAGTGTTGAACTTTGTCTAAACCCTGTGCTCCCTGACAGCAGTGATCGTTGAGAAATCCCCCCACGCTTTTTTGTTCTAAGAAATGGCTAACCACCACAATGGAAAAGTCAGCCTTCCCATATTCTAAGACCCACCTCCATTCTTCCTCATTATTCCCACAAGACTTGTGGATGACTCCCTTGTTTACTTGCCTCTATAAAATTCAGGCCTCCTTCCTTTTCTTTGAGACATTTCTCATTAATAAGTGTTCCTCCTATTGCAATAGCCTGAATAAAATTATATCCACAAGTGACTGGTCTATTGTCTTCCACACTATCATAAAGAGAGGACTTGTGTTGGGAGGGTTTATTTTTAGCCTCAAAGATAGTGTTGGTTGGAAAATCAGCAGCTGACAAATAGTAAGTGACAAAAGAACTCCTGACAATAGAATAGAGACAAGCCAGAGGGTCCACGCTGTCAGCAGAAAGCCAGCATGGAGCCCAGTTTCAGAGCTGGGAATAATTACTTTTTCCAGAGGTTGACAAAAACTTGACTCAGGCAGATGGCTGGACAAAAAGATACTGTTGGAAATAACTTCCCAGTATATAAAGTAGATGAGACTGTATATAATTTGCCCCTGAAAATCAGTGATCCCCAATGTGCTGGGCACAATAGTCTCAGTCCTCTCCTGTGTAAGATCTCTGGTTGTAAAGAGTTGGGGCTGAGGCAGAAAGCTCCTGGAAGCCAGAGATTGTCATGCACTGCATGTCTGCAAGCTCTTACCTTTCCAAGAGGTGAGTCTAGGAGGACCACCTGCCTGCCTTCCCATAGGGCAGACGGTCTATGACCAGCTGTGTAAAGATCAGAGCTCAGACAAATGGTTTCACCATTATTCCCATACTGTGGTTAGCCCTTCATACCAGGAATTACATACTAGCAAAATCCAACAGAAACATTTAGCTTCATTCTGTTGGACACAAGGCTTCCAAATACTCTACAAAACCAGAAAATGACCAGTCAGGCCTAGATGCTAACGAAGTCTGATGCCAGGGACCTTTTGACAACCTAAAGATTTAGGGTTCTTGGGATGAATGAACTAGATGCAGGTGTGGTGGGAATCTCCTAAAAATTAAGTGCCAACTGTTGTGTGTGTGTACACATGTGCATTTTTTAAAAGAATGATTCCTCAAAGAAGCTTGCATTCTTCTTGCAGATCTCACAGCCTTTTCACACCCTTAAAGGGATCTATGCCCCCTACAAAGAACCACCACCTATCACAAATATTCTGAGCCTTCAAGAAATATTCCCTACACAGCTCCCCCAACCCCATCAATGGCCATGACAGCCAGAGGCACTAAGTTCACCACTCATCTATGAATGGACTTACTTCATTTGTGAACACTTGGTCTCTTCCTGGGATCAGCAATGAGCCAATAAGTCATGCCAAAGACTGTGGTATCAGCAAAGTCCTGATTAAATCAATACATCTCCTAGAAGCTGATGAGGGAGGTTTTATGCCACCAAAAGAAAGAATAATAATTAGTTGATCTAATCCATTTGATATTGTCTCATTCTATTTGTGCTGCTATAAAAAAAATATACCACTGACTGGATAGCTTATAAACAACAAAAACTTACTGCTCACAATTCTGATAGCTGGGAAGTTCAAGACCAAGGCACCACCAGCATGGTCACGTTCTAGTGAAGGTCCTCTTCTGGTTCAGAGCTGGGGCTTTCTCACTGTATCCTCGCTAAGCAGAAGAAGCCAGGAAGTTCTGTGGGGTCTCTTCAAGAGGGCTTCACGCTTGTGACCTCATCACCTCCCAAAGGCTCCACCTCCTAAGACCCTCAACTGTAGGGGTTAGAATTTCAACATATAAATTAGGGGAGGAGGAACACAAGCATTCAGACCATACCAGATATTTTCCACGAATATTCTCCATGAAGAATGTCATTTGACACTGCAATCAGCACTGGCTAAAGACAGAATGTGAATATGAAATGGAGACATGTAAATATTATCAACACATTGGGTCTATGTTTTTTCTAAGTACTCAAACCTGGATTTCACGGCCTATGTTTTGAATTAATAATAGCTTTCAGAACCATTGCCATATATTTTGCATAATTTTAACAAACAAGGCTTAGTTGGCTCACTGAACTATGTCTTTGTGAGACTTTAATTTTTCCTACAAAAACAGTAAATGCCAACAAGATAGACATCCCTGTTCTTCTAAGCCCTGTTTATGATTCTAAGAAGTAAACAGGCAGTTATTACATTAAAAACATTCCCTGTATGCCAGCAACATCTAATTTTAATCTGTGGGTCTTTCAGAGGAAGAACTAAGGGCTAGAAATGGCACAGAGAACCCCCAAATGCGCCTGATATCTAAAATCTGAAGCCTGATCCCATTCTCCTGTGGATAAATAAACCACATGTTTCTCAATGTCTTGCTGTCTTGATGTACGGAATGGGATAACATTGGCCAACTTAGTCTATAAATAAGGTTCTCTTTATTTCTAAATCACTTCGAGGCAGCACCAGGAGGTATCCTGTAGACCCATGGCAAGAAGTGCTATTTGTCAAATTGGGCATGAAATAAATTGAGTGGAATTCTGGTGTCCATACACATTAATGTCCCAAAGGAACCAACATGCCAACTTGGGCAGAACTTACAAAACCTCAGTTGAGGTGCCACCTCCTCTGTGGCCAACTTAATTGCTCCTTCCTCGGTGCTGGCCAAAGAATATCAGAATTGCTAGCTGTTACACTGGTGTCCTCAGCAGGCTGAGATCCTATAGGGCGGGAACTAGGTCTAATTTATCTTTGTATCTCTGGTAGCTTAAGCAAATCAGTAGCTCACTGTTTGTAGGGATTCATTTAATGACGGTCAAGTGTTAGATCAGAATCCCACCCCAATTCTGAATATGCTCTGAAGTGTGCCTACTAGTTCCTATTTCTTATTTTTAGAGTCCTGCTAAAAGTACTGAGAAACCACGCACTTTGTTTCCGTATTGCAAATCACAGCAGGAGAAGGTGATTCTGACCCTTGCACTTCTCAGGGCCCCAGCAGGGTGAAGAATGTTAGAAAAACCCTGATAGCTAAAATAATTCAGCACAATGATTTAGCGAAACATTTTTTCTCTACCGGACACTGTTATAAGCTTTTATCTTGTGGGATCCTCACTGTGACCACAGGTAGGTACTGTTACTGTACCTATTTTACACACGAGGACTCCGGCACAGAAACGTGTCCAAGAGAGGGAGCCTCTGGAGAGTATTCCCCATGCCTCTCACCTCTGAATCAAGGCAGAATGAATTGCTTCCCCTCTGCATTCCCAGAGACTTGGTACTCAGGCATGGACCTTATTGAATCGTGCTGTGATTAGAGGTCCATGTTTCTCACTGGCCAAACAGTGAGTTCCTGTTGGACTGTGGACTTATTGGTCATCTTTTTGCTTCCCCACCCAGCACAGAGACAGGCTTATAGTAGCTTCTCAATACATGTCTGCTGAGTAACTGAATGAGGGGAGTCTCTCTCCAAAACTACCACTTCTGGGGAATTCTCCAGAGAAAGGGATGAAGACAGACTCATTCTACTACCTCAGTTGCATGTGTGTGTGTGTGTGTGTGTGTGTGTGTGTGTGCATGTGCATGTGCCCCAGCAGAAACTTCCGCAGTGACCACTGATGTTTGGGGGAATTAACTGGCTTAATATTTCAAACCAACCCATTATACTTTGCTCACGCAAGTAGTTTTTAAAATAACTTTTTAAAAGTTTTAGAGAGTCTAAGTAGCTTTTAAAAACGTGCAACGTTAAGCTGGGCAATTCCTCTTCTAGGAGTTAATCCTAGGAACCTTCCTGGCTGTACGCCCATAAATGTAAATGTCTGTGGGGGCTGAGCGGATAATGCAACAGGCAGAGGAGCTGGGTAACAAGTGTGCATTCTGTCGAAGGTGAGGATGGTGACACTCTGCAACAGGTCTGCCCATTAGTGCAATGGGACAGAGGAGATCCAGGGTAACCAAACTTTGTTTTTCAACAGGGCCCAGAGATCTCAATTTTAAAATACTGGCTATAGTAGACTGCAAAAAATGTACCCACGTTATTCCCCTCCCTCTCCCAACGCCCTTTGGGAAAGCCTTCCAATGTAGATTCTGGGCTGGCTTTAGGACTCGCTTTAGCCAACAGAATATTAGCAAAAGGGATGCAAACAGAGGCTTGACAAGTGCTTGCACACTAGGGTTTGCCTCCTTGCTGCCCATGGGGACCCCCGCCACCACTGCCAAGTGAAGAAGGCAGGGAAACCTTTTGCAGAGATGAATGACCCAGACGCCTCTGTTGCTGCAAGCAGCAGCATGTCACTTTCCAGGCGCGCAAGCGAGCCGTCCCAGATCAGCCAGCCTCAGCCAGCCCCCCAGCCGACCACAGATGCAGGAGGGCCCACAGAGATTAGCTGAGGCGACCCAGGTCAGAACAGTCCAGCTGGCTCCAAGAATTGTGAGCCAAGTTGTAAGCCAGCACACCTTGGGGTGGTTTGCTATATAATAAAACTAACTTATCTGGCGCTAAACAAAAGAGGGATCCAATTCATTGTAACTTCTGGTGAATGTAAAGATTTAGCAACAAGGAACTTCCTTGGGTCACATCGCTGCTTACAACAGTCAAAAAGCAAAAACTACCCAAAGATCCATCTTGTATAATGGGAAACTGGTTAACAAATGATGGCACATGCCTATGCTGGAATAGCATGCTACCACTAAACACGAAGGTGTAGAACAGCAGTCACACACGGGTCTATCATATTTGGCATGCCACCAAATTTGGATCAGCACAATATTACATTCTACTCTTGTAGAAATGAACACTGAGCTGAGTGGATCGCACAGTGCAGTGGAGAGGGCTTCTGACTAGAGGAAGAAATAAAAAGCTCAGAATAAAGCCCAGAATGTTTACAGGGAAGTGCTCAACTTTGCTTTTTCAGGACATAGTGTTAGGGGGGAGCAGCAAAAAGCTCTACTCAAGCAATGACATGGCCCTAAGAGAGGATCAAACACTGGGATAATGGTGGATGTTTTGACAGCGAAAGACAGTCTTATGTAGCTAGAGTCTTTTAATTTCTCTAGGCATGCTGCCAAAAATTATAGGACTTGGAAGTGTGCTCCAAACACAAAGGATGCTGAAAATCACTGGTATAGAAAAATCTTTAATGACATGGAAAGACAGCTATATGTTAAATAAAAGAAGCCAAGTGTAAAACAGCACGTACAATACAATCCTATTTTTTATTGAAGTATAATTGACATATAATATCCTATTATTTTCAGGTACACATCACAGCGAATTGGTATTTTTACACATTATGAAGTGATACCCACGATAAATCTGGTTAACATATGTCATCATACAAAGTTATTACAGTATTATTGACTATGTTCCCTATGCTATACATTGTATCCCCATGAGTTATTTATTTTATAGCTGAAAGTTTGTACCTCTTAATCCCCTTAATCTATTTTTCCTGCCCTCCCAACCCATCCCCTCTCCACCCTCCCTAACCAACATTTTATTTTCTGTACCTATGAGTCTGTTTATGTTTTGTTTTGTTTGTTCATTTCTTTTATTTTTTAGATTCCACATATAAGTGAAATCATATGGTATTTGTCTTTTTCTGTCTTATTTATTTCACTTAGCATAATACTCTCAAATTTCATCTATGTTGTCATGAATGGCAAGATTTCCTTATTTTTTATGACTGAGGAATATTCCGTCCTATATATACGCCACATCTTCTTTATCCATTTATCTATCGATGGACACTTAGGTTGCTTCCATATCTTAACTATTGTAAACAATGCTGCCATAAACAGAGGGGTGCAGCTGTTCCAACTAGTGTTTTCATTTTTTCTGGGTAAATTCCTAGAAGTAGAACTACTGGATTGTATGGTATCTCTATGTTTAGTTTTTTGAGGAATCTCCATACTGTTTTCCACAGTGGCTGCACCAGTTTGCATTCCCACCAATAGTGTACGAGAGTTTCCTTTTCTCCACATCCTCACCAATAGTTGTTATTTCTTGTCTTTTTTGATTCTAGCCATTTTGATAGGTATGAGGTGACACCTATGTCAGTGTGGTTTTGATTTGCATTTCCCTGATGATGGGTGATGTGATTTTCATGTGTCTGTTGGCCATCTGTCTGTCTTCTCTGGGAAAATGTCTATTCAGGTCTTCTGCCCATTTTCTACTTGAATTATTTTTCTGGTGTTGAATTATAGGAGTTCTTTATATATTTGGGATATTAACTCCTTATCAGATAGAGACTTTGCAAATATTTTCTCCCATTCAGTAGGTTGCCTTTTTGTCTTGTCGATGGCTTCTTTTGCTGTGCAGAAGCTTTTTAGTTTGGTGTAGTCCCAATACTCTATTTTTGTGTTTGCTTCTCTTGCCTAGGGAAACATATCCATACATACGTTGCTAAGGTTGATATCTAAGAGATTACTGCCTGTGTCTTCTTTTAGGAATGTTATGGTTTCAGCCTCACATTTAGGTCTTTAATCCATTTTGAGAATATTTTTGTGAATGGTGTGAGAGAGTGTTCTAGTTTCATTCTTTTTTTTTTTTGTATGTAACTGTCCAGTTCTCCCAGCATCATTTGCTGATGAGATTATCTTTTCCCCATTTATATATTCTTCCCCTCTCTATTGTAGATTAATTCACCATGTATGCGTGGGTTTGTTTCTGGGCTTTCAGTTCTGTTCCATTGA
Organism: Panthera leo; assembly: GCF_018350215.1. Classification (NCBI taxonomy): domain Eukaryota; kingdom Metazoa; phylum Chordata; class Mammalia; order Carnivora; family Felidae; genus Panthera; species Panthera leo. Next base: position 114,767,211 of record NC_056685.1, on the reverse strand, counting down.
GCTATGTATCTATTTTTGTGCCAGTACCATAATTTTGATTATTACAGCTCTGTAGTATATTTTGAAAACTGAGGTACCTACATGATACCTACATCTTTTAATTTTGTGCGTCCTTTAACTACTTATTATAGTTATAGTTGATTTGACACAATCCCATTTTCATTATAAAAATATGCAGCCATAGGAAAGTAACTGGGGGTAGAGACTAAAACTCGGGTGTCATACTGGTTATCTTTGAAAGACAAGAGTAGGGGTAATGTTTATTTTGTTTTTATTCTTGCCCAGTGGTATTTTTCAAACTGCTATAATGAGCATGCACTATTTTTTATACAGAAAAAAATTAATAAAAACTAAGAGGGCATATTCATGAACGCACATGCATGTGTATCCCAAACCAAAGTGGAGCAAGACTTTATCTTTTTTCGGTCAGTGCTTGCAAATGCTCTGCCTCTTCACTGTACTCCTTCAGAATTCTATTGGGGGTAGGCAGCCTCTGGAACTGTAGAATCTTCCACCATGCAAAAACACACGGACTCCTTGCAGGCGCATCGCCTACTCAATTCTCTTGGGAGGTGGGCAGAGGCATTCAGTATCACTTTTCACAGCCACAGGCAGAAATGAGGTAGTGATTTAGATGCTCTGTTCTTCCATTCTGCTAATCTTCTGCAAGAACGTGAGCAGGCCTAGCAGGCGCGACTGCTATTTGATGGTGGAGGCACCCTGCTCGTTCAGGGCAACAAGTCAGAGCTCTCTGATGGCCTTGGCAGCCCATGATGGGCAAGTTCATCACAAATTGTCCTTCACTGCTGACAGAGCACCAAGGTGTCTTTGTGCATGGCAGATTCCAAGCAAATGGTGGGAAGATGAGCTAGCTTATCATGAGACCCATTTCTAAAATGCCATCTAGTCAGAGGCAGCAGAGCCCGGCCATACTCCCTTGGCCATAAATGCGGTGAGAACAAAAGCCAAAGCAATTCTCTATTGGCAAACCCAGGGGACAAACAGCAACGTAACAAGTCCAATGTTCAAAATGACAGGCAGTTTATTGAAGATGCCATAGAAGTTCAGTCTATCACTAGCACAGTGATGGGGCCAGAAGTCTGAGAATTTTACAAGACAGTGAATTAATGGCTGGGCTACAAAATGGAAAATTAAAGCTGATGGGGCCAGGAGACCATCCTTTTGAACTGCTTGTTGAACTGTGAAATAACTGACCTTTTTTAGTAAAGGGAATATGGTTGCCAGACATCTGAGAGGATGTTATCGATGTGCCACGGTCACCTTGGTGAGCACTCATTTCACGTTCAATTCTTCCATTCTATATTCTCATCCCGGAACACAGCGAGGTAAAAAGTCTGATTTTTTCCCTTTGAAAAAAATCCTCGGTTAAGTTAGGATTAGGCAATAGATTCCCCGATTATTCAGAAGAACAGATCACAGATTGGGACTGTTCACCTGTCCTTCTCTTGATTGGCCCCACGGTAGAGTTAGTACGTTACATCACAGGTTAAAGCTTGGCAGGAAGCATGGTAATAGCACTTCCTCCTGCAGTGTCCTCACCTGTAGCCACTATTCGGCTTTGCCTGTGAACTTTGTCCGTGTGCAGCCACAGCAGCAAATTAACAGCTCCCATTTTCTGAGAGCTGACAAAGGGCAAGGCACTAGACGAGCCCTTGGCAGACATTATCTCTTTAACCATCACAAAAATCTTGGAAGAGGGGACAATCATTTCCTCATCTGTAGAGGCTTAGGTTAGAGAAGTGGAGTGATTTGTCCAAGGTGATGCTGCTAGCAGGAGGACAGCAGGACTCAAGCTTCTTCGAGGGGCATGTGAGAAAGAGGAGAAGCAGCATGGAGCAACAGGAAAGAGGCAGGGCTCCAAAGACACCTATTCTAGCTCATTCGGCCCCGGAAAATCATGCAATTTCATTACAGAAGGAGGCTCACCTCTCTTGCCCAACTACTTCATAGGATTTTTGTGAGGTCCAAACGAGATCACATACATGAAAACTCTTGAAAACAGTGAACCATTTGACAAATATCATGTGTCATTAATAAAAAGACAGAAGACTAAATCGTACTCCTTTAGAGCACAACACTTAAATCCCTACAATTTCAACGGAAAGACCACACCCTCTTTTGTCCCCCAACTAAAGCCTTTAAACAAATGGCACAGTTATTTTCTTAAGCAACCTTTTAAAGATCAAGGGCTCAGGTGTGCATGCTGGTACCTGAACTTGCTGGTCTTGCAGGGGAGCTTCAGTGTCTTAAATTTAATGCAGACACCCTGCCTATTTATCTTGACTGGAGAAAGTAAGAATTTTGTTATTACTTGTAATTCTGTTTCAAAACAAAAATGACTTCTGTAATTATGCACTTTTAATCTATGCACTACAGGAATGAGAAAAACAAACAAACAATACTCTCTCATGAAAGGGTCACATTATATATAGTAATTCACTTTTTATTATCATCATCATTAATAGCAAAGTGCACAGTTCAGTTCCCAGGAAATATAAAAGTGGATGCTTTATCTATAGGACACCTGCATGTAATATAACACAGTAGGTTTTTGTGTGTGTGTGTGTGTGTGTGTGTGTGTGTGTGTGTGTTTTGAGCCAGTATGATTTACCAGTTTACTGAAAGGCAACCACACAATTAAAACCTGCACAATTAAAACAATGCAATCTTCAAGCAATTAAAAACAACCAATTGTCAATGTGGTAGAGCCACTGAGTAATCTGGCCTTTCAAGTAGTATCAACTGGAAATCCTATTTTCTCCTTTTACCTAAGAATCTTAAAAAGAAAACAACAACAAGAACAACAACAACAACAAAAAAACCCCGAAAACTACCTGCCCTGGGAGAAAGTCAGGATTCTGCACATGCAACTTGGGGACATGCTCCCCATGGGTGGATGGAGGGAGACGCCATTATTCCAACATGTGCTGGAGCACCGAGGGGTCCACCTCCACGGCCTGAAGGCCTCTCTGCAAGCTCTGGAAGGTGGCCTGCTTCCCATAGCGCTGCCGCCAGCGGACGAAGGCCTCCACCATCTGTGACTGCACGTTGTGGGGGTGGTTGGCCTTACAGCGGTAGATATCCGTCTGGGACAGTCCCAGAGACAGCACCACGGGCTCCCACTCAGGGCCCAGCCTTTGCGCCAGCTGGTTAATCTGCTGGTCGGATGGGGAGCTGTTGAGGATGTGTGGGGGGATACCGGTCATCCGGTCATCTGGGGAAAAGAAAGACATAAAGGTGAAAAGAGCAAACACATCAGATGGGGGCAGACATGAAAACTGTGGGAGGACAGCCCCAACACTTCCATATGGAAGGGCCAACTTTTCCTAGTCTTCCTGGAGGCTGCTCAGTAAAAGGCAATAAACAGGAGTTTACAAAACACCATTTAGCATCTATGAAAATGTTTATTGCAGAAAATGTGAAAATAAGAAAATGACAATACTAGAAATCCCATCAGAGAAACCCGCTGATAATGATTTGATCTACAGTAAAACCTTGGTTTGCAAGCATGTTCCAGAAACAAGCTTGTAATCCAAAGCATGTGTATATCAAAGCGCATTTCAAGAACCATTGGCTCAGTTGTGACCATGTGACATTCGGCATCACATACTACTCGTATTGCAAGACATCGTTCATCAAGTCAAAATTTACTAGAAATGTTTGCTCATCTTGCGGAACACTCGCAGAACAAGTTACTCACAATCCAAAGTTTTACTGATATTTCTTTTCAGTTTTTTTGTATATAAAACACACATTTAGGATTACCTGGCACATAGTGCTTTATAACATGATTTTTTTCACTTCCATATCTTTTATCAGAGAGGCCAAGCAGGGGTTTCTGTGGGGGAACGAAGAATGCCAGCCTGGGCCCCAGGGGTGACACTCTCTCCTGCAGGAATGGCTAGTGCTGGAGGGTACTGGGCTACATGGAATAGCTACTCTCTCCTGATAAACGTGAACACTACCCAGAAAAGTTGCGGCTCCTAACAGAAGCGGAAGCAAAGAGGCCTGCTCAGGAGAAATAAAACTTAGGGGCCACGAGGTAGCAGTAGGAGAGTTACCACCCTGGCAGAGCCCAGTGGAGGAAGCGAAAGCATGTGCTGTGGAGGGGCAGTGAGAGAACCTGACCTTGCACCTCCTAGATCCCCGTCTCCCCGAGGCCAGTCTGCTAAGGAACTCTGACACTGAGTGAGTGACTACAGACGGGCTAGGCATATCCAGTAAGAAGTACCATCAGTTACGATGTAGAAGGCCTTCCAGAGGAAGGGGCTTAAAGCTAGGCCCTGAACACGAGGGAAAGAGCCCAGTGAATGGAAAGATAAAGAAGTGTGTCCCGCACAGAGGGGATTGCCTGTGCAGAGGCCCTGAGGCAGAAAACCATGGTAAATCGAAGAAAAGAAAGCAGTTCGGGGTAGCTAAGCGCAGAGAGTCAGAAGGACTCCAAACATCCCAAGTTCTGGGGCTGCTTATTGGTTAGGCCGGGACTAGAAGTGAGGTTTTCATATCCCTGGCTCAAATGTGTGCACGACAGTACTCTACTTGTACTACACTTTGTCACCAGTATTACAGGGATCTGGAGTCAATCTTACTTCACACTCACCAGCTCATTGTTTAGATTTATGAATTCAAGAAGAAGGCACAAAGCATCCTATTAGAACAGCTAATGTTTTCCACCGCATGTGCCTTTGGTCCCGAGGCACTTGCCAGTGTCTTAGGCAAGTTGCAAGTTGCTGAGTTGGAAAAATACGGTCAAGGACTCTGGTGGTGTCGAGACTATAATTTTTTTTTTTTTTTGGAAATGATTAAGAAGCAATTAGAATAATGATGATACTACTGACAATATTTTATATTAACAGTAATGATTTTATAGCTTTTATAAAAATATGGGCACTTTTATAAAAATGTGGGCTCACTGAAAAAAGCCCTTATTCCTTATTATTCAAGGAAAATAAAAAAAGTACAAAGAAGAAAACAAGGCATCCAGTATCCCACCACTAGACTTACAGTTGCCATACATCATTCTGGGCATTTCTTTATGCACACATACTGCTAAAAGGGTAGTATAATAGCTTTTGTCTCATAAGAGTTATTGATTTTTGCTTGAATATAACAGAAAAAAAAAGAAACAGAGATGAAACTAAATGGCTTTCTGACCTACAGTCAAATATTTAAACAACAATGACAACACATACACCGAAATGATTTAATGCTGAGAAAAAAAAGTATAACATAATTTATATATTTTCACATATAAGTGGTAAACTATATATTTTCACATTAACACTCTATAATTAACACTTGATATTTCCTGTTCATTCCCTCATGATTTTTCTTGCTTATATCATTTTTATTGTGTTGGGTGCATAACATTTTTATGCTTCTGTAACAATAATCTGCCACCCCCTTGCCCCCCACCCAAGCTGTTTACTCTTAAAACTACATTATAATGGTTTGAATGTTGACCAAGGCTTTTTTGTTGTTGTTTCTTTTAAACCATGACTTTTCTACTTCTGAATCTGTTCTTTTGATTTGAGTCAGTTGGGTCAATTTCATCACAGGGTGATGTTTTTTTCAAGAAATGCTCATGGTCACCATATTCTTTGAGTTCCTTCAGATCAGGACTGTCTGCTTTCTGCTTTCACTGTTGAATAATATGCAAACAAATTTATATATTGTTTTACTATTATACTTTTAAAAGTTTTTTTTTAATGTTTATTTTTGAGAGAGAGAGAGAGAGCAAGCAGGGGAGGAGCAGAGAGAGAGAGGGAGACACAGAATCCGAAGCAGGCTCCAGGCTCTGAGCTGTGAGCACAGAGTCCGATGCGGGGCTCGAACCCACGAACTGCGAGATCATGACCTGAGCCGAAGTTGGACGCCCAACCGACTGAGCCACCCAGGCGCCCCACTATTATACTTTTACATTATAAATATAATTCTATATTATTTAAATAATTTTATTCCTCTCCTAAGTTTGTAGATTGTGCTCATATTTTATGGTGGGGAATGTCGGTATGGGGAATTTGGACACCAACTTGACCGTCCCCCATTTTGTAGAACTTGTTTTTTCTGTCCGAAGCTTATGATCCTGAAGCTTTAGACCAGAGTACATCTTGGCCATTCTCTATCTTCTTTACTAGGTATGTAGCATGATCTTCTGACTGAAGATTTAGCCCTTCTTCCCTTTCAGAAAAATCTTCCTGTGTTATATCTCTGCATTCTTTTTCTGTTCCAGATGCTGGATGGCTTTGCCAATCCGCCACGGCTATCACTTTCTGTCTTATTACCTTAACTCCCTTCCTGTGATTATCTCATGCCTCTCCCCCACGCCATTCATTTGATGTTTGGTTATTTTTATGCTGTTTTATTTTGCTTTGGGTTTTGTTGTTGTTGTTGTTGGGTTCAAATCTTGTATTGTGTTTTTATTTCTCAATTTCTTTTCTTGGCTCTTCAATCTAGCTTTTAAAAATCCCATTCCACTTCATATCCATTAGGATGGTTATTGTCAAAAAAAAAAAAAAAAAATCCAGAAAATAACAAGTGTTGGTGAGGATAGAAAATGGTATGGCTGTTATGGCAAAGAGTATGGTGGTTCCTTAAACAATTAAAAATGGAATTACCACACAACCTAGCAATTTTACTTCTGGGTCATAGTCCTGAAAGGATTGAAGCAGTGACTCAAAGAGATATTTATAAACCCATCTTCACAGCAGCACTGTTCCCAATAGCCGAACAGTAGAAGCAAACCAAGTGTCTATCAAGGGATGAAGGGATAAACAAAATGTGGTAGATTATACATTAGAATATTATTGAGTCTTAAAAAGGAAAAAAGCCTGACTCGTTCTATGTGTGTGAAATTGGAAGACATTATGCTAAGAGAAGTAAGCCAGGCACGAAAGGACAAGCACTCTGTGATCCCAGCCATATGAGGTACCTACAGTAGTCAATCCCACTGAGATGGAAAGAATGATGGTCACCAGAAGAGGGGAGAGGGGAATGGGGAACTGTTCAATGGGTAGCAGGTTCTGCAAGATGAAAAGAATTCTGGAGGTTAGCTGCACAATATGAATGTACTTAACACAATGGAACTGTACACCTAAAAATGGAAAAGATGGCAAATTTTATGTTATGCATATTTTACCACAATTAAAAATAAAAATTAGGGGCACCTGTGTGGCTCAGTCGGTTGAGCATCCAACTCTTGATTTCGGCTCAGGTCATGATCTCACAGTTCATGGGATCGAGCCCTACATTGGGCTCTGTGCTGTCAGACAGAGCTTGCTTGGGATTCTCTCTCTCTCTGTCTCTTTTTGTCCCTTCCCTACGTGTGCACGCATGCATGCACCCTCTCTTTCTCTCTCTCAAAATAAATTTAAAAAGTAAAAAATAAATAAAAGGAGGGACTAATCTTATAAAAATAAATAAATAATGAAGTTTAAAAATCTCGTTGTTTTATCGTAACTACACTGAGTTTTTATTTCCACTGAATCGATACTGAGCTCCCCTATAGCATGAAATATTCGTGAGGTTGAGTTTTCTTGGGTTGGGTTTCCACTCAGGCCACACTGGTGTATGTTTACTTTCTGCAAGCCGTGCTCCTTTCTTTTTTCTCCTGTAGCATTTTTGCACAGTTGTCATGACACTTATCTTCCTCTTGCTCCCATTTAACATGAGCATCTCTATCCAGGGCTTCTGTTTGCTCTCTTATGGTAAGCCAAGGTACCCTTGACACTTTCTCCCTCGGAGCTACAACTTGGGGTTGGCTGTTGCCTTCTATGCAGTGTTCTGCCACGGAGGAGAGACAGGACTCACTAGCCTGCCCTTGCTGGGAGTGCAGTGCCCTGCTCTCTCTTTTGGAAGCCAGTTAAATGTCTTGTACCGAGCCTGCTTTGCCTAGCCAGGGTGCACTTACTCCTGTGGTCTCTTTCCCGTAGCTCAGCGTGGAGACTGGGAAATGGCCTGCATTTGGTTGCCTTCCTGCCTCTGCTGAGGGTGCTTCTTGACATTTACCAAGGCCATCCACTCACCTCCTCCACCAGCTTCTTTTCATACTGATCTGAATTAACAGGAGTCCTTAGGATTTTGTACACTTCCCTTCTTTTCCCAGGATTGCTTCTGAAGGGTCAGGGTCTGGTGTTTCTTTCCCTGCCCGCCCCTTTTCAAAGCACATGGCATAAAAGCCGTGATTGGGTTTTGTTGTTGTTGTTGTTTGGCTACCGCTGGCGAATGTTTCTGCTTTTAACTTTTTTGGTTCAGTTTATCGGGTGTCGGGGAGGAGCCTGTGACTGCTGCACTCGGTCATCATTCTGACTCCTGGCCAACTATTAATGCAACATACGCTTTGGGCCAATTATTTGGGAGCGAGGGCGGTATTTGCTCTCATTCCTCTACACTTCAGGGTCACATATGCCTTGTGAATACTGCCACATAACTGGGAGAGGGCCAGCAATCTGTGGACACAGTCTGGAGCAAAGATAACTGGCACACGAGCACGACGCAGCCAAGGGCAACTCAAGCCCTTCCAAGGAGACCTTACACACAGAAAGAGAGAATAACAGCTGTTTGTGCTGTCTGACCTCTATCAGGAAAAGAATCCTCACGAGGCCCTTCCAACTCGAGAGTTCTGCTGAATACGAAGTTATTTAAAAATGAGAGTCCTAAGGCTGGAGTGTCAACATCCAAGGATTTACTGCATAAAATCAGGTCAAGCTATAAATGAATCCACCGTGACCATCTGGACACTGCTCCTCAAAGCTTGCTGTGCGTACCACTGGGGGTGTACAAGATGATATCAGGTGGTACACGGGTAAACATTCTGTATTTGAATTGTCAGGTACCTACTTAAATACAATTAGAAAAGTATAAATACCATTTCAAACTCATGACTGCAAAAATCAAGACAAGTAAATGAAAGTACATTACAAAGTGGATATAGGATGACAAAACAAGTGATCAAAAAAGAAAAATAAATGTTTAAATCAACGGTAAATTTAAATTAAAGCACGAACTTAGCGGCACCTGTGGTACAAAGATACAGCAAAAATTGTACAAGCAGAACCCCAATGACAGAAGTGTGGGGGACGTCGAGTGTTTCTACAAAGGGTGCTATTGGCACTTGAGGCAGGGAGATCCGCTCGGCAGGGCTATCCCAGTGCACAACAAGGCCTTCAGCGTGCACTTACTAAGTGCGAGTAACACCCTAGTCTGAGCACACAAGTCCACATATCCTGGGCTGAGGCAATACTGTTCCTGGTTGAGAACCACCAGATACCGTGGCATAAGTATCCACTAGTTTTAAATACCCTAAAGCAGGGATTCTCTCCCTCTATACTGACAGAATGTTCTCTCTTATACAGATCCTAAATCCTTCCTGCAACTCTTCAATCCCATTCCTGGTGAAGTTCAAACTCCCATGTTTCAAAAGAAACAACATTCCCTGACAAACGGGTCTATCACAATGAAGCCATGCATTTGAAGGGATAAATGCCCCCCTCCCCAGGTCTGCTCCCCACCCCCACCCCCGTCCCCTCCCATCCTTCCACCCCCGCCCCCCATCTTTGTGGTCATGACATGAATAAAAACAGCATAATGTTCCCCTCTCTTTCTCTATCTCCTCCTCCCTCACTCATACCAATCAACAGCCGTTCTGGCCTCAAACCAAAAGTCTCCTTCCCAATTCTTATTGCATTTAGAGTCAGGTATAAAGATTCACACTTCACTTTTTTGTTTCTTATAGCTCACTTGTCTCCCAAGCTCATTATGGGCAGAGATCATGTCTTCTACTTCTTGCCCTCCTTCTCCAATCTTTAGTCCCTTGCTAAGCAGAAAATGGAGCTCAGTGTACAATAACTAATCACATTCTTAAAAAGTTGCTCCAAGTCAAGTTTCCAACTCATCATCTACACCAGCTCTGTGCTTCTGACTTTTTCATTCGTTACAGAAAAAGAAGTCATCTCTTCCAACAGATCTCTGTGCAGACAGCACCCTGTGGTCTATCCTGGCTGAGTATGTAATCTCTGAGTGAAGGAAAGCCCACGAGCCCATCCTCCCTGGTAGACCTCTCTTTTTTGAGCTGTATTCTATAATATGCGGCCACCTTAATGGTGACCTGCAAGGAAGAACTATACAGGATTCCAAAGCACAGTTCAGAGAATGAAGACCATGGAAGGTCACAGAAGACATGTAAGCAGCTGCTGGGAGACTCAGACACATCTATGCTCAGGAATCTACAATAATGGAAAGGATTTCAAGGATAAATTCCTTTAACTATAAACTTCTGTAATATAACCAGAGATGTAAGTACATATGAGTTCCTTATAAGAGTGACTCAGCGGGACATAGGGTTGCAGTTTTAGAAACTATGTATGTTCCTTTGCAGAATTTGGTAATATATCCCTCTTAACAACTCACTGCTGTAGTCAGCCGCTATCACTGCTGCGACTATCATTATGCTTCAGGTTTGCTGGACCAGAAAAAAAGTTGAGCTATGAGACTTCCCCCTTCTAATGTGGCCACTGTTGGAGTAAAAGGCTAATCCCTGCCTCAAGGACATGTAAGGCCTCTACTCAGGTTGAGTCCACTGATGTTCCACTGACCAACGCAAGGCATGTGGCCAGGACCAGTGTGACAGGGAATTAAGTCTTTTCATAGGGTGGGAGGAGTAAAATTTTGCCAAGTAATAATCTAGAAACACTGACCCAGCAATTGCACTACTAGTTATTTCTCTAAAGGATACAAAAATGCTGATTTTGGGGCGCCTGGGTGGCTCAGTCGGTTAAGCGTCCGACTTCAGCTCAGGTCACGATCTCACGGTCCGTGAGTTCGAGCCCCACGTCGGGCTCTGGGCTGATGGCTCAGAGCCTGGAGCCTGCTTCCGATTCTGTGTCTCCCTCTCACTCTGCCCCTCCCCCATTCGTGCTCTGTCTCTCTCAGTCTCAAAAATAAATAAACATTAAAAAAATTAAAAAAAAAAACAAAATAAAAATGCTGATTTTAAGGGGCACATGCACCCAATGTTTATAGCAGCACTATCAACAACAACCAAATTATGGAAAGAGCCCAAGTGTCCATCAACTGACGAATGGATAAAGAACATGTGGTGTGTATATACATGTGTGTGTGTATATATATATATATATATATATACACACATACATACAATGGAATATTACTCAGTGATCAAGAAGAATGAGATCTTGCCATTTGCAACAACGTGGATGAACTAGAAGGTATTATGCTAAGCGAAATGAGTCAGAGAAGGACAAATATCATATGATTTCATTCATATGTGGAATTTAAGAAACAAAACAGATGAACACAGGGGAAAAGAAGCAAAATAATATAAAAACAGAGAGGGAGGAAAACCATAAGACACTCTTAAACACAGAGAACAAACTGAGGGTTGCTGGAGGAGAGTGGGGGGATGGGCTAAATGGTGATGGGCATTAAAGAGGGAAGTTGCTGGAATGAGCCCTGGGTATTGTATGTAAGTGATGAATCACTGGGTTCTACTCCTGAAGCCAATACTACACTGTATGTTAACTAATGTGAGTTTAAATAAATAATTTTTTAATTAAAAAAATGAAAAAAATCCACAAGTGTACAAATACATTTTTTTAAATCTAGATGAACTGATACCGGGATATATAAAATACGAAAATTAGTGCCGGAAAAAATAGAAAACTCGAATAGGTCAAAGTATTAATGAAATACATTGAAATGGCAATCAAAGAACTTCCCTGATAAAGAGCCCTAGGCCCAGACAGTGTTCTGGTGAGCTCTATCAAATGTTTATGAAATGTTTCACTTCCTAGCTTCTATAAGCGATTCTAGGAAATAGGAAAATAACAAAAGTTATCTAGCCTATTTTAATTAGGCTGCTTTACTTTTTGTTCCAAACAGGATAAGGAGAATACAAGAAAAGAAAGATTACAGGTTCTTTGCAATTATTATTTTAGATGTAAAAATCCTAAATATTCACTGAGTAAAAAAAAAAAAATCTATTTAAAATAATATATTGTGAGCAAGTAGAATTTATCCTGGGATTACAACAATTTCAATATTACAAGGTCTATCAATTAATTCAACATAGCAATCGTCCAAAGTGGTAAGTCACTATTATCTTAATAGATGCAAAGAAGTATTTGATAAAATTTGATAAAATTATGATTCCTTAAAAAGATATCTTTAATTAGGAATATGAGGAACCTCCTTAACTTGGTAAAGACTGTAAAAACCTTCAATAAGTATTTGGTTTAATTGACAGCTTTTAAACATTTTCCTTTTAATGGTAGAGACAAAACAAGGATGCTCGATGTCACCACTACTGTTGCATATTGTCGTGGAGGTCCGAACCGGAGGTATAAAGAAAAAGAAATTAGGTACAAACATTTGAAGGGAAGAGGTAAAACTATCACTATTTTCAGGCTAGTTGATCTAATATGTAAGAAAAGGCCAAGATCAACAGATAATCCATCAGAACAAGTGAGAGGGTTGAGTAAAATTGCCAGAAAACAAAAATAAAAACCAACAAACCAGTATTTCTGCATTCTAGCAATAATCAAACACAAAATATAATAATAAACAATAAAATTAAACAATAAAATTGTAAAGTATCTAGACATTCAATTAACAAAGATCACACAAGACCTCAATGGGGTAAATCTTAAGCATTTATTAAAAGACATAAAGCAAGATCTGAATAAATGGGGAGTCATTCGTGTTCTGGGTGGGAAGGCATATAAACATGACAAGTCTCGTAATGACAATTGAAATTTTATAATGGGGAAAGGAGAGGCTTTTTCCAAACTGGGGAGAGCTAATTATACAGAAAAAAATAAAACTGCACTTTTGTATCACACCATAAACAGTGATGGATTCCTTGTGGATAAAGGTCCAAACATAAAAGGTAAAACTACTAAGTTAATAAAAATAACGGCGAGTGTCTTTATGACCTGCAGTGGGAAGATCCTTTTCAAAAGATAAAAATTTTTTTACATCAAAATTAAAGATTTCTGTGCAATGAAGGAGACCCTCATCCAAGATGACGGAGCAGAATGGGTCTACACCCCAGGAGGGAAGACTACCCGGATGGTAGACGGTAGTCCCGAAACCAAGAGAAGAAAGACAAGCACCTCCACGGGGAAAAGGATGAAGGTGGGACAAGGCGATTCAAATAAGAGGGAACTCAAAAGAGAGAGAGATGCTCACACACAGAAATTTGAGAAATAACAACAGAAATAACCATGGCAGATCACTTTATGTGCCTGGAAATCTAGACAATGCCAAGCTCTGGCCGAGATGTGGAGACGCAGGGACTTTACTGGGCACTGGGCAGCCAGCCATTCTACAAGCCAGCAGCAGGTGGGCAACTGGAACGCAGTACACAATCTCGTTCTCACGCACGTGTACCCACGAAAAACTCTGAAAAAGCCCTCTCAGGGACATGTACAAGGTTGTTTATACAAAGTTGCATTATTTGTGCTAGCAAGTACACATATGCCTTCCAACCTGGTTCTCCTGTTTGGGGGTTTATAGATCCCAGAAAAATTCTCGTACAGACTCGGGAGGAGTCATGTACGAGGCTGTTTATATCAGGTAACGCTGTGGGAGGAAAGGAGCTCGAAGCAATGTCAGAGCTCACTACTAGGGGAAGAGGCAAACATGAGGGAGTACAAAGGGAGTGCTGGACAGTTAGGATAAAGCAAAAATATAAGAAAAAAGAAGGAGACCTGTAACAATGGAATATTTAGAATGTATGTTGTAAAACACCACCACTGGTGAAAACACACACAAATGAAAGAACATATCCGAGACAGAAAAAAATGGTTTGTCGTGGGAGGGAAGGGAATGGAGAGGCTGGGGATGCCAGACTGAGAAAGCCAACCTGACTGGGCACCTCCCAGGGCCTGCGTTAACCTGGGTCCCTGAGTATAGCGTTTCTGCAGAGACGTCCCTTTGCCTGAGGCGCCGGCTGCCTGGAAATGAAAGAAAAGCACCTTAAAAAGAAAACTAATTAGAACCACTTGTTCTGATAGATAATCACAGAGAACAATGTGGTCCTCACAGAGAGGTGGAGAAATAAACTGGTCTTTCTAAAACTGATTCCTGGATAACGAAGTGACCGCCTACTCCGATAACAAGGCTGTGTTGCAAAATACAAGTAAATCAGACTTACTGCAGTGGAAAACTTGATTTGACTATAGTCCACGGAAGGTCAACAACAAAACTACTAGCAATAACTGAGTTCTCACTGAAATAAAAGAGGGAAGGGACGGTGGCCACAGCTCTGGCTAAGAATTAGCAGGTGTGGGTCCTATCTAAATTTGAATCTGCCATCAACTGGCCACATAACATGGAGTAAGACACTTAGCCTGTCTCAGAATGTTTTCTCATTTGCAAAAGGTAAAACCAGTGCCAAAGCCTCACTTAGATTATATTATTATATTATTATTATTATTATTATATTATTCTTAGCTAAGATGATTGTCAAATATATAGGTAAATCAGTAGATATCTTATTCTTGAACATAGAAACAATTCAAGAACTTGTTTTGAGCCTTTCTTTAAAAGTCTTGGCAATCTACCTAGTTGGTGTAATGAATAAAATAAAGATACCAGCAGTGTGATACCAAGGGTGAATACATGGAACCGTCTGCTTCAGATGCAAGCAAAAAAAGGATGCACTGTTTCTAGAGAATTGAAAAACAATAACAAAACCACTAAAAATCTGTTTTTCATATCAACATGTGCCAAAAATTCTAAACAATGCAAATGACAAAATATCTCTTTTCTCTGGGGTGGAATGCTTCCCTGCCGGGTAGTCTGCCCTGAGCCCCTTGACCCATTTCTTGATATCAGTAACAGGAACGCCACAGTAAAAAGATTAGTACAGAACACTGAATTCATTTAAATATAAAACTAATTTTAAACAACTGAACAGAATCTAATGTTATATACCCCGACTATATCAAAACAATACAAGCGATCAGAATTAAAGCTAGATGCTAGAACCGAAGATAAATATTGTATCTTGACTTTGTGATGATAACAACGTCACTAACAAAAATCCAGAAGGGAAGAAGGACAGACTGTGAGAGCACCGATGATCTCATTTATCACAGTAGGGAGGAAATCAACACTTCCTAAAACGGAGAGGACGGCAGTCAGGATAGACTGTTATCTATGGCAGGAGAGAAGCCCTGAATCTCAGTGAGGCCCACATGGCTCTTCAGGGCATCACCTGCATGACCTGGGTGCGCACTCTATGCTGCATTGATGTGATGCTCCTCCATATTCACAGAAGCGTCCA
The DNA here is from genome assembly GCF_018350215.1 of Panthera leo. Lineage (NCBI taxonomy): Eukaryota > Metazoa > Chordata > Mammalia > Carnivora > Felidae > Panthera > Panthera leo. The sequence goes on along the minus strand of NC_056685.1, from coordinate 114,751,883 downwards.
TGCTCACCAAGACGGAAAAGAAAGGCTAAGAGATAGGAGATCTGGCAGTTAAATACATCACTCCATAAGTGACCTTCTGCTCACATTTTGTAGTTAAAGCAAGTCACAAGGTCACACCTAACTTGCAGGGATTGAGGGAGTACTCCTATATCCCTGAGGAATTCCTATAGGAATTCTCCTATGTCCCAGGATGGGGAGAGACCTGGGTGAACAGCATTAATGTCTCCCGAGAAACATAACTGGGGGGAACGAAAATACAAAAACATCAAGTTCTTCATCATCTCTTAACCACAGACGACAAAAAATAACATTTCTTACTATGAAAAAAAAATGTTTATTCAAAGTTCAGTAATTTCTTAATTCTCACTTCATTTCTTTTACTCTAGTTAAATTCAAATAAAATTAAATGTAGTGGTTCTTAAATTTAAAAATCAGCATGTATCATATAACCATACTTTTCTGAAAGTATTTCTCCTTCCTCCCTTCCTCCTTTTTTTCTTTCTTTCTTTCTTTCTCTTTCTTTTTTTCTTTCTTTCTCTCTCTTTCTTTTCTTTCTTTCTTTCTTTCTTTCTTTCTTTCTTTCCCAGAGTGCACTATAAATGGAATCAGTATATAGCCTTTCTGAGCGTGGCTTCTTTCACTTAGCATAATGCTTTCTTTTTTTTTCTTTCTTTCTTTCTTTCTTTCTTTCTTTCTTTCTTTCTTTCCCCTCTCTTTCTCTTATCCACCCATCCATCCATCCATCTTCCCATCTATAAACATGCTTAAAGAGATGTCCAACAGGATGTTCACTTATTGTTGAGGCTTACTTCTAAGTGATAGCATTTGTGATCTTTTCTTTTTACTTTTCTGAATTCCTGGGATTCTTTATATAAAGTGAGCATGTATCATTTTTATAAACACAGCAAGAGTCATTATTAGAATATGAATGAATGAGAGGAAACACCGGACCTTCTATCACTAAGCCTTAAAACCACTAGAGACTGAGAAAGAGATGAACATAGCTTTACATTGCTGTAAGAAAGGACAGGGGATTATAGGAGCAGAAAATGTGGTATTTCATGATCATTATATCTTGTTTGAAATTACAAAATGGGTAAATGCTGATAGCTTCAGGCCATGTAGCTGGTTTGAATCGATTATGTAAAGGACATACATTTCTCTGTTTTATCAATTTCTTGAAAAGCCCTTTATATTTTATTCAGAATAGTTGTTGATATATATTCAAGGCTGATACATGTCATTCCCACTAAATATGCAGTTAGTTGCTTCTTGAGTTTAAAAGAGATGTTCTTTGGAAATGGAGTTGGTTTTTCCCATTTAAAAAATAATGGACATTAAACACAAAAGAACAATTAATAAACTGAAAAGGGAAAATCATAACTTCTAACAAGAGCCTATTTACCTGTTACACACAGTGGGGACGGGAATGAGAGCCCATGAGAGCCCACAATACTTCTGGAAGCCCATGGAAATGTTTTAATTTCTTTTAAAATGAGAAGAAAAAAGGAACTTTAGGTCAAAGAAAATGTTTGAATGTATAATATTAATATATCCATCTTTATAACAAAAGTCATAAAATGTAACTTTTAACATTTTTTTATGGAGGAATGGGCCACAAAGGCAAGAGTGCCTCCAGCCCATTCAAGTCATAATGCAGCCCTGCTTCTAACATCTCTAAGTTACAAGTTCATTGGCAGGTGGCAAAAAATTACTTGGTTTATTGAAACATGCTTAAAAACTAGCTTTGGAAATTAAAAACAGAGTGTGATTGTTGAGAGACAAAATTCCAGAGTGCCTTGTAGATTACCCGGAGTGCGCAAGCGACTAATGCAAATTCTCAATGTTAATGACAACACTGCTTTTTCGTAGGTAATAAGCAAATGACATTAAAGATTCCTTTATATGGAAGTTCCACTATATGGATATAAAGTTTTGGGTTGTTGCCTTTTTCTAAATAGGCAAAATGAGCTCCTTAATCACATTATTTTCCACAGATGATTGTTCTTCAAAATTTTCAAAATCGTTTTAAAATGTTTGTAAATCTATTTTAGTCCTCAAGATGGAAACATCAATATTTAAACTGATACCCAAACTACAAGAAGCAAGCTGCCCCCATGGTCCCTTGATATTATCTTTGTGGCTGATTCCCAGGCAGGAAGGGGTAACGGGAGTTAGTTTAAGAAGCCTCAACTGCATATTATAAATTATAAAATAACTCTGATAGCTATGTGTTCCTTATCAGTACTAAACCTGCCTGGAAGAAGCATAAGATCACTGATGAGTGCTTACAGGCAGCTGACTCCAGGCATCAAAAGTACATTCCTTTGACAGAGTTCCACTGGGCTGAGCGGCTTGGCGATAAGACCAAAGAAATAAAAGGGGATGGAGACCGTGTAAATTTGCCAAGCGAAATCTTTCAAAGTTATGACACAATAACCTTAAAAGTGAAAATTTCAGTCCTCCTACCAGCAACTGAAGGAGGGGCACAAAGTCAGGTTTCTTAAGTTGCTGCTTTCCCGCAATTGTAAGAGACTATTCGTGTGGTGAGTGACATAATCAAGAATCAAAATCACTTGGATAGATCGATGGAATGATACTAACAAGATTTAATTTGTGTTGGGATAAATGTGACATCCTACCAAGCTTAGAAAATCGATCACAAAAGTACAGAATGTTTTCAGCTTGTCTTAAATGCAGTTCAAGGGAAAAGGTTCTGATGTCTTCGTTGCTGGCAAAGGGAATAGGAACCCAGCACACGCACAACACGCTCACATACAAACAACAAAACACCTCAGTTTGGAATCAGAAACGAGAAGACGACAGTCTCACAGACTTAACACGAGTCAGTCACACGGACCACTTCCAAGGTCAATGATCTGGCTGCACACTATATGGACAGAGATGCGGGACCCTGAATCTCAGGGATTATACGGACCTTGAACACCAGGTCTGCCCAAAGCCAGTTACCTGCAAGCACACAGGAAGTCAGTGTGAAAGCACTCGGCACCCACCACAGTGAACCACAAGTTTTAGTAAGACAGAAACTGTGCATCAGTCTTATTCACAGTGAGGACCTCGCACATGTCTGGTACTAACAGCTCCCAAGAAATTTCTTTTAAGTCTTTAGTTAAAAAAAAAAAAAAAGTATGGAGGAAGTGCATTTTATGGAGGGGATGCATTCCAAACATCTCACACAACACCAGACTAAGCACAGGAGTACTGCCGTGGAGCAAGAGCTAAGCACAGTAGAGAATTCCATTTGGCTTCAGAACTTTGTGATTCTTCACAAAATTGGAATTTTCTAGGATTTGCAGGACTTCAAATTTTGTGCCTAAAGTACTACTTATCAATGATTTCAAATATGTCTAATTTCACGTAAGATGGAACGGTACTCTGAAAACAGATGCGTTAATTCAGCAAATATTAACTGCGGCCTACAATGTTCCTGGTCACCTCTTAGTGCTAATAATGCAGCAGGGGGCAAATTTAGCTATTTATGCAAATCGTTTGCAGTGTGCCTAACACACCTCTGTGGAACTTTGGGAGTGAAAACGACCTATCTGGACGAATTCATTGATCTCACCAGGAAAATAATGCAGGAACTAAAATCAGAAGGATTAAAGTCACTTGTTCATTCTCACAATTAATAGGTGACAGAGCTCAGTCAGAGCCATCCACAGATACCTCTCCTAGCAGGTATTCAGTGTCTACTTAACAGTCGCAATCAGCAGCTGAAGTTAGCAATTTATGACAGGATCTCAGAAATAACATGGGGTAATCGTTAATAACTATTCTTTTAATCTCCTTGTTCTTCTCAAAAAAAAGGATATTTTTCCAGACTATGCTTTTCTGTTTTTTAACCTAAAAATTTTTTTATTATTGTATTTAAAAAAATTGTTAAGCTTATTTGAGAGAGGGCGAGAGAGAGAGAGAGAGGGAGGGAGGGGCAGAGAGAGAGAGAGAGAGAGGGAATCCCAAGCAGGATCTACACTGTGAGCACAGAGCCCGATGCGGGACTTGAACACACGAACCGTGAGACCATGCCAAGCCATGACCTGAGGTGAAATCAAGAGTCAGCCACTTAACTGACAGAGCCACCCAGGTGCTCCTTTAACCAAAAATTTCTTTTAAAAAAATATGTATTAGAAGCACGTGCATGTATGTGTGTGTAAAACTGAGTGAAAAGTTTAACAAAACAAAAAATACTTACCTTTTACTATATGATATCCTATTTTATTTTAGTCCTGACTCAACCATTAAAATGATTTCATGTTCCACAAACAGGTAGCAACAGGAAATCTGCTGAACGCTGTTCTACAATATATCCAGCTGGCTAATTTCTAACTCTACATTTAATCATTAGCTTGTATGTCACTGCCTCAGAGAAGCCTCCCAGGACTCTTCCAAGTATAACCAACCATGCCCTTCTTCGAAGCCTGAAATGAGTGACAGTGAGAATACAGGCAAGGGGCAGGGTTCAGGAGAGAATGGGAGGTGACACTGGAATGAATGTCTAGGCCACGCCTAAGCCCCACACTGGAACGGGAGCCCCTTGAGCACAGGGACGGAAAGGGTGCCTCCCATCGCTGATCGATTTCCTGGCCACCTGAGCACTTCCTGGCACATGACGAGTACTCAATAAGCAATTGTTGGAATAAGTCCTTTAGGGAGCTGATGAAAGAGCTGACCCCTAAAGCAAATAAAAAAGCCCATCCATCAGAGGCTGCACACTGGTAGCCAATGGACTTCATTTGGCCCGCAAACATGTTTCGTTTGGCCTATGCTGTTCAAAAAATACAGAGACAGCATTTGAAAATTGGGAGCTTTAGCAAAATTCCAGATTTGTGGCTTTGCTGGTCAGCTCACCAGAGTCATCCTCATGCTGGATACCCCCCAACATCCATTCTCTCCCACAATGCACGTGAAAGTCCAGTTCCTGGGCTGCTTTCCCTTGTCCTGGATCGCTCAGGCTCTACAGGTGTTTAATCTGTGACTCCTATACCAAAGCCATAGTCCACAAGAGTCTACTGCTTGGCGAATGAGCCTGCAGCCATCTGGGGAAAGAAGAGCATAGCAAAAGGGACCCTTCTCACCCAAGAAAGCATAGATCCTCCCAGTTATCTATGGTCTTTTCCCAGTGGGGGAAATCTGCCCGAGATAATTGTCTTCTTCTCTGCCTTTGGGAGGAGATTTTTTAAAAGGGTGAATTTATAGGAAATAGGGACCAGAATTAGAACATTTTATTTTTCCTTGTATCCTTTGGCACTGAATAACACCATTTTGCACAGGTGGGTTTTCAATAAACTTGGAAGTGAGGCTGTGGAAAATTTTTTAAATGCTGTACTGGTCTCAAAATTCCAGTTGTTCAGATTATAAAAGTGATGTTTGAATACCTTCCTCCCATGGACACAGCCTCATGAAAGTCCAACAACTCCCAATTGAAATCATGCTCCATCAAAATCCCAGCATATTTTTAAATAGGAATTGAGAAGGTAATTCTAAAACTTACAAGGAGATGTGAAGGAACTAGAACAGCCAAAATAATATAAAAAAATTTTTTTTACCGTTTATTTATTTTTGAGAGACACAGAGAGACAGAGCATGAGCAGGAGAGGGGCAGAGAGAGAGGGAGGCACAGAATCCGAAGCAGGCTCCAGGCTCTGAGCTGACAGCATACAGCCCAATGCGGGGCTCGAACACACAAACTGTGAGATCATGACCTGAGCCAGAGTCAGATGCTTAACGACTGAGCCACCCAGGCACCCCGAACAGCCAAAATGATTTAGAAAAAGGACAAAGTTACAGAATTACACTGCTTGATTTTAAGACTCGTTCTAAAGAAATGAAGACAGTGGAATGTTCATGAAAAGACAGAGAAATAGATCACCGCAACAGCCTGAAGTCCAGAAATAGATCTACACCTACGTGAGCCATGGATTTTCAACAATGGTGTATAGGCAATTCGGCAGAGAAAGGAGAGTCTTTTCAAATGATGCTGAAACACCTGGGTCTCTGTGTGCACACACAGAAAGGGGAGGACTTCAGCCTGCCAATTACAAACTTGAACTCAGAATGGATCAGAGTTCCGAATGAAAAACCCGTAACTAGATACCTTCTGCAAGAAACATTAGGTGGGAAACACCTGCAACTTTAGCTTAGGCAAAGATTTCTTAGAAATGACACCAAAAGCATGATCCATAATAGAAGAAGATCGTCATCAAAATGTAACACTTCTCTTTGAAAGACACAACTCGAAGAATGAAGAGACAAACTACAGACTGGGAGAACATGTTTACAAATCATATGTCTTATAAAGGCCTTATCTACAGTACATACAAAGAATTCTCTACACTTAATAAGGAAACAACCCAATTTAAAGATGACAAAGACTTGAATAGACTCTTCAGCTAAGAAGATATATAGATGGCAAATGAATACATGAAAAGATGCACAACACATCATTAGTCATTAGAAATATGCAAATTAAAACCACAGTATGATGCCATTATATACCTATTAAAATGATAAAAATTAAGAAGACATATCCGATGTTGGCCAGGATGTGGAAGAACTCAAACTTATAGGCACTGCTGGTGGGAATGTATAGTGGGGACAGCCACTTTGGAAAACAGTATGGCAGTCTCTTAAAAAGTTAAACATATACCTACCATATAATCCAGCCATTCCACTGCTAGGCGTTTACCAAAGAAAAAAGAAAGCCTGTGTCCATACAAAGACTTGTACGTGGACGTTCACAGCAGCCTTATTTGCAAGAGCTAATGATACGAGTGTCCATCAACAGGTGAATGGAAAAACAAACTCTGGTATATCTATACAATGAAATACTATTCTGTAATAAAAGGTCATGAGATATTGATATGCACATCAACATGAATGAATCTAAAAATGATCATGCTGAAAGAAGCCAGGCAAAAAAGAACACTGTATAAATCCATTTCTATGAAATTCTACAAAATGAAACCAATACCAGAAAGCATGTCGGCCTGGGGATGGGGCAGACAGGAAGAAGAAGGAATTACAAAGGGGAATGAGGAAACTTTTGGGGTGATACGTTCATTATTTGATTGTAGCGATGGTTTCGTGGATGTATACATGTGTCAAAACTTATCAGATTGTACACTAAGAATATGTGCAGTTTACCGCATGCCAATTATCCCTCAATACAGTGGTTTGTTTAAAAAAAAAAAAAAAGACAACAGAACAAGACAAAACACCAACCCTTCTTGTCACCTGGCCCCACATCATTGTGTGAGGTCCTCCTTCCTAGGCTGCCCCATAACACTGCACGCTGGCCCCACTGCCATCTTCGTCACTGTGGATAGCTATCATCTAACTACTGGATTGAGCCATATGAAACTGCCAACATTCTACCATTTCTGGTCTAAAAAACGGCAGCTTCACCCGGTTCAACCTGCTGTCCCCCATACCTGATGGTGAATTCTCTGAGGTCCGAGGACAGTCTGGCCCAAGGATGTTTGCTAAGTGAATGCGCCGCCACTTTGGAAATCCTTTGCTCTCCAGCCAGCCCCTCTCTGTTGGGTCATCCCAAGCAGCTGAGAAAAGGGGCCCTGGGGGAGGGGGCGCTGCCTTTAATCCTCATCCCTTTTATCCATTTAAAATCACTCCAACACTCTGTACTGTGAAACCTCCTTTTTGCATAATTTTAAAGCTTCCCATTTGAAAACGATCTTTCAAAGCAACAGAAACACACCCCTAGGTGCTGGAAGCAGAGGATGTAGCTTTGAAAATGTAAAAAGTGTTAAACATTTAAAGCAACCATAAATCAAAGGAAAACTCTGATTCCAGACATCTCTCTGAGGAAAAATTCCAGAGGCTGCAGTATTTTAAAATAATATCATGTGCTTTGGCCCCAGCCTTGGCTGCTTCTCCCTTGGAACAACAAAGAGAACCGCACCAGCCATCACAGGCGGTCTTGTTATATAATGCAGTTAATCGCACATCCTCTCCCCTGTGGGATTTAACCTAAGTTTCACAGTGGTCTATTTTATTTAGCATTGATAGTTTTATTCGTTTCATATTAAAGAGATCTTTCCACAAAATTGGCTGCTCTCTCAGCCTTGGCTTGAGAAGGAAAAATATCTGAATTAAAAATCTGTGCAACAGATGGACCTCAGTTACAAAGAATATCTCTGGCTTCAGAAATTCCTCACAGAGGCAGGTGTGAAGCCTGTTAATAAGTTCCTGGCTTTCAGATTTTCCTGAAGACGATGTAGCCCTTCCATTTATGCATTCTGTAGGCAGAACAGAATGTAAAAACACACAGCTCTATAAACACGTGTCAGATTCTAGGGATGTATTTGCCTCGCTATTTGTTCATTTATAAGGCACTGTACTTTTACTAATGGGAAAAACAATACCATCAGGTAGACCGGAGGAGGAGGGAGAGAGGGGAGGTGTGGGGCCACTGACAGGCCCCCTCTCCTGTGATCAGGGCCCCGGGGCTGCGAAGGGTCCAAGAGGTGGGGAGTGATGCACCTGGCATCTTATCCACTCCTCCTTGCCGCAGTGGCTCTTTTCCAGGGAGGGGTTGAGAAAGGGCTGCACCAAAGAGGTTCTTGTGGCCTCCTGCTGCTGTTCATCCTCGCCTTAACCCAAATCTCCCCTCCAGCTACTGAGTGGATGACAGAGAGGAGAAGCAAGAGAAGCCCTTTCATTCTCCACTGTGACTAATATGACAAATGCCCTGCTCCCAGCTTATAAACGGTTTCGAACACGGTCCTGGGCGGTTTCAGAGAGTTCTCCTATATAAGTGTGTTCCCCCTTGTATCATTTTAAAACAAGGAGAAGGGACGGCAATGGCAACACTTTTACTCTTGAGGCCGCCATCAGGAGGTAGGTGTTATCATCATTCTCTTTTTACAAAGAGGGTGTTAATATTAGGAGAAGCTGAATAAGTCTCTCCAAAGCACTCAGCCTAAGGAGTGACAGTCTGGTTTCAAAGCCGGGTCTGTCTGGCTCTGGAGTCTGCTCTTCTGATGAGTCTCTGTGCTCAGCTGTCTCTGTCGGATTAGATGTGTGTCCACAGATCCCTTGCAAAAGAGGATTACTGGGCAGTAATTTCGTGCTGGTTCAAATATGGTTCCCAAACTGTTCAGATGCCCAGAGACACCTACTAAATGGTTGAGCCTGGAGCCAACAGGGAGGTTGCCTACAGAGAAGAAATTATTCATTTCACAGCCTGAGTTTCAGGGGCAGGTGCACCCTAGTAGATACTATAATACAAATAATAATACATATTTATTTAATAAATAATACATGATTGACTTAAAACAAGCCCCTTATAAATCCACATTGGCAATGTCCATCTGACTGAGAAGATAATGTGAGCATTTAGCTGACAAGTAGACGAATGGGCCCAAAGGAACTTCCTGTAAAGTGTCTCCACCAACATGTCCCATTTGTGTCAGGGGCAGCTTTCACCTCCCGCTGGTCAGTCACGTTTCTTGGACAGAGCAGCGCCCTCTCACCGATGCAGGAGACACAGATGCCACAACCAGCATCTAAAACTTTAATAAATGAATACAGTGACTTCCCAGAGGGAGTGCCTTCAGGAATACCACTCAGCAGAAAGCTAGGTTTTAACTTCAGCTATGATAGGACATTCCGAAGTATTCTTGGGTGTTAACACAATAGTTCCAGAAGTAATCTGAGCCCTGGGAAATACACTCAAAGTAATTTTTTTGACTTTCTTTCCCCAGCAGCAAGGTATTTCCTTAAAAAAAGAAAGGAGAAAAAACCCAAAACAACAACAGAAAACCACATGTAATATTCTTTTAGCTTACTTACTGGCAGCATTGTGTGTGTGTGTGTGTGTGTGTGTGTGTGTGTGTGTGTGTGTGTGTGTTCCAAAGAGCATAGAAGCAGCTTTTATGGTTAGAAAATTGAAGTGCTATCAAACCTAGCAAATTATAGGGATGAAAAATAAAACAGCTTATCTACATATGTGCCATCTGCTTTTGGTTTTGTGTTTTGCACAATCAATTACTGGAAGCATTGGAAAGTATGCCGAGACACTGAAAATGAGACCCAGGGTGTGTCATAAGAGCGACCTAGAGGTGAGGGTGATGCCGCCTCAGAGCCTGCACCAGAAGGCAGAGACTCACAGTAGAGTTTCCAGGAACCATCAGTGCAGGGTATTACAAACAAAAACACAACTCACCCCCTGGAGCCGGTGTTTTGGGATATGGTAAAAAGCAAATTTCCATCCACTGGGGAATCGCCATCCATTTCATTATGTTGTCAGAGTGGGTCACTATGTTCTCCACAACTCGGTATTTTTACTGCCAAGAGCAGTTGCCCCCGAACTGCTTGGATGGCGGACTCTTTGCTATTTGGTCATTTCCCAGACTTGTGCAGCTGGGTTTTTATGACGGCAGCCCTTTAAAGTAGGGTCTCTTTGGACCACTCCGTTCCAACAGCCCGGCTTCCTTCTCCTGTGACAATCCCCCCTTCATATCCCACTGTCACTAATTACCTGGTTCTATGCTCTCCCCCTTGCACCCCTCCTCTTAACTAGATCCTTCTCTCTACTTCTGCTGAACCCCAGGCAAGGAAAAAGGCCTCACTTTTAAAAAGACAAGCTTAGACAAAGATGAGAATAGCAACAGACTTTACACTTCGAATGAATAAAGTCAATGCCTCCTGAACCGAAGAAGTATTGTGACAAACTAACAAACATTCTTAAGCTGAAAGAACTTGGTGGCAGAGAAGTCTTCGTGGAAAAAGAAAAAAGTTTCTTACTCCTGTTGATCCAACCAACTAATGGAAATATATCATTAGTGGAAGTAATTTAGTCTGAATTTCGAAAATTACTTTTGTCTAAGAGCAGGGAGTGGAAGACTACTAGTTATTGTTTAATTTTAATTCCAGTGTAGTTAATTTAGTGATACATCAGTTTCAGGTGTACAATATAGTGATTCAGCAATTCTGCACATCACCCAGTGCTCATCAAGCTAAGTGTACCCTTGGGGCACCTGGATGGCTCAGTCAGTTGAGCTTCTGACTCTTGATTTCAGCTCAGGTCATGATCCCAGGGTTGTGGGATCAAGCCCCGTGTTGGGCTCTGCAGTGAGCAAGGAGCCTGTTTTAAGATTCTCCCTCCCGTTCTCCCTCTGTGCCTCTCTCCCACTTGTGTGCTCTCTCTCTCTCTCTAAAAAAAAAAATAAAAAAATAAAACAATAAGTGTACTCTTAATATCCATCACCTATTGCACCCATCCCCCGCCCCACCCCAGTGTTACTTATTGATCCATTACTCACTCTTTTAAGTATAGTCTCTATGGGGAAAAACAGAGGCCCCAGGGATTCTAGAAATAAAATCAACAATGTGAGCCTATTCTTCTATGAGCACATTTTGTTTGTGTAAATCACTATGTCCGTTCGTCGGCCATCAAAAGGAGAGGACTATGAAATTATAAATCTGACTTCCATTGTTGAGCAATGGCTCAGAGATCTGAAAGAGAGGATTTGATTTCTACAGCTAGGTCTAGAGGAAAATATTTCTCGTGCTGATAAAATATTCTAATTGCCTTGGCTTAATTATGAGAGAGTGTTAATGTATGCATGAGTTCCAAGATACACTTGAATACAGATAAAAGAAGTATAATTAAGTACCATTAAACATTTTTAGACCCTAATGAGAAACAAAAAAGAGAATAATACAAGAGAGACAAAGCCCAGAAGGTGAAAGCATGTCACACTGTACCCCCCTGACCCCCGCCCATGGCTTGCCTTTGGAGACAGGTCCTGTCACTCCATTTTCCCCCTTATACACAGCCTGCCTTTTTATTAGCTTAGGAGAAAGGAGCCCAGGGTTGCAATGAGGATGAGGTCTTGAGTCACTCAGGACTCAGAACAGCTTCATGGCAGTTTCCTGACCATGATTCACTAGGGGACAAAGAGGATGCAGTATCAGGGAGGATCTGGTAGCTGTCGTGGCTAATTTCCCTATGCGTGATGTGGCCTCTTTCCTTAAAGAACACAGGACAACTTTATCTGATTCGAGACTCTGGGGCTATGTTTCATCCAAGTTGCTCCAGATTGGTCAAGGCTATTGTTTGCCAAGTCAACTGCAAATTTCCCTTTTTGCAATCATCGATTTGTCCACGGTAATTTTCAGGGTGTGACAGCATGGCATGGGGCACTGAGCCCACAGATCTGCTCTCTGGTCCTTTTCCTGCCACTCACTCCTGTCTGTGTAACAGACTCACTGCTGTCTACACCTCGATCTCCACACCCCGGGAAAGGTGGCAGAGCCCAGCTGGCTTTCCACAACTCCACAAGGAAGAGGCCGTTCCTGTCTCAAAAGCTGTCCGGATTTTATTTTCCCTGTCCTTTTCAGTCCTCCCTATCTCTCCACTTTACTTATTTGGCCTAAAGTCTCAAGCAATGTAGGTGATATTCATAGAACACCATCCTGGTCCTCCAGACTGTATGTTCTAATTTTCACGTTGCTACAGATATAAGCAAAACTAAAGGACGCGTTGGTTAGCAATCACAGCAGAAAGAATAATTAACCCAGTTGCATATTGTGTCTCCTTTCAGTCTTCAACTGAGAGGCCTCTGTGATTCAGTAGCGACAGCAGAAGCCACGAGATGATTCAAGACCCAGCACAAGACCTGGAGACTGATGTGCCACCTTTCTAGCCTCAGCTTCCCTCCTGTCAAATGAGCTTAGGGGATGCAAATTCAAATATCTGCCAGGGCCTAGCAGGGGTCACAAGTGAATATAAAACGTGGAGCAGTGGCGGCGAGGGAGAGAGCGCCGCTCAGCACCAACCAAAGCCCTAGGAGGAGGAGGAGACAATGTCTCCACATCTTGTAAACTTTGGGAAGTCAAGAATCCATGTTTTAGGTGAAATCTCGATTTTAATTAGGGTCAACTAAACATTGGTTTTACATGCTGTGATAGCCTGTCTGCAGGCTGGCTCCAGACCTTAAGCGTCCAGCCTATCGCCTCTGTACTAGGCAGAGTGCCTCTCAGCTCTATCTTGGAGCTAAAGTTCCTGATCTACCCAGAGCTAGTTTTTGCAGTAAAATCTCTTATTAGTGGCTATTAATGCCAATTACTGTACCATTGTAGATGGAACCCAGATTTGATTTAGAGCTCAAGGGCAATAGGAAGCCATGAAAGACTGGGGGTCCGGGTGATGTTAGAAAGAAGTATGGTGAGATCCAATTTACATTTTAATAAAATCACTCTGTTGGAAGAATGAACTGGAAAGAAGGGCCAGTGCACATGGCTGAGCAGGTGTTAAGGCACAAGGGCACCAGCCACACGAGCACATGGTAGGGGAAATCCAGCCTCTGTCTGCTTATAAATACCTGGTCCCAGCTCCAACTTCTTATGTGGTCAGTATATATTTTTTCTACCCCAAGCTGCCCTGTAGGCTTGCTGGCCTTAAGGCAGAGGTAAAACAATAAGGCCAGTTGGAAAGTTACTGCAGGGGAGAGATGATTGTTTCAACAAGAAACCAGTCACCAGGCAGTGACCATGGAGAAAAGTAGATGGACCCCCATACTGAAGAGTAGAGTGGACATCGGTTGTTGACTGATTAAATATAAGGACCAAGATAGAGGCATCAACAACAAGACGGGGGGTGCTGGTATTGCCACTGCTCGTATCGAAATGGAGAAAGATGCAGGAGAAGCAGGTAGACGCAGGACCCAGAGATCAGCTTTCTCAACATGTTAAGCATAAGATGCCTGGGGGACATCCAAGTGGAAACGCCCAACAGACGACTAGATAGATATGCAGAACTCAAAAGGGTCTGGGTTAGAGAAGAAACCCCTTCAAACTCTCAAGTTTTCTTTGCTCTTTATTTTTCTTTTTTTTTTTTAATTTTTTTTTTTTTTACATTTATTTATTTTTGAGACAGAGAGAGACAGAGCATGAACAGGGGAGGGGCAGAGAGAGAGGGGGACACAGAATGGGAAGCAGGCTCCAGGCTCTGAGCCATCAGCCCAGAGCCCGATGCGGGGCTCAAACTCACGGACCGCGAGATTGTGACCTGAGCTGAAGTCGGACTCTTAACCGACTGAGCCACCCAGGCGCCCCTACTCTTTATTTTTCAAGGTCCCCTGTTGGATAACTCTAATTTTAAAATAAGGTAATCCATACACTGAGGCAGATTTTCCATCACTTTGTCTCCTTGGCGTACCAGGTGCAACCCACTGTCTGCTCCCTGCCTTCTGAGGCATAGCAGCAAATACCCGAATGGTGCTCTCTCACCCTGTCACAAGTGCTTACTGTGTATCAACCTGCTCAGTTCTCCCGTCAGCCCAATGAGATAGGTACCATATTGTCCTCGCTTTCTTAAAACGGAGAAAGAGAAGCACAGGGAGGTGAAATGGCTTGTCTGAAGTCACGCAGGGGGTAAGTGCCTTCAGAAGTTGGCTTTTACCTACCACACATTAAGTCCCACTGCCTCTCCAACATCCGAGATGGTGTTCACAGCTTCTTTTAGTTACCGACCCCCCCCCCCTCCTTCCGCACTACATACCCCTCCCTGCTTCCTCACCTGAACTGGCAACCAGAATCCCTCACTCGCTTTATTTGCCTCACATGAGCTGGTTTCCAGACACCCCCCCATTAGTTTTATTTTCCTGTTCTTGAACCACCGAAGTCTGCTGCCACGGACCATGTGTATGAATGAGTCTTCTCTTCTAGACGAAGGGCAGGAAGCAGGCCCTGTGTTTATTCCTTCCGAATCCTTTACAGAGCTGCCAAGTGTAGGCACACAGAGCAAGCCCTCTAATAAGGACAGGGCCAGACCAAGTAGGGATAGGTTTGCCCATGTGGATAACAGGGGTTGGCTGGGAATATATTTTTATCTGTCCCAGCCCTAATTAAGGGAAAATGCCTTATCTTGTGGCTAGAAATGTCAACATAATGAATTGGCTAATTGTTCCTTCTGTAGACCTCCTCCGGTGCCGTCTCCAGGTCAGGACGCTGAAGCTGGAAGGCACCTTACTTGGCTGCTCTGAGGCCAGGTTGTCTCTCACAATGTTTTTGGTCCCTGCCCTGTCCCTTTGGGGTGTTTTCCTGGGGAAGGGTTGCTGCCCCTTCAAGACAGTGAAGGGGCAGAGCCCCCCTTTGTCTCTCCCACTCTGGGGTTTTCTTTCCTGTCCTGTTCCCCAGAGGCTGGGAGTGGTTAGAGAAATACCCACCACCCGTCCAGTTCCTGCCAGGGGCCTGGGTACACTCCTTTGCACTGTCACCAGATAGCTCTCTTCTCACTCACCCCCACACCCTCCCCGGGACAGTAGAGCACTTCCCGCTCCACAAGCCCTGCGTGCCCCTCTCCCCAGCTGGCCTCTATCATCTGCACGCTTCCCACCTCCCGACCCTCTGATGTGTCAAGAAAAAACTGGTGCAGGGAGGGAGACCACCCAGAAGATGCAGGTTAAGCCTGCAAGAAAGGCCTGTGCAGTGGGCACATCCCTATTCAGGAAATACAGCCTCAGACAATCTAACTTGTGGAAGAAATTGGGAATACGGGTTGCCTCTGAGGAAGGGGCTAAGGACGGAGAGGCAAGGCCTGGAAGAGAGGCTGACCTTTTTCACGAAATGCCATTTTGTATCACATCCTCTTCAACTATAAATACTTAAATATTTCAACAATAACTCTCCTAGTTCTGATTCCAGGTGTGGTACACAACTTCCTGATAAAAATCTGGCTCCTAATGCAAGGTTTTTCTGTGGAAATAAAAATATGCTGGCCTGCAGACATAAATATCTGTGCCTTCCAGCACATTAATGAACAGGTGTTCTGATTTATACATTAGTCTCTCCTAAGACTGGGTGTCATGAATCAGCTTCTCCCACTCCACCTCCCAGCCTGTTCTGCCCTCAGTCTGAGATTACCCTTGACGTGCAAAGCTGAGGAACAGACCTGGAGGGGGGAGTTCTGGCAAGGCTCTGCTCACCGGCAAGGCCCTGCCTAAGTGGCCAGGCAGCCCCCTTCTGGTCTTGGGAAGCAGCTTTTCTTCCTACGGATCCCTAAGGCTGCTCTCATGTCTGGATCCCTGGGAGATGGCAGGCGAATGGTATCCCCCATTGGCTGAATGGTGACCTGACAGAAGTTGAATGTCCCATGTTCCCAGCTTGAGCTTCCTAAAAAAGGAATCTGAGCCATCAAACGGAAAACCAGTTTAGAAGTCTGAGGGCCACATATAGTGGAGTAGAAGCCCTCAACATGTTTTACGATGAGGGACTCCCACCTGAAGCACATTTGTGGTGGAGGGTGAGGGGTGGGGAAAGAATGTGGCATGGAAAAGAAAGATGAGCACGCAGAGGCAGGCAGGTTACTGCCAAGAAAGAAAATTCTGCCTGGCAACCATAAATATAAAGATGACAGCTACTGGGACCTGGAGGAGGTTACTTAACCTCTTTGGCCATACTTCCTTTTGTGGAAAATAAGGATAACTATCCCGTCTACCTCAAGTGGCTGTTCTATTGATTCAGTAGGACGATGTAAGTAAAGCACTTTGCCCAGCCAGGCTCCACGTTCTCTGCCCCCCATACCCTCCATCCCTACACACACAGAGCCCTGAACATAACTCTTAGGAATTATGAAAACACATTTCAAATACCCCAGGGCCAGGCAAGGCCTGGCCAGGAACAGTCCTTTGAAACACCAGGTCAGAGGCTCTGATGGGCCCCTTTACAAATGAGGGGGCAGTAACCTGGACAGGGAAGGGCCTTCGACGATCACCTGGTCTGATTCCTTTTGTACGTGCATTGCATAAATGAGCCAAATGAGCAGATGAAGATGAGAAGAAAAAATAAATTACTTAAAAAGTAGTAAACCTGTGACATTCTGTAGTCAAGTTCTGTATACTGAGCCCTTGAGCGTCTGGCACTCAACCACTTCTCCAAATCCCAACCCCGGCTTCCGGGTCATCAGCCCTCCCTTCCTGGGCTGGCTCTTTAGCACGCTGACCTATGTGAGCAAGACTTCGCAGAAACCCTCCGCACTTTCAGCGCCTTTGACGCTGGCACAGGGAGGAGGTGGGTGGTGGTAAACGCCACTGCGGCACCCCTATCCCCGGCCGTTGTCATCTCACGGGAGCGCATCCCCTAGATGGGAGTCACTGCGCAGGATGGGAAGTCATGGAAGGGGTGCCTACGTGACTGAACTAGGTGGAGGCAGAAAAGGCGCTGAGAGCCACTTCCCCGGAGCTGCATTGTCCAGTACAGGAGCCACCAGCCATGTGTGAAATGAGCCTTGCACGAATCGAGGGCTGTGTGAAGTACACACCAAGATTTTGAAGTCCCAGTGAGAAACAGAGTGTAAAGTATCTCATTAATACTTGTCTGCCACTCCTTTCCTGTTGAAATGCTAATATGCCGGGTATATTTGGTGAAACAAACTATATTATTCAGACTAATTTTACATTTCTTTTTACTTTTTTAAATGGAGCTACTAGAAAATCTAAAATCACGTTTGTGACTTACGTTGCAGCTTGCATTATATTTCCACTAGAGGACGGCGCTCTAGAACCGGCTTTCTGTGCCCCCTCCCCTCTCACCATTGACGTCCTCATGTCAATTCTTACCCTCATGCATGAGCAGCGGTACGGGTGGTGAGCTAAATAGCTACTCCTGGGCCTTTGTTACTCGGAAAAAGAAAGTAAACTAAAATCACGTTCCGTTAGTTGGTGGGATATTGCCTACCTACCCAAAGAAACATTTCTGGCCTTATCATGCCAGGACCCCCCTTCAGGCCCCTGGAGCACAGGGCAGGGAGAGGGAACCAGCCCTCACAGCAATGGTGGGTTCTAGATGCAGCTGAGCTACTAACCAATTACTGGGTTTTCTTTCTTTCTCTTCCTCTTTCTCTTTCTCTTTCTCTTTCTCTTTTCTTTACTTTTTCTTTTCTTTTCTTTTCTTTTCTTTTCTTTTCTTTTCTTTTCTTTTCTCTCTCTCTCTCTCTCTTTCCTATTTCTTGGCATATATCTATCTCATCTTGGCTACCAGACCCAAGGCTCCTTGCAGACAAGGATCACATTTTTTGTGCATAGCACACAACTACATGCCCATCTCCCTAGGAGACCATCGGTAAATCTCTGTCGAATGCAATGCATGAAAGACTTAACGGCCTTCAGTTTACTCACCAGTAAAAATGAAGGCATCAGATTAAATAATCACATACGCTGACAGAATTTTAAAACTAAAAGGGACCATACGTTTGTGGGTCTAGTTCTGGGGTTGCTATTCTATTCCATTGGTCTATGTGTCTGTTTTTATGCCAATACCATGCTGTCTTGATGATGACAGCTTTGTAGTAGAGGCTAAAGTCTGGGATTGTGATGCCTCCTGCTTTGGTCTTCTTCTTCAAAATTACTTTGGCTATTCGGGGCCTTTTGTGGTTCCATATGAATTTTAGGATTGCTTGTTCTAGATTCGAGAAGAATGCTGGTGCAATTTTGATTGGGATTGCATTGAATGTGTAGATAGCTTTGGGTAGTATTGACATTTTGACAATATTTATTCTTCCAATCCATGAGCAGGGAATGTCTTTCCATTTCTTTATATCTTCTTCAATTACCTGCATAAGCTTTCTATAGTTTTCAGCATACAGATCTTTTACATCTTTGGTTAGATTTATTCCTAGGTATTTTATGCTTCTTGGTGCAATTGTGAATGGGATCAGTTTCTTCATTTGTCTTTCTGTTGCTTCATTGTTAGTGTATTAAGAATGCAACTGATTTCTGCACATTGATTTTGTATACTGCAACTTTGCTGAATTCATGTATCAGTTCTAGCAGACTTTTGGTGGAGTCTATCGGATTTTCCATGTATAATATCATGTCATCTGCAAAAAGCGAAAGCTTGACTTCATCTTTGCCAATTTTGATGCCTTTGATTTCCTTTTGTTGTCTGATTGCTGATGCTAGAACTTCCAGCACTATATTAAACAACAGCGGTGACAGTGGGCATCCCTGTCGTGTTCCTGATCTCAGGGAAAAAGCTCTCAGTTTTTCCCCGTTGAGGATGATGTTAGCTGTGGGCTTTTCATAAATGGCCTTTATGATCTTTAAGTATGTTCCTTCTATCCCGACTTTCTCAAGGGTTTTTATTAAGAAAGGGTGCTGGATTTTGTCAAAGGCCTTTTCTGCATCGATTGACAGGATCATATGGTTCTTCTCTTTTTTTTTGTTAATGTGATGTATCACGTTGATCGATTTGCGAATGTTGAACCAGCCCTGCATCCCAGGAATGAATCCCACTTGATCATGGTGAATAATTCTTTTTATATGCTGTTGAATTCGATTTGCTAGTATCTTATTAAGAATTTTTGCATCCATATTCATCAGGGATATTGGCCTGTAGTTCTCTTTTTTTACTGGGTCTCTGTCTGGTTTAGGAATCAAAGTAATACTGGCTTCATAGAATGAGTCTGGAAGTTTTCCTTCCCTTTCTATTTCTTGGAATAGCTTGAGAAGGATAGGTATTATCTCTGCTTTAAACGTCTGGTAGAACTCCCCTGGGAAGCCATCTGGTCCTGGACTCTTATTTGTTGGGAGATTTTTGATAACCGATTCAATTTCTTCGCTGGTTATGGGTCTGTTCAAGCTTTCTATTTCCTCCTGATTGAGTTTTGGAAGAGTGTGGGTGTTTAGAAATTTGTCCATTTCTTCCAGGTTGTCCAATTTGCTGGCATATAATTTTTCATAGTATTCCCTGATAATTGTTTGTATCTCTGAGGGATTGGTTGTAATCATTCCATTTTCATTCATGATTTTATCTATTTGGGTCATCTCCCTTTTCTTTTTGAGAAGCCTGGCTAGAGGTTTGTCAATTTTGTTTATTTTTTCAAAAAACCAACTCTTGGTTTCGTTGATCTGCTCTACAGTTTTTTTAGATTCTATATTGTTTATTTCTGCTCTGATCTTTATTATTTCTCTTCTTCTGCTGGGTTTAGGCTGCCTTTGCTGTTCTGCTTCTATTTCCTTTAGGTGTGCTGTTAGATTTTGTATTTGGGATTTTTCTTGTTTCTTGAGATAGGCCTGGATTGCAATGTATTTTCCTCTCAGGACTGCCTTCGCTGCATCCCAAAGCGTTTGGATTGTTGTATTTTCATTTTCGTTTGTTTCCATATATATTTTAATTTCTTCTCTAATTGCCTGCTGGGAGAACTGGACAGCAACATGCAGAAGGTTGAAACTAGACCACTTTCTCACACCATTCACAAAAATAAACTCAAAATGGATAAAGGACCTGAATGTGAGACAGGAAACCATCAAAACCTTAGAGGAGAAAGCAGGAAAAGACCTCTCTGACCTCAGCCGTAGCAATCTCTTACTCGGCACATCCCCAAAGGCAAGGGAATTAAAAGCAAAAGTGAATTACTGGGACCTTATGAAGATAAAAAGCTTCTGCACAGCAAAGGAAACAACCAACAAAACTAAAAGGCAACCAACGGAATGGGAAAAGATATTTGCAAATGACACATCGGACAAAGGGCTAGTATCCAAAATCTATAAAGAGCTCATCAAACTCCACACCCGAAAAACAAATAACCCAGTGAAGAAATGGGCAGAAAACATGAATAGACACTTCTCTAAAGAAGACATCCGGATGGCCAACAGGCACATGAAAAGATGTTCAACGTCACTCCTTATCAGGGAAATACAAATCAAAACCACACTCAGATACCACCTCACGCCAGTCAGAGTGGCCAAAATGAAGAAATCAGGAGACTATAGATGCTGGAGAGGATGTGGAGAAACAGGAACCCTCTTGCACTGTTGGTGGGAATGCAAATTGGTGCAGCCGCTCTGGAAAGCAGTGTGGAGGTTCCTCAGAAAATTAAAAATAGACCTACCCTATGACCCAGCAATAGCACTGCTAGGAATTTATCCAAGGGATACAGGAGTACTGATGCATAGGGGCACCTGTACCCCAATGTTTATAGCGGCACTCTCAACAATAGCCAAATTATGGAAAGAGCCTAAATGTCCATCAACTGATGAATGGATAAAGAAATTGTGGTTTATATACACAATGGAATACTACGTGGCAATGAGAAAAAATGAAATATGGCCTTTTGTAGCAACATGGATGGAACTGGAGAGTGTGATGCTAAGTGAAATAAGCCATACAGAGAAAGACAGATACCATATGGTTTCACTCTTATGTGGATCCTGAGAAACATAACAGAAACCCATGGGGGAGGGGAAGGAAAAAAGGAAAAAAAAAAAAAAAAAAGAGGTTAGAGTGGGAGAGAGCCAAAGCATAAGAGACTGTTAAAAACTGAGAACAAACTGAGGGTTGATGGGGGGTGGGAGGGAGGGCAGGGTGGGTGATGGGTATTGAGGAGGGCACCTTTTGGGATGAGCACTGGGTGTTGTATGGAAACCAATTTGACAGTAAATTTCATATATTAAAAAATAAAAAAAAAATAAAAAAAATAAAAATAAAAATAAAAATAAAAATAAAAATAAAAATAAAAAATGCTACTTTAAAAAAATAAATAAATAAAACTAAAAGGGAGCTTAGGATCCTCTGGCCCAGTGGTTTTTCAATTCAATCAGATACAATGCCTTGTTAAAAACTTTTTATCATAGTATATTTACTAACTGATAAAAAACCTACCAATATTTTTAAACAATATGCAAATTATAATACAAAGGAGCAATGAAAAGAAAGTAACTTCTATAAAATGATACATATGTCAATATATAAATACTCTGCATGACTCTTCTAAAAAGCAATTTTGCCTCAGATTCATACACCTGTGGAATCACCACGAATGTGACATCGATAACACAGACTATTCTGTGTTATTGCTGTGTTGGTGACTCAAACATCATTAGTGTTTGCTATTGGTGATCTGATTTTTCTGAAATGATGAATAATTCTTGGTAAAGTTTTGAAGAAAACAAAGTACAATCTTACCTCTACTTGTACATATTCCTGGAAAATTCAGTGTATATTTTCAAACGTGAAAAATACGCATCTATACGGAAAACAAAGTTACATTTAATATCTGGCAGCAGATATGAAAGCCGTGCAAGTTGTGGGATAATTCTTTGCTCTGCAGGATTGTCCTGAGTACTGTTCAACAGCTGGGCTCCTGCCCGTCAAATATCACCCACATCTCCCTGCCCCTAATCACTGTGACATCTAAAAAACACCCCTGCAGACTGCTAAAAGCCCCCAGGGGGGTGATTCCAATCTCTGTGGAGAAGCCGTGACAAGCCAAACTTTTGATCACTGGCATAATTTGAACAAATGTGGGGGTCACAGATACCAGATCGCCATCATTTTCTAGTTCATTTTCTATTTTGAAGACACAGTTGCATTGATCCACTATCAGAGAATGAATGGAACCATGAACTTAGGTTTCACAATTTGTGTGGCTGATTTCATGCATCCCTGTGGGTTCTATCATGTTGCAAGTTAGAAAAACGACTTGTCCTCTGACATGTTTTGCCCATGTCCTTACTTGACAGAAGAGGCCCCGGGGTTCAGGCTGAGCTGGAGAACCCAGGCCTCCTGACTGCCAGTTCCATGTTTTCAGGCTTGTTTCCTCTGGCATACTCCAAAGTTTCTAGGACGTCACAGCAGAAGTTGTACTGGTTGCAACACTTCTGACTCCAGTTCCAGTGTTTGCTTTCAGGGCCTTGGTCATTAGCACTTACACATGACTCTAGGATTCATGACGAAGGGAGATTAAATATTTAGATCCCTCAAACAAGTCGAAATGCACTTGCACTAGATTTCTACTGGGTAATCCCACTTGAACCTTATTTATTCTGGGGGATGGGGGGGTGGAGTGTGGGCTCTACTCATTTTATTCAGAACCTGCGTAAACAGAAGGTGAAGTCAGCTCCTCTACACCCCCTTCCTTATCTCAGAATGAGAAAGCCATCCAGTTCCTCTGAGGATTTGCCCTGCCTTGCTCACAGCACAGTGCGTGTGCTCAGTGGGAACAATCTGCTCATGCCAGGAAACTAGATCCTGTTTGAATGACAGTAGTTATGAGAAAACAGTATGTCTACAGCCAGCACCAAAGTATGGCTTGTACTTGGTGGCTGGCACTGACCCACCAGAGAGTCGCCAGGCAGCTGAGAAACCTCACATGACCGCCAGGCTCCGACTACTGACTTTGCTTTCCCCTACCTGTCCAACCCTTTGATTTGAGCATTTATCTGCAGGCAATATTCTGTGGCTTCAAGTCAGCTTCTTTTCTGTGACCCCCTCAACAGGTGGGGGAGGGGGTGGTTCTGGCTTGCCCTGAACTACAATCTGCTCTCAGATTCCCCAGAAATACCTCTTCTTCAAACACATACTCTTTCCCTTTCCTGGGTAGTTCTGAGCTCACCCTGCCTCCCACCCTGGCTCAGCTCCATACCCTTCCACAGTCCAGTGGTTCCCCAATATCCACAGAACTCAGGGCAAGCCCTAGTTCTGCCGGCAAGTGCCCCTGTTGCTGACGCTTGGACCACTGAGGTCCCTCTGGCTTTGAGATGATCTGTTATACAGACTCTAGTACATGAGCTAGAGACCTCAATCTAAAATAGTTACAGAGGTGGGACAAAAGAAACCAACTAGGGGCACCTGGGTGGCTCGGTCGGTAAGCGTCCGACTTCGGCTCAGGTCATGATCTCGCGGTCCGTGAGTTCGAGCCCTGCGTCGGGCTCCTTGCTGACAGCTCAGAGCCTGCAGCCTGCTTCGGATTCTGTGTCTCCCTCTCTCTCTACTCCTCCTCCACTCACACTCTGTCTCTCTCTCAAAAATAAATAAACATTAAAAAAAATTAGAAACCAACTAGACTGGTCATTAAGACTTTTCCAACAGGCATGGATAACGTAAATGTGAGAGAAGGTATAAAGGCACACATATGTGCAGGAAAAAGAAAAGGAAAAGAGAGAGAGCAAGTTTCTGTCCCAACTTCCCCTGACTGCTTGCAGTTCCATGTCTAAAATGAGCCAAGAAAAAGCTGCCAAGCGAGAGGTAGAGGACAAGGACATAAATGTAACATTTAGTTGCAGCGCTCAGTAAAATCCCAAAGACTATTTAGTGCATGTTCTTGACAACTTCTCTGCATTGTTGTACTGGATTCTGTGGGATTTGGCCACTTTGGACATTTTTGCATGGCTAGATTCTTAGCATCGACTGAAAAAAGGAAAGAGACACTGACACATTCGATTTTCAGTCACAGAATAGGTGTTAGTTCTTATTTAATTATGCAACCCCTTGTATTCTATCAGATGTTGGCAAATTTAAAATGTGCACCATTTTAATGCTTTGTCATATAATTCTTTTATGCTTAACATGTGTCACTTAAATTTATATTTCCTGCCTATTCTTCCCACGCTAATTTGAACCATACAAAAAAAACTTACAAAGAGGAGAAACTTCATGCAAGACAAATAAGGATATTGTATCGGGGCAGTTCTTGATTAAAGGCAGAATTTTACATAACAATACAGGATATATGGCAAAATCAACTCAAGACCTTATATTGCAATCGCATTATATAACTAAGCAAATCCAGACCCAGAGTTTACACCAACCGTAATTCACGGACTGAAATAAAACTCAATGAAACTTGTGCCTGAGCCAGAGTTTGCTTTGCTTGGGTTTGGCAACAAATTATTAACTTAGCAGAGGATGGGTGGCAGGGGGAGAAAACAGGCGCTTCTTTGAACCAATCCATGATTATAAAAGACAACTAATTCTCATTTGGTAACCAGCTAGATTTTTAAGTAATATTATCACTTTTAACTAAAACTGATACATCTAACCCAGACAGAAACTATGTCTAAATGATACTATTGGAACTTAGAATAAGAATAGAAATGATAACAATATCTATCATTTATTAGAGCCTAGCATATACTAGTTAGTAGGTTAGGTCGTTTAGATACATCCTTTTGTTTGATCTTTTGAGGAAACTTTCTTTGCGTGTTTTTTGAAGTCCACAGTTTACATTAGGGTTCACTCTTGGCACTGTACGTTCTATGGGTTTTGATAGGTGCTTAATGCCATGGATCTACCATTACAGTATCATACAAAATAGTTTCACTGCCCTAAAAATCCTCAGTGCTTCACCTCATCATTGCTTAGCCCTTTACCCCAAACCCCTGGAAACCACTGAGGTCTCTACAGTTTTGTCTTTTCCAGTATGCCATACCGTTGGACTCATACAGTATGTAGCCTTTCCAGACTGGCTTTCTTCACTTAGCTATACGCATATGTTTCTTCCATGTCTTTTCATGACTTGATAGCTCGTTTCTTTTTACTGCTGAAAAATATTCCATCACGTGGATGTACCACAGTTTATCTATTCAATTACTGAAAGGCATCTTGGTTGCTTCCAGTTTTTTGGCAAATTATGAATAAAGCTGTTATAAACACTAGTGTGCAGGTTTTTTGTATGGACATAAGCGTTCAACTTACTTGGCTACATACCTAAGAGGAGGGCTTCTGGATCATGTGGTAAGACTATGTTTAGCTTTTTTGTTTAAAGCTTATTTATTTATTTTGAGAGAGTGAGAGAGGGAGCAGGGGAAGGACAGAGAGAGGGGGGGAGAGAGAGAAGGAATCCCAAGCAGGCTCTGCACTGCCCGTGCACAGTCTGATGCGGGGCTGAAACTCACAAACCTGAGTTGACCTGAGCTGAAACCAAGAGTCAGATGCTTCACCAAGTCACCCAGATGCCCTATGTTTAGCTTCTTAACAAACTGCAGAACTGCTTCCCAAAGTGGCTATCCTCTTTTGCTTTCTCATTACTTAATCTTTTAGCAATCCTTCAATGTATGTATTTTACATCTGTTAACTCAGATAAGAAAATGGAGATTCCAAGAAGTTAAATAATTTGCCCAAAGTCACACAGCAGAGTAAGGGCTAACGTTGGGATTCACGTTTGGGTTGGTCTGGCTTTCGAGCTGGTGACCCTTCTACCAAACTATGCTGCATCTCCAAGCAAAACTCACATTCAGCCAGGGCAGGGTCCTTCAGTGGTGCTTGTGTATGTAGCCAGTTTCTACTGGAAATATTAATGTCCCTGTCCTGAGTCTAAAGCCAAACATCAGGGAACTGTCTGATTGCACAAGTCATAACTTTTCTCCTCTGCTGAACCATGGAGTCACTCTCCCCTTCCTCCTTGGCCACAGCTCCAAAGAGGGGCTACAAGGCCATGTGAACAGGGCAGAGGGCAGGTGTTAGAGGTAGATACACCTGAGTACAATTCCAGCTGTGGACAAAGACAATTTGCTATCATTAACCTTTGCATTATCACTCCATAAAAGTACTTTCAGTAATGCAAATACTAACCAACCACCCCCCACTCCCCGCATCAGATTTCTGAATTCAAGGCATCTTTCAAAGATCTAGAAAACCAGCAGCTGGCTATTCTAAGATGCAAGACTGGGGGAAAATGTCACTGGCTGCCATTTGTAAGTTGTTTTGTCAGAAAAAAAAAAAATAAGACCTATAAGCTAAGAGATTTAGTCACTTAAAAATGTTTCTATATTTTTAGCTCAAGACAAGGGAGTTTTACATTGCATTCTTGAAGTGTGATCTGAGATATTCCTCATTCTCAAGCAGGGCAGAAATCCAGACACACTTGTACATCAGGTAACTGATCACCATAACATGCAGTGTAGGTGTGGGGAAGGAGTGACAGGCAGTGATGGTTGAGGGAAGCAGGGGCTACGGCCAGCCTATGTTCACTGTTAGGTTTGAGGTCTAGCCGTCACTTACTTAGTATGACCTTGAGGTGGAGACCATTCTACCACACAGAAGTAGGGGATAGTATTTCCACATAATAATACACATATCAGCCACACTGTATTCTGCAAAGAGCCCGGTGAAATTTCCTATTCTTAAAGCACCTCAGTTATCTCTCTTTCTCTCCTCTTTTTGGCAATTCTAGCAATGTTAGTCACACCAGCTTGCAAAGGGGCACAGAATGTCCTACTTTAAGAGAAAGCACAATTTGGTAAAGCCTGGAGAAAGAGCTTAGAAGCTTAAGAAGAGGGATGCTTGCTCTCATGGATAGTACAGTTTGGTTAGTTTAGAGAATGTGCTTTACATAGCAATTTGGATGAGCCTAGAAGACTGCCCTTTGATGGCGGTCTTTATTTAAAAAGTTTATGTAACGTTTTGGCTATTGGTAGAGGTTACAGGAGAATATTTCTTTGGCTGGTACTTGTATTAGTGGCTAGGTTTCTATCAGGGAGGATACAGGTTGAGGGGAAGGGATGAGACTGTTGAATATGAAAGCAGGCTAAATTCATGAAAACCTTATGTCCATTTCTTTATTTGCCAGATAAGGGCTCTGGACTTACTTCATATTTCCATCTGGGTAGGAAAGGGAAAGAAAAATGTATAAACCACTTATGCCAAGATGCCCACTCATCTTTATTCATTCAAGAATCAAAACTGAACTGTAATCATGAGGTAGTAAAGAAGGGCAAAAAGTTGTACAAATTGGATCTTATGTCTATAACGTGCAACCACCTGGGCCTGAGGTCATGGGTCCAGCATGCCAGAGTCTATGTCATTATAGAATGACAGGAGGAAGGGGATTTATGATTATCCAGTCTGGCCACTCAACTCTCCTCATTCATATAAAGGAAATGGAAACCAATAGCTTCAAATGATTTTCCCAAGGTCACACAGCTAATTTATGGCAAAGATGGGGCTACCCAAATACTTCCATCCCCAGCCCAGCCAGTGTTCTTTCCCATACATCCAGTTCCTAAAACTGAGGCAGAACCATTCCCTGGGGTACAATCAGTGTGCAAGCAACAAGATAAACATGGCGTATTTTCCTGGAGGGTCGATTTTATTAAATGATAAACATTTATATGTCAAAACAAATATGGATATATTCTGGAATAGAAATTTTAAAAAATGTTTACGATAAAAAGGTTTCACAAAGATTTTGTGCTTGAGGTGACCTACTACAGTCTACCTTCCCAGACGCTCCTAGTCTGAGGCAGAGGTTCTTCAGAGAAACTTGGGAGAAGCATTTTAGAGTATGCATTCATGGTGTTTAGCTATTCGATAACATTGGTTCACTCAGAGATGAACAGGGACTGGACCTGTAGCAACTAAAATCACAAAGAGCTGAACTAAAAGGATACAATTGCAAAGCAGTCCGAAATACTGTCACTTGCCAGAACTTTCTTGTCTCACTGGCCTCCTTGAGAAACTGGGTGGCAACAGTGTTGGAATAAAGGGGAGAAGAATAATTTCAAGATACAATAAAATCAGACAAATCTACGAATGGCATGACATCATTTCCTCCATGGAACTTCATACTTACACTGGCCAGTCAGGATACCCTCTCCCTTCCCTTTATGACAAAACTTCTTGAATAATTTGTCTAAATCAGCTACGGTAGCCCCACCTTAACCATGGTTTTGCATTCCATGGTTTCAGTTACCCCTGGTCAACTGTGGTCACACACTGTCAGAGGGTCAAGAGTCGCCTAATGCTAGGTCACAATGCCTATGTCACTCGCCTTGCTTTATCCCTCATGTAGGCATTTTATCCTCTCACATCTCAAGAAGGGTAACTGAAGTAAAGTAAGATATTTTGAGAAAGAGAGACCCACATTCACACAATTTTTATTACAGTATACTGTTCTAATTGCTCTTTTTTACTATTAGTTGTTAATCTCTTACTGTGGCTAATTTATAAATTAAACCTTATCATGTGCAGAAGAAAAAACATGGTATATATAGGGTCCAGGACTATCTGTGGTTTTAGGCATCCACTGGGGGTCTTAGAATATATTCCCCGTGGAGGAGGGACTACTGCCTTTCCTAGTTTTTCCACTCCTCCTTCATGAATGTGTCACAGAAATGAATGAATAATTGATTTAAAATGGCGACTTTAACCAATAAATTTACAAATAAAATAATTTTAACTATACTAGATACAATATCAGACATAGTATATTATTTCAAATTCCTTTCTGAGTTTTGTGAACCAACCCAGTTCCATGATGGAATTTGGAAAATAGCTAGTTGTCATGGTTTACACCATGACTTTTGAAAAGTTTTCTGGAAGGTTTTTAAAAACTTGGTTTCCAAATTATGGCACTATAGCCTGTTTAGAACCTAGATACTGAAGGGGGTGACGCGTTTAACCCTAAAGACTCCACACTACATTGTACCAAATTCAGAGAACATTTTTAGATAGTGAATATATACTTTATTTCCTCTTCATTTTCTTGAAAGACAATAGTATACTACAAAAGTTTCTGGGTCCTATTCTGTTATTAAAACTGAAATTACCTAGGCAGAATGTTCTATTCATATAGAATGGAATAAACAGTTCATGTGTGTATGTCTGAATTCCTCACTTTTTACACAACGCACCTGTACTATTAAGCACAGGTGACCAGCTGGTACATTTGTGCCTGGAAGTCACTAAAAGCAAGAGTCACTCTGGTTTTCAGAGCACCCCTGCCCTTTCTTTCCTTCGTTCTGGATTTGCCTCTTCCATGGCAGGTTCTACCACATCCAAACTCTGTGTTTCCGCTCTCAGTGTTTTTGAATAATCTTGGTTTCCCCATCTTGATCCCCTGTGCCCTCTAAAAGACTATGGCTGTGTTCAACCCTGTGGCTCTCGAGCTGCGCTGGATGGGTTAACTAAAACCCGACCAACACTCCTTATATTCCAGCTTCTCTCAAAGTAGAATACAGGCCTCAGAAATTACATCTCTTCTATACTGACACAAACCAAAGATACTCATTAAATAATTTTTATTGTCTTAATCAACGGCTAGTAATCGTATTTTCCCACATTGATGGGAAGCATCAAGTTTATACCAAAAGGTCGTATAGGAAAAAATGAAGCTGCAAAACCCAACTTTAATGACTTCCACACAAATATTTCGGAGAAACATTAAAGTTTCTAAAATTCTAAACACCGAATTCTAAACAGTAAAATCACTAAAATCAGTGAGGACAAACAATACTACTCTACTTTAACTACTGGCTTGCTGGAATATGTCAAACTTGTATGGGAAAAACAAGCTTGACCACTATGAGTAGTTGAAATACTCTCCCAAGAGCAAAAGCACTTTCCAGGGCATCCACTTGTTACACCATCCCTTAATCTCATGGTTTCCTGTGTTTGTCAGGATTCTTTGGCATAACTTGAGTTTCAATTTTACTCATGTTGACAGAGCTAAGAAAACAGAATTTCACTGTACTTAATCGAATCTAGGAAATAAAGAGATACATCTCCTACCATTTCTTCCTGGAGTTCTACAAACAAAATTACTATAAAATCTGAATCAAATTCTGTAATAGATAGTATTTCTGCCACCTGCCTTTATATCTGGTCACTACAATGCAGTGTCCACAGTTTTCAAATGCATTGCTAAACAGCCTTGAAAACACACAAAAACCCTAAAACATTTAATATATTTAGTATACTTAGTACCCCTAAGTTAAAACAAGCTTAAAATAGCAAAGAGAGTCAAGAAGATATTTAACTATTTAACTATGTACTTAATCACAGCGTATTTACCTATGTATGTGACATTCCCCCTGTGATGTCAAATAGGAATCTTAAATTTGACATTGACCTAATCAGATGTATTTCTCTCTCTCTCCTCTCTACCCCATGTCCAGTTCTTGACACAAACCTGCTGCCCAACCTTCCTCACGTCAGCAAATGGTAGCACCTCCTACCCATTTCTCAGACTAAGACTTCTTTGGTTCCTCACTTTGTTCAGTTTTTTTACAGACCATATTTTCTTGTCCTTCCTTTTAGTGAACTAATTAAGTTTTTGTTACTTTTCCCACTGCCATCTCTTAAAAGTATACAGTCTACTGATAAATTTTAAACACACGTTTAAATTAAAACTTTTAGCGCACAGCTACAGTATATTTACATACTCCCCTGAACAAAACAGTACCTGTGGAATACCTTCTACCCCCCTCTATCTCCTTGGCCTCTCTTTCCCCCGTTTCTGCCACTCCCTCATTTTAAAAATCATACAGTTTCAGCCCCAGGTGATTTTTAAGCGCATAAAATTCAGTAACAGTTTTTTAACGTACAAATGGAAGAATAAAAAATTTTCCTTCTGCCTCTGTGCTTTCCCCGAATCTTCGATCCAAACCTGCTCCACGACAGCTTTCCTGATGCCATCTCCCACTCACTCAGGCCACAACCTTGGAACCGTCCTGTGTCTTCTCTTCGTGCCACATCCTGGTCCAATCCGGAAGGAGATGGTGCCGCCTCTCCCTTCAGTGCACAGCTAGTCCCACCACATCCACCACCTCTGCTCTGACACACCTGCTCCAGACCATCTTCACCTCATACCTGGATTACTCGGCCCACTACACCGGGCCCTCTTCCTCTTAATCCTGAGTATCTACTCTTTACACAGCAGCCACGGTGACCTGTTGAAATCTAAGTTGGCTCAAAACTCTGCAACGCATCTCCATTTTGCTCAGAGTGAACACACAGACTCCTCCCAGGGGCCTAGAAAGCCCAGAGGGCCTGGCCTCTGGTGACACCTCTGATCTCCTGTCCGAACATTAAGTCTTTCATTCACTCTGCTCTAGCCGTCCTCTTGCTGTTTTCCACACGTATCAGCCATGATTTCCACCTGGGGCCTTTGCTCTAGCTCTCCTTTATGTGGTCCCTTACACACAGCTAATTTCTTTGCTCCTAGGTGACTGTCTCAGTGTCGCCTACCCCAACCATCCTAAGGAAAGTTACGTTTTGTATCAACAAGAGCCAAAGTATGGAAAGAGCCCAATTGTCCATCGATGGATGAATGGATAAAGAAGATGCGGTATACATATACAATGGAGTATTACTCGGCAATCAAAAAGAATGCAATCTTGCCATTTGCAACTACGTGGGTGGAACTGGAGGGTATTACGCTAAGTGAAATTAGTCAGTCAGGGAAAGACAAAAATCAGATGATTTCACTCATATGAGGACTTTGAGAGACAAAACAGATGAACATAAGGGAAGGGAAGCAAAAATAATATAAAAACAGGGAGGGGGACAAAACAGAAGAGACTCCTAAATATGGAGAGCAAACTGAGGGTTGCTGGAGGGGTTGTGGGGCGGGGGGATGGGCTAAATGGGTAAGGGGCATCAAGGAATCTACTCCTGAAATCATGGTTGCACTATATGCTAACTAATTTGGATGTAAATTTTAAAAAATAAAATGAAAAAAAAAATGAAGGTTACATTTTTTTCCCATCCTACCCATTTTCCCTAGCCTGTCATACACCTTGTCTTTCTGCATAACACTCAGCACCTTCTAATATACCATATAATGTACTTATTTATACTACTTACTATTTATGATGTGTCTCCCCTGCTGTCCAAGGTAGAATGTAAGATGCTCAAAGATCTTTGCCTGTTTTCCAATATAAACCAGGTACCTGAACAGTGCCTGGCACACAGTAGGCACCTAATAAATATTTGCTGATTCTGGATGTACTGATGGATTTTTCTGCAGATGACTTTAGGTCTCAACATGAACACCGCTTCCTCTGAGAAGCCATTTCTGATCAGCCAAGCTAGAGTTGCCATGCCAGTCATAACACACAGGTGATTTTTGTCATGGCATTATCCTGTCTCACATGTTCTCACAGATTTGTGTTCCCTGTCTCTCCATCTCCCTGCTCCCCAACTTCACAGAGGTACCACTTTATCCGCCTTCATTACCAGAGTATCTCTGGTACTTAAGACAATGCTTAGCATATAGCAGACACTCGATAAATGCCTCAGATCATAAGTTGGAGGACTAGTTACCTGTTTCTTCATCTAGCATAGCAGCCTGAACGAACTTAGGGGGCTGAGGTCATGAGTGATCTGAGGCTGCCCCTTTGGGGGAAGCCCTTCCATCTCTTCTGTCACCTTTTGTTGGAGGGAACTGCCTGCACCCAGAATGAGCTTAGTGCACCTTCAAATGGACTGACCCATGGCATCTAAACTGATCTAAATGGAGCATCCCTATTCTTTCCCTCAGTCTGTCTTATCTGTCTCTTCCATATTCCTCTTACTACACAGCCTTCATCAGGTCCACGGTGAATCCCAGCAGCCTTTATTCCAGCACTCAAATGGACTTTCCAAAGGGATAGTTTTATGGAAATGAGCTCCTATATCCTCAGCTTCCATATGTACCCTTTTCTAAAACTGCCTGACAGCTTTTCAGCAGTAACGACATTTTTTCTCCCACCCTACAAGTCCTACTATTTATAGATCTCAAATCTCACCATGGTGCACCACCCTAAATGATTCCAAATATTGGTTTGGGAAAACCTCAGGCTTTTCTGTTTCTCTCTGTCCTCTAAACAGGTCTGTTGAGATGAGCCTGGCCAGTGTTGAGAAGTTCTGAATTCAGAATAAAGTAACAAAATAGTGATGTGGATTATTTTAAAGTAACTGTAATGTTAAAAAAAAAAAAAAAAACCCAAATCTGGAACCACCAGATGTGCTGGATATAGTCTGCATATGTTTTTTATTGATTCCTTTCAACTTAATATGTTATTCGGTGAGGTCATTAAAACCTATTTTATCAAATCATGTCATGAAATAATTTATTCCATGCATGATCAATCTTTACCTACTTTCAACTTATGAAATGTGTAATGTTTTCTACCTTCTATTTTTACAAATGATGAAGACATTTAGATGTCAAGATAAAAACTCAAGAAAATATGATGTTTTAAAAAATCCTAGGGACAGCTGGGTGGCTCGGTTAAGCGTCTGACTTCAGCTCAGGTCATGATGTCACGGCTCCTGAGTTTGAGCCCTACGTTGGGCTCTGTGCTGACAGCTCAGGGCCTGGAGTCTGCTTCAGATTCTGTGTCTCCGTCTCTCTGCCCCTCCCCTGCTCACGCTCTGTCTCTCTCAAAAATAAACATTAAAAAAAAAAAAAAAATCCTTGTAGGGGCTATCCAGCAAAGAAGTTAGAAGACCACTGATCTACACTTACTTCTCTCACGGCGATGCTTCCGTTTTGTGAAGAAACGGAAATGGGTTGGAAATGGGTTCTCTGGAATCAGCTTACCGAATCTATTAGAAACTCCTTCAAGTTTCTGACACACGGACAGCACCCTCCTCTGACTTCCAGCACTCAGCAAAATATTTCTTATTTTACATATCATTTAGGATAGGAGAGAGTGTCAGATGACTATATTCAGGCACTAACTACTATTTAAAAACTAATCTGGCCTGCATGGTGAAACTGTCAGCAGCCCAAAAGTCTGACCTTGATCTTTTACAAACATCACATGTCATACTCTGGGATAAAGCAACTACTACGCTTTGCCTTCACAGCACTTCTCAACAAGGAGAGGCAAGGCGTGGAGTAGGGGAGCAGAAGAGAGGCAGGAGCGGCTCATCCAGTGGGTAGGAGACACTTTGTTAGCGTTCAAGCCACCATAGGACAAAGAATGACAGTGTGTCAGTCCACCTCCTTTGTTTTTGTAAAGAAGGCCAGCTACACCTGTCTGATGGTTACTGACATTTTTGGCAGCTGAAAGAAAACAGAGGTGTACCCGGAAAATTTCCCAAGGCAAGAAAATATGCTGAAATACCCAATCAGCTCATTATCAAGCATGCCGCCCTTGCCAATGTCTAAGAAGACAGCAACTCACGCACACAGTGTTCCTTCCTTTATCAGGCCGGAGAAACCACAGCATCCTTCAGGGACGTACACTACTTCGCCCAGCCAAGCATTTCTGGGTAATTTCTGAAGGAACCGAGTACTATGCAGCATTAATATGATCCGTGTTCTCCTCTTTCCCTCTGGCAGGCATACCATCATAAAGACACTTGTTACGCTCTGTCCCAGAGCCAAGAAGCAGGCTGCTATATGGGCAGTAAGCAGCTGGATATGGCTGTAATGTCCTAATTTCACATAACAAATCAAGGTGGGTTTCTGGCCATCTTACTAATATATATTTCTTCAGGGAATTTGTGAGGGGTTTCCCTATATTAACTAGCTGTTGGTCTTTTTTTTTTTTTTTTTTTGCATGTATACAAAATACTGTTGTTGTTCCTTTTCAGTGAACGACTCAATGTATTGGGTAAGAGAAAAGGAGAAAAGCATGTTCCGCTCTGAGGACTAGCTCAAAAAAAGGGGGGGGGGGAATGGACTACCAAGTGATCTCTTTGATAAATCTCTTTAATAAATCTCTTTAATAAATATAAATTATTAAAATAATTTATTAAAACTTGTATTATTTTTTTTAACGTTTATTTATTTTTGAGACAGGCAGAGCATGAACGGGGGAGGGTCAGAGAGAGGGAGACACAGAATCCGAAACAGGCTCCAGGCTCTGAGCTGTCAGCACAGAGCCCGACGCGGGGCTCGAACTCACGGACCGCGAGATCATGACCTGAGCCGAAGTCGGCCGCTTAACCGACTGAGCCACCCGGGCGCCCCTAAAACTTTTAATAAAATAAATTATCTTGACCCTATGTAACCCCTCCAAAGGAATTTCTATGCTTTCACAATTTCCCATTTCTTGTTACTTTAGTTATATCACATATTTGTTAAGAAAAGAATGACTTAGAAAGCTCTTGTGGACCCAATCAACTTCAGTGTAAGGCTGATACCTGTACTGCAGGATTCCACATATGGCAAGAGAGGCACACCTCAGAATTCCTAAGCACGAGGATGGCATGATTTGATCTTCAGAATTGCTTTACAGCTCTAGCAAGGGAATTCCTGCGGCTTTAAGAATCTTCACCACAGAAAGATAACCAGTGCCCAGCTCAGAGGTGACTTCTTTTTATTTTTTTAAGTTTATTTTTATTTATTTTGAGAAAGATACAGACAGCAAGTGGGGGAGGGGCAGAGAGAGAAGGAGACAGAATCCCAAGCAGGTTCCACGCTGTCAGCACAGAGCCCCACGTGGGGCTCAAACTCACAAACTGTGAGATCATGACCTGAGCGGAAATCAAGAGTCCAACCTTACCCAACTGAGCCACCCAGGCGCCCCAGAGATGACTTCTTGAACTCATCACAGTCCTTAAAAAAGCAACATGAATATATTCTGAGAAATCTTAAAAGCAGGAGCTGTTATGTTGGCTGACTCACCGTCCTTAACTACCGTTTATTAGGTCTCCCCACCCTTATGTGGCAAGCGTTATTAATCACTTTTTAGAGTTCCGGGAAGTTAAGGGTCAAGGAGGTCGATGCAAGGTCAAAACGGACTCCGTGGCCAAACAAAGACGTGACCCAAATCTATGAGTCTTTCATTTAGCTTTGGGTTCCTAGTTGTGTGTTTCCTCCCTTTCCTCCCTCTCTCCTCTCCTGTCAGCCCAGCCGTGAGGTTTTATTTTCCTCCTGTCTTGCTTGGTGTGACTTAGAGGGGTGACACCCTGAGAGATGAAGCAGCTAGCCACATTTCAACGGTACAGGAGGGGTGGCGATTTAGAAGGAAAGAAAAGCTCAGTGGTGTCGCTTGCCCAAGGGCCTGACCACAACACTCAGTGGCTTGTCCTGGTGAAAGCACCATGACTCCAACGGACATCCAGGGCCACATTTCATTGTTCTCCCACCACCCGGGAACGACATTAGTTCCAGCCGGATCTCACACAATCTGGATATGTCAATGCTTGCCAGATGTTCAGACGAAAACTAAAAAGATCCCCACGGCAGTAGCTGGTCTACACCTGGCTATACGGTTCCAATATCCACATATTTGGAATCATACATATTGACTAACTAAATGTTTACATTTTCTCTGGAACGTCTGGCATCATTTCCCCAGCCTAAATATATTTCGGCTACTGAGGAACATCCTCATTGACATCATGCCTGTCAAAATGCACTAATTAAGCATCTATGCTTCTAGAGATAAATGCCAGGCATTAAGGACCTCTAAGTGTATCTATTGTACAGAGATACATTAGACAGGAAGAGAAAGAGATAAAAATGTAAGGGCTTTTTGGTATGAGTTTTCTATTGCTGCCATAGCCAATGACCACAAACTTAATGACTTAAAACAACATTTATTTATCTTATGGTTTGTTATCTTACTGTTATGTAGGTCAGAAGACCAACGTAAGTCTCACTGAGCTGAAAATCAAGGCATCAGCAAGGCTGTGTTCCTCTTTGGAGGCTCTGGGAGAAATTCCATTCCTTCGCTTCTTGCAGCTTCTGGAGATGGCCCACATTCCTGGGTTCATGGCCCCTTCCTCTGTCTTCAAAGACTGCAACAGTGGGTCAAATCCTTGGGGTCGCATCTTTCCAAACCACTCTTCTGCCTCCCTTTGCCACTGTCTTTCATGTGATTCGACTGGGTCTGTCTAGATAATCCAAGATAATACCTGCATCTCAAAACCAGTCCCTTTTGCCACATAAGGTACTCATTCCCAGGTCCTGCAGGTTAAGATGTGTACATTTTGGGGGGGCCATTATTCTGCCAACCACAGACGAGTTTTTGTTTTGTTTATTTTCCATTTCAGCTGGAAGTAATTTGAGACCTCTGCTTCTCAGAACGCCAGGAGAGACAGATCTCCTGAGTTAAGACTTGTTAACAGCTTATTGGCAAGGCAAGGCACTTACAGTTTTTGGATGGTTTTAGATGCTTAGTGCCAAAAGGTGGATGTTGAATGGCTTTAAGAGAGAAACTGTATTCGTTAAGTTCTTTTAAATACAGCAGATATTTCTTTTCTTGCTCACAAACAGTACTGGGTGGGCAGACAGGTTGGAGAGCTGGCTCCTACGCATTACAAATGGGACTGCCAAGCTTTCTGCACCTCTTGGTGTGATACATTTGCGAGCTTACACTATCATCTATGAAGTATTCTTGCCTGAAATATTTAGCTTGAGTTTAATCAAGCCCCTAGATCTAACTACTCCGCTTACGGGAAATACAGGGGAAGGAAAAACACACCAAACACCACCACAAGAATAAAATCACCCGAATCTAAATTGTGTGAAACTGTACAAGTTAAACGATACATCCACTTTAACAGTGTGTCCCGAAATAAATAAAATACGGACTTTAAGTTTAATGAAGAAAGCACCATCTACTTGTTGCCACATTTTCTGCTAATGAATTGCTGTAAGCTGGTATATTCAGAGAGAGGACCCATATATACACCTGTTGGCAAAGTGAACAAAACGGCCCGGGAGGCCGTGGCAGAGGCTATCATGCTGCAGCTGCCTATGGCCCTGTCACACAACCTCTGTTCCCGTGGCACAGAGACTCTGAGTTGGCCTTTTCTTGGTGTGGTCATTCTAATCCACAGACTAAACCACCTGGGTAGTACTCTCAGTGATCCAGAACAAAAGAGTCATTACTTCGTACCTTTAGTTTATTCTCATGATCTCAAAGTGAAGGACCTAATTTATTAAGTAACTGAAGAAACTGAAGACGTATTCCATAAACATGTCTTTCAGGGGCAACTTTCCACTGCAAGAGAACTTAGCAGCCTGGACACGCTCACTGCTCAGTGCTGTGACCCTCTAACTGCAGTCGCGGTCATGACTAGCCGGGGAGGGTCGGGAGCGACAGGGCACTTCCCAGGTAGAAAGAGCACGTGACATTCCAGGAAGCGTCTGGTTGCACGCAGATTTACATGGATGTGAGTGCTGGGTTATAACATAATGTAAATTTCAAAAAGGCTGACGCTTCAGATGACTGACACTTGTTCTCACTGACGTCACGGTGACCGACACGACTTCAGAAACTGAAATCAAGAGGCAGGGGGTCCATGAGAAATGATCCCAAAGAAGGCAATATTAATTTTTGTTTGAATGTTTAAATAAAGTTACCTAGTTCTCATGGGCCTCATAGATCCCCTGAGTCCTTAGACCCATTTGGAGAAAGAATAATGTAGTTCAAGTCCCTCATATTAAGGTTAGGATACCAAACTCAGACAGGTAGGAATACGTGCCACCTCTCCCTGTCCCTCACTCTGTTTGCTCAGAATTCTGTCTGGGATCGCTCTCTCTTCCACAGGCTGTAGGAGGGATGGGCCCCCAGGCCTGCAGGGCCAGGTTACCAGACTTGCCGTGGGCTGGCAGCTGACGTGGACAGGTTTTCCCAGGACCACGGCGAGAAATTCCTCAGCATTCCTCGCCCAGCCTTTCTGGGGCTCACCTGTCCCAGCTATCTGAGAGCTCAGCAGGGGTGCATCTGGAGGGGGTGGGCTTGCGAAAGGAGTCAGCCACACGTTCAGCGTAGCGCTTTAATAATATTACAGTAGTACCCAAATTACTATTACTATCACACTGACAGTAATTACAAGAATACAGCAACAGGAAAGTAATAGTACGGTAAATCTGCGACCACGCAGATCTCACATGTCCAGGATCTGAACTCCAACCTTAGAGCAGATCTCACATGTCCAGGATCTGAGCTCTCTCAGTGTCTTCCAACCTTAGAGAGGAAGGATAATGGCTAAAAGCCCAGCCTGTGGCGTTCAAATCCCAACTGTCAAGATTACTAGCTGTGTGACGTTGAGCAAGTCACTTGACCTCTCTGGGTCTCTGTTTCTTCCCCCACCAATTGAGGGGAGGACCTAATAATTACAACTGCTATCTCACAGGGTTGTTATAAGGGTTCAATGAGTTAATCCCTGCAGTGCTTAGAACAGTGACTGACATAGCTATTATTAGCATCGCCAATATTATTTCTCCCTCTGCCTCTTCACTTGTGCTTCATACCAGCAAAAAGACAAAGATAGTAAAAGTATATCTTTTCTCATGCCCCAAAGGCATTCATTCAGCAAATATCTGTGGGAAGCCACCAAACACAGACAAGACACACTTTCCTGCCTTCAAGAAAGGTATAATCTCCTGGGAAACAAAGAAAAATTCGGATGACCGGATGCAAATACTGTGCCAAGTGTAAAAACCGAAAAGCATACAAAGCGCTGTAGGACCAAGGAGGAGACAGCAACAGAGGTTACAGGGGTGGGGTGGGGGGAGCCTCGGTGAAGCTTAAAGCCAGAGGCCAGGGGGTGATGCTCCCAATGAGGCCTCAGCGATGTGGAAAGAGACTCTGTCCGGTCTTGAGCAAAACTTCACTGGTTCCCCGAAATCAATTCCGCAAAGCCTACAAGACGCTACTGGGCTGCGAAACCAAAAACAGCTGATTCATAGGATGCGGAAACTGTGAGCTCAATCGGGAAAGCTGCTTAAAAACAGCAGTTGCCTCCTCTTGGACTTTCTCTTCATGCAGCTCCACCCTGACCACCTGTCTGCCACACATTCTAGACACGTTTGGCTGAACGCGTCCCTTTGTCTTAGTTTTTAAGGTCGTTCCTGGTACACAGTTATGTAATATCCTTTGTGCAATGAAAACATTTGTAACAGAATTACGGACAGAGCACACATAAAATACAACATCAGCAGCCG
This sequence comes from Panthera leo, assembly GCF_018350215.1. NCBI lineage: Eukaryota > Metazoa > Chordata > Mammalia > Carnivora > Felidae > Panthera > Panthera leo. The sequence goes on along the minus strand of NC_056685.1, from coordinate 114,711,505 downwards.
AGCTACCGAGGTAGCTGGGCTCGTGTGTTAGCTGGAGCTCTCACTGTCTTTCAAGATGTAGGGAAAATCGGCTCAACCCTCCACCAGGTCTGCAGCCTCTGGAAACCGAAAGGCCTTCTCCACATTGCGGCGAGATCATGTTCTCAGGGCCTCCTTTACTTCCCGGGCCCCCGATGGCATGGATGCCGTCTCCCCGCTGCCCCGCACCGACTGAGATGTGAGCGTCTGCATCTCGGGTGCCCTTCCCGAGATCCACTCGGTGCTGGACGTGCACCAGCTCAGCACACTGCACGGAAAAGTCAGGGGGCCACCCGGAACAGTGCCCTCGGGGTCCTCCCCACAGTCTTCTGCACTTAGCTGGGACCCCGTCCCTCCTCCGCCCTCCCCTCTCCTGTTCTTGCACATGTCCCCCTTGCTCTCTGAACAACAAATGCTTTCCCTTGACTTCGTGCAGAGTAGTTCTGCCGACATCCAGACCTTTGGGGCCTCGTATTCTTCCTCCAGCACTCATCAAGGAGTTTTTCCCAAGATTATTTCCTTCATAAAACAAACTCTGATGCCAGATGTTCAGATAATAGTGTATCCATTTCCCCCTAACATTTCTATGGAAGAGGAGGGGCGGATCCCGGCAGAAGCAGCAACAGTGCCAGGCAGATTCGGCCGTGGCCAGTGCAGACAGCGGAGGTGGCATCAGGACATGTCACGTGACCTCAGGCCTAAGCTGCTCACGAGCATGGGACACACGTCGAAGGGGAAAAAGAGACTTGCAAAGGGCCGGAGCCCTGTTAGAGCAGAAGTGCTAAGAACCGGCAAACTGAAAATTATTAATGTCAAAGAGACCCATTAACCCTAAGACCTCAGGAAACAGGCTGCAAGGAAAAACTCCTACGAAAAAATTGTAACCTTGACACGGAATAGCCCCAGAAATGGTTTCATTGGTCTACAAGTAAATACTTAATATTTATAAGGTATAAGTATTATTCAGATGACTTATATGGGAGTTCATAAAGAATGATCTTGGCAAAAGAACAGACTTATATCTATATTGCAAAAGAATGTCAATAACAAAACTGTTAGCTATGGCAGAAGAGAAAATCCCAACAGCTTAATTTTACCTCAAGTTTTCCCTTAAGATAGAATTCTTTGAGAAAGAACCCAAAAGTCCATGAAAACAGAACTTACCCTCTTACGCTCTCTATCAAATAAACACACATAGCTATTATTACACCCATTAGAAAAATAGATAAAAATTGGTGATTCCAACTCATCCCCTGTCTAGGAGATTCCTGAAGTACTTGCTAACCTACTCTGAGACATGACAACGGAGTTCACTTTTGTCAGAAATTTCCTTATGTCCTCCTCAGAGAAGACTAAAATTTGTTCAGATCCCTGGGTCAGCCCTGGCCTGTCCCAGTCTAATAGTCAAACTGGTAACAACGCACTTGCCCAGTTATTTTATACAAGGCTATTCAATTATCATATTAAAATTCAGACTTGAGCATAGTTTTTAGTTACATAAATAAAACTGGGGAAGGACCTTTCCAGCAGTTGATCTCACTAAACTAGAAATTTGTGAGCTGTTTGCTGCATGAAAAGAAAAATAAAGGGGAAAGAAAGGAAGGAGCAAATTGACAACTAAAGACAGACAAAGAAAGATAAGAAGAAACAAGAGTGTCTTAGATCAAAGAGCAAATGGAGCTGATGAATCTCTGTTGCTCTTTGCTCAGACCTAGCTCTGCAGATGAATGGTCTGAAGCTCAAATACTACTGGAGAAGAAGCCGTGGCGAGCAACTACGAAATATTACTGTCTTTCGGAGAAACTGGGAAACTAGACAAGCCCTCTGTGGATGGGGCCCCCGACAGAATCTGACAGCTGGAAACGACAAAGAAACCAAAGTACAATATGTCCTTAACCTGTTTGAAGATGTCGAATAAGGTTTTTACCCAGTACGCAAGAACAGAGTCCGAGTGAGCAGGAGACAGAGGATGGGGAAGAAGTATGGGGTAAGACTGCACAGATTGGTCCTTGGGAGCAAAGTTCTTTGATCCTGAATCAGAAACACAAGTCTTTTGTTCCTTCAGGCCAGAAGTACTAACCTCCTATATGTCCAAGATATTATTCTAGGTACTGGGGAGACAGCACACACAAGACAGACAGGGAATCTGCTTTTCTGGAGTTTACAGGCTAGGAGCAAACAATAAATACACAAACACACAAGCACACACATGCTTTTGTATAAATTAAAAGAAAACAAGCTGTGGGCAGGAGTATAACCTGGGATCACGTGGGCCCTTTGGATAGGGTAGTTAGGGAAAAGTCTCCCTCAGCTCTTACTGAGCTGAGACCTAACTCACGAAAGGAAGCCAGCCTTCTAAAGTGATCTACATACCGGCAAGAGAGAAGAGAACTGCAAAGACCTTGAGGTTGGTCACCCACGTGGTGTATCTGAAGAATAAAACAGGGGCCAGTGTGACTGCAGTAGTGAGCCATGGGAGAGGGGTGGGAGATAAGGGACAGGTATAGGCAAGAGCCACATCATGAGGGAGTTTGTATTTTCTTCTAAGAGCAATGAGAAGCCAATGGAGGATTTTAATCAGGGGAGTGACACTTATGTTTTAAAAGACTGCTCTGGCTGCTACCTGTGGTTGATGGCAGGGGCGAGCACAGAAGCAGAACCACAGGTCAGGAGGCAATCTGGAAGTCCAGAGGCAGATGTCAGAGGTTTGGACCGGAGTGGTAGGTTAAGAGATGAGAGAAATAGATAGATGGATGTGGGTACATGTGGAGGTCTTTCAGCAGGTGATACTGATAGACTGGATGTGGGAGATGAGAGGAAAAAAGCAAGCAAGGATGATGCTCAGGTTTGAGGCTCAGTTAGGTGTATATAATGGGGTTCCTTGTTGAGACGGGGCTAACGAGGACGGGCCGGCCTCACAGAGAAAGTGGAGTGAGAGTAAGAGTTGTAATTTGGGTGCATTAAATTCAAACTGCCTCTCAGACATTCCAGTCTGGAAGTCAGGGTTAAAGACGTCAGCTGGCAAACAGAAGATACATAAGGCAATAGGACCCACTGAAATTATCCAGAAAAGGAGAAAAAGAAGTCCAAAGACTGGGCGTTAGAAGCTTCCTAATAGAGGTCAGGAGGAGGAGGAACATCAGTGAGGTATAGAAAATAACAAGAAAATGTGGGTTGACACCAGCCAAGAAAAGAAAATATTCCATAAAAAAAGTGACCTATAATATCAAATGTTGCTAAAAGTCAAGTAACATGAGAAAAAGGCACTGACTGTCATAGATCATCACATATGACAAGATGGAGGTCAGCAGTGCCCTTGACAGAGGTACAGCCAGGGGGCTGGAAGCCTCATGAGGTGGCCTGAGCACAGTATGAGGAAACAGAAGCAGAGATACAGAGGGTTCTTTCTAGAAGCTCTGTAATGAAGGAGAGGCAGAGAAACGAAGCAGGTAGGACAGGGGTCAGGGAAGGTGTTTTGCTGTTGCTGTTGTTGTTAACTTTATTGTCAAAGATACAGAGCAGAGGGTAGAATGAAGCCCTAGTGTCACAATCTCAACTCCTCATCACACTTCTTTCACCTAGTCCCCCACTCATTCCCCACTCTCCACCCACAGGGTTATTTTGAAGCAAACCCCAGACGTTATTTCAAGGAAAGGTTGTTTTGGGTTTAAGTGAGGAAGACTGTTTGTTCTGAAATACAGAAAACCCCATTAAACAATTGTTTCATGGAGAAAATTCCAGCTCTACTGCTTTAACAGACTGACTTCAATAAAAGGTATGAACTGTATTTTTCCTTTAAAGCAAGAATTCTCAAACTATGGCCCACAGCCAACCATGCGGCCATGAGGGGCTTACAGGTGAACAGCAAACTGATGGGAAGACCTAAGCCCTTCCATCGGTTCTAATGGTGGAAAATGAAGTCCAAGATCATGGTCTTTTGTTTGCTTTTTCTATTTTTGGTTTTCGTTTTGTGCATGAATAAGTAGTATAATTTAGTAAGTAAGTTGTCTAGGATTACTAAAATTAGGACATTCCTAGAATTTGCAGATGACTCTCCTTCAAAATTATGCTAAGAAGTCTGATTGCCACACAATGCCTAGTACTGTTGCAGAATATATACGTATGATTGGAATTCCTATAAATTGAAGGAATTTCACCCTAATCACCCATGCATGTCTTGAGCTGCTTACTGTTTGCAATTCTTCTATTCTTGCTTTTTGGCTACAAATTACTTAGCTCCATCAGCAACAATTCAGTGTATTGTGGGCAGTATATAGGGATGCATATTTATATCATTGATATTTGCCACTTGTTCATTCATTGGTTATCTGCAGTACTGGCTACAAATATTTGAGACGCAGAACTTAAAACAGAAAATTCTATATACTCTTAACCTCTGTGGATCGAGGGGGACTTGATCATTTTATTTCAGTTGTGGAAAACCTTAATCCTGTTGAGACGTATAGCAGTTAAGATCACAGACTAGAACTCAACAGACTCTAGGTTCAAATCAAGGCTTTGCGACTTAGTAGCTGCGTGACCTTGGCAAGTTAAGTCACATAACTTTTCTGTTCCTTAGTTTCATTATCTGAAAAATGGGAATAACAGTACGACACAGAGTACTCAAACAATGCAACTTGTAATGACAGTGACAACTTGTATCTTTAAATGAGTGGGATGTCCATAACTGCAACGGTGCCAGGCACACACTAAGTTCTGTATTTTAACATACATATTTTGCTGCTACACCTGCTACCACAAGTGGTACCAGTGTTATAGTTTATGATACCAGGGTTCCAGGAGAGGACACTGAAAATCAGTAAAACCTAACTTGAAATCTATATAAGTGATAGACACAATAGCATAAATGGTGTCAGGTTTTATTACCAAACCGATTTCACCCACAATATAACCAAACTACTCACTAAGAGTCCTAGTATGATTCCCTTCATGAATACTGGACCAGCCTTGGAGCACAGCAGAAAGCAGATGGAGGGTCTTCAACATCCTATCACATCTTTCTGCAAGCCTCCCCTGCTTCCGAACTACGTGCTCTCCAAGCCCCCAAGTACCCTTATTTTGTTCTAAGTCCTTTACCGTAATACTCACCAGTATTTACCATGATAGTCACCCATGAATTCCTTCTCTAGGACCTTCTACCCCTAGCTATGTGTAAGGAGAAAAAATTTACAATTTTATTTCTTTTACAATTTACAATTACTTGTATATAGCTATTAACATCTTAAGAGTCTCAGAATATTTCTATTCTCAAAAGAAAGTTTTTATCAAAAGTTCTAATTACTGGAAATTTAGGCAGAGTAAGAAAACTAAGTAAAAAAAAATTAAGCAGTCTAGAACACCATAGCGCTTATTGTGGAAAATGGCCTTAATTAAGTTCCATTAGCACTATTTTCATAGTTTGTTCTGTTTTGAAACAATGCAGTTTTGCTTGACCTAACTTTTCTCTACAACAGCTCCTGTGGTAGCAGAGACCCCAATGTTTGAGTGAAAGGAGGAAAGAAAAGGAGGGGAGAGGCAGAAATTAGCTCTGTATGCCCAGAAAGAGAGCGTATGTGTGTGTATAACATTTTACTTTGGAGGAGATGCTGATACTCAATAATCACTGTTAATTAAACGACTGCCTTTTCTTGGGGGGGGGGTATAAAATATGATTATTATTCATAATGAATTCATACCTAGTCAAAATTTGAGACCTAGAGAGACCATTCCTAAAGTCCAGGGCAAACCTGAGGACTGAGCATGCTTAAACCTGAAGAACCCTGTTAGTATTTCAAATTTACCATAATCTTTGATTTTTCTAGCACAAATATCCCTTGCCCAAAGAAAAGTTACTGGATTAAACCACAGATTTCATCTCCTGACTCATTATAAGAAGAATTTTCGGGGATTTCTATCAAGGTCATAAAATTATCAATATTCAAAAACTATAGTGTCTAAGTCAGGAGAATATAAATAAAATAGAAATTCACGACCCATGAAAATATAAACACAGTTACACAGACCATGATTGTTATGGCTAAGCTTTAGGTCTATCTCTGAGTTGCTTGGGAGCCAAAGAGAAGAAAGGAACAGCATCTGCTACAGTTATCAGAAAGGATAATAGATACTATTTCCACCCAGAGAAGCAAAGCTCTTCCTGCAGCAGGGCTCCACAAGAAATTTTTGAAGTGGACTTTGTGGCCTTGAGTAACAGAGCGAACAGGATCCTTGGCTCCAGGACCTCAGGCCAGGGCCCACAATGCTTGGGAGTTTCTGCAAAATTCCATCAGATCACAAGTTCCCCGGGTGGGACAGGGGGCTTATATTCAATTTACAAAAGCAACACATGGACATGATTTTCTAAACCCACATCTGCTACCTAGATGACGAATTCAAATGAACTTTAAAGAGTTCAGACTACTTTTACATATTGAAAGAAATCCAATTAAAGGCCCAAAACAGAGAATTTGTGGGAGGGGGAGGGGAAGGAAGGAGAGGAGGAGGAGGAGGAGGAGGAGGAGGAGGAGGAAAAGGAGGAGGAGGAGGAGGAGGAAAAGGAGGAGGAGGAGGAGGAGGAGGAGGAGGAGGAGGAAAAGGAGGAGGAGGAGGAGGAGGAAGAGCAGGAGGAAGAGGAAGAGGAGGAGGAAGAGGAAGAGGGGGGGAAAGAGGAAGAGGGGGGGAAAGGAAGGGGAGGAAGAGGGGGAGGAGGAGGAAGAGGGGGAGGAGGAGGAGGAAGAGGAGGAGGAGGAAAAGGAGGAGGAAGAGGAGGAGACAACGACCACCCCACAAAGAACCTGAAAAACTATGTTTGGTTTTTCTTTCTAGAAGGCTATTCTCTATAGCAAACATCTCTTCCAAAATTTCCCTCCTTCCAGATGATAAAGCTATACAATTTTTAACCACTTTTTTCATGTACGCCTGACATAAAATAAACTGTATGTATTTTAAGTATGGAATTTGGTACAATTCGATATATATATATATATTATATACATATATTATATATATATATTATATATATATATATCTGTAAAACCATCACCACAACCGAGATAATATACATACCCATCTTCACCTGAAGTCTTTGCCTGCCCCTTTGCCATCCCCTCCTCCCACCATGCCTAAACCCCTCACCCCAGCTAGCCACTCACGTGCTTTCAATTTTTAATGCTACGTGATTTAAAAAAGCAAAACACACACACACAAAAAGCAAACAAAAAAACCCACCTGTTTTTTCACCAAAAACTAAAATCTATACTTAACACTATTGTTTTGCGTGTGTTCCATAGTCATGCCCTGGATCTTCCAGACCAACCCATCACCTTATGTTCTCTCTAAAATTATACACTATAGGAAGTCGAATACCATGACTTCCGGTTCGTTCTCGCAGAGGAGGCTGTATCAAGGTGGCATGCGGAGTTCACTCGAGAAAGATGGAGTGACCACCCTGGAGGCTTCACCTTCCGGGGCAATTTTCTGGAGATAAAATAGCCACATTCTGAAACCAAGTGACTGCACCGGGTTCTTCTTAGCCTCTGTTTGGGGAGAAACATGAACCCAGACTCTCAGACAAGAACTTTGGCCACTCTGAGAAATCAGGAGATTCTGTCAATGTAGGATGTGCGAAAATAGAAGGAATGGGGGCGCGGCTGGGGGGGATCCACCAGCACAGTCTCTGACCTTGAGAAACTTGGCTACTAAAGTTAAGACATGCAACTAACCCACAGGAGGAAGAAGAGATAAGAGCTAAGGGCTGCGAAACAAAGTCTCAGGAGCTCCCAGGGAGAGCTACGTCTGTCTCGTCTGTCTCGGTGCAGCTGAGTCGTCATCATCAGGACAATAACAGCAACAAGGCCTAACATCCCCCAAATGCTTTCACATACCCAGGCCCCCGCAGTGCCCCACAACAGTGCTGTGAAGAAACAGGGCTACTGATCTCCCTCGGAAGGTTAGGAAATTGAGGTTTAGGTAGGTCAAATGACCCTGAGGAGAGCAGAGTGGGGACCGGAAAGTGTTGTCTTCTGATTCCAGGGCCATTGCTCTTTCTCCTTTCCCAGACAGCATCCTCAAGAGGTGATGGAACATGGCAACAACCTCGGAGCCTCCCCCGCAGAACCAAAAACATCGTTCTAACAAGGGTTCAATGACACATTTGGGTAAGAGGTGCCCTGAGATCGATCCTTGGACCTGGGGGACCACACACGTGGTGACCAGGTGCCACGGCAGAGTATAGACATACTCCAATGGTCCTAAGGTGAACAATATTTCAAAGGTACCAGAGATGCTCACCACTTCATGAAACTCCAAATTATCCTTTAAGAAAAGAGTAGGACAATTGATAATACTACTATTAATTATATTCAGGTTACTTATCGAGTAAGTTTACATTCTTACATATAAGGCTTCCCTGGGGTGAAACGTATCTATCATCACCATCATCATGATAAGTGCCTGATAATGCCTGGCATGCAGTCAGCCTCAAAAGATATCGGTGGAATGAATGAATGAGGTCAACAGGCCACACCACAGAATTCTTTATTTCTACTGTTAAACATTCTGACAGGAAATTTATTTGTCCCCAAGTCATGGTAGAATAATCACGGTCAACAATGAGGCAATCCTTTCCAAATCAGATAGCTTTAAAGAACTTGTTACAAACATGTATTTCTTTCTATTAAAGTCTTCTGAGAATGGATCTAATTTGTTTTATTTTCTTGGAGGAAATCTATCCCTGAGCTTGAGAGACTGCTATGCGATTTTAAAGGGAAAAACAAAACAAAATTCAGTCTGCTAAGAGGCGAAGTACGAGGATCTTTAAGCAGACATACTACACACAGGGACAGATGAACCTGCTTCTTTCAAAGCAGCCCTGTTGGGAAGCTGTAAATATATTCCAGTGACACTGGTTTTGAGCAACACACCTGCAGAATGCCTCTTTTGGAACTACCTTTACCTCTGTGATCAGTTTAGTGGCATTAAAAAAAAAGAAAAACTCGTCATATTGCTTTACGGTCCTGGCCATCTTTTAACCAAAAATGACTCTAGCCAGTTTGATTACCACCTGTGTGGCAGACTTAGTCATGAAGTGTTCTTGGCCAGAATCAAGTCAAACCCACCTTCTAAGGATGAATACCATCAGCATAAAAATCTCCAGCAAAATGCACCAAGGGCTCTAAAGACAAATTCCAAAGGGAGACTTCAAAGATACCTTGAACAACATCACGGGATGGCCTGTGTAGCCTCTCGAGGCGAACTCATACACAATTCTGTACAAACTGGAATCTAAAGAGTCAAGACAGTCTTGTACGTAACAACTGCATTAGGTCTTAGCCATCTTTATATTATTCCCTTGGAACAGTGCCCTGTACATAGTAGGACATGTAGCAAATTCTTTTCAAAATAGATTTCCCTTGGGAATAATCAAACTATGAAATTACCACCAGTAACAGCAGGGTTTCCAACCACCAGACATTTTTTTTCTAAGGAGGAAATGCAGTGTTCTATTTCATCATTGTCAAAAGTAGTTTTTAAGAGTAACAGACCATCCTATACTGCCTCCTATATCCACTGGCAAATAGGAAAAGTGTCCTTCCAAAATGGTGTCTTTTAAAGAAGAAATCTTTATTTTTAAACCACTGAAATGTAGGTTGAAGAGATTTCAAAATCTATGAAAAAGCACGGGCATCGACAGCATTCTTTTGTAAATTTTGAGCAACTCACCATCAAGATAAGAATGAAAAAATTACAGGAGACCTTCCACCATGACACAGGTAATGGAATTAACATTTAGAATGTGGCTACGGTGTGTTAAGTACCGTGCAACATGTAATCTTCAGGAAACCCAACAGAAGAGGTACAGCCATTCTCATTTCTACAGACACAGCAGCTTGAAACTCTAAGAAGTTAAATACAGATATACAAGCTAACACATTAGAAGGCAGAGCTAAGGTTCAAACTCAGGCTTGTCAGAATCCACAACCTTGTCCTTTACCCCTTAAGTTTGAAGTCCATCCCAGAAGTCTAAAGCAGAAGGCCCATTGGCCAGCTGTGTGTCACCAAGAACAGTGATTTGATAAAAATGAAAAAACTTGACAATGTTGGGGCGGGGGGATGGGTGAAACAGGGGATGGGGATTAAGAAGGGCACTAGTTGTGATGAGCACTGGGTGTTGCAGGAAGTGCTGAATCACCATATTGCACACCTGCAACTAACATTACACTGCATGTTAACTAACTGGAATTTAAATAAAAACGAAAAAACTAAACTAATTAACTAAACAAGTGAACAAATAGATAAATAAAATAGAACCACATGATCTAACAATTCCACTTCTGGGTATTAAAAAAAAAAACAAACAGAAAGGACTTGCCAATGTTCAAAAATAAGGGGTTTTACGGGGCACTTTGGTGGCTCAGTTGGTTAACTGACTCTCAGTTTCAGCTCAGGTCATGATCTCAGGGTGTGTGAGATCAAGCCCTGGGTCGGGCTCTGCACTGGCAATGTACAGCCTGCTCGGGATCCTCTCTCTCCTTCTCTCTCTGACCCTCCCCCCACACTCAAAATAAATAAACTTAAAAAAAAATTAAAGTAAGGGGTTTTATATAAATTATGGATTTGTACTTCTCGTATATCAAATTCACTTCACTCATCTGCCTACACAGGCCAGGCAGATAATGCCTTTCGGTCTGTGACCCCTGCCATTCTCTGTTGCCTCCCCAACACTTTCTTTTAAGGCAAAAACCAAAACCAACATTCCACCCATATCTTACCTGGGTATTTCACAGGAACTTAGAATCATACCACTGTGATGAAGTAGACCATAACTACTGAGGTCAAGTGCAAGCCTTTCATACAGAATTGAAGGCCAAAGAGTTAAGTGACTAGTTCATCGCACAAGAAATAGGACTAGATCTTGAATGTTCTTAATCTTGTCTGCTCTGCTACCCAGCTCCTCTTTGATAGCCAAACATATGTCTGAGTTAATGACCTACGAAGTGGGGTATCACTATTCCTCTGAAATTCTGTTTGATACTATTAGCATGAGCTTGCGTTTCTAATAATCACTGCTCGTACTGCCAAAACTTCACATCTATTTTCTTTTATTCGCCAAAGCGCTCCTATGCACAAATCGCTCTGCTTTTACGGATCCGCTCCTTGGCCTCCCTTCCTGTTCGGCCAGAAGCTGCCAGCAGCACTTGTGGTTGAATACCTCGGGGTAAAAGAAGGTGTGAAGAAAGCTCCAAAGAGCACCCTTCACTTCTCATTCATAGGTCGAGGACTGCAAGATGATACCAGTGGGTAACTCAAGCCTACTACCCTCCGGAGAAGACATCGTTTTAATTCTGAAGTTTTTACAGTTTTATTAGTCAGAGAAAATCAGTCTGAGTCATTCTCAATTATGATATAAATGCCAAAGCATATTCCAATCATATAAGCTGGCAAAGCTTCTTGTCCTTACTTGCAAAGGTACTGAGTTGATCAAATTTAAGTTTTAAAACCTTGTCTCCTGGACCAGGAGAAGATACTAAAGAGACAGCTTGTCAAACTGCAAGTTATTTTTAGAGGTGTTTGTAGCATATGCATTAGCAAACATAGTTCCTATTTTTTTTTAAAAGCGAAACGTCACGTTGGACTCATTCCAATGTTTCTATATGTGACTGAAGCCAGAAACAGCATTTGTGAAAATACCACTCTTGAGGGAAGTACACCACATTAATAATGAGTTGGGCCTGAAAAGATTTTAGGATTTCAAAGTAAGCAGTTTCCATGCTTCTCTAATAAATCAAGAGAGAATAGATACTCACTTTACTAAGCAGGAGAAAATTTTAGATTTCTACCAAAATGGTATTTCTTTGCCATCTGTCTTCATTCCCGACCTGATTTCTTTCTGGTCGTCTTGAATGAATATCCATTCTTATGTCCTTAACTGTCTTGCAAGGTAGCCAGGCCAACTGGCTTTCCCACTGGACTGCAAATCACTCTGGAACCCTGTGTTCTAGCAACAACTGCGTATCTGACATCAAATACCAGAGGTCTGCTACAGGTGCTTCATCAATCTCTTCATCTCCTTCTGTTTGGCTTCAGGTATCTGCAGAACTATAAAATGGCACTCTGGCACATAACCTAGGTTTTGAAGGTGCCCTCATGTCCACCAAGGGACAAGCCATGGCAGTGTGGATTACTGGGTGGGATTACTTCCTGCTGATGCTCTGAGACTGTACAGGGGTTGACAGCAAAGTCTGGGGACTCAGAAAGCCTGACTCCAGAGCCCAGCTCTGCCATTCTCCAATCTCTAAGTGTGCAACCTTGGGAAAGTCACTTAACCTCTCTGCGCTTTAGCCACCTCAGCTCTAAAACAAAACTGCTAAGAGGGTTAAACATTAGTAGGTATTTAAAGGACTTAGCACAGCTCCTGGCATACAGCAAGATTCAATATTTATTATTTATCCATTTTTGGTGCCTTCACTGGCATGCCCTGGATAGGAGCAAAATTTTGTCAGTTAGCCTGACTACATTTAGTGCCTTGATTCTTGAAGGAAACAACAATGTCAAACCCATTAATATAATTTTCTAGGCTCTCAGTCAGACATCTCTAGGGCATAAATCACCGTGTGGGACCAGCCACGAAGAACCACACTGCAGGTGCTTTGGAAAGTCACACTAAATCTTACAAAGCAGAGGTTATGATTCCCGCACGCCCTGCAGCAGGAATTCAGTGATGTGGCTTGCTATCATGCCCTGACTGATGACTGCTATTGCTCACATCCAGAGCGTCGCACGTGACAGATGACAGTGACATGGCTGCACGTGCCCATAGGCACGCCTGGGTTTTACAAATGCCAAAATACTTTTGTAAGAAAGTAAAGCAAACCATGGCTTGGGGGAAGTTCAGGATTTTACTTGTTTGTCAGTTTTTGAGGGTTTCCTTATTGCGATAGTCCTAAACGTATTTTACAAACACAAGAGAAAGGAAATCAGCCATTTTTCTCTGGCCTCCATTTCTAGTAAAAAGATGATTCAACATTGCTGTTGAAGAGCAAGCATCAATGAACCTTATTTGGGGGCTTAAAGTTACAATTTATAGAGTTTTACTTTTTTATGAGTATGAAGAGAGTTGCTACATTTCAGACTCATCACTGCTTTGCCTTTGATCAGGTCTTTGTAATTATTCCAATAAGGAAGACACTTTGTGTCTTTCTCATACACAGATGCTACTCCATTTGATTTACTCAGTGTTTAAAATTTACTAATAAACAAAATTAAAAATAAAATAGAAAAACTATAACATCAAAGGCCCATTTCTGAGAAGCAGCATAAAATAATGCCTAAGAATTCAGATTTCAGTGACAGACAGATGTGGGTTTGTGGACAAGAAACTTCACCCCTCTATATTTCAGTTTCCTCACCTGTATGGGGACAACAGTAGTGCCTAAGTTTTGTAAGGCTGGCAGCACCAGAGTGATGCCTGGTGCAAAATGTGGCTGAGTAAAAGACAAGTGAAGCAGAAGGAATGGAAGAAATGGAAAAAGGCAGGGAAGCAGGAGAAAAGGGAGTTAGCCAGGACTCCCCAAATTACACAAATAGTGGCTAAAATCCAGGCTTTTGGCCAGGATTTGGCCTCTAAAATAGCACAACTTGATTTTCTTTATTAGGTAGATCTTCCATATTCAATAAAGGAGAGAGAAAAGTGTAAAGAACCCCCTTGACATACCACCAAACTTCAACAACTGTTGCTTCCTACCATTCTGATTTCATCTACTTCCCTAAACACACTTTTGTGTTTTCTTTTGACGGCATAGTTTCAGAGAAAATCTCAAGGCATAATATCAACTCAATAGTAAGTGCTCCTGGAGGTAAAGACTTTAAAAAAAAATAATCACGGGGCACCTGGGCAGCTCAGTCGGTTAAGAGTCGACTCTTGATCTCGGCTCAGTTCTTGATCTCAGGGTGGGGAGTTCAGGCCCTGCACTGGGCTCCGTGCTGGGTGTGAAGCATACTTAAAAAAAAAAAAAGTCACAATACCACTATCAGATCAATAAAACTATCAATAATTTCTTAAATAACACATAATAGAGTTGTGTTTCATTTTCTCCTATTGTTTAAAAAAAGAAAGGTATTTTTATATTATTTTTCTTCAAATCAAGTTCCAAACAAGGTTCACACATGGCATTTGGCTTATAGGTCTCTAAGTTTCGTAACATATAACCATTCCCCCTTCCTACACCCTACTTTTGTCTCATAACATTTATTTGCTGAAGAAATTGGGTCATTTGTTTTGTAGAACTTCCCACACTCAGGACTGGGCTGATCTGTAGCCTTGTGGTGGTATTTAACATGTCCCTCTGTCTCCTGTATTTCCTGTAAACTAGCAGGTAGATATGGAAACTTGGTAAGATTCTGGTTCTAATATGTGCCGAAGGGATGTGGGCAGAATACTGCACAAGTGGTATTGTTTCTTTTCAATCAGATCACGTCAGGAGGAGTATAATGTTTGGCTATTCTACTTTTAGTGACGCTGAGACTGATCAGTGGGTTCAAATGTCGTCAAGCTGATTCTCAATTACAAAGCACCAATTTCACTTAAGATTTTAGCATCCATTAATGACTGTTGCCTAGCTCCATTATTTCATTAGATGCTGCAAGACAGTGGTTTTCTATTTCTAGCTCCCTTCTGCATTTATTAGCTGTCATTCTCTATAAAGAACTTACCTGCCCTGGCACTTCCTTTTGTGGGGGGGCGATGAGAATGGAGGGTGCACCCTGAGGCGTCAGGCACACCGCGGGCGTACAAGGTGGTGGGGTGCTGCCTGCCCAACCCCGAATGGTGCACTCTGCCCCTCAACGGCACATGAATCTGCACCTAATCATGTTGTCGCCAAGTCCCGTTTCTGGTATTTTGTGTTTTAGCCGAAGAAGATGATGTCTTCAGGGGAAACCGTCTACTGTGGACAGGTATTCGAGAAACCCCCTTACGGGTGAAGAACTCTGGTACCTGGCTGTGCTATGGCTCTCGCAGGGGCACCCATGCCAGGGGAGCACCGGAACCTGACCACTGCAGGTGCTGCCACCCAGTGCCAGAGAGGCATGGGCACCCCGCACCGCACCCGGGCCCACTCCATCCAGATCATGAAGGTGGAGGAGACTGCGGCCAGCAAGTGCTGCCAACAGGCAGTCAAGCAGTTCCACAACTCTGAGATCAACTTCTGGCTGCCACACCGGGTCCCAACGTGCCACCACAAGCCCCACTTCCCCACCAAGAGGTCCAATGCTTTTTTTCAGATGCAGAGCCTCCTTGTCCCCAGGTCTGCCCAAATTCCCTGGGAAAACCAAGAAAAAAGAACTCACCCTGAAGTACTGGCTGTGTGTGCGTGTGTGTGAACACTCGTATCTTCCTTTCTTCCTTATACTGCAAGGAGCATACTCTGTAAACACCTCACCATTTTACTTGTATAGTTAACAATGGATCCCAAAGATGACGTCATGGCAAGATGTAGACATTTTCCTGGTTCCTTCTTATAACTGCATATTATGCCTCTTTATGAACGTACCATTTGGTTATTTCAACCATTCCTCTATTGATGGATATTTGGAAGGTTTCTAATATTGGACTATTACAAACAATATTGTACTAACTTGTGTCTGTACCATTGTAGATTTGGGGCACAACATTTAAATGAACTGTTCGATCCTCTCTTAAGTTAAACATGCCATCTTAAAAATGGTATTTTCAATGCATTACATTTAACAAAAAGAGGCTGAAACCCAAAATACAATATGGCAGAGAGTAAAGCTTTTTGTTTTTTGTTT
Source organism: Panthera leo (assembly GCF_018350215.1). Lineage (NCBI taxonomy): Eukaryota > Metazoa > Chordata > Mammalia > Carnivora > Felidae > Panthera > Panthera leo. The sequence goes on along the minus strand of NC_056685.1, from coordinate 114,695,680 downwards.
CCTTATTTTTAAATGTTTCTTTCTTTATTTTGAGAAAGAGAGGGTGTGTGCAGGCATATGGGGGAGGGGCAGAGAGAGAGAGAGAGAGAGAGAGAGAGAATCCCATGCAGGCTCCACAATGGCAGTGCAGAGCCCGACATGCAGCTCAGTCCCACAAACCATGAGATCGTCACGCCTGACCAAAATCAAGAGTGGGACGCTTAACCAACTGAGCCACCCAGGCGCCCCAGAGAGTTTTTTAAAGTGCAGTCCATTATACACCTGCATCACAATCAGTCTCCTGGAGTATGTGACAAAAATGTGAATTTCTAAGCCCACCTTCAGGCCTTCTGAACAGTTGGGTGTGAGATTCCCTGATATAGTGGGGAAATTGCTGTACTCAGAATGGAAAGACTGCCCTCTGGGTTCAGTCGTGAGATCTGAGCCAACAAGACCAGCCCTGGGTTCTTTAGGAATGATTCTTCATATGCTGGAGATAACAAATACCTTCCCTACCAACTTCACGGGATTTCTGTGTAGTTCAAATGCAATTATGTGTGAGAAATCAGTTTGAAAACTAAAGTAAAATTAAAATGTTAACATCTAGCAATAGGAAAGGCTTTTGCTCAAGCAATATCCCCATCTTCTCCCTCAACAAATATCCTACTTATACATTTAATGGTAAAGACCCATAATTTTCCCTAAATGCCCACATTCCTTCCTTGATTCATTTTTGAAAGTTCACGTAAAATAACTTAGCCAGTTGGCATCCAAAATGCATTCTTTATACAAGACACACTACTCTTCAGGAATACCCACTCACCTCCGTCTAGGATACCATAAGGCAGTCATGACAAAACCTTGATCCAACACGGAGAGGAAAAGTAACTCAAGGCCACCACAGGTCTGCCTTTGATTAATTTTATACAAAGGTGGAAAACGCCTGATGCTTCAGAAATCATTGCCAGTAATGAGACACACAAAGAAAGAAAGAAAAGCCCAACCTACCATCAGTGTCCTAAAGAAGAATTTGTTCTGCCATAATTTGGTGCATGGTGTACTTTCAGTCTGGTTCTATGAAGCCAATAAATCCAGACAGGTTCAGAGTCTGTTTATTTTTAAATGACAGGCAAAACCACTATAATTTTTGTCTTCTTTCCAAAGGAGAAGACTATGCACTGTTCAGTAGTAGTTTTTTCTTAAGGATCCGGAACAGTTCCTACCATGTGACTGTGAAAGTCATTCCTCCAATACAGGGCTTGAAGTACAAGGTATGGTCAAACAATGTACAGGGGTAAATATGAAAGCTTTCAAAAGAAGAGGGGGGGGTGGCTGGGAAGAAGCACTGGTGTTTTTTACATCTACCCTGAGGGAAAAAAAAAAACTTTAGTTAACACCTATTGATGAGTCAAAGAAATAAAAAAACACCCCTGATGCAAGACGACAAAGCTTTAGACGACTTTTCAACTGTTGGATCCGAGTAAAACATTAAACATCCATTTTCAGAACGCACGTTAGGGGTTAGGTTTTTAGTGGATAATTGATTTTAAATGGCCTACTCTCCGAATCAGGAATTTACTAATCACAGATGGAGGTGCTACTGGGATCGGGGTCAAACCAGAGCCCCTCTTCTCTATGAGCTGTGGCCTCAGAAACAAGTATCCTTTTCTATATGAATGTTGATCTTCCGAGCACACGTTCAGGTACAGAGCAAACAGTGAAATCAAATTATTTTCTTTTCAGAAACACACTTCACAGTGGTACTGTATTTTGGTGAGGTGAAGTGTTATGTTTAGAAAAGGTAGAAGCAGGGGAATTATTCACTTTTCTCCCTCTTGGTGAGAAAGGTTTCACGAAGGGAAGGGGACATCAGAAGGCCCTTAAAGCTCTGTAAGTGAGACCAGCTGACAGAACCGGACAGGGAAGATCGGCCCAGCCCAGACAGTGGGATACGGGTGGAGAGGATCCAGACTTACCGGTGGACAGTGGTGACAAAGCCTGCGTCACAGATCGACCCAGACCAGAGGGACAGGCAGGACACACACCAGAGTGATTAGAAATGAAAACATCGGGAAAACCCAAACAGTCTGTGGATGAGCCTGAAACTATGAGTGACGCTCTTGGCCTTTATTCAAAATAACACTTGACATTTATTGAGGATTTGACTATGGGCTTTTTACTTTAAGAACTTTTATCTGGGTTAAATCCATAATCAGCAGTCCTGTGATGGTGGTACTTTCTCATCTGCCCTTTTCAGGTGAGGAAACTGAGACACAGGGATAATTTATCCAACATGACACAGCCAGGAAGAAGCAAAAGCCAAGATTTGAGGCCTGGCATTCTGACTCCAGAGCCCATGATCTCAACCACCCCTCAATGCTGCCTCTCTAGAAGAAAACAAGGAGAGTTCCCATAGGATATATTGGAGTTGGAGAAGAATGGCACAGTTAGGCTGGTAGAAAGATGAATTCTTCCATGGTGTTCAGACCTGTTGTGGGAAGTAACAGAAGACACAAAGACTAAGGTCTGATAGGCAAAGTGGGAAATGGCCTAGCACTGACCAAAGAGTTAAACAGGGCTGAACGCTGAGGATATCATGTAAGATGATCACAGTTTCAGTATCCTTTGAAAAGTGGGATGCCAAGGATCCACCTCAGTCTGTGTCTGTGTTTTGGGTGAGGGAAGAGCAGGTGAGAAAGGGCAGGGATGTCAGAGAGAAATGAAAAGAGCAAAGATGCGCGCAGTCCAGGGAGGCTGCCTAGTGTAACAGCAGGAACGGGAGATTTGGACCCAGGGACGATTGGGTTGAAACCTGGCACTTTCTCTTTATTTCTATGTGAGCGCATGTAAGTTAGCTCTCTGTGTCTTTGTTTCTGTACCAGCAAAGTAAGAGTTGTTGTTGTTGTTGTTTTAACTGAGAGCATTATATAGGATTAGATACATGATATATGCAAAAGTATTAGCATAGTGTTTGATATGTGTGAGGCATTCCAAAAATATTGGAAGGGAAGGGAAGGGAAGGGAAGGGAAGGGAAGGGAAGGGAAGGGAAGGGAAGGGAAGGGAAGGGAAGGAAAGGGAAGGGAAGGGAAGGGAAGGAGGGCCGGAGGGAGGGAGGGACGGAGGGAGGAAGGGAGGGAGGAAGGGAGGGAGGGAGGGAGGGAGGGAGGAAGGAAGGAAGGAAGGAAGGGAAGAAAGAGAGAGAGTGAGAGATAGGGGAGGGAGGAGGAAAGAAAGGGAGACGACCCACCAGCTGCTACATCTTACAATGGGGAAATTGGCAGGAAAGGCCTCAAAAGTAGCCAGAAAGGGAAGCAAGACTGCAGCCATGTCACAAGTCCTATGACACAGTGCCTGCATGCCACATTCGCCACATAGGATACCAATGCCTGTATTGGCCAGTCCTATTTCCAGAAGGGTCTGCCAGCACATAACAAAAATGGTTTGCCTGTTCATTTATTCCTCCCTTTGCTCATTCAACATTTGTTATAGCCACAGAGCTTGGCTAGGAAGAATGCACAATTGAGGAGATGCGAGAGACAGGACCATCATGATGTAGTGATCCCCCTGCAGCTCTGTGATCATCCACCTAGTGGCTACATACAAGCAGAGGGATCCAGGCACAACACAGTGATGACCAAGACATAATCTATAATTGCCCCCAATTCACTTACGATCTACTAGGAAAGAGACACGCGAATACATTTTTACAACACTCATATGATCACTGCTATGAAGTAATTTGGAACGGGGAGGCAACAGTGACAAAATCTTATAGAAGATTTCGTAACTGTCAATACTTTCATATCAGGGTCCCATAACTCTTACAGTCAGACAAGACCATATAATGGTTACTCCAACATGACTCTCTATGCAATTTATTCAACACTCATACATTATCAGTCCCTTGTTCATTTCATATTGTTAAGCACAAGTGTGCACTGAACATCATAAAACTATTCTCTGTTACATTCTTTGGGGGGGGTGGTGGAAAATATTTTATACGTACTTGATCAAGAAAAAATGGTTGTTTGTTTGTTTGTTTGGGGGGGTGGAACTGTTATAGTCTTAAAACGCTGATGTTACCACTAAATTCACTCAAAGTCTGGTCCCGAATACCAGCTATAACTTCCAGCAATGTTTCGTTTTAACAATAAAACACAGTTAATCCCATTACTAAGTTATTCATTACTGTGGAGAAATGAGCTATTTTCAAAGAACCACTGCTTGCTTTGAAAAAGTGAACATACAGCTCTTTGCCCTGGCAAAAATTTCAGAAGCGTTGCTTCCAATCTACCTGTAGGGCAAGATAAAGTTCATTTTATTTCAAACTTCCGCAAGATTTTAATCTCAGCATAATCAGGTTATATGCAAACAGTTTCCTAACCAAAATTTGACTTCTCTTCTTTCAAGATCAATAAAAACCACGCAGAATAGTGCTATTGGAAGTTCAGGCAGTGGTGACAACTAATCATTTCACTGGAATAAACTGAAGGGACCATAAAATAGATCCACTGCCCAACCACCCATTCCCTTTGAACAACCAAGGCAGCAATTACTTTTCAGAACTGGAGACTGCACATGCTTTTCTTGGATAATAATGGAACCACAACAAAACAGTCTTTGATTTTTAAGATTTTGACAGTCCCCAAAGTCTATCCTATTTTTGATTACGTACGAGACAGAAATGTCTATAATCATAGAATATTAGAGTCAGAAGGTCATCTTCTCCATCATCTATCCAACGTCTGAATCTCCTCTTTATATCTCTAACAGATATAATATAATCTCTTATTGAACCTCCCAAATTATTAGAAAGCACTTCGTTATATTGATATGAAATCTCTTTATTTGTAACTTCAACTTACTGCTCCTACCTTAAGCTACTGGCCACTATACACACTATGTCTAATTCCTCCTTAAATCTCAAAAAGTAAGGTATAAATAGAGATTAAAGCCTAAAACAAGAAAGAATATGCCTAATTCCTTTAAAGGAGTCCAAGTTACCAAGCCAAGATGAATTCTATTTAGGATACTGAATTAACTGACAGATGTATTAAGATGTGCAATACTCTGAAAAATTAAAGAGAAAGCAAACAATCCAGATTTTGAAAAGGATGGATGAATCTGATTCCCTAAGTCATGGAATAATGAACTTAATGCCTATCCCTAGCAAAATTTAACAACAAATTATTATACAGGTCAGCATTTCTGAAACAGTGCTCTCATGAGATGACACCTATTCTATTAACTTTTAAAGCATCTTTAGAGTTCTTCAGAAAACAGCCGGAGGAAAGCTGAAACAGAATGTTCATACTCACTTAGAAGGCAAAAAATACCAGGAACCATCAGGGGTTTATCATGAACGACTTAAGTCAAAAAACTTCATTTCCTTTTTTGATAGAGTCGCTATCCAGACAGATAGGGGGACTGCCACAAACATGATATTTTGATTTCAGTAAAGCTCATCTATCTAAAGTCAATAATCTGTATAAAGTGGTTTAATTAAATATGAATCTGCCTACTGAGTCTACATTAATTCAACTTGTTTACCGGCTTTCTGGAATCCTCTATCGAATGACAGGAAGAAAGAGAAGGAAGAAGGGACGAGTCTAATTTGGCGTGCTTTGTGAAGCTAGGCCACTTTTTGAGACTCCTTACTTTCATTCACAACCATCTGCTTGCGTAGCACGGTCGCAAGCGTGCTGAGGGTCAGTATCAAGCAATTTGTTCTACACAGTCCAAAGTGAACCTTTAAAAAAGAAGTCAAGGCAGGCCTTGTCTGTGTTTTGTCATTTTGATGTTCCATTTTCCTTGTTTGCCCTGAAATTACACACTGTGGCTCTTGGCTAACATCTACAGAGTACTGTTTGCTTGTTTATGTGTCTTACAATATAATTTAAGCTGCAAACACAATCCTGTTTAAAACCACTAGGTACTGATAGGCATGGGAGTCAGGGTGTCCAGTCAAAAGAGCCAGACTTTGAACCTCGTCAGGCGTGGATCTGAATCCTAGCTAATCACTTAACGGTTGCGTAGCTTCAGGCTTGTTATTAAATCTTCCTGAGCCTCAGTGTCCTTGCCTATAAAATAGGGTTGATGATAATACGTGCCACCCACAGTGGTCATAAGCAGTAGAAAAAAAAAAGTAACTAAATTCTCCTTCCTCGTACTCAGTCCTGAGTGGAAACTCAACAAATTGTAGTTGTGACTATTATTATCATCACCAATCTTGTGTGCTTCAATTTATTCTGAACCATGTTTATGTTCTACATTCCAGTTTGAAGATCACTCTCTTTGATAGAGAAAGAGAGAAGCCAAATAGTTGAGTGGGTCTGCCTTTCGTCATGCTAACATTAGTCCATCCGCCCCAAGCAACGAGCTTAGCCCTCACTTGTTCTTGTTTTGTGCATAGCTTTTCAAGAGGCTTTTTTTGCCGTCTTTAGCGCTCTCTCCAGCCTCACCTCGGTCTGAACTTGAGTGCTGCAGGTATTTTCTTACGAGTTTTATGCCACTCTTCCAAATTGGTCCTTGAGCATGTGCTCCGCTTTCAATCTTGGATACATGTTCTCTTAATACCCAACTCACTAAAAACTTCCTTGTTCTTAGAGTGGTTCCCTCCCTTTTCTCCTTCACCCCCCAAAATTGTGATTTTTGCCCTCAGAATTCCCCTTCCCTCCTTCCTTTCTTCCTTCCTTCCTTCCTTCCTCCCTCCCTCTCTCCCTCCCTCCCTCCCTTTCTCTTTTTGTAGTGCCCTCTTTTCAAGTCTCTGGACATTGAAAAAATACCTATCCTTTCTCTATATTTTCCTGAAGTCACCATTACTATTTGGTTATGTCCAACTTTCCTTTCTTTGGCAGTTGCAAAACACTACGATCACAGCCATTCCCTCCCAAGGTTTTAGCCATTTCTACTTCAGTTACAGTTGGTTAGAACTAAGTTCACAGTAATATTTCCATCTCCTTGCTTCCTCGATCTGTGGTTTAAAAAAAGAAAATGGCAGAAGGACTTCTGCTCTCCATGGACTGAAACATTTATCAGACATGGAGAAATTTCAAGTCCTCATCAATGACTGTATCTTGGCTTGTGGCAATTTTGACATTTTGCTAAATCTAAGCATGTGCAGTATCACCAACCAGCCAAGTAAGACTCTCACTCACTTGTCTACACTGACCTATAATAGTTATTCAGGCATAATCAAAATGTTTTGGTGCCACTGCCAAGAGAACAAGCTGTGCTTTGAAGTTCAGTCATGACAGTTCACGGTCACAATGTGAATGGGGTTGGAAACAGATGAAAGTTCGTACCCCCAACTCTGTACGTGGTAGAAACCTTGCTCTCACATTCTTTGTTCATTTTGTGTGTTTTTGCTATTTTTTTAAATTTAGATATAATTGACCCATAATTTCTTACATTTTTGAGTTCTTCTATGAATTCATTACAACTTCCAGAATCCTAATACAAGAAGGAATTCTAGTACAGGCCATAACTGACCACCCTTAAAATGTATTTAAGAGAAACAACCCCAAAATCAAACAAACCCAAACCAAGAAAAACTCTGTGTGGCTACGTTAATGGTTAAGATTTAGCTAATAGCCAGAAATAAAGAGCAATTTTAATTACCTTGCAGTTTCATCTGTCTCATTAATCTGAAGTTTTATTCTTCATTTATTGAATGAGAGGGAATTCCCTAAGAGAGGGTTTGCCTTTCAACAATCAGCTAAACATACTTAAGTTCCCCAGAGGTCTAGATATTGACATATCCAAATTAAGATCACCAAGCCTGATAAGTGTAACTGAGCTTAGTTACTTCCCAGTTAACTGCAGGCTGGAGACTAAGAATAGAAATGCATATAAAAATATCTGCCAGTTATTCAACTAGTACGCATGGGCCAGAATAGCTCCCTTCCCTTCCCTCGTGCTCTGAATCACCAACCAAAGTGTCTCTCACTGCTAAAGATTCTTTAGCAAGTCAAAATAAAATCAGAAGAAAATTTATTTCTTATAAAGGTTTAAAAGTGGGTAAGGTTCCTATTTACATCCTAATCGAGCACAAAGGCTCGTGGTTTTTTATCCATGGTAGATTCTTAAATGAAGTTTTAGAGGATAAAGTGTATTCCAGGTAGTGAATCAAATACAGTGACCAAGAAAAAGATTTCTTGTAGAGGCTGCTTTTAGGCAACCAACTTGAACAATGGAAACCTGAGGAAGGTAGAAGGGCCCACAGCGACCCCCCCCCCACCCCCCTGGCTGAATATAAACAGGGCCATTTGGCAACCCACCTCAAAATATCCATAGGCCCTAGATGACCACTGAGTTACTTACACCGGATACAGGTGCCAAAAAATGAAAATTCCATATGTTCCTAGAGCTCCTCACCTTCCCCCTTTAACTACAGCCCCCCACCACTGTCTCCTGGCAGACAGCCTCTGCTTTGCTGTCCTGTCTGCTGCTCCTTTGTGGTGGATTCAGTAAATTTCTACCTCCTTTGTTCTGCCTTACATGAATTCTTTTACCACCCATGCCATCAGCCTCCACCCATTCAGGAGACCCCACACTTCTGCCTGATACAAAATAATTTTGCCATTATGTCAATACGGACCCACACATGTGCCATCCTGGGCTTCTAAAGCAAACCGTTGGTAAGCAAGGAGTAGCCACCTAAAAAGATTAACCTCCAAAATGTAACCGTGGAGACCTACCTGAGGCTCTTTCTGAGGCTAACCTGAGACCTGAGAATAATAAGAAAGTTTTGGATGTTACAGTTTAACCTACTCTGTGCTACAGAGCCACAGTGGTGGGTAATGAGGAGACGAAAGGGTAAAGAGTGTGTTAAAAAAGCCCCAATTATAAGGAAAACTGGGCCTTCACGGAAAGGTATGTTGATTTGCCCGTAACTTTCAGTGTTTGCTGTTAAGTTTAAATCTCTTTCCCTTAAGCTAAATTTTATCAATCAGTACAACTCAGAGGCCACTTAAAATCATAACTTCCTTTTAAACATTCTTATCATGATAGTTGCTGGCAAACACATTCCAAAAGAACAGTCACTTCCACTATGTAGAAAAAGCTTAACTGCTGAATTTAAAATGGACAAGTTGCTCTTATTCACAAAGGAGGGCCTCACTGTCCTTTGTGACCCTAGGCCTTCCTCCCCTTCTCCTTGACTCAGCAGCTGAGCTCAGCTTCCTCTCCCTGACCTTCCTTTTCCAAATGCTGGAGCACAGCAGGCATTTCTAGGTCAGCAAAGGAAAGTATTACTGCCTTCTAGGAGAACAGTGTCTTCTGTGTATTCAAAGCACTGAACAAGGACAAGGAGTCAGTCATTCAGTGTACTAACCCCCATTCTCACCCTAACTAGGGCATGGCATTACCTGCCCCTTGTCTCCATTCTGCTAGGGGAGAAACCCCACCAGCCAACTCTGTAGCTGGCTATCATCAACCACCTGAACACAGCTCAGCTTTGCATAGAGAAATACCTTCCCCATCAAATTCCCTGCCACACTGCTATAACATTGTCTTCCTGCCTGTCCCATAAGCGCATGGTAATGGCCACCTCCTCATCCTTTCCATCCCATTCCATGAATTCCGCCACCACTCATTTTTTCAACAGCTTCACTGACAAATAATTCACATACCATAAAATTCCACCATTTAAAATATGCAATTCAGTGGTTACTCACAGAATTGTGCAGCCACCAGCATAATCTAACTGTAAAATATTTTCATCACCCCCTAAAAAGAAATCCTGTATCTATTAGCAGTCACTTCCCAAATCTCCCCTGCCCCTACATCCCCGCCCTGAGCAACCACTTATATACACTCTGCCTCTATTGATTTGCCCATTCTGGACATTTTACATAAACATGTATGGTGTTTGTGACTCGCTTCCTTCACTCAGCATAACGCTTTCAAGGTTCATCCACATTATAGCATATATCAGTACCTTATTCCTCTCACTGCTGAATAACATTCCATTGTGTGTACATACGACATCTGGGTCATCCATTCGACAGCCAATGAACATTTGGGTTGTTTCCACTTTTTGGCTGTTATGTATAATGTGGCTACATACAAGTCTTTGTGTGAACACGTTTTCAATTCTCTAAGTCATCACTTATTTTTAGTAGGCTCTCTCCTCTTTGCCTGTTCTTGTCTGACCCAACGTCTAGGATCCTCTATAAAATAAAAATATTGGGGGAAAAAAGGAATCCACGTACACTGTGGATAGAATGAAAATAAGTGCAGCCTTTCTGGAGAACAGTTTACCAATATCTATCAAATTTTTAAATACATGTACTCTTTGGTCTAGGAACTCCACTGCAAGTACCCTACCAAAAAATCACTCCACAAGAAGTTTGTGGATGGCTACAAAAATGTTCTCTGAAGCAGAGTGTGCAATAAATAGCAAAGGATTAGGAAAAAAACCTTAAAGACTGTTCATTAAGAGTCATGGAAAAGTCCTACAGTGGATGACAATGCCATGGGTTAAAATAATAATAACAAGATAGAACTATGTGGCAGTATGAAAAGCTGTCTTACATAACTAAGAGACTTACAGAAAAATGCATATATTAAATGAGTCCATGTATGTAAAAAAGGATACATCTGCGTGTGCTTCTTTGTCCACATGTCTAGAAAGATACATTTATTTTCATTAGAATCAGAGGTTTCGGGAAGAGGGACAATGGCTTTGCACTTCATATCTTTTTGTACAACTTGAATTCTTTCTATAAGACTGCTTTTAGAATTTAAGGTGTATGTTTTAAAACAACACAAATTCTCTTTCCAGGAGTCCTCTGATACTCCACTATGAGAATGTTAGGGAGAGTGTGAGAAAATGCTCGCCAAAAAGAGAAGAGACGCACCAAAGAGGAGCGGGGTGCTGAAAACAGACATCTCTTGCTTGCTGACTGATTCCAGGTAACCCTCAATCTAACCATCGAAAGCCGCTTAGATTCTGACTCCTGCCTGCGTTCCCAGAGAGACAGTATGGCACTAAGGGAGAAGGACAGACCTCAGACAAGACTGGGTCCCAAGCCATATATGCTGCCACTTACTAACAGTGGAACTTTCACTACACCTGTCCTCCCCCAAATCCTCTTGGCCAGACCACAGAATAACCCATGCTCTTTCACTATGATGTAACAGTAATGCCAACTCCCAAGCATTCCCATCAGTCCTACAAATTTAGGCTCCAAATAGTACCTGTCAGAGAAAACTTTTGAAGATCAACTCCCAGATTCAGACCTATATACGCGTTTGCACATCCTCTGCAGTGGGTGCATGTGCTCCCCCTTCACAGTGATTCAGTCTTCTGGTATTTCCGGCCTCTATAAACTCTTCTAAGGGTCTGTACCTAACCAGAAATTATGCAAGGCCCATTGGGCCTAGAAGGATGGTTATCAAGAACTTGTTGGCTCACAACAGAGTATTTGTTTTTGATGATTGATCTGTATCCAAGGGTTGTCTTATGCAATTGTTTGCTTGTAAAAACTCGACAAAATGATAAATGAATGGTAAATGTAAGTGCTCAATGCTCATCTTATACAGGAGACTTGATCAGGATTTTGATCTGTTTGTTTGCATTTTTCTCCCCATTTTTCCCAGTGTATAGTCACCACCGGCCAAAGTTATCCACACAGATTACAGAAATACAGATGTGTCTGTTTCAGAGCAAATCAAACTCCCAATAAATGAGCCCATTCTTTAAGATCCAATTCAAGTACCCACCTCCTCCAGGAAGCATTCTTTACTCCCTTCTCCCTCCCACCCCAGCAGCTGGTCACTTCCACCTTATTGCTTCCAGGGCACTCTCATTTTATGTAGTAATTAGGGGTAAAATATTTGACCCCTTCCTTAGGCTGTCAATGTTCCTGTCTTAATCACTGCTCCATCCACACTGCCTCACATAATTCAATACACATACACGGGGAAGAAAGAAAGATTGCTCAAACACAGGAGTGGGTGAGTGAAGATTAATTCTCACCCTCGGTATAAAACACCCACTGGCTGTGGAGACTCCAGCCCCTGCAGTGTCTATCCCACCACCCTAAAATACCAAATCCTCCTTCCAAGGAAAACTGAAGTCCAATAATGATCAGAATAACATGTTTTTAAATCTCCATCTTCATATGCCAAAAGGCAAGGGCAACCCTATGGCCAAAAAACAAAGAATAATGTTTAAATAATTAAACGCAGGATAAATAGCAGGATTTGAGAAAAGTGGGTTTAAGTTCTAGTCCTGTCACTAATAGCTGGACTAAATTCTCCAGGTCTTCAGACTCCTCATCTAAAGAGAGTAAAACTTGATCACTGCTAAAGCCCTCTATCAGCTCTAACACTCTAGGAGTCCATGGAAAAGAAAATGAACAGACAATCCATTCTTTCTTTCTTTCTTTCTTTCATTTACATAACAGATGTTACTGGATGCTTGTAGTGGAGGACTATGTGCTCACCAAACAAACCCATTTTGTTTTCCTCCTAAGACAGACATTTGGAGGGCTAACTTGAAAGTAGGTGTGTCTATGGAATTGAGTTCTGGCCAGTGCGAAATGAGTGAAAGTGATATACACCAACCCCAGCCTGTCCCACAAAGCCTCCTGTGCGATCCACATGCTCACAATCTTCTGTCACCTCCCAGCCAGAGAGAGATGACCCAATGAAGGTTCCAAGGTCTTGAGGAATGCCAGGAAGTCTGGGTCACTGAATGGCTGCATGGAGCAGGGCCCTCCCTCCCCACAGCAGGAAATGAACCAGTGAGATTTGGGGGTTCTTTGTTATAGCAGATAGCCTGCTCTAAGTAGTACCTTACATACATGATCACCTTTAACCCTCCCAACAACCTAAGTGGTAGACATTACTATTTACATTTTACTGATGAGGAAATTCTCAGAGAAGGGAAGTTAACATGTCAAGGTCACATAGCTTCATTGTGGCACTGGCAAGATTTGAACCAATGAATCTCTAACTCCAAAGTTCACCTTCTTTATTTTTTTTTAAATTTTTTACTTATTTTTGAGAGAGAGAGAGAGAGAGCAGAGGAGGGGTGTGGGGGGGGGGGGGGGGTTGTGCAGAGGATCCAAAACTGGCTCCTCGCTGACAGTAGAGTGCCCAAGCAGGGCCTGAACCCACGAACAGTGAGATAATGACCTGAGCTGAAGTCAGATGCTTAACCAACTGAGCCACCCAGGCGCCCCCATCTTCTTTATTCTGTATCACACAGTTGCTACCAAAGCCCCTCTGTACCCTCCTCCTTGCTCCTGGATACCTCAGACTTGTTGCTAATAGTTCACAGGTGTTATTCCAACACAAATAAACTTGTTACTGAGAAGTAGTGCAGAATATGGCAAGTAGACCTATCTAGAAACTGTAGGCAATGGAAGGCCAGAATCTGGCTTTGCTGCAATCAAATATGGAAGTAAGTCTTGTATCTGACTCAATTTGGCCTACAAACAGAAGATTAAAGCATCCAGTAAGACCAGATAACCAGAATTACCAGTAACGTGCTCTAGGAAATAATCAAGAGATAACCATACCATTTTGATTTTCCCTTCAAAGAGTGAATTTGACATCATTAAGAATGACATTTAAATGCTAATCGAAAAGCAGTGTTTCTCTAGACAAGCACTTGCATGTTAATTAATTCTGAGGATAAGAAGACCAGCTTCCAATATGAGGTGTCAAAGGAGACAGAGCTCCTTTGGGGAGGAAGATAAAAGGCTATGGCAAAGGCATAATTAAATTACCTGGTTTCAAGAGTTTTAAAAAGAAATGTTATCCTTTGCAATGCAAATTCATATTGCTCTTTTGTGAGGACTGCATTTTAATGAATGGGCCAAAGTACAGATTTCCAACATCAATGCCCTTTTAATGTAGTACCCTTATCACAGATCAAAACTTTTACCAGAACAGTAGCTAATGAGCTCACAGAGAATGTCAATACTGGAGAGAGAAGCCTAGTGCCCTAGAAGCCAATATACCACAGACACACTTAATTGTCATAAAGAATATCAGCTTCAATTTTTTAACATTTCTTTTTAGAGGAATCATGTAAATAATTACAATAGCCACAAACCACAGACTGAGAAAGATGTTAGGTTGAATATTTTATAAGTTAGGTTACCTCAAAAGGTAATTTTTTTTTAAGATTTTATTTTTAAGTAATCTGTACACACAACATGGGGCTTGAATCCACAACCCCGAGATCAAGAATCACACATTTCACTGACTAAGCCAGCCAGGTGCTCCTAAAAGATAATTTTAACAAAGCATACATTCAACTTGTTATCATTATACCATACTTATTAGCATATTATAATGTGTATTGTGTTAACTTTTACTGTTTACAATGTATGGATCTCATCTCAGCCCTGCGAGATATATGATATACATTGTGCTCTGTACAGATAAATGAAGGCCCAGGGAGAGTCTATGGACTAACCAAGATCTCAGAGGTAGAGATTGGTCAGGCCAGGTCTAGTACCCAGGCTTCTGACTCTAATTTCAATGATCTTACCACTCTATTACATTATCTTTCTTCTATCTAGTTGCTACTAGTCCCTCCTGTCAAGCACATTATTGCTATGATATTACTAAATATGTGAAGGACATAAAGATTTGGGGAATCATCACAATTTGAAACAGGGTTTTCTTTTTGCTCTTCAACAAAGGCCCATTCTAGTAACAAAAGGATTCTGGTTAACTCATGTGTTGTACAGACGTATATTTTGTAAATATATGTGACAAAGGGTTTTTACCTAAGGTATAAAAAAAAAAAAAAAATAGAAAATATGCAAAAGCTATGAACAGGCTATTCACAAAAGAACTACAAATGGCTTGCTCAATTCCATTAGTACTAAAAAATGCAAATTGAAAGAACAATGAGTTATTATTTTTTCCCATCAAACTGAAAACTATTTTTTAAAAAAATCACAAATTCCCTAGGTTGACAAGAATGGAACCTATTATAACAGTGGGTGAGAGTTTAAAATGATACAATTCACAGGGGAAGATAAATTCCAGTTTTCCAGTTTTCCAGTTTCAGGAGTTAATTACAAGTAAAAAGGTATTGAAAATGGATATACATGGGGACACCTGGGTGGCTCAGTCAGTTAAGCATCTGACTCGATTTCAGCTCAGGCCATGGTCTCGTGGTTTGTTGAGTTCGAGCCCCACACTGGACTCTGCTCAGAGTCTAGCACAGAGGCTGCGTGGCAGCCAGCTCTCTTCCTGCCCCTTCCCTGTGAGTTCTCGCTCTCTTTCTCTCAAAATAAATAAACTTAAAAAAAAGTTTTTAAATGTATATACATGAATGCTCATACCGTTTATAACAGTAAAAGAATAGAAATAAACTATGTTGTAACATAAAGTTACTGATTAAATTTTGATGTTAACCACAAAATTCTATAGCCATTGAAAAGAATTGGAAAACCAAATAATTAACATATGAAACACTGAGTAAAGAAGACCAAATGAAAAGATATCCCATGCATACAAACTGAGACGCTCAATAGTGCTAAGATGTCAACTCTCCTATAGATGTGACTGTCAAAGCAATGGATCTACAAGTCCAAAGCAGTCTTTTTTATTCTTACATTACCTTTCTTAATCCAAAGCAATCTTGATCAAAATCCCTGAAGTTTTAGTATGTCTCTGAGTATGTTTGTGGAAACTGACAAGCTGGTTCTAAGCTTTATTTGGAAACGGAAAGAACTAAAGAGTTTCATCAGGAATTGGTAGAAAGAAGACTTGTCTGCAGTTTATTAAGCTACAGCAATCAAAACTTGCATTAGCGCAAAAGAAATGCACCAATGAAAGAGAAGAGAAAGTCCAAAACCGGATCTGTACATAGATTCCTACTTTATTTACAGAAAAGATTGCACTGCACAGCAACACAGAATGGATGGTCTTTTCGACAAATGCTGCTTGATCAACTGGATATCAATGTGCTATAAAATGAAACTTAAGCCTAACTTCTCACCATACACATAAATTAAATCCAGGTAAGCTGTAGATCCAACTACGAAAAGTAAAAAATAAAGCTGATGTAAGATAACCCAGGAGGATATCTTCAGGGCCTTGGGGTTGAGACAAAGCAAAGATTTCTTAACTAGGACTCAAAAAACACTAATAACAAAGGGGCAATTCGTAAACTGGATTACACTAAAATTAGGAACTTTCACTAACCTCTATCAGAAGAATAAGAAAACCAAACCACAGAGTGGGAGGTGATATTTTTTTCTTTGAGGTATTTTTAACACATGTAACTAACAAAGGAACTTAATATCTAAAATATATGAAGTGCTAATAAATCAGAAAATGTCTGGCAATCCTACAGAAAAAATGGGCAAGACACTTAAGTAAGTATTTCAAACCTCTTCCACCCCCACCAAAGACACCCAAATGGCAAATAAGCACATCAAAAAGTGTTCAACCTCATTAGACATCAGTAAAATGCAAATTAGAATCACAAAATACTACCATACACCTATCAGATTGGATAAAATCAACACAACTGACAATACCAAGTGTTGCCAAAGATACGGAGCAACAGAAACTCACATATGAGTTGGTATGAGGGGGTATAAATGGGTGGAAGTATAAACCGGTGCAACCACCAGAGCGGTACCCCCTAAAGTTGAACACAAACATATCCTGTGACCCACTAATTCAATTCCTAGATACGCAAACAACAAGAACTAGAACCTTCCTGGGTATCCCAAAAGCCATGTACTGCAAGAATGATCGTAGCAACATTTTTCCCAACGGCCCCAAACTGAAAACAACCCCAACAGCTATCAACAACAGACTAAGTACGTATTCTGGCATTTCATTTCAATGAAAAAAATGTTCAAAAGCGACAATGAATGAATACATGATAGACATTAAAAACACGGATGAAGCTCACAAAAAGTGTGAAGTAAAAAAGTAAAAAAAAAAAAAAAAAAGGTACAGATGCTTCTTTTATACAAAGTTTGAAAACAGTGAGAAGTGGCAATAGCAGTTATCTCTGGCTGGGAAGCGGAGGCTATGGGGGGCTCCCAAGGGACTGGCAATGTTTCTTGACCTGGGTGGGGGCTCCACGGATGTGTCTGCTTTGTGATCATTCAAGGATCTGTGCACTTTTCTGAACATATGTTATACTGTCATAAAATACTTCAATCTGTATTTATTGACTTGGAAATATGTCTACGATGTATTAAGTGAAAAAAAAAAAAAAAGTACCTCGGCAGATTACATGATTCTCCTTTTGAGATATACAGAACAGAAGCATGCTTCTCTAACACATCTGGGAGCAGAAGTTAATCGCTTGATTTCAAAAGGTAGTGAAAGTGAGGATTCACAAACAATAAAATAAAATAAAAATAAAAACACCTGCTGCCCACAACATCTCGTATTTTCACTTAACACTAAGGACCTGAGTATTTGCTTACTAGAACTCCACGCCATCTTTCCTGCATAAGTCATATCCTACCCCATCTTCTCCATTTCAGCTTTAGTTTTGTTAACATCAAACAAAAACGTAAATACACTTGTGAAGCAATACAAATGTGGACTCCTTCACGACCTCTAACATTTCTTCTCAAATCTTTTATAGCTATTTCACCCACTGTGAATTCCAGAGCAATTGTTTTAGAGATCGCAATTTGCTAAAGCATTCAACCTAATTTTAGTGGAGAAAACTGTTCTATTTTTATACTCATATTTCATTGGTTTATGTAATATTTAGATTACGTAACTGCAACAGTAACTTCAACTGGCATGAACAGGGCTAAGAAAAAGCACAAAAGGCTCTTAGCAAGCACACCATTTTGGGTACGCTAAAGACACATTTGTTAGCAGAACGCATTTAGCCTTGAGAGTACTTCACTTGCCCTCTCTCTCGCTCCCCCCAAAAAAGGGGGGGAGCCCCTGGGTGACTTAGTTGGTTAAGCATCTGGCTCTTGGTTTCAGCTCAGATCTTGATCTCTCGGGCTCACAGGTGTGAGATTGAGCCCTGTGTCAGGCTCCATGCTAGGCATGTAGCCTGCTTAAGATTCTCTCCCCCTCTCCCACTGCCCCTCCCCAGCTCATGCTCTCTCTTTCTCTCTCCCTCTCTCGGGGGGGAAAAAGTGCTTCTTATATATATACTTAAGTCTTTGCATAAGAAATATAGAGTATATATTCCAAAATGTTAATACTGGTTTATCTTCATTGGAAGTGTTTCTGGTAATGTTTAATTTAATTTGCTTGTGTATTTCTTCACAGAACTTGTATTCATATATTTTTTTCCAAGTCATAAGAAGCTTGTTATGAGAGCGGTTTAAGAAAGTTGGTGGGGGTTGGGGGAACTAGATGACATGAACCCTGCCCTCCTCTAAGCGAGTGTGACATGTGATGATTACGGCCATTAAATCAAACAGATCAGTTGAAACCCCAGTTCTGTCATGTGCTAGCTGTACATCCTTGCACATGCTCCCCCTCTAAGACTCAGACTTCTTTTCTGTAAAATGGGGATCATCCCACCTACTGCAAACAGCTGCTGTGGGAATTAACATGATAGTGTAAGACCTACAGTGAAATCACAGTGCTTCACACATAGTAAGCCTCAATAAAAGTTACCTTACAAAACAAAACCAGGAGGGAGGGACCAAGATGGCAACATAGAAGTCTCCTGAACTTCCCTCCTTCCCCAGACACATCAACTGTACAGCAATACAGAGCAATTCCCTTTGAGATAAATCCAGAAACTAGCTGAGCGACACCTAAACATCAGGTAAATGAGAAAATTCCCACATTAAAACTGGGAGAGAAGGCGGAGACACATCTTGCCATAATCCCACCCCCAACATCTGTGCCATACGAACAGGAAGGAACTTCCAACTCCCAGCCTCTCCCCGAGCAGTGAAGGATTTGGACTATACACCTTGTACCCCAACTTTTAAGACTCTCACCCAAGGGACAGGCTCCCAAAACACTCTGCTCTGGAAGCCAATAGGGCTTGTATCCATGAGACTCCTAAGTAATATTATAGCAAACAAAGAAGTAGTTCTTAATGGGCACAGAAGCACTCACCAAGGCTATCCCCCAAGGGTTCAGTGCAGAGAAATCAGGCAAAAACATCCATCACTCAGTCTTTACCTAGAAGGGATCTGAGTGCATACTTTACAAGCTGCTGCCTGAGGGTCCAACTTTAATTTGGAAAGCATCCAGGGGCTGGCTGCAATCCACCTAGAGCCTGGGGAGCTAGCTGGAAGCCACTTCCCCCACCTTCCCCCTCTGGCCTACTACTGTGATAAAACCAGGTCACCTGCATCTCTCTGGAAGGAGCTTGAATACAGGTCTGGCAACCCAGCTTCTGGGACTGCCACCTGACACAAGCCCCCAGACTGCCCAGTTCAGGGCTTACATTCCTGAGTCCCGCAGGACTATAGCAAACAAGGAAGCAAAGAAGCAGTTCTTAACAGGCACCCATGAGCACTCGCTGTGGCTATACCCCCAGGGCTCAACACAGAGAGAACAGGCAAAAATGCCCATCTCCTAGTTTTCACTGGAAGGGGTTTGAGTACACATTCCATGAGCTACTGCCTGAGGATCAGCTTCTAATTAGCATGCTTATAGGGGCTGACTGCGATCTTCCCTGGAGCCCAAAAGTGCCAGTGGGCACTTCTTCCTCCTCCCTCTGGCTCACTCCAACAATAAAACCAAGTCACTAGTATTTCCCTGGAAGGAGCTTCTCTACACTATGTTGTGCCCTAATTTTATGGCTGACTGGAGGAATGAGCCCCCAGATCACAGAGCTCTGTCAGTCAAAGGGACATGCATTCATGAGTCTTATAAGACTATGTAAATAGAGAAGTAGTTTTTAAACAGGAGCAGGAGTACACACCCCCAACAGCTATACCCAGAATCAGTGCAGAGGGAGCAGGCAAAAGTACCCATCTCCCAGTATCTCCCTGGAAGGGGCTTAAGGTACACGTACTCAGAGTATATATACTTTCCCACCTGCTGCCTGAGATAAGCCTGCATCCAGGTGCTGACTGCAATCCTTCCCCCCTTTAAGACACTGATGGGTCTTTACACATACTCAGCTACTGGGAACCACTAAGAACAAAGATGGCAACTTGGACGATCACAAAAGTTTGAAAGACAACCAGGAGCTTGGGCTAGGCTGATTAACAAGGTTCATCTTCTACATGAAACCAGTCTGTCAAGAAGGGGAGAGGTAGTTTTACCTAATGTGCAAACACCAACATAAAGAGTCAAGGATAACGAAAAAACAGGGCAATATGTTAAAAAAAAAAAAAAAAAAAAAAAAAAGAACAAGATAAATCTCCAGAAACTAATCTTAATAAAATGGAAGTAAGTGATTTAACTGATAGAGAGTTCACAATAATGGTCATTAAGATGCTCATTGAGGTAAAAAAAAAAAAAAAAAAACAAAACAAAACAATGAAATAACAAAGTGAGGATTTCAACACAGATAGAAAATATAAAAAAGTACCAAACAGAAATCATAGAGCTAAAGAATATAATAACTGAACTGAAAAATTCCATAGCAAAGTTCAACAGCAGACTAAATCAAGCAGAAGAAAGGATCAGCAAACTTAACAGGGCAGTGGAATTCATCCAGAGGGGCAAAAGGAAAAAAGAATGAAGATAGCTTAAGGGACTTATGGACACCACCAAGTGGGCCAGTATTTGCATGACAGGAGTGCTAGGAGAAGAGAAAGAGAAAGGGGCAAAAAGCTTATTCAGAAAAATAATGGCTAATAACTTCCCTAACCTGGGGAAAGAAACAGACATCCAGAGGCAGGAAGCCCAAAAAGTACCAAGTAAGATGAATCGAAAGATCCACAAATATTATATTTAAATTGTCAAAAGTTAAAGACAAAGAGAAAGACACTTCAAAGCAGCAAGAAAAAAGCAACTTGTTATATACAAGAGAGGCCCCCATAAAACTATTAGCAGATTTTTCTTGCAGGCCACAAATAAATAAAATGATATATTCAGAGCTGAAAGAAAAAAACTACCAACTAAGAATACTCTATCCAGCAAAGTTATCCTTCAGAATTTAAGGGGAGATAAAAGAGTTTTTTAAACAAACAAAAGTGGAAGGAGTTCATGACCACTAGAATGGCCTTACAAGAAATGTTAAAGAGTATTCTGAAAAGAAAGGATGCTAATTATTAACAGGAAAATAAAAGTACAAAACTCCTTGGTAAAGGTAAATACATAGTTAAATTGAGAATAATGGTGTGACGGTGGTAGGTAAATCACAGCTCTAGTATAAAGGTTAAAAGACAAAAGTAATTGTAAGTACAATAATTTGTTAATGGATACACACTACAAAAAGATGTAAAATGTGATATCCAAAACATATAATGTGGGGGGAAAGGGAATGTAAAACTGTAGAGCTTCCATATGCATTCAAAGTTAAGTTGCTATCAACTTAAATTAGACTGTTATAAATATGTTTTATGTAAGGCTCATGGTAAACCAAAAAGCAAAAGCCTATTCCAGATACACAAAAGAGAAAGAGAAAGGAATCTAAGCATACCGCTACAGAAAATCAACACATCACAAGGGAAGAAACCAAGAGAAAAGGAAAGAAACTACAAAACAGCCAGAAAACAATAAACAAAATGGCAATAATAAGTCTATACCTATCAATAACTCCTTTAAATGTATGACTAAATTAGGGGCACCTGAGTGGCTCAGTCAGTAAAGTGTCCGATTTCGGCTCAGGCCATGATCTTGTGGTTTGTGGATTCAATCCGCACGTCAGGTTCTGTGCTGACAGCTCAGAGCCTGGAGTCTGCTTCGGATTCTGTGTCTCCTTCTCTGCCCCTCTCCTGCTTGTGCTCTCTCTCTCAAAAATAAATGTATGACTAAATTGCCCAATCGAAAGACACAGAGTGGCTGAATGGGTTAAAAATCAAGATTCAATCATATGCTGCCTATTAAGAAATCTACCTTAGCTTTAAGGACACACATAGACTAAATGTGAAAGGATAGGAAAAGATATTCCATTAAAATGAAATCCAAAAGAAAGTAGGGGTAGCTATAATCATATCAGATAAAATAGACTTTAAGTTAAAAACTGTAACAAGAGGGGTGCCTGGCTAGCTCAATAGGTACAGCACATACCTCTTGATCTTGGGATTGCGAGTTTGAGCCTCATGTTAGATGCAGACATTACTTAAAAAAAAAAAAAAAAAAAAATCTTTAAAAAACAAATGTGTAACAAGAGACAAAAATGACCATCATATAATGATAAAAGGGTCAATTCATCAAGAGAATATAAAAGTTGTGGGGTACCTTGGTGCCTCAGTTTGGCTTCCGACTTAGGCTCAGGTCATGATCTCTCGGTTCATGGGTTCAGGCCCCACATCAGGCTCTTTGCGGACAGTCCAGAGCCTGGAACCTGCCTTGGGTTCTGTCTCTGTCTCTGTCTCTGTCTAACTCTCTCTCTCTCTCTGCCCCTCTCCTGCCCATACTCTGTCTCTCTGTCTCTCAAAAAGAAGTATTAAAAATTTTTTTAATTAAAAAAAGAGAATATGACAATTGTAAATATTTATTTGTTTAACATAGGAGAACCTAAATAAAGCAAATATTAACATACCTGACAAGAGAAATAGGCAGCAACACAAAAACAGCAGAAGTCTTCAGTATCCCACTTTCAACAATGTATAAAATATTCCAGACCAAAACAAACAAATAAGCAATGCAGAAACACTGAACTTAAAATTACATGTTAGACCAGATGGACCTGACAAACATATAGAGAAAGTTCCAGACAATAGAATACTCATTCTTCTCAAGTGCACATGGAACATTCTCCAGGATAGATCGTATGTTAGGTCACAAACAAGTCTTAATAAATTTAATGAGGTTGAAATCATATCAACCATTTTTTCTGACCACAATGGAATAAAATTCGAAATGAATTATAAGAAGAAAACTAGAAAATTCATGAATATGTGAAGACTAAACAACATGCTCCTGAACAACCAATGGGTTGAAGAAGTCAAAAAACAACAAAGATCAGAGCATAAATCAATGAAATTAGAGACTAAAGAGACAACAGAAAAAAATCAATGAAACTAAGAGCTGATGTTTGACAAAATAAATAAAACTGACAAACCTTTAGCTAGATTAAGAAAAAAAAAAAAAAAAGACGATGACTCAAATGAATAAAACCAGAATGGGAGAGGAGATATTACAACTGATAACATAAAAGCACTAAGGATCATAAGAAACTACTATGAACAATTATAGTGCCAACAAATTAGATTACCTAAAAGAAATGAAAAAATTCCTAGAAACATACAACCTACCAAGACTGAATCATGAAAAAAGAGAACTAAACAGACCAATTACTAGTAAGGAGACTGAATCAGTAATCAAAAAATCTCCCAGCAAAGAAAAGTCCAGGAGCAGATGGTTTCACTAGTGTATTCTACCAAACACTGAAAAAAAAAAACAAAAAACCACATTAATTCCAGCCCTTCTCAAACTCTTCCAAAAAATAGAAAAGGAGGGAACACTTCCAAACTCATTTTCTGAGGCGAGTAGTACCCTGATACCTAAGACAAACAAGAACACTATAAGAAAAGACAATTAAAGGCCAATATCCCTGATCAATACAGATATTAAAAAAAACAGAAAACAAACAAAAACCCAAAACAACAACAAAACAAACAAACAAAAACTCAACAAAACATTAACAAACTGAAGTCAACAATACATTTAAAGGCTCATACAACATGATCTAGTGGGATTTATTCCTGAGATGCAAGGATGGTTCAATATATGCAAATCAATAAATGTGATATACACATTTTATCCTACAAAATGAAGGATAAAAGTTATATTTTCATTTCAATAGATGCAGAAAAAGCATCTGACAAAACTCAACATCCTTTTGTGATAAACATTCTCAACAAACTGGGTACAGAAGAAATGTACCTCAACATAATAAAGGCCATATACAACAAGCCCACAGCCAATAACATACTTAAAGGTGAAAAGTTGAAAACTCTTCCTCTATCATGGGAACAAGCAACAATGCCCACTCTCACCACATTTATTCAACATAGAACTGGAAGTCCTAGCCAGAGCAATTAGAAAGGAAAAGAAATAAAAAGCATCCAAAATAAAAAAGAAGTAAAACTGCCTGTGTTTATAGGTGACATATTATATATAGAAAACATGAATGCCTCCACCAAAAACATTGTTAGAATAAATAAATTCAGAAAAGGTACAGAATGAAAAATGAATATACAAAAATCAGTTGCATGTCTATATGCCAACAACAAATTATCAGAAAGAGAAAATAAGAAAACAATCCCATTTACAATAGCATCCAAAAAAACCAAAAAACAAAAAAAAACCACACATAGGAACAAATTTAACCAAGTGAAAGACCCATACACTGAAAACGATAAGATTTTGATGAAAGAAACTGAAGAAGATGCAAATAGAAAGATATTATGTGTTCACAGATTGGAAGAATTAATATTGTTGACATGCTAATACCACCCAAAGTAATCTACAGACTCAATGAAATCACTATTAAAATTCCAATGGCATTTTTCACAGAAATACAAAAAAAAATCCAAAAAGTGTATAGAATCACAAAAGACTCCAAATAACCAAAGCAATCTTCAGAAAGAACAAAAGTGAAAACATCACATTTCCTGATTTCAAACTATCTTACAATAAGCTATAAGATACAATAATCAAAACAGTGTGGTCATTGACACAGAAAACCCAGAAACAAATCCATACATATATGGTCAATTTATTTTTGAGAAAGAGCCTAGAATATAAAATGCTGGTAGTTTCTTCAATAAACGATGGTTGAAAAACTGGACAGCCACCAGCAAAAGAATGAAACTGGACTACTGTCTTAACAATATACAAAAATCAATTCCAGATGGATTAAAGACTTGAACATAAGGTCTGAAACTCCTAGAAGAAAACATGGGTAAGCTCCTTAACGTTAGTCTTGGGAATAAATTTTTGGATTTGAAACCAAAAGCAAAGGCAATAAAAGCAAAAATACATAGGTGAACTCCATCAAACCAAAAGGCACAGCAAAGAAACCATGAACAAAATGAAAAAAGGCAACCTACCAAACGGGAGAAAATACACTAAAACCTTGGACTGTCAGCAACTTGTTCTGTGAGTGTTCTGCAACACAAGCAAACATTCCTAATTAACTTGGTAAACAAGAGATGTCTTGCAATGTAAGTAGTACATGATGCCAAATGTCACATGATCACAACTGAGCCAATGGCGCGCGCTCTCTCTCTCTCTCTCTCTCTCTCTCTCTCTCTCTCACTGCAGGATTGTGGGTGATCATCTCCCATGCTCAGGCTACGGTGTTTGGCAGAAATCAGTGGTGTTTCACAATGCTGGAAGGTGCCCACAACTGGCACTAGTGTATTTCTTGTCACTTCAAAGCACCTATGGATGGTCATTTGCTTTTCCATACAAGAGTACGCTTGGGAATGCTTTGCTTCATTCTAGGTTAGGCTGCCTGTAGATATAGATCCTTTCCTCTGCTGCCTTATCACCAGTTACATTAAATACAGTACATGACAAGAGTTTATTAATACTGTACGGTAGTCAATCCATGTGAGCATATACAGCGGCCCCCGTGCAGAAAAAAGTTGAAAAGAAAGGTGGTAAGAAGAAGATGATTACAGTGGAAGTTAAGAAGGAAACCATCAAGAAGTATGAACAAGATATGTGAGTGGCTGAAATTGCAAGATTTTATAAGAAGTCTACGTCGACCTTTTGCACAATATTAAAGAAAAAAGAAGGGCGCTAGATGCAGCAAAAGGAGTCACGAGAATATCAAAGCAATGGCCATGTGTTCTGGAAGGTGTAGAAAAGTTGCTTCTGGTTTGGATAAATGAGAAGCAACTAGCAGGTGATACTGTGACTGAGAACTTTATCTGTGAGAAGGCAAAGGCCTTGTACACTGACCTCGTAGGCAAACAGCCAGGTAAATCAACAGAAAATAAAGGCTTCAAAGAAAACAGGGGATGGTTTGAGAATTTTAAGAGGAGACGTGTTCTGAGGCACAGAAAGGCTGTGAGTTTGGACGCTAAGGCAGCTGAAGCAATTCCTACCAAGTTCTAGAAGCTCACGGTTTCTCAGTGTTACCTGCTGGAACAAGTTTTCGACTGCGATAAGACAGGGCTTTTTTGGAAAAAGATGCCAAAGAGGACCTACATTACAGAAGAAGAGAATGCAATGCCTGATTGCAAGCCCATGAAAGACCTCTCACCCTCTTGTTTTGTGCGAATGCAAGTGGGGATTTCAAAGTGAAGCCCCGGCTCGTGTCTCATTCCAAGAATCCACAAGCCTTCAAGAAATACAAGGTGCAGAACAGCCAGTTAAACATGTAGAGGTCCAATAGCAAGGCTTGGGTCACTCGTATCTTGTTCTTTGAGTGGATCAAAGAGGTCTTCCATCCTGCAGTGAAGAAATACCTTTTAGAAAAGAATCTGCCACTCAAAGCCTTGCTGGTTATAGATCATGCTCCTTCTCATCCTCCAGGCTTTGAGGACGATTTACTGCAGGAATTCGAGTTCATTAAGGTCAAGTTCCTTCCTCCCAACACCACTCCAATCCTCCAGCCCATGAATCAGCAGGTCATTTCGAACTTTAAGAAGCTTTACACCAAAGCACTATTTCAGCAATGCTTCAAGGTGACTGAAGGAACAAACCTTACCCTCCAAGAATTTTGGAAAAGTAATTTCCACATCATGAACTGCCTCAAGATCATCAACAAAGCCTGGGATGGGATCATCAACAGAACCCTCAATTCTGCTTGGAGAAAACTGTGGCCTGATTGCATTCTTGGACATGACTTAGAGGGGCTTGCTCATGAACAGGTGCTGCCAATTGTTGATGAAATTGTGTCCTTGGAGAAGACCACAGAACAGGAGGTGAATGAGGAGGGCATTCTAGAGCTGGTGGAGGAGCATGGCCAGAAGCTGACCACCGACAAACTGACGGATCTGCATTGTGAGCAACGGCAAGAGGTTGTGGAGGAGATCTCGTCTGCAGAGGAGGGGGAGAAAAAGGCAGAGGAATCCCTCACTTCAAATGAGATAGGGAGATGTGTAAAATGCAGGAAACAGTACAAAATTTTCTAGAAAAGTACCACAAGAATAAGACCGTAGCAGTGCAAGTGTTGAATCTGTTTAAGGACAATGTAATGTCGCCATTTCCACAAAATCCTCAAAAGAAGGCAAAAGGAAGTGTCTTTGGATAGGTTCCTTGCTAAAGTTGCACAAAAAGGAAACGATTTCATTGAGTCAGTAGATAGCAGTGATTCCGTTAGTGATGGTGAAAGTTGTCCTACACAATAACCCTCCTCTCTCTTGTCTCCCTCACACCGGCCACAAAGGTTTTCAAAAGTAAGTACAGGTTAACTTGTTTATGTTTCTTTATATTTTGTATTTTCTTTGTTATTTTATATATTACAGTATCGTAATCATTTTTATATGAATATTTTTGTTGTAGAATGAATTATCTGAGTTTCCATTATTTCTTATGGGGAAATTCACTTTGATATTCAAGTGCTTTGGATTACAGGCATGTTTCTGGAACAAATTGTGCTTGCAAACCAAGGTTTTACTCTATTTGTAAACCATATATCCAGTAAGGAGTTAATATCTAAAATATATAAGAAACTCAACTCAATAGCAAAACAAACTGAACAACCCAATTTTAAAAATTGGCAAAAGACCTAAAGTAAACACTTTTCCAAAGAAGGCATACAAATGGCCAATGGGTACATTAAAAGGTGCTCAAGCATCACTAATCATCAGTAAAATGCAAATCAAAACCACAATGAGGTATCACTTCACACCTGATAGGATGGCTATTATCAAAAAGACAAGATAACAAATGCCAGTGAGGATGTGGAGAAAGGGATCAAATGTGCACTGCTGAGGAAAAGGTAAACTGGACAACATGGAAAGCAGTATGGTAGTTCCTCAAGACACTGAAAAGAGAAGGGACACATGATCCAGTAATCCTACTTCTGGGTATATATCTAAAGAAAATGAAATCACTATCTTGAAGAGATATCTCACTCCCATGTTCATTGCAGTGATATTCACAACAGTGAAGGTATGGAAACAACCCAAATGTCTGTTGACAGATGAATGAATAAATGGTAAATTTATATATAAAGGGAATATTGTGCAGCCTTAAAAAAGATGAAAATCCTGCCATGTGAGAAACATGGATGAACCTGAAGGACGCTTATGCTATAGAAATAAGTCAGAGAAAGACACTACTGGATGATATCACTTACATGCAAAATTTAAGACAAAAAAAGTAAAATTCAAGTAAAAAAGTAGAATGGTGGTTGCTAAGGGCTGGAGAATGAGGGGAAAGGGGAGAGGGAGGCAAAAGGGTAGAAGCTTTCAGTTATGAGACGAATGTGATCTGCGGATCTAACGTATAACATGGTGACTATAGTTGACAATACCATATCGTATAATTGAAATTTGATTTGCTAAGAGGGTAAAACTTAAGTGTTTCCATAAAAGAAAAAGGAAAGAAAACAGACTTAAAAAAAATAAAATCTCAAATTGTTCTTAGTAATCATTTTGTTGGTGGTAGTATCAGTATTGTTACATTAAGACTACTGTATGTATGTTGTAGAATAAAGTAAACGATTTTTTTTTAATGAAAGGTGGGGGGCGGGTAGAGAGAAACAGAACAAATGTATACATAATGTAACAAAACAGATGAAAGGCAACACAGCACAACCTACTGGCAACACGCTGAGGAAACACAAGGTGAGGTATGAGGGACGTAAGGGAGATGAGGTTAATGAGGGAAGGCTTCTTAGGTAAGAAGGGGCTCCAGTTAAGGCTTAAAGGAAGTGAAGAATAGAAACCAAGAGTTGAACACTTCACCTATCTCTAGAAGGGGAAGGATATAAAGAAATCACAAATAAATTTGTTGAGACCCTTTACATATGTTTGAAGCTTGGAACATATAGATAAACCAGAAGAAATTTTTTTTATTCTTTGTGAGTGTGAGACTTAGTATCTTGGAGAGCAAAGCAATGGGCTTTCTGCCTAGAACCACAGAAAGGACAAGGACTTTGTCTCTGGTTGGGTACAAGTGAGAGGAAGAGAATCATGGAAATGGACCAAGCTCATTCTATATCCTTCACTTGCAACCACGAGACCTGATGCACACATCTCTGAATTGAGCCAGCTATCTCTAGGGAGTCCTCACAGGAAAGTTTCCCTCCTTCAACTGGCCGATCTTCCTCTATTATAATGTTCCAGGCACCGTCCTGGGCCCCTGGAAGAGAGATGGATAAAACAAGTTCACTGCCCTCGTGGAGCTTATATTCTAGGTTTGATTCTCTACTACCCAGCAAAGGATAGTTGATGGCATTTACACTTAAAATATCCATTTTCTGAGAATGGGGAATACCCAAGAAAGAATGAAACATGACCACCTTCACCAGGATCAGCTTCATTTTGGAGTTAGTTTTAACCTTGGCCAAAGGTAGAAGAGAACTAGAAAAAAGCATTAGGATCCTTGCCAGTTCAATAAAGGGACTGGAGGACAGTAGCCAGAAAAAAGTCCCAGAGTGGCCACAGGGAGGTGACCATTCAAATCAGATGATACAGCCCAATGGACAACTCCAATAAAAGTATCTTGTTACATGGAATGGGAAAAGATATTTGCAAATGGCACATCGGACAAAGGGCTAGTATCCAAAATCTATAAAGAGCTCATCAAACTCCACACCCGAAAAACAAATAACCCAGTGAAGAAATGGGCAGAAAACATGAATAGACACTTCTCTAAAGAAGACATCCGGATGGCCAACAGGCACATGAAAAGATGTTCAACGTCGCTCCTTATCAGGGAAATACAAATCAAAACCACACTCAGATATCACCTCACGCCAGTCAGAGTGGCCAAAATGAAGAAATCAGGAGACTATAGATGCTGGAGAGGATGTGGAGAAACAGGAACCCTCTTGCACTGTTGGTGGGAATGCAAATTGGTGCAGCCGCTCTGGAAAGCAATGTGGAGGTTCCTCAGAAAATTAAAAATAGACCTACCCTATGACCCAGCAATAGCACTGCTAGGAATTTATCCAAGGGATACAGGAGTACTGATGCATAGGGGCACTTGTACCCCAATGTTTATAGCGGCACTCTCAACAATAGCCAAATTATGGAAAGAGCCTAAATGTCCATCAACTGATGAATGGATAAAGAAATTGTGGTTTATATACACAATGGAATACTACGTGGCAATGAGAAAAAATGAAATATGGCCTTTTGTAGCAACATGGATGGAACTGGGGAGTGTGATGCTAAGTGAAATAAGCCATACAGAGAAAGACAGATACCATAGGGTTTCACTCTTATGTGGATCCTGAGAAACATAACAGAAACCCATGGGGGAGGGGAAGGAAAAAAAAAAAAGAAAAAAAAAAAAAAAAGAGGTTAGAGTGGGAGAGAGCCAAAGCATAAGAGACTGTTAAAAACTGAGAACAAATTGAGGGTTGATGGGGGGTGGGAGGGAGGGCAGGGTGGGTGATGGGTATTGAGGAGGGCACCTTTTGGGATGAGCACTGGGTGTTGTATGGAAACCAATTTGACAGTAAATTTCATATATTAAAAAAATTAAAAAAAAAAAAAAAAGTATCTTGTTACAGGTGACAATTGGGAGTCTTTTAGCTTTTGTTTTAATCAGAAAAATCAGTATCTGTAATTATACTGAGCATTCCCTTATTACACCCCCATTAAAAGACTGCATTCTTGGCTAAATCGTGTGCAGCAAAAGGCACTGTAATAGGGAAGGGGTGGGGGCAGGGGCGGGGGGGGGGGGGGGGGAGACACAGCATGGGTGCAATCTATCCACTAAGCTTGGCCCTAGAATCTTTAGATTCGCTAACGAAGGCTTATAGTAAGTCTCAAAAATAACCAGAGATTAGTAACTTAGCTAGTTTAAGCTGTCAAAAGATAAAGGATGTCAAGGGCAACAGGCAGGCATTCAGAGTTTTCCATTAGATATTTACTAACTGTCTCTCAAAAATTATATTTCTTTATAATGCTATTATTTCAAATATGAATGATTTAAAAATCTATACAAATGTTCCTCAGAAGGCATGTCTACCTTTTCAAGTCATGTCCATTTTAATCACTTTTAAAGTGTTTATGTGGTTCTTAAACTATGCCCCCAAGGATTACTGGTTAGAGTTTCTCAATCGGGACCAAGATATTCATTCATTCTGCTAATATCATACATAGCAGTCTTTTACTAATTCACAGAAAATAAGTTAATAAATAAAACATTCTCAATGTAAAGGAATTTGCACGTATTTTTTTCCCTTAAATTTATGGCACTACTTAATGCTCTTCCTAAAGAATCCTAGAGAAAGATAAGGGAACCGAAAACAAATTTTATTGGGAAAAAAATAAGGACCAGCCCATCACGCTTAGTCCAGCATCTTTTTTGTTTCCATTCACGCGTGCGATTGGAGTTGTGTGTTTTCTATTGCAAAGTTTTAAAGCAATCCAAAGAGCACAGCTAGGAGACCATACACTACCTACACTAGCCCTAAAGGGGCTCCCCTTCTCCACACTGATGCGCTATGGACACCATGGTAAGGCACAGAGAATACTGGTGTTTACTGGGAAAAGCACCGCTCTGGGAATCAAATAACCGGAGGTAAACCTTGGATCTCAGTTTCCTCATCTCTAAAGTGGAGAGGATATTTGTCCTGCCTACTTCACAGAAGGCTAAAAGGACCACGCATTTTAAAGAGCAGTGTAAACTGGGAAGTGCTACACAAATATAAGACATCATTAATACTATTATTATTAATTTAAAACTTCATTAAAAACAAACCAGAAAACCAGTAATTCTCTCGACCTCTTTCTGAATAGCTGTCCAAAAAGCCCTTTACTCCCTGATAGGCTGGCAGTTAGCACTAAAATGATGTTTCTCTTCAAGCATATCAAGCTCACAATCTAATCATTAATAATTGCAAAGATGCTCAGTCTTTCTCAGTCTCTAGATTGGACCTAGACTAAATCTTACATTTCTAATTTATAACCACACTCATGATTTAAAATGTCCATTGAGTCATATCTCAGTATCTGAAATTCTGAATTAGAGAATTTTACTGACCCCTTATGTTCATTTGTCCATGGGGGTTTCTTTCCCAAATAATTCAAAACTAGATGAGTGCCTTTCATTTATATGAAGTACTTATCCCCTTTTCCACATTCATAGAAAGAATTCCATGAAGATACTTTCCTTGCACATAAAATTACATCAAAAACTTAAGAGATAAAATGAACTTTTATATACCAATGATCTCCATTCCAATCCCTGTAGTCAAAAAAAAAAAAAAAAAAAAAAAAAAAAACAACCCCAATAACAATTACCAAATATCACAAAGAAGTCTACAATTAGGAAGAAAATTGTTCTATACCACAGACTCTTTCCTAGCATGAAGGTGATTTCTTGAGCAACTGAGACTCAAACCCTCCTCCCAAAAAAAATTAAAAAGAAAGAAAAAAAGGAGACAGAGACACAGATCGAGCATGAAGAAACATGATAATTCAAAAGCCTGACATGACTTTATTAAAATCCATTGATAAAAGAAAGACTACGAAGCACCCCTTCTATATGCTCTTTGTCATCAAAGAATACCGTTACACAAACCAGAAATTCCCAAGCTACTTGAGTCCTTCTTCTCCTTCTTTTCTATCCCTAAACATTTCTAGAATTCTGTCACTTCCCTCCATCCACACAGCCATGATCGCCACTCACTGGGGTTACTGTGATCGCCTTAAACAGGTCTCCCTGCTTCCAGTCCCATCCTTTCCAATTCACTGTTCACAGAGCAGCCAGTGATTTTTCTTAAGCCAGAAACCTGATCATGTCTGATCCTTCAATTAGAATAACTCAGCAGGGGGGCGCCTGGGTGGCTCGGTCGGTTAAGCGTCCGACTTCAGCTCAGGTCACAATCTCGCAGTCTGTGAGTTCGAGCCCCGCGTCGGGCTCTGGGCTGATGGCTCAGAGCCTGGAGCCTGCTTCCGATTCTGTGTCTCCCTCTCCCTCTGCCCCTCCCCCGTTCGTGCTCTGTCTCTCTCTGTCTCAAAAATAAATAAACTTAAAAAAAAAAAGAATAACTCAGCAGGAAATAAGTCCTAAATCCATAATGTGGTTTACAAAACCTTCCAAGTCTAAGCCATGCAAATGGCTTCAGTGTCATCTCTCAACCCTAGCTGGTCCCTCACACTCTGAACCTGCTAACCTTACTGAACTCCTTAAAATTCCCTGCACAGGTCATATTTTCTCTCTGCCTCTGGGCTGTAGAAATAACAGAGCAGCTAAAAGAAATAAGGCTTATTTCTCTCACTTAACAAGGCCACAAGTAAGCGAGAGACGGGTGAACATCTCATTGCTTTCAGAGCCAGTGAATCTGTTATTCTTTAGGCCTCTCTCTCCTTCAAGGTCCCAGACGGAAGCCACAGACACTACATTCATATTCTAGGCACAAGGAAAGTAGGAAGAGAAACTAGAAAATGGGGTGGGACTAGGAAAAATAATAACAGTAGCCAAGAGCATGTTTACTTTGGGTTAAACACTGTTCTAAGTGTTTTATTTATACTCATTTACTTCATTTAAATCTTTGAGGTAGCTATTCTATTCTATTCTTCGCTGTGCAGGTATAACTTGCCCAAGGTCCCGTGACTAGTAAGTGGGAGATCTAGGACTCAAACTCAGAGTCCCTGTGCTTTAACTAGACCCACTCAGCCTCCTCCAAACAAACAAAACTAGCCTGTCAAGGATCTGCTATGAGGGAGCTCTCTCTCCAGCCTCGGGTTATAAAGTCCACCACTCTGAACACGGACACTAACTCATGCATCGCTGCTGAGACGCGGCAGTCACACGAGCCTGGCATCACCTCCTGCCACAGAGTGTTGGCGTTGTGCATGAAGCCCGGGACCAGTTACACATAAGCACACTAATAAAAAAAAGTGCAACACAAGCAAGAAGACAACTGCCTTCCCTATTTTATTTTTTTGACAATATCTTGTCACAGGAGATGCTGAACAAAACGAAAAAAGAAAAAATTTCTAAACTTGAATCCAAAATGCTAATTAGAAGAAGGTACTTGTTATTCATGAGATTCTCATCTCAAGTTTAAAAAGTCAAAATGAGAGAGGCGGTTTATCCACATTAAACACACACACACGCACACACACACACACGCACACACACACACACACACACTGCTTTGACTCACAGACCCCTGTAACAGAGCTGTGAATTTGCCGTTTTCCTGCTGGCAGACTTTTTTTAATAGAGAGGAGCAAAGCTTCTGCTCATTTTCCCTCTCTTGGGTCACCACAAGTTCACATCAATGTCTCAGAACTTAAGCCTCAGAAGAAAGAATGGCAGCAGTACTCCAGCTCAAGTCAGCTCCAACCTTGACTGTACCTCCTATTTGCCGTGTGGCCTGAGTCTCAGCTTCCTAATCTGTAAAAGAAGGAAAAGGCCCACTTGGTGGAGTTGTGGTGGAAATTAGAAAAGATAATCATGAAGTTCAAGCACAGCATAGCACTCAAGACAACATTATCATCATTCTCCAGGCAGTTGAGGGTTCACAGTTGCTTACTTTCCAGTTACTGGGATTCTTTTTTTTTTCATGTTTACTAATTTTTGAGAGACAGAGAGACAGCATGAATGGGGGTGGTGGGCAGAGAGAGAGGGAGACCCAGAATCCAAAGCAGGCTCCAGGCTCTGAGCTGTCAGCACAGAGCCCGACGCGGGGCTTGAACCCATGGGCTCCGAGATCATGACCTGAGTTGAAGTCAGATGCTTAACCGACTGAGCCACCAGGTGCCCCGAGCTACTGATATTCTAGTGGGTGTGGAAGCAAACATCACATGGAAAGCAAATCTCACTCACATGTTGCTCACCACCAATGAATGAGACCGGCACAGCTGGGACCTGCCAACAAGGAAACCATTTGTTGGGTTTCTTTTGGTTTGGTTTGCTTTGGTTTGGGGGTTTTTAGCTCACATGTTCTTTACTATTTTAGCACTTGGGAAAGGGATACATTTAAAAAATGAAACTAATCAATTCAAATAAGAAATGATATATATATGTGGGAAAGTATTACGTTGTATCTGGAAGGAACTGTTGAGAAATGACTCATATCACTGCCTCTGGCTAGGGCACTGAGGGACTAGGACCACAAAGGAGGAATACAAAGGAGACCTTCAGCATTTGTAACCTGTGTATCTGTTGACAGTTCAAAATAAGTAAAATGTGAGATATTAAATCAACACTGAATAAAGTCCTATGTATCATTTAAGGTCCAGCTCAACTTCCACCTTCACTCAACCAAACGTTTGAGAGCCAAGCCTGTGACCTAGAAGGCCTCTACTGACCTCGTGGCTCTTCCTGCTGGCCTCCCCTTTCTCTGAATGTCCATTCTTCTCATCTCCATCATTTAGCTCCCAATTACATCTCATATACTTATTATCTGGTTCAAGAAAGTCAGGCATAAACTCATACTAAGTGGTGTAAAACTGAGAACTTTTCCCCTAAGGTCAGGAACAAGACAAAGATGTCCACACTCACTGTTATTCAACATAGTACTGGAAGTCCTAGCCACAGCAATCAGACAAATAAAAGGCATCCAAATTGGTAAGCAAGAAGTAAAACTCTCACTATTTGCGGATGACATGATACTATGCATAAAAAACCCTAAAGATTCCACCTGGCTGTGGATGCTAGAACTGATATATGAATTCAGTAAGGTCACAGGATACAAAATCAATGTACAGAAATCTGTTGCATTTATATACCCTAATAATGAAAGAGCAGAAAGTAAAATTAAGAAAATAATCCCATTTAAAATTACACCAAAAACAACAAAATATCTAGGAATAAACTTAACCAAATAGGTTAAGTACTCTGAGAACTATAAAACACTGATAAAAGAAATTCAAGATGACACAAAGAAATGGAAAGACATTCCACGCTCATGAGTTAGAGCTAATATTGTTAAAATGTCTACACTACCCAAAACAAACTGCAGATTTAATGCAACCCCTATCGCAATACCAACAGCATTTTTCACAGAACTAGAACAAACAATCCTAAAATTTATACGGAAGCACAAAAGGCCTCAGATAGCCAAAGCTATCTTGAAAAAACAAAAGAAAACAAAACAAAACTGGAGGTAGGTATCACAATTCCAAATTTCAAGTTATATTACAAAGCAGTAATAATTAAAATAGTATGGTGCCGGCATAAAAATAGACACACAGATCAACAGAATAGAACAGAAAACTCAGAAACAATGATATGGTCAATTAATCCTTAACAAAGGAGGAATGAATACACAAGGAAAAAAGACAGTATCTTCAACAAATGGTGCTGGGAAAACTGGACAAGTACATGCAAAAGAATGAAACTGGACCACTTTCTTTCACCATACACAAAAATAAACTCAAAATGGATTCAATACCTAAGTGTGAGACCCGAAACCATAAAAATCCTTGAAGAGAGATAGGCAGTAATCTTTCTGACATCAGCCACAGCAACATTTTTCTAGACATGTCTCCTGAGGCAAGGGAAATAAAAGCAAAAATGCAGTAGTGGAGCTACACCAGCATAAAAAGTTTCTTAGCAGCAAAGGAAACAATCAACAAAACTGAAAGGCAACCTACTGAATGGGAGAAGATATTTTCAAACAACATATCCAATAAAGGGTTAGTATCCAAAATGTATAAAGAATGGATACAACTCAATACCCCAAAAAAACAAATAATCCAATGTAAAAATGGGCAGAAGACACAAATAGTTATTTCCCCAAAGAAGACATACAGACACATGAAAAGATGCTCAACATCACTCATCACCAGGGATATGCAAATAAAAACTACATGAGATATCATCTCATACCTGTCAGAATGGCTAAAATAAAAAACACAAGGAACAACAGGTGTTGGTGAGGATGTGAAGAAAAAGGAGCTCTATCACACTGTTAGTAGGAATGCACACTGGTGCAGCCATCATGGAAAACAGTATGGAGATTCCTCAAAAAATTAAAACTAGAACTACCCTATGATCCAATAATCACACTACTGAGTATTTACCAAAAAAATACAAAAAGCACTAATTAAAAGGGACACATGTACCCCTATGCTTACTGCAGCATTATTTACAATAGGCAAACTATGGAAGCAACCCAAGTGCCCACTAATAGATGAGTGGATAAAGAATGTATGTATGTACACACACACACACACACACACACACACACCCCTACACACAATGGAATATTATGCAGCCATAAAAAAGAATAAAATCTTGCCATTTGCAACAACATGGATAGAGCTAGAGTGTATAATGTTAAATGAAATTAAGTCAGTCAGAGAAAGACAAATACCATATGATCTCACTCATATGTGGAATTTAAGAAACGAAACAAATGAGCAAAAGAAATAAACGAAACACAAACCAAGAAACAGACTCTTAAGTTTAGAGAACAAACTGATAGTTACCAGAGGGGAGATGGGTGAAATAGGTGATGAAGATTAAAGAGTAGACTTACCATGATGAAATAAAATAAAGTAAAATAAAATAAAATGAAAAAAAAAAGATAATTGAATGGAAATGTGCATAGGTCTTGACCCATGCCCAGATGCATCATTCTGGAATCACTGAGTGCAAACCCCAAAATAGGAGAGCCACAGACTCTCACCTGACTGGCTCCTGTGGGGGAAGGAAGGAAGGAAGGAAGGAAGGAAGGAAGGAAGGCAGGCAAGTACGCAGGCAGGCATAGTTCTCCAATAGACTGCAAATCCCTTAAAAGCAAGGAACAAGCCTTCTTCTTTATTGCTCTCAGCCTTAACCCAGAAATTACAGCAATAAATATTTATTAATGGCTTGCCTAACATAAGCCAGAGAGTAGTAGTTACAACTGATCACACCATCTTCAAATTTCTTTATTCAGTTATATATCATGATGGAACCCAGAAGAGGCAGACTATCACTTCAAAGACTATGAGTCCTTTCTTGAGCTAAAAAAAAAAAAAAAAAGCTTCAAGTTATTAACCTTTTCAAATTTATTTTAAGCTTATTGGTCTTTTACTTTCTGCTGAGTTGGATCTTTGTTCTAGGTTTTTATTGCAGTAGGGTAGTGCTTCCTTTAATATTAGGAAGAAACAGCACAGAAGATGGAAGGAAAGCAAAGCTCATCCTCCAAAAAGACACTGTAATTTTCTGAGTTCACAGTATTTACCTGCCACTCCTTTATATGAAAATGCGACAGAATTTTTCTGAAAATCAACAAGAAATACATCAGGACCCAAAGCATACTGAGCAACAGAGAATTAAAATTGGGGAAATTACTGAGAATTTTTCCTCTGTTCCTATTTGTCACAAAATGGAACTAGTGCTCTTAAGCCCAATTTGGTCCCATAGTGAATTTTGCTGAAAATATGCAAGTCCACACTAGGCGATACAACCCGACAGTGTGGTAATGGAGGCATGAACCTGAAGAGTTGTAGCAAGTCAAGGCGTGTCATAAGAGCTATGTCCTACAGGAGCAGATGGAGTTGCCAGAGGACAAAGGGAAGGGGATCACAATCCAGGCCAACTTCCCTCTCCCTGCCCCACCAAACCTGCCCTTCCTTCACTGCCCCGACTCAATTAACAGCCACTCCACCAACCCAACTGTTCGGGCCCCAAACTAGGAGTGGCCCCAAACTAGGCGTGGCCCCTTGACCTCTCTCATAGCCCCACACCCCACTTCCTGAAAGTAACCACTTCTCACAGTCACCTCCCATGCTGCCTTAGTTCAAGCCACCATCATCTCTTGCCCAGGACATGACTAGAACCCCCTGAGTCATCTCCCTGATGACACCCTTCATCTCTTTCCTCCCTTCACACTACACACAACCCCAAAGTGATCTTTTAAAGAATGACAACCTGATGATACCACTCTCCTCCACACACTCTCCAGGACAATCGGAATAAATCCAAACTCACGTTAGAGTTGACCGGGGAGTTTTTTTTTAAAAAAATGCTGATGGCTGAACCTCACCACATAGATTCTGAGCCAGCTGCGGGACCGCAACTGTGCAGCCAGGGTTAACACGCTGCCGACCTGCCCCATCTCATCTCCCGCCGCTTCTCACCTCGCTCCCTGAACCCCAAACACAGCAGCCTCCTCTCCCTTTCTCATACGCCCGGCTCAGCCTTATAGCCTCTGCACCGCAGGCCCATCTGTTGGGACCAATCTTCCTCTTGCTCATTACTTAGTTTTCAGCTCAACTGTCCTTGGGGGGGCCTTCCCGACCCTGGCAAAAGCCACCCATCACAGTGCACGGTATCCCCACATCCTCACTAAAGACACCAGGAGAAAACAGCAAGTCACATGGAAAGTAGGGAGCCCCCTCACACTCACCCCAGATAAACAGCACCTGCAACAGGGCTGGTGCTCAGTGGATGCTTGCTGAATTAATGAATAAACAAACAAACCACCCAAGACATGGATGCTCAAATGTAAGTTCCTACTGAGGAGCCACCAACCTACATCTGGGCTCTGGTTCGACCCGCTGTGAGTGGTGAGATATTAAGGGCTAGAAACTATGGAGTAGAGGAAAGTCTATAGACTCTCAGACATCTCATGTTTTAAAAACAGACAGTGAGAACTGCTAGTCTTAGGTTAATTTCTCTACAAACGTGAGAACTAGAAGACTTCTCACAGCAAATAAAAAATGCCTAAACAAGTAATCTTCTAGATATATTAGCCAAACTCCTAAAAGTGTGGCCTGGTATCCAAGACCTTCTATTATAAGGCAGAAAGGTCCACTCTCCTTCCCTTACATGCACTCTCCCCTCCAGTCATATTAAGTTGGCCCTTTTCCAAACTCACCTGACGCCTCTCACCCTCCATACCTTCATCATCCTACCTCTGGCTCTAGAAATTCCCTTCTCTCCAAATCTCCATTTGTCCAAACTCCAACCATTCTTACAAGTCCATATAAAATATCATGTCCACAACATACTTCTCAATCACCTAAGTCCTCAATACTCCATTTTGTCCTTTGTAGTATAGATCATATTGTGGTTTCCATGCTTCCACTCTGGCCCCCTAAAATATATTCTCTATACATCAAACAGATTGGACTTTAAAAGACAAACTCCCACCAAGCACTCTCTTTCGGCGGCTCTCCAGTGTACCTACAACCCCAACTCCTTATGGCGCCAGGCCCACCTCCCTCTTGGATCTCATCTTGGACACTCCTGCCTTGCTCACTCCAGCCATCTTGACTGTTGCCAGTTCTGCAGAGGGGCCCGTTCTTCCCCTCAGGGCACTTTCCCCTTTGTATTTACTTCTCCCTCTGACCAGGACACTCCTCTTGGCTCTCCCCAAGACCAGCTTCCTCTCATCCTTCAGACGTCTCCTGAAATAGCCCTCCTCAAGGAGCCTGCCCAGTCCTCCCTAGGAAGGCAACTTCCCCCCTTCGCTGTCTGTCACTGCAAAGAGTATTTGTTTCCTTCACAGCCCTTTGTACAACCTGTAACTCTTTACTATTTACGGGCTTGTTTCCTGTCTCTCCATTAGCATATAAGCTTCTAGGAGATGGTGATCATGCATATATTGTCACCACTATTACACTGTTCTCTCAGTTCCTGGCAGGCAGGATGCCTGGTATATGGGGGGTGGGGGAGGGGTGTCAATGAATGAATGAATGAACAATGAATGCAAAAAAAAATCATGCCTGTTAGCCTCCACAAGTAGATGAAGTCATTTTTCTCAGAACCACCACAGAACTTCGTTTTCTATCTCTCGAGTAGAATTATTCTCACTGAGTACCTCGTACAGTTATTTGTGTGTGAATTTGTTATCAACCAAGCTAGATTTGTTCTTAATCGTCTTTGTTTTCACCACAGCACCATCCATATTAAGCTCAAAAAAGAAGGATAAAAGGAAGATCAGGAGAGAGGAAACGAGGAAGAAGAGAGAAAACAAAGGAGAGGATGAAAGGGAAGGAAATCAGAAATCATAAGAAAGAGATAAGGAAGGAAGGAAGGAAGGAAGGAAGGAAGGAAGGAAGGAAGGAAGGAAGGGATGATAGGGAACACAAACATAACACATAGATTAGTAAGGTGATGGTTTGCTTCTAACTGTAATTTTTTGGCCAACATTTCTATATTTTTCCCTAGCCTCTTTTCTACCTTCTTTCCATTTCAACTGAACATCCTCCCATACCCTTGTGCTGCTTTCACCCTGGGGCCTAGATGGACGAGCAACTATCATTCTCCACTTCTTTCTTGGGGGGGGGGGGGGTACTGTTAGCCGGTTATATCCACAATCAGCACACTGACCTTGCAAGGCCAACAAGGGT
This sequence comes from Panthera leo, assembly GCF_018350215.1. Lineage (NCBI taxonomy): Eukaryota > Metazoa > Chordata > Mammalia > Carnivora > Felidae > Panthera > Panthera leo. The sequence goes on along the minus strand of NC_056685.1, from coordinate 114,654,256 downwards.
GGCTGCCACTCCCAGCATCCGGCATCTGGGGGAGTAACTAACAAGGCAGTCTGCTCCAGGTCAAAGTTTATTTTGAAAAGAGTAGACTACCAACAATTTCCATTCCTGGAAACCAAATGAACAGTCTTCGTTGTTCTCACATTTTCCTTTGGCCACTTCTTTCTATCTGCGTGGAGTCGAGCTGCGTGTTTTCCTGTACTTCCTGTTGTTTGTTTTTCTGGGATCAGACGGAGGGAGGGTGTCTGTGACTGTATCGTACCAAAGGGATTTTTCAGTAGGTTCATAAAAGAGAAAATCATGGTTAACAAGTTCCTTCCTTGGCTATAGTAAAAGAGGTGGTGATGAGGCGAGCAGCGAGGCGGAGGAAAAGGAAGAACGAGATGAAGAAAGGCTCTCAGTGGGCAAAGTGCAAGCTAAGCTGGAAACAGAAATGATTTCAAAACAGCCAAACAGTATTCTCTGGTGACTAACATGAAAGATGAAGAGCTTCAGAAAGCAAATAGTGGAGTTAGTTTTTCATCTAAAGAACCCAAGAGGAATTTTTCCCTTTATCAAGTACCTAAGCAAAGAAATATGGAAGATGTTTGTAAATGTTCAGAAAAGCTAGGTAAAGGTTCTATTGTTATTCCTTCATCTATGCAATTCTGTTTAACTGTAAAAGATTTTTTCTCTTCTTGTGCAATACTCCCCATTCCCTGTGCCCCCCCCCCCAACTCCTAGGCAAGATTATATCAACAATTATTATTTCTTTGGTTTTTTTCCATTCCAGTTACATCATGTGCAGTAAAAGTAAACATACTTATAACACTGCATGTTGTGTAACACAATACAGTTCTGCATTTTGCTAGTCCTCAAAACTTAAAAAGTAATAAACACTCTGCACTCCCATAAAATTAAATGCCTTGGTATTTCAAGTTCTTAGTATAATGTTTCTTAGCCCTTGCATTCCCAGAAACCTGTAAGGATAGCTCAGAAGAAACAACTATAAAAGCACAACAAATAATGGCTATAAAACGATTATGAGAACTTATCTGATTTCATAAGAGTGAGCTGTGAACAGTCCCAGCCTAAAGGTTCCATACTTTTCTTTCTTATAATAAAATAGTCTAATAAGATTGGATACTTAAACTGTGTACTTCCAGGATCTTAATGAAGCTTTTGAATATAAATTGATATACAGTGGTATCACATCAAAATCTACCAAATCTAAAATTAATGATAAATCAGGTAAATCAAACTAAAAACAAATCAAACAATTTGAGTAATGCCAAATGTAAAACCCCCAACTGTATCTAAAACTCTGAAACACTGAGGTGATCTTATTTTATTTAGAAATGTCATGAATTATAAAAGAACCACAAAAATTTTAACTAGAAGAAATGAATCAAATTGTAAATTATATTTCTTAGTATCCTGTGAGAGATATTTCAGTCATTGAGTTGAAGATTTGTGTTCACTTCCTGAAAAATTGTGGAGTTTCTAGAAAAGCCTCCCAATTATCTTTCTTTGGTAAATTATATAACAAGAATCGCAAGGGGCAATAAAATCTCATGTTTATTGCTAAACATACATTCTGGCAACTCTTTAGAACCAAATTCTAATTTCTAATCTCAGACACCTGGATTGCTTGCCTACAGGGTAGGGACTGGTCTTCATTCTTCATTCCTTATTGGTAATGCACCTTTCAGAGCAAACCAACCATGGTCCTGACAGTAGCAATGAGGATTAACTGATACACTTGACTCCTTAGCAAACACCAGTGTGGGGTATGAACACACATTACTAAACTCTAATAATAGGAGCAACGTACCATATTATCTGTTCTACCTCAATTACATACTGAGTCCAACCACCCTTTACTACCTGTACCACTTCTGCACCTGCCCAAGTCACCATCTTACCTCACTTGGACAACTTCCACAGCCTCTTGACTGGCCTCTTTGCTCCTTCCTGATCCTCAACAACCCATTTTTCCACTCCAAAGCCAGAAGAACCTTTCAAAACTATCTACTAGAACATGACACTCAGTGCGCCTGGGTGGCTCACTTGGTTATGCGTTCGACTCTTGGTTTCAGATCATGATCTCATGGTTGTGAGATCAAGCCTCACATCAGGCTCCATGCAGGGCATGGGCCCCGCTTGGGATTCATTCTCTCTCTCTCTCTCTCTCTCTCTCTCTCTCTCTCTCTCTCTCTGTCTCTGTCTCTCTCTCTCTCTCTGCCCCTTCCCTGCTTGCATGTGTGTCCATGTGCACATGCTCTCGCACTCTCTCAAAATAAATAAATAAATAAACATTAAAAAAAATCATACTTCCTGCACATTTTCTCTTCCCTTCTTCTTCCTCATCCTTCTTTTCCCGTAGAAACAGTCTGGGTGAACAACATCCTATGGTTGTTTTCTCCTTTTCAGGCTCTGATGAGAATGGGGCTAAGAGAATTGGCCCCTAAAATTGGCACATTCTTAGTAGTGATATTACTGGAGTCATTAACACCTCACTTACCCAGAAGCCACATGTCTGATGAGCCAAACTTTCTAAAACACTACTGGAGAAGAACCAGAAATTATAGAAATGGGAAAGAAGACTCAGAGATATCACAAAGTCCTCACATCAAAGTTCCCTCATATTTGGGTGCCTGGATGGCTCAGTCTGTTGAGCATCTGACTTTGGCTCAGGTCATGATCTCACGGTTCCTAAGCTGGAGCCCCACGATGGGCTCTGTGCTGACAGCTCAGAGCCTGGAGCCTGCTTCGGATTCTGTGTCTCCCTCTCTCTCTGCCCCTCCCCTGCTTGTGCTCTGTCTCTCTGTCTCTGTCTCTCTGTCTCTCTCTCTCTCTCAAAAATAAAAGCTAAAAAAAATTTTTTTTAAAGTTCCCTCATATTTTAGACAAACCTAATAACCCCAGGCATCCCTTTTCCTACATATAACCAGAGAGAATATATTGTTGAGGATGGAGCTCTTGGGGCAGGCACATGGCAGTATCAGAAAGTGAACACTAATAGCCTGCCAGAGAGGAGGAGATAACAAAATTATGAAAAATAAACATGAGAATTTAAAAAACCAAACGATAATATATGGTACTCAGTATAATGGAAAAACTCCACCTGGAGTAAATCCTAAGTGTATCACTATTTACAGCACAGTATTTCCAAAATGATCCTGAAATAACGGGAAGACGTTAGATGGTATTCCAAATATTTTCTTAGGAAGATGGAGAAATGCACAATATGTTTTAGTAAATTTTCCAATAAAATGGTTGCAATGGTTTTAAGAGATGCTGTTTAAAAGGTTCTAATTCATTCATCCCTTAGACGAAAAATTCACTCTTCTGTGACAATGGTAATAACATGAATAAAATATTGACTGGCAAAGAAATTACTCTTGTTTAAGTTGAGTTCTCCTGCCAGTGGCGTGCTTATCTCAAGAGGGCACTCAAGGCTTCTCCCCTGCCGGTGTGCCAGAGGAGGGGGCATCCCAGTACAGATGAACGCCAGGAGGCTATGAGTTCTCAACAGCTTGCAAGCTCCCTGGATACCTGACAAGCTAAGAGGTTGAGGTTCTATGCCTGTCTGGCATGTTTTCATCAGCTTTTCCCCATTGGACTCATTTCCTCTTTGGATTTTCCTCCCTCTTCCATCCTGTATACAGAAGCTGCCTACTACCTGGGAAGACTTAGCCGTTCTGCATTCAAAAAGTATTTATTAAGTACCTATTACAGATCAGGCCTTGTTTTAGATGCTGGGGATACAGCAGTAAACCATGAAGGCCCCACAATGAGTAGCTGATGCCAGCTCTGCCCTAGGCCTTCATTGTCATGTAGGGTACGGGATGAAATTAGGACACAGAGGAGGGACCTTCCAAATCAAAAGGAGATAAAAGCCTGCACAGAGGAAATGCTGGACTTCTCTGAAATGTGGCCTCCTAAGCCCACCACTCTCTTGTGAGGGATAAGGCCACATTCAGGAGCTGTATCCATTTACCATCAGATAGAGTCTTTGTCCTGACTGGTTAGCATACATCTTTTACCCAAGATAAGAAAAGCTACAGACCTTAGTACATGTCTGTGTCCAAATGTTCCATGTCTGCTAACCCACTAATCCACAGGGGACTCTGGCTCTCACAGTCTAAACTCACAGAGTTAATGTGACCAGTCTATTTTTCCTTAAGACTTAACAGGAGATACGGTCTCAGTAGTTGGCAAAAAAAGGTATCAAAATTCCTCAGTGATCACTATCACAATCTAATATCCCTGCCTTTAATGTTAACATGGCTGATATCCTTTTTTTTAAATGTTTATTTATTTTTGAGAGAGAGAGAGACAGACAGACAGACAGAGCGTGAGCAGGGGACGGGCAGAGAGAGAGAGGGAGACACAGAATCTGAAGCAGGCTCCAGGCTCTGAGTTGCCAGCACAGAGCCTGATGCTGGGCTCAAACTCATGAGCTATGAGATCATGACCTGAGCCGAAGTCGGTCACTTAACCAACTGAGCCACCCGGGTGCCCCAACATGGCTGATATCCTTATCTAGCAAGTCTAAATAGAAAGACCTTGAACCCAAAGGACCTCTACATTATGACTTAACTAGATAGTCACCATCCCCAGTCCTTCATGCTAACTATACTTTGGAATGCCACCTGGAAACTGTCAGCAAAAGCCCTGCCTTATCCTCCCCTGTAGTTCAGTGGGAATAAGGGCCTAGGAAAAGTTATGGCCCACACTTAGCAAGTAAAGATGCTTTCAAGAGTTCCTCAGCATAGGGCAAGCAGTTACTTGCCTGTTCCTCTCCTGCAACCTTCTGAAGGCAAAACTATCCCCCACTTCCTGCTTTTTCACTACCTTCTCCAGAGTCAGGTGCCTACGTGCACTCTACTGTTGTCAGACAGTCAGAAGTTCCTGCTTTGTTGCTATACCTCTTTGGATAGAACTTCTGAGATTAATAGTAACCATAGTTTTTATACAAATATACAAAATGATTCTGTTATCAGTGGAAACTGAGAACAGCAACTCGATATAGGTATACTTTATAAAAAAAAAAAAGAAAACAAGCTTTTTTGTTAATTTGTGGGTAAAAGGATCTCAGTTTTAGGTTTTAAAACGTCAAGCCTTAAAAAACTGTTTTAAAACACAGAAGTCTTTTTGTGATAGCCAGCCTGCAAAACGACCCAATAATTCTTGCCTCCTAGTATTTACACCCCTTTGTAACCCTCCCACCCCACCCTACTCAGGGTGAACTGTGTAACCAATAAGATATTCCTGAAACAACAGAGGAGTGTGACTTCCAAGAGTAAGCCATAAAAAAACATTCTGGCTTTCACCTTGCTCTGTAAGACTATTCGCTCTGGGGGAGGCTGGCCTCCAGGCTGTGAGGATACTCAAGCAGCTCAGGAAGGAGCTCAGATGGGAAGGAAGGAAGACCTGCCAACACCCAGCCCCATGTGAGTTGTGTGTCAGTAAGCCCATTGACAGTGATAGCATGGGCAAGAAAGGCATCCCCTGGGCCCAATTACTTGTGGTGAGCCCTGATCGAAGCCAACGTTCTGGCTGGACCAGCCCTTGTGGTTCTCATGACTGCAGGATACACACTTCCGCAAACTATCAGGGAACTTCGAAGAATAAGATTCTTTACTCACAAGCCCTGGAGGATATCTGACACACCCAATGGCCACACACCAAGATGGCAGGTAGAGAGGAAGGAAGAAGAGCCTGAGGCTCTGCCTTTATCGGGTCTAAGGGCTGGGTGCCTAGGAGTTCATGGCTTCACTCCTTATTGGCAAATTTAAAGCATTAAGGCATGAGAAGGGAGAAGCAGAGTCACCCAAGTGGTCAGCTATCCAGGTTACCAGGGGCTTTCTAAAATGGGAATTTCATGGATGGGGGCAGCCTGGTTCCTTATCTAGTTGTTTTGCTAGTAGCTGTGTTACACAGCTAGAAATACATTTATTCAAGATGGATGTCTTTGAAGTAAATGCCTCAGCAATGAAAAACATAATGCCAGGCACTTACATTACAATTAAAAAGCCTAATGCTGGACACTTACGCTACATGAGTGGACCATCTGGGAAGTGTATTCTCCAGAAGCGTGCCAGCCTTCACATCACTCAAGTCCCAGTTGACATATTGAGATGTCATGAGAGATCCCAAGCCAGAGCTTCAGCTAAGGCCCTTCTAAATCCCTGACTAAAAGAAAATGTGTGAGATAATAAACGCTTACTGTTAGCTGCTGCTAAATTTGGGGGTAATTTGTTATGCAGCAACAGATAACTAATATAAAACTTTATACTGTGAAGTTTCCAGCTGACAAATGAACCATTCGATGTTAACTATCCATTCATACCAGATCCAGCTACTACATACATTTGAATAAACAATACACATACACCTGTAGTCAACAGCAGGAACTCAAAAGTCAGACTAATTGGGTTCAAAGGTATGTTCTACACTGTGTGACCCGAGACAAGTTATTCATCTGTCCAGTCTTATAAAATGGGGATGATAATAACAGTACCTGTCTCATAAGATTGTTGTGAGTAATCCTAGTAAAGAACTATGTCAGGAATGTAGTAAGTGCTCAATAAATGCTACTTACTATGATTATGAGTAAATGAAGTTATTCTTTTTAAAAGCGTAAAAATGACAGTAGAATGAATTGGGAAAACACATTCACTTGGCTGCTGATTCTTTTTTTGGCTTCTGCAACATATAGGAAAGGGGGGAAAAGGAGCCAAGAGACCAGAGAAGGCAAACAAGATTTGGATTAATAAGCCTTAATCACATCTAACCAGGGAAAAGGAGGGTGACCATATAGTTTGCCATAAAAACAGGGATAACTCTGAGAGTGAAAAGGAACCCTACTGAGAATGATATTGGTATAAAATAGGACAGTCCCTAACAAAGCAGGTACATAAACATCCTTAAGTGACTACAGTGTGGGAAATAAAACAAAAACTGTTGAAGATGAGAATAAAGCTCTGGAAAGGAGATTCAAATTCCAGAGCTATCCTGAGAGGAACATTCAAAAGTAAAACTTAGAGCCAAGCATGTAAATAAATCATTATGCTAGAGCCTTGACTGAGATCAGTTCTAAGATTCCTTTGAGCAGCGATGGAGAAGTTAAGAGTTTACCAAAAGGTACCAAATAAATGTTTTATGCCCTTAGTTTTTCTCTCACTGTATCATATGTTCAAATAAAGAGTCAATCTTCCTTAGGTTTTTAGTGGGGCAGAACACATACTAATGTAGGTTTCAGTTAATAGCGACTTTAAGTGAACTTCCAGTTTAGACAAAGAGGACAGGAAAACAGCATCAGGTCCTGACAGCTTGCCTTCATTGTCAGTAAAGAACCCTTGAGGAAATAAACACTAAGCATGCTGAACTTCCAAATGCAACTGGAAGTGACTTCCTATGCTTTGGGTCTAGCAATTCTTTATGGTAAACAATTCAGAATCTACTTTTTCCTATAATTATGTTCATGCTCTTTTTTTTTTTTTTTAAAGCAAAAAAAGCAAGACTATATTTGGGGAAAGACTCTCAAGCTTACTTATTTATTTTGCTACCATATAAGAAAGAGTATGGTAAATACAGGCCCATTCCCAGGGTCAGTTCAATGAGAGCTCTCCCTGAGACTGGCTAAAATTAAGATTATTTACATTGAACTTGAACAGGGGCAGATGCCCTCAGAGAACCTCTTAAAGTACAGCTTTTCTGGAAGCAAAATTTTTAACTATGTATCACACTAGAATTCCCCTTATTGTGACATCTATAATGTTTCTATTCAGAAGTTATGTGGTAACATATAATTAGGTAATTTGGATAATGACATGTACGTTCAGGTCTCAGGACTTTACTGAATGTGAATGTCAAAATATATTTTTTAAAAGGCTAAAAATACAGTCGACATACAAATATGTAGTGAGCACATGTCAAAGACCTATGTAACTTATTAATGGGGAAAACAGCAAGGTGTTAAAAAAAATTGTTATAGCAAAAAAAAATAGTTATAGTGAATTAAAAAAAAAACTGAAACAAGATTGCTAAATTACATACAAAACCAGCTAATGTTCTATAGGTCAATAAAACTTAACCCTCAGTTTATCTCTTCTACCTGACAAAAATCATTTGCATCACAACAATTTTCTGTAAGTTAACTTCTAACTTTAATAGAGTCCGGGTACTAATTAATAGCAGTTAATACATAAAACAAAGTTACATTGTCTAGAGAATGAGATGACCCACAAAGTTACATTCTCTAGAGAATGTCCGATGACCCTTAGGTCTTACTGTAGAATGCTCTAGTACGATTTTAAAAGGTTATTACTTTTGTCTTATTAACTTATTACCAAGTTTCAGAACATTTTGCTTAAACTGAACAAACTCCTGATTCAGTTGTCCATTATGATAACAACTATACTTTTTTCCCTGAAAACCCACCTAATTAAAAAGCCAGAACAGAGGCTAGATCTGAGGTTCGGGTGTCAAACTTATACCCCGAAGTTCCTTTCCACATTGTACTTACCTCCCATTATCAGGGTCCTATGCCAAACAATGACAGTTAGTCCTTAAGTGGCCCCACTTAGACAACAGCCCGTTTAAGGGCATAAATATGACATATTCTTGTTCATGTTCACCACAAAAGCCCAGATCTTGCTATTTTTTCATTTACATAACAAAACTTTACTGAGAACCTACTATGTACAAGGAGCGGTACCAGGTCTGTTGTTTTTTTTTTTTTTACACTGAACCAAATTCTGTATAAGAAATCAGCATAGCCAAGGGGCGCCTGGGTGGCTCAGTTGGTTAAGCATCCGACTTCAGCTCAAGTCACGATCTCACGGTCCGTGAGTTCGAGCCCCGCGTCGGGCTCTGGGCTGATGGCTCAGAGCCTGGAGCCTGCTTCCGATTCTGTGTCTCCCTCTCTCTCTGCCCCTCCCCCGTTCATGCTCTGTCTCTCTCTGTCTCAAAAATAAATAAACGTTAAAAAAAAATTTTTTTTTAAAGAAATCAGCATAGCCAAAAGAGAATGCCCCAAAGGTCCCAAAAGAAATGGACAAACACAAAAAAATCTATCATAAGTATAAAACCAAGGGAGGAGAAGAGGAAGGATTAAAAGAGAAAACATGTCAATGCTGGCAGCAAAGGATGGGTGTGCTGGACGATAAGTGGACAACAGACAAAATCCCCAGTAGGAATAAAAACAACAGCAACGACAGGTAATAGGAGAACTGCTCAATATTACAGAAGTAATTGCTCATGCATTCTTTCACCAAAAAGCAATTTAATGACGATCGTTAATTGGATTTGAAGAGAAAATATAAAAAATAAAAGAGGGGCAAATGACATCAAATAATTTACATTTGAGTTAAAAACAAGGGAAATACTGGAATATTGCCAAAAGAGCTTAACCCTGCCAGTTTTTAATGTTACATGATGTCCCACTGAGAGGCAAAGTGGACTCATGCAAACCATATTCCTTCCTTGCTTAAAAACCTTCAGGAGCTTCTTGTTCTTCAAATGAAATCCATATTCTGGTTCAGAGCTTACAAGGCTCAGCAAGGTCTGGCCCACCTGCCTTTCCCTCCATCCCTGATCCTCTCTCCCCTTTGGTCATGAAGCTCCAACATGGCTTCTGAAGACCCTAGGAAGAACCAAGCTCCTCCCCATCTTAGGTCTTTCAAACTTGCTGGCTCTCTATCTAGGATTCTCCTGACATGGCTAACTAACTCTGCCCATCCTTTGGAACCCAACTTCAATACCACTTCCTCAGAGAGACCTTTCCTAACCACCCCAACTCAAGGAGCCCCCATCTGCCTGCATCTTACTATTTGCTAACTTAGTACACTCACTTGTTTCCATGACAGCAGGGATCTTGTGTACGTCACTAACCATTACATCCCCAGAACGGTACCTAAGCACTTAATATTATTGAAAGAATGCATGTGGTCAATATGAAGAACTAGATTACCACCCAACAGGTCCCACATCAGAGCCCTAGAATAGGTAGATTCTATTCCCTAGAATAGGTAATGCAACTTCTTGTCGCTTCTTGGAAGTCCTCCTGCTACTCCTACTAGGCCCCAGCCCATGAAGCAATATCAGCCCTCATGGCTGCCAACAGCTTCAGATAAGCCCCAGAGACATTTGGTTCCATCCTAACTCTCAGAAGGGCACACAGATTATTCCTTCTTCCAGAAGCTTCCGAGTCTGAAGGGTTACCAAGCCAGGATCAGGCTCTAAAGAGAGACTGGACACCCTGGTCAGGCCAGATACAAATGCTCACACTGTGGGGCCTTCACACCTCTGCAGACCACTTCTCCATCAGTTGAGAAGAGTCTTCCCTCCCCGTTTCTAGATACACTGCAACTCCACCCAGGCGCTGGTTCCCTGCACCTCAGCCAAAGTCGGGAGAGAATTACTGGAAGGTATGTGAGGGGACAACAATGCTGGTAGATACTACTATTTATTGAACACTCATTCTGTGTGAGGCACTTTCACATAACAACATCACACTGACCTCAGAATCTAGAATTTTCTCAACCACCCTGGGAAGCAGATCAGATTTTTTTTTTTCCCATTTTGTCAACTGAATAAACCATCTAAGGTCACATTGCTAGAGGGGAGGAGAGGCAAGATCTAGACTTAGGTATAACTACCTTTAAAAGCTACATTATTTCTGGCACCATCTGATGTCTTTACAGGCAGTTGTGGGGAAAGGATGGGAGTAGAGGGGAGGGGAAATGCCATCCTGACATCACTGCCCTGCTCCCCACCCTAACATTAGGAGGGAAGGAAATCTGGGGGGAGAAGGTAGAGTAATGAATAGTAAGAAGAAAGAAAGAAAACCTCCCACCTCGGCTCTCCCCACTCTCCCCTGACGCTTCTTACCAGCCCCCCCCCACCCCCCACTTTGGTCTCGCACTTTCACCAGCACCTGCCTGACAAGAGCCTCCCCTCTCTGATTCTGGCCTGACTGAAACACTTCACTCTTGCTGCAGGGCTACAACAGTGTGATGGCTTAGTAGCTTCCCTAATTGGAATTCAACACATTTTTCCATAAAATTACATTACATTATGGTTACGGTTTATAATAGCAGTAGCCTTTTTATTTAGAAGAAGAAGAGGAAGAAGAAGAAGAAGAAGAAGAAGAAGAAGAAGAAGAAGAAGAAGAAGAAGAAAGAACAAAAGAAAGAAAGAAAGAAAGAAAGAAAGAAAGAAAGAAAGATAATAGAGATCCACTAATCTGAAATCCAAAATGCTCTGAAAACCGTAAGTTTTTTCATAACTCATTTGGCAGCAAAACCTGACCTGACCTGAACTCATTTGGCCTGAATTCATTTGGCGACAAAACCGGACCTGAACTGACATGTGGTTATTTATGGTTTTTATTTATCCCACTGAGTGTGAATATTCATCAGTTTCACTGCAGAAGTATTAATGTGTCTGATTATAGGATCCTGCTCCAGACCACACTGCAGTGCTATGTAATAACTGGTATATACACAATATTATCCTTTACAAAAAAAAAAAAAAAAAAAAAAAAAATCTAGAGTCAGCAAAATCTGGCCTCAAAGGTTTTGAATACAGAACTGTAGACCTGTCTTTATTCAGATTTAACCTCTTTGAACCTTGGGTTCATCGCAAGTCTGAAATTAGGTCACAGACAGCATCATTTCTTTAGGAAAATATATTCTTAATTTCAAACAAGCAACTTAAAAATGAACTTTTGGGACACCACTAATTCATGGGTTGGAAACTATATAAAAGTATACAATAAAGAAAAATTCTTCATGATAAAAGGTTTCCATCCTGCAAAAAAAAAAAAAAAAAGATCCGACCCTGCTTCCCATTCCCACACAATCTTCAAGGAAGTCTTCAGCTTCAAAAAAAAGGCCAATCTTCTTGCATTTCTCTATACACCGAGGAGTGTTGGAATATTAGAACATGGACCAAAGAAAAGAGAGGTAATACTAGAAATTCTGTTAACTACTTCCATTCTGTCCTTCTGTTCATTTATATTTCTGCCAAATTATGTTTATAAGACTTTTATTGCCAAAGTTTACCTTTCTAGCAGAAGGAAAGCATCAAATGCCCTTTTCAACACAAGATACGTTCAAAGGAAAATGCCAATCTTCTTACAATCATCTTATGAATGTGATGAATCCTGTAGCTGATTATTTTTCTCCCATTTTGTTTGGTAGAAAAACCAGAGCCAAATTTATAGCCTTCCTCTAGCTCCTATATAGAATTTTACACTGTAAAGTTATACCAGCCTTGTTGTTTTTCTCCTATTTTCCTTTGGCCCAATTTCTTCATCTATTTGTTTTATGCGGTGTTGGTAGTAGGGGAAGCAGTGGATGTGTTTGTATGTGTAAATTTCCTCAAAATCTTCTTTTAATAAGGCGGAGTTTGGATAAATAAACAAATAAGTAATTGTATACTTAATAATGTACTGGCATGGATCCATTTACTCCCAGCTGTAAAGACTTCAGTAGTAACAGAACTCTAAATCATTCTACTTGATTAACTGCAGGAATACTGAGCCATAATTAAAACCTTCTATACCAAAATGCCCATGGCCATCATTCATTATATGATCATAAATTAGGGAAAGCAAAAAAGCATCTTAGCTATGTTGCGTGTTTCAAATATATATATTGTCACCCGAGCTATGTGATTGAGATTTGACCATCACTTTACCCCAAAGGCTGGGGAGACACGAGTTTCAAGTCTCAGCATTCAAGCTATCTCTCTACTCCATATCCCCAGACCATCAGTTACTTCCCACAGCACCACATCTGAGCCTGAAATTATGAAATTCCCACTCTTTGCAGCAGACCCCCTACTTGCTGGAGTTACTGGAAGACAATGGAGTTACTGAAAGATGGGGAAATCCCAGAGAGTATTCACAAAACCCTTAAGAGCCAAATGCTTTCTGTTCTATGGCTGCATCTGGTGATCAACCTTTTCTTTTCTTTTGAGTGGCTCCAAAGCATTCGAATTTTTCCTTATAGAATCCATACTTCTGAAGAGTTATCTAGTTAACATTTCTGAAAGGAAAAATTAGAATTTAAGTAACAAATGGTGGTCAAGATCCATAAATAGTAAATTAGGATACATAATGTAAGCCTGCCCGCCCCCGGCCCAAACTGTAAGAAGCTCCATAAGAAGTGAAAAAGGTGTTTATATGTGCCCTACGACAGAAGTCACACAGTCAAGCACATCTTAGGTATGAGTAACTGGTAGCTAGGTCAGTTTGTTATCCCAAATTGGATGCTGACCGAATTCTATTTGAATAGATCAAAAACTCACCAAGGCTGAAATCAGGCTGCAGAGGAAAACTATTCTTTCTAAAATGCAATTATTATTTTTACATATGATATTGGTACTATAAACTGAAATCTATTTGATGCTACCCCATATGATGCCAAAAACTAAATGAAACAAGAAGACTGGTGGAGATTTTGCAACATAAAAGTCTAAGTTGAAAAAAAAAAAAAACTTAGAGGTGATGTTTTATTAAACCTCGAAAAATTCTTAATATTTGATGTTACCTGGCCTTTTTAAATTTTAATTTTACCTTGCAAAATTCTGAGACTTAAGGTGCTTAAAATCTCTTTAAGATGATGGATTAGGACTATTACCATCACAGGAAAGCTGTACCTGGAAGGATGTGGTAAGCAGAATTCTAAAGATGTGCCCCCAATATTCCCATCCCCTGTGAGGTAGTGCTGTGAAGGAACTTCACTGTGTAATTAAGGTTACTAACCAGTTGATTTGAAAGAGATTATGCTGAATTATTTTAATTACACAGGGAATTCAATTTTATACATGGAATAATGTTCTAATAATTAGAGCTCTCCAGCCACAAAATGGACTACGTCAAAAGTCAGTCAGAAATGTTCTAGGATGCTTACAATTCCATAGGGGGGGAAAAAAAGGCCTGAATGAGCTCCACCTCCAACTCCAAATTCTGTGATTTCATCCACTTAGTAACAGAGTTATATTGGCTGCTACAAGAACTCTGGCATTCTCAGAGTCCTGGTTAAGGTGCTATCATTCCATATACAGACAGGCACATGAACTCCAACATTAAGGTGCACAGGGTCATTCTCCCAGCAACATAAATTCTTAACACTCTAAGTTTCTAAATAAGAATAACATACATGAGTATACAGAAACAAAACTATTTCAGAGGGCAGGCTTTTGTTTTTAATTCTGTAGAATTCCTTTTCAAAAGTGAAGTTTGGATCTCTCCTTCTGGTTCTGAAGTGGAAGATGAGAAGGTGAGAGGGACCCAGCAAACCTGCCCTGATAGGAAGGGACCCAGAACACAACGTGTTAATGTCCCTGGGTCACACAAACACCTGACTACTAGTACGGTGTGTCCCTTCACAACAAAATCTGCAGAACCTGCTCATCACACAAAAGCAAGAAGTTTCCCGGCAACCTGTGATTGCTAATTTACTGAAGCAGCAGGCTGTTGTAAGGAATGCCAATTTTCCCTGTATTCTCTTTCCCAGACACAAATGCAAGTGTTCGTACAAGATTCACATTTCACTCAGGTTCGCGTTAGGTTTGGTTTGTTTCCTTGAGATTGGCTGAGATTCCCTGGTTTTGGTGGAGTGAGGACAAGCCAGTCACTTCATATTTACCTTTCACTAAGGCCAAATTGGACGAACGCAAATAAACTCGTCTTTCAAGTATACCTCTGTCACGCCGGGCGCTGCCTTTGCGTAATAGGCTGAGAACGAAGAGAAACTGCCCAGTCACCCGCAGATCACACCCAGGGCGCCCTCGGGGCGACGGGGTGACTCTCCACCTCCCGGTCAAGGCTGCACTGGACCGACGAGCGCCCCGAGCCAAACTCTCGGCTTATCTGCAGTTCGCACAGCGCCACCGCACTCACCAGTTCCTAGAGAAGGCATTCTGAGAAAAAAGAAAGAGCCCGGTTCCCTAGAAACATTAAATTAACACAAGGGATCTGGAAACAAAACAGCAGATGCCTGAAAGCTTTCCCCTTCACTGTTTCCTGCCTTCTTGGAAAATCTTTGCATTAAAATAGATTGGATTACCCTGCAGAGCCAGATGCCGCTTGAGAACTTCATTTTGGGTTAACATGAAAGCAAAGTTTGCCATCTTTTAAAAAGATTTTTCTTTCTGAGGTGGTTTGAAATATCGCCTTTGGGTTGTTGATATCGGCTAGGACCTGGAGCTGAAATTTTTCTGCATCACAATAGAGAACTTGCCATAACATTGACTTGCAAATCAGATAACAAAAATCATGGCTTGCATGAAAGGTGAAGCAGAGAATGATTAGCAAGAGTTCAGAATCGGAGATTCACGTCTCTGGAAACAGCCTAGAAAGAGCACAGTCCAGCCCCTTATTTTACAAAGAAGTAATACGTTTGACTTCTAAGCCTGTTTACTTCAACCACAGCTAAAGGCATACAAAACAGTAAAACTATCTAACAGCATTTCCAGAGAGTCAAAAACAGAAGCAGAAAGGCTCATGAGTATTATTTCACCAGCCTCCTCATTTTAAACCCCATGAACTAACTTCCATCTACCCTATCTGCAAATTAATCTCAGACTACATAATTTGTAAATTCAAACCAAGATTAATAACCGCACACCTTGAGAACAGTGGGCCTTCGGCACAGAATGTCTTACACTTTCACATCACCTTTACTTTCATATTTAACCATTTTTGATAGCTGAGGACAGGATCCAAGGCCTCCTGTGAGGTATCAGGGTTTTACGGAGGAAATAAAGTTTTTATTGTCACAGCACTGTCTTTGGCATTTTCACTTTTTTTCTTGATAACCTTTAAGTAAGGACTCATAATCCTTAGTCACTATTTTACATGAGTCTTGCTTTTCAGTAAAAAGTTACCTGTAGTCCTAAAAGGATTCTATGCTTATCCCAAACTTGGGAGCCTGAGATACGGGAGAAGTATACTACAGGAAACTCTCAACAAATATAAAATTAAATATCTTTGCCTCAGCATGAAAGCAACAAAACTCATTTGAAGCAAGGCAGTCAGACAAAATCATTTCATCTGTAATAAGACAAGTAGACCGCTCCACGAGAAGAGCAGCCCGAAATATTTTTGTTTTAACAACTCACAGGGGATACACAAAATCTATCATTCCTCCCTGATGTGCGAAAAAACAAAGGGCAATTTTATAGTAACTCCAGTGCTTTCTAACTTAATGCTTGGACTTACGGAAAAGCAAGGAAAATTTTTAAATGTTTATAAGAAAGCAAAGGAAAATACTGCAAAAATTATTTAGCTGGCAAGTCACGGAGAAAGCCAGAATCTTTGCAGGAGTCACCAAACTACAGAGCAGTTTTAAAACCGAAAGTCAATCCAAACAACTCTTAACAGGTATTAAGTATTCTACACAACAAAATTATCAAATGTACATACTTTTTTTTTATATCACAAATAGGCATATTTCTAACTATTAGGAAAAAGCTATAGGTATACAAAAATCACTAAACTGACGTGCCAAGAATAAATAACTAGCCACACAATGCTATTAGCCAATACAGGCTTTAAAAAAAAAAAAAAAAAAAAAAAAAGATCAGAAAATTTCAAACTGATTACAAGTGATCAAATGTGCCTCCTGCATTTCCTAGGTAGGTACTGATGTTAGGACTATAGCTTTCACAGAAATCCATTTCATTCTAATTTTCATGTATTAATCACAGCAACACTAAAACAAAAATGAACTGACTCAGCTTCTTTAAAAAATTTTTTTCATCGTTTAAAATAAAACCTTTGGTAAATGCATTTGGGAAAATTAACAAATTTTAAAATCCCCCTGCAAAATTATTTTTAGAAAAAAAAAATCTTCATGACATAGAAAACTGTGGACAGCTTAGAACTCTCAGAATTCCTTTCACACAGCTAATGGGTCTCTAATTTTGGGGATTTCTTCACATTTAAGTGAAATGTTAAAAAAATGCATATTTAGATATTCATTAAAAAGTTATTCTAATTATCCTGCTTTGCTCTCTAATTTCAGCTCAACCAAGTTAAAAATCTAGTAAATACCTGGTCAGCTTCGGTAGATTTTTTTCCCCGTTTTAAAAACCATTACTAAACAGATGAGGTTGCTATAGTTAAAACTCTGAATCCAAATGTCACATGCTGTATCGTACAAATGTGCACAGTATTAAATATACTTTCCCTTCTATATATCTTTGTATCTTTGGCCAAACTCCCCACATAAAGTTTTGGTTTATGATTTTGTATCCTAAAATACAAATGTTTGTATTTTATGCTATAAAAATCAGTAAACTCCTTCTAAAGTCAGATGCTTCAAAATAAATGATTCAAGTGTTTTAATGAAAGCCCTCTTGTAATTAAAGAAGGCAGTTGGTAATGAGGAGGAAAATTGAAGGCATATTTACAGTAAATCAAAAACAGTGTTGCAATTAGTAGCCTCCACAATGATTATTAATGTTCATCCATAAAACACCGGTCTTTGCATTAATTCACAAAGACAAGCTCATTTTTGTTCTTAATATATGAAAAAAAGATTTCTGGTTTTTTTCCATTTTTAAGGTGAGAATGACTAATTTAAAAACAGAAAACAACTGCCAGCATCTTTCCTTTTCTCCATTTTAAAACTACGTTTTATTTTTATTTATCTTTTGAATTCTTGAAATTCAAGGACATTGTCACAGCTCTGAGAACCGAGAGAACAGAAACCACCAACAGGAGGAGATAGCCTTGGTGCTTTTGATTATATTTTCCTAGAAGGATTTATAGGATACTGATATTTAATCTTAAAAGCTTTTACTTAAGAAAATCTTGCAATGCCAGAAAAAGTTAGATAATCTAAAATCTCAATAGTTCAGGCAAATTTAGCCTGTCGGCATACCCAGAAAACAGGATAATTTAATAAAACCTAAATAAGACATTGGATTTGATTTCAAGTAATATATGCTTTCAATATGTATGTCCTGTTAAGATTAGTGACACCAACCTCAAACCTGTCGGAAATGGGCAGTGTACGCATTTTTTAAAGAAGAGGCTCCGTCAACCACGGCTCGAAGTCTTCCCAGTTGGGTGTAAGAGAAGGACGGAAAGAGTGCACGGCCAGCCTCGTTCTCCTGCGGGGAGCTGCCTACCCCGTAGCACCACACTTCCCACTACATCCTGATCATCGTCAAAGTCAGTCAGAAATCCTCAGTTTAAGTGTCTCTACAGCCAGCTATCTGTCTGTTCTGCTGTGAGAAAAAGGGAAAAAGCAAAGAACATAAAACTCTCTATTCCCAAACTCCCTGTATCCTTTCAAAATCAAATTTCACTACCATAAGTTAGTATGAAAGAACAAGAAACCACCCATAACCTAAATGATTTCCCCTTAAGACACATTTGAAGGCCAACAAGTAGGCACATTCTTTTCTTCCCTTTTTTTTGGTCCCCTTTTTCCTTTTTTTAAGTCAGACTCACTTAATGATCTTTATTCTGTTTGAATCTGGTCCTTGTTATCTTAGGTGATTTTCTGGAAAGAAGTAAGATTTCTGTTGCTTATAAAGATGAAATAGGAGGGTAACGCTTTACGCACAAAGAGGCAGAGACAAAGGTTACAGTGACGTCAACTTCAGTTTCTGCTGAGGGTTGCTGGGGTGTCAGTGGGGTTTTCTGGCAGGGCGGGGTGGGGGGTAGGTGTGAAGAATTGAGTGTGCTTTCTTAGCAGAGAGAGGATTTTCACTTCGTGTTGGTGTTATCCTCGTTCTAAGGAGGGGGCCTGCTTTGCCAGCCCTTCCGGGCAGACTTCATAACAGAGTGAGCAGGCTCTATTCTCTAGGAAGACTGAAGTTGGCAACTGCATCTCATGGAAGATTCCACAAAAGGCTAAGTTAGGATGAGATCGTCAACAGGCTTCAAAAAAGGCAGAGTTCCAGGCTCCATCCCCGAGGCCAACGGGCCTCCTTCAGGTCCTTGTCCCCACAGTCTGACACTCTTGGCCTCTCCTCTCTCCTCCAGCTTCCCACCCCATTCTTCTGCCAGCCCTTCCTTTCTCCTCTAACCCTGCAAAAAATGAGCAGCGCTGTTGTTTTGCTCCAACTGACAAAACAGCTAAGAAACACCAGAGGAACATGACTGCCCTTTGCAAAATGGGCCACGTGATCACCCTGTTTAAATCCAGCTCTTACAGTAAAAATGAATAGAGAGGGAGCTGTTTACGAAACTCTCCTGCTTGCCTTCATAATACTGTCATCCCCTCCCCTCTCAGCCTCCTAAATACCCACATGAAATTATATAATGAGCTTTATTTTCTCACTCTGAAACTCTTCCTTAGTCCAAATTGCTAATGCGGCAGGTTCCAGCTGCCTAAATTCCCTAAACAACATTCCCTGTTCCATAAAAAGCATGCAACTGCGAGCACAGCAGTCCTGCTCCAGGGATCAGAACTAGGAGGCGACTCCCCAGTTCCTCGGGCCCGGGAAGGCCATGAAAGAGGCAACATGGCCGATGTAAAGGCATATAATATCCAAGGGGCCTTTTCACTCCTGGGCAGCCAAGAGTGGACAAGGAGGGGCCGCCCTCCATTTTTCTTCTGACTCTTACATTGAAACCACCCTCCCAGTGGAGAAAGGTTGACACTAAATTTGAACTGTTTTTTATGAACACGCATTTGTTTCACCGAGAGGGAGCAGAGTTCTGTACAACAGAGTGCCTTAATGGGGCTCTGGGGTGGCTCAGTCGGTTAAGTGTCCGATTCATGGTTTAGGCTTGGGGTCATGATCTCACGGTTTTGTGGGTTCAAGCCCCGCATCGGGCTCTTTCCTGGCAGCACGGAGCCTGCTTGGGATTCTGTCTCCCTCTCTCGCTGCCCCTCCCCGACTCACGCTGTCTCTGTCTCTCCCAAAATAAATAAATGAACTTAAAAAAATAAAAATAAAAAAGCAAACAACAGCCTGCCTTAGTTAGGTGACTTGAAAACTGTACATACAAAACAGGTAAATATAGCAAAGTGCAAATTTTGAGGCCATCCTTTAAATTAATTAATATAATTTCAATGTTTACGTAATAGTCATTGACATATCTAACACTTACGGTCATGTGCCTCTACCTCTGACAAAAATAATACCCAAACCATCCTAAGCAGATGTGAATACTTTCGTGTGATTTTTAAGACTCCGAAAAAAGAAATTCCATGACCTACCTTGCGTTGCCAGACTTCACAACAGCCTTTATACTTAACAGTCGAGCAATCTAATTACTTGGGAGTTTCCTGGACACACACTATGCTAGCCCTCGTCTCCCTGTCTCTCCATACACTGTTTCCTCTACTTAGAATTCCCTCTCCAGCCCTATCTGCATAGCAAACTCTAATTTACTCTTCAACAGCTGGCCCACATCGCCATCTCTCACCTGTCCCAGACCTAAGTCATCACGGCCCCCTTTGCTGCTTGTACAGGTACCTAGATTACCCCTCTCAGACAGCAGCACGTTTGTTCCTCCAGGGGAGGGACAGGGGAGGACGTCTGTCTCCCCTGCTGGACTCACATTCCTTAAGGAACGAATTGTTTTTATATCTCTAGTGCCTTGCATATTTTGCACCAAATAAAATAAAATTAAAATTAAGAAAAATTTAAAGATAAAATGAAAATTAAAAAGAGAGAAAGAACTAAACTAGTGTGGCTGTAAAATGACTTGTAGCGTTTAACCATAATGAGCATAATGAGCCTTCTAGGCTCATATAGACCCCGTTGGTTGATCTTAAGTCTGTCACATTATTGTCTGAAACCATTTGTTCTTGCTCTGTCCTCAAAGGAAAAGAAAAAAAGCCTGGCCACACTTCTCTGTGCTCTTTGGTGGGGGGCAGTGGGGGCGCTGGGTTACTGGAGAATAACTGGATTACCTAGTCGTATCTTAAAAGAAATCAGTGTAGAACTCAAGGAAACCAGTGGATCTATCAACATTTAACATACCCTCCGTGCTACCCGTCATAACAATTGGAATTGGCATGGATGGAAATAAAACAGAGAGTTTACTATTGCAAACAGAATAAAACTACCATTGAGAACAAACAGAAGCAATAATCCAAGGAAGAGCTGGGATGAGGCGGTATCTGGAAGAAAAGATGGGAGAAACAGAACGACGAATGTCAAAACAGAAAGTTTTGAATGTGAGGGCTTTAGAAATCAGTTTAGTGTCTCTTTTCTAGTAATAGGCTGCCCATAGACAAGAATAATAGGAACATCATTCCCCAATTCCTACATAGTGCGCTGCACTGCTATTTAAGCATCCCAGCGGCTCACTTGCTTTGACAGACACAAGGGCTACGTACCAACTCACATCATAGCTCTGTTGCCATTATTATGCTCTCAGATTCTCTTTCTCTATTTTAACAATGTACATACCATATTCCTCAAAAGCCTTCTGGCACTAGACCAAAGGGAGAGAGGCAGAACAGGAGAGCTAAAAATCTCTTGAGGACCTGTTATATCTTCCTGGTACTTGCTAAGCACTTTATATACACCATCTATCCACCATTCTCCCAACAAGCCCATTTAGTAGGCATACTTATTCTCATTCTCAATGCAGTCTTAAACCCAGGTGTCTCTGGTTCTAAATCCAGTATTCTTTCCATAAATCATACTATTCCTGTTTCTAATATCAGCAGTGAGAATACAAGAAGTCAGCTTCAAAGGTAAGAGATGTATCATTCATTCATTCATTCATTCATTCAACATTGATTCAGCAGCTACTATGAGCCAGGCACTTTACTCTTTTTGAGGATATAAACACAAACTAGTTCCAGTATTTGACCTCAAACTACTCAATTTATTGGGAAACAGACACCCAAACAAATGACTTGGTTTATTCTTTTCCCCCAGGCTCTGTATTAGGTTTTGTTTTCCCCTTTTGTCACTTTTTACTGCCACTTTACTAACTTTCCAAATCTTAGGAGTTGCTTTCCCATTCTTTATTTAAATATTAGTAAAACATGGGAAACCTCCACCACCATTTCATAAACTCCCTCCATTGCTAGAATGACATTCTGGAGGGAGCCAAAACTGAACAAACCATAATCAATTTAAATTTGCTTGTGCCACTCTCAGTTCCATGCTGCTTGAGTAATCGTTCGTTCGTTCACATATTTTTAGAGCATCTACTATAAGGCCCAGGGCTAGCTGAGGTGACAGTAGTGAGAATTAAGATAACCGGGGTCTGTGCCGTCATGGAGCTCATCTTCTAGCCATTCCAAGAGGGGAGGAAGGCAGTTAACAAAGCCATGGTTTGGGGCCAGCATGCTGTGAAGGAAAACCACAGAGTGCTGTGAGAAAGCATATAGGGCTAGGGATCTGACCTTGGCTGGGGAATGAGGAGGGTCTGCCTTTAGAAGTGACATTAAAGGGGCACCCGGGTGGCTCAGTCAGTTGAGCATCTGACTTCAGCTCAGACCATGATCTCACAGTCCGTGAGTTCGAGCCCCACATCGGGCTCTGTCCTGACAGCTCAGAGCCTGTAGCCTGTTTCAGATTCTGTGTCTCCCTCTCTCTGCCCCTTCCCCGCTCATGCTGTCTCTCAAAAATGAATAAACGTTAAAAAAAAAAAAAAAAAGAAGTGACATTAAAGCTGAGACCATGAACTGAGTGAAGCTTGATGAAGATAGGGGTGGAGGGACAGGAAGGGGAACAGAGAAGACCATCCTAAGCAGAGGGAACAGCATGTGCAAAGGCCTGAATCTGGAAAGAACACAATGCTTCTGAGGTGAGGAAGAAAAGCCAATGTATCCAGAAGACAGGTAACAGAGGGAAGGTGTCCCACGTTAGAGCTGTGAAGGTGGCACAGGGAGTTGATGCAGGGCATGGCAGACTCCCTTTTGGGTTTCAAACCTCCCCCTAAGAGCAACGGGAATGCACTGAAAGGTTAAAGCAGGTCCACTGAACTCACTTAATGTTCTTTCAAACTCCCTTGGCTACCTGAGATCAATGTATTAAGAAAAAACAAACAGTGTGAAAAAGCATTTTTAATGATAAAAAAACAGATTTAGAATAGAAAGCAGAGTGTCGGGGAAGAAAGAGTGCTAAACTAAGAATGAAAAATAATGGGTTCTATTCATAGCACTATTACCCTGAGTAGGTTATTTAATGTCAAAATATCTCCACTTCCTCAACTATCAAAATACTAAAAAAAAAAAAAAAATCCAAATTCATAAATGTGTTTTAAAAAGCAAATGCATTATTTATAATAAATAGTCAAATTATGGAATCAACCCAAGTGTCCATTGATAGATGAATGAAGAAGACCATATATATACATATATATATGTATGTATATAGATATATATATAGATATATATGTATGTATATAGATATAGATATTACTCAGCCATAAAAAAGAATGAGTTCTTGCCATTTGCAATGACAGGGATGGCACTAGAGAATGTTACGGTAAAATAAGTCAGTCAGAGAAAGACAAATACCATATGGTTTCGCTTATATGTGGAATCTAAAAAACAAAACAAACAAACAAAACCAGAAACAGATCATAAATATAGAGAATTGGTGGCTGCCAGAAGGAAGGGGGCTGGGGATATAGGCAAAATAGGTGAAGGGAATGAAGAGATACAAACTTCCAGGTACAAAACGGATTAAGTCATGGAGATGAAAATACTAGAGAATATAGTCAGTAGTATTGTAATAAACATTGTATAATGACAGATGGTGATGACACTTACCGTGGTGAGCACGGAGTAGTGCTTAGATTGTCAAATCACTATGTTGTACACCTGAAGCTAATATAACATCGTATTGCAACTATGCTTCAATAATTACAAATAAGTGAATAAATAAGTAAATAAAGCAAGCAAGCAAATGAGATAACACACTCGAGAATGCTTTAAATCTCTAAAATGGAAGCTCCTTAAGGCAAGGGCCTTATCTGTTTTGTCCACTGTTATTACTAGCACCTAAAGGGTGAATGGAAGGAAGGAAGGAAGGAAGGAAGGAAGGAAGGAAGGAAGGAAGGAAGGAAGGAAGAGAGGGAGGGAGAAGAGGGAGGGAGCAGGCAGACAAATGGATCCCATCAAGCACCGAACTGTACACATATGAAGCCAGAGGTGCCACGTGTGGACAAAGCCCACCCAGGAGGGCAGCCTCCACAGGGGAACGAGCTAGTACAACATCACAGACGCTTGCGGACGAGCCAGGCCTCTCGGTGCCGACGCACCTCCAGCAGCTATCCTAGAGGCCCGGCCAGCAGGCCAGCCCGCACAGGATCAGAAACCTGTGGCACCCACTCCTTCAGTGTAGTAAGCGGAGGTGATGGGAGAAATGAAACCACTGCCCTTCATGCTGCTTCTGCCTGAGAGACTGGTCCCTGACAGGGACCCCAAAGTCAGGTCTTCTCTACCAATACAACCCATCACTCCAGATGCTTATCCTTTCTCTTTGCCAAATGTCGTGTTATGATGAATTTTTATATAGCTTCTTAAACTTTTCTTATCTTGCATAGTCATGGCCGCGTGCACTCAATTTCTTAAAGAATTATAACTAAAAGGTAGAAAACAAAGATAAGAGGGATAAGATGTTCTTTGATATTTATTAGCTTTATAACAATGATAATAGTAACCATTCACTGAATACCTACTTAATTCCAAACAGAGAGTTTGATACTTAGCCTATTATTTCTAATTTTTTTTAATGTTTATTTATTTTTGAGAGACAGAGCGTGAGTGGGGGAGGGGGAGGGAGGGAGGGAGAGAGAGAGAGAGAGAGAGAGAGAGAGACAGAATCCAAAACAGGCTCCAGGCTCCAGAGCTGTCAGCACTGAATCTGATGCAGGGCTCGAGCTCGGGAACAGCAAGATCATGACCTGGGCCGGTCGGACGCTCAACTGACTGAGCCACCCAGGCGCCCCAACCTACTATTTCTAATCCTCAAAACATATGAAAAGGTAAGCATTACTGACCCCATTTCACAGAAGAGAAAATTAAGGCTCAGAGCGTAAGTGACTAGCCGAGGATTACAGGGTTATTAAGAGGTACGTGCAGGGTTCAAATCTGGGTCTTTTAGATAATACAGTAAACATTCTTTCCATTATACCACGTATTACTATGAAAATGTTCTAAAAGAGATTGAACTATATATTGGAAGGGCAACCTGAGCATTTACCGTGTACCAGATGCTATTAAGCTCTCTACAAAAATCCTCTCATTTAATCCTCTCAACAATCCTATAAGGCTGGTACTTTTGAGATGACGAAACCGAAGCCTCAAAGACTGGGGTAACTTTCCACAGGTAAAAACACTGCTACGTAGTAGAGATTGCATTTTAACTCAGGTCTGTCTGACTCCAAAATGCACCCTCTTAACTGCTACTAACCACTTCCTTAGTCATCTTGTTCTGTTGCCCCAGATGGCCTCTGGAACAATCCACAACCAGCATTTTCACTGCAAGTGTGTTCCTTCTTCATTTGATAAGCAAGTTAAAAATCTCTTTCTTAAACTACCAGTCCAATCGAATGCAACTCCTTCCTCTGCATCCAAATCTTCAGAGATGCCCCCAAAATGTGCACTAGTTCCCCAGTCTACAGTTCTCATCATTAAACAATGTCGAGTGGTTAGGAAGATGTTCAAAGCCACTATGCAAATTATCCACATGCCATATAGAGTATCAACTTTCAGAGTTTCGTTATCAACTCTAGGTTATGTATCAAGCCTCCTACGATATTCCCAACATGGCTACCTCCCTACCAGAAATAATACTTTTTTTCTAAACCAGCAGGTTCCCTGGGCAGGACTCCTTCAGCTATATTTCGGACTAGGTTTAAAAATTCCATTTGTTATTAAGAAGGGGTCAGCCTGGAGCACCTGGCAGGCTCAGCTGGTGTGGCACATGTGCCTTCTGATCTCAGGCTCTTGAGTTCAAGCCCCACGTTGGGAGTAGAGATTACTTAATAAAAAAAATAATAATAAAAAAAAAAAAGAACAAAAAAAAGGTTAAAGAAACAAACCAAAAAAACCCATGTCAGCCCAATAAAGAAACCTGACCTTGTGGATCTACTGATTGGTCAAACATGAATAGGACTCCCTTATATCTATTCAGAAGTTTACTCACATCAGTTTCACACTGATTGGATTTATAAACCAAACAGCAGGCAAACCATTACTTTAAACACAATCAGTAAAAAAAGAAGTGTGGCAATTCTTGGAAAAACGTGGGAAACCATGTGTATGTGTGAACTTATGCCTGTGTGAACTCTCAAAGAGTAAAATGTAAGTACAGGAAGTACCTAAATACTCCCTAACAAAAGCAAAGTAAATACACAGACCTGGATGAAATCCTCAAATTTGTGCTTAATCTTCACGTTGGAATATTCCGTGAGCATGGGAAAATTATAATAAGTATTTTTAAATACTTTTTAAAAACCAGAGTATATTTGTACAGCAAAAAGAAATCAATAAATACTACAGAAAAACATAAAGAGGAAAATAAATCACTTATAATTACCCCACTGTCAACACCGTGTCCCACTTTTTTCTTGGCGTGCATGGGTATACAAACAAACACTGAGTTTTCTCAAACATAGATAGGGTTGCGCCACACGCACTGTTTTGCAACCAGCTGTTTTATTTTTCCATCCAACGGTAAATCAGGAACAATATTCAAAAATAAATATAGCTGTACATCTTCAACTCTCCTATACTGATTTCACCAGTCTTTCATTAATGGACAAGTTTCTTTCAACCTTTGTGCTTTTATAAACAATACTGAATTGAACATTCTTGTACATGTAGTACTTGTCAAATTAATCCTTTCAGACAAATTCCTGGAAGTCGAAATACTGTGTCAAAGGATGTGGCTCTTGATACATATTGACAAACTGCCTTCCAGAAAGATCATGTCAATTGACAGTCTCACCAACTACAGAAGCGAATACAGGCTTCTCCGCACCCTGACCTTCCCTAGCAATGAGTTTTCTTTTTAAACCATTGCCAATCTGATAGACAAAACAAATGGCAACTTCTTGTTGCTTTCACCTGCATTTTCTTTTCATATGCATATCGATATATAGAGGCGGTAAGTCAGTGTCTACTGAAGACCAAGAGCATTGGACGCAAACAGTCCTGGGTTACAGAAGCCCTGCTAAATGTGTGACCTGACCGAACTCCTTAAATTGGACTCTCTTCATGGCAAAATGTGAATAATTGCACCTGTCTCGGTATTTTCTTAAGTCCCTTAGCTCTGTGGCTGACATACAATAAACACTTGGTAAATCACAGTGCTAATTTTAGTCGTCATAATGGTCATCAGAGTAGTAGCAGAGGATTAGCAGCCATTTGTATGTCTTTCTCTTGCTAACTGCCTTTTCATATTCTTGGTCCATTTTTGGGCTAAAGAATTCATTTTTTTGTTTAGTAACCTATAAGAGCTCATTCTAAATTATGAGTTATAATGACTCTCTGGCTGCCATATATGTTGCCAATATTTTCCCCGTGTTGGCATGAGTTTTTAACTTTATTTATGGGGTTCTTCGTTATCTAGAAGTTAATCTTCACATAGTGAAGTCTTTTTTTTTTTTTAATTCTCTAGTTTCTGCCATTGGTGCCATGCTTACGAAGATCTTCACTATCACAAGAAAGTGAAGTCTTTATAAATAAAGATTGGGTACATATTTCATTCTACTGCTTTTATAGACTTCAATTTTTTAACAGTAAAATATTTAATCATCAGTAATCTTGCTACAAAGTAGGGATTTAATTTTATCTTTTTTTCTCTCTTAAATGACTACTCTGTAATCCCAACACCTTTCAGAAAAGATTTCAGAAATCCTTTCGTCACTGATTTGAAATGCCACCTTGATATCAAAAAGTTGCTAATTCCTTATCTGAGATTCTGAAATCATAAAGCTCTGAAAACAAAGAACCTTTTACCTGTTTTTTTAAAGAATGGTGCCAAAATTTGTCTGGTAGCAAAGTCTGACCTAAGCCAACATTGAGGCAATTTCTATCTTTATTTATTCCATTCCATGTCACTATTAATGTGCTTGGCTATGGAAATAAACACATACATGACTAAGGGAAGTTGCTAAAAACCCTGAATTCTGAAACATTGCTGGCCCCAAACGTTTCAAAGAATGGATTGTGGACCTGTACTAGGTTTCCATACATACTCAAGCCTGCTTTTAGACGTCCCATCATGGCTATTCCATCGTAAATTCTTCTATTCTGTTACTATGATGAAGTACATTGACTTGCAAATGCTTCTCGAGAGGAAGAGAGAGAGAGGGAGAGCAAGCGAGAGACCAATCTTGAATTTCTGGGATAAGCCAATCATTTGGTGATGACATATTATCATTTTTCTGTTTTATTGTATTTAACTTGTGAATATTGTGTTAAGGATTTTTGCATCTATGTTAATGAAGTCTAATTTTTCTTACAATGTCTCTGTCACATTTTGGCATCCAGGTTATACTGGCCTCTATTTTCTGAGTTTATATGCTATTTTACTTTCATTTACTATATTTTATAATATTTTAAAATTTGATGGGATAAAATCTTCCATTTTTATTCTTCACTAGTCTCAAACAATATTTTTTCTAAACTTTAGAATTATTCTATCAAATTCCATAGAAGAATCCTATTGCAATTTTTGTTGGAATTGTTTGAAATTTTAGATTAATGTGGACAAAAGCAATACTGATATACTTACTATATTAACACTTCCCACCAAAGAACATGATATGTTTCTCCATTTATTCAAGTGTTCCTCTATATGGGTCAGTCAAGTTTGGAAGGGTTCTTCATACACGCCCTGCACAATTGCTATGTATTTTATGATCACCTTTATTTTCCAACTCTGTTCATGTCCATGGTGCTATTCTGATTACTACTGATCCTACTGATACTACTATTCTGAACTAATTCTGACTACCAGTTGTGGGTAACTGGTAGGATTTCTGGTATAATATTTGTCCTTGGAAGGGATGGAGGACCTTGTGGAAGAAAGGAGCTGAATATTGCCATTTCACTTGCTTGACATTTATTGAATACATAGTGCGTCCTAGGCATTCAGTTTCCAAACTATCCCTGTCCTCAAGGGTTCACAGTTTAGACAGTGAGATACACAAGGACACAGATCAGCATAATATGGCAGCATTAGCTCTGTGTTAGAGGAGAGCTCAAGAGATCAACACAGTCTTCCTCCACAGGTAGAGGGTATAATTAGAAAAAACTTCCCAAAGAACTGACCCCTGATCCCCGAGGTGGGCCCCTGTTTCTCCCCTTAAATAGACCTGGCAATGAGTAGGCACATCTAGAAGCTGCATTAAATCCTCCAGAACTAATGAATGCCATTAAGGCAGAGCTGAGTATGTCCTGTCTTCCATGTCTAAACGTGGCAGCAAAGCCCTTCAACTTGCTGGCTTCACCCACTGACTCAGCTACCCTGGCTGCCTGTCATTGAGCTGGACCGTAAGAACACTGTGGGTCAAGGAGCCACACTTCCCATAGCCCCTCTCTTCAACCTCAGGAAAAGGCCATCAGTGTCAAGTTGAGTCATTACAGTTTCAGTTACTAATGGGCCTGGCTCTCGACTCCTTAGAATCCCTAAAGTACTTATTTCTAAGCAGGGACATTATGTTCTGGAGAAAATGGCTCCATTTCAGGCCTGTAATGGTAACAAATCAAATGAAAGCGAAATTGCCGTGTGTCTCCTGGACAGTGACAGGTTTTGGTGCCAAATAAGCAGACCTAGTCAAGCTCAGGGACTGGCTGCTTGAGTGAACTATTTACCCCTCCTCCTCGGTTCAGTATGAACTGTGGAATCATCCCACAACTACAGAGCCCTCTGCAGTGTGACTGCAGGAAGATGTGCAGAGAGGAAGGGAAGAGAACGCACAATCACTTGTGTTTTTCCTGAAGAGATCCCAGGGATCTGTCCAGTTACTCCAAAGCACATCTGGAAAAAATTCACCTGTCTTGAACCCTGCTTACTCAACACAAAACAAGTGAAAGCACCACAAAATGCTCGATCATAGTGATCTTTTCAGTTGCTGGGGCTGAAAGTTTTCCCACCTGAGCAGCATAAATGAGACAAATTGCATAATAGGATAATAAGAGCTGCTGCTGAAAGATGCAATCACAAAATAAAAGGACCTTTCAAAATCTTGGTATAGTTGGTAATTAGCCAGGAATGGAATATACGGAAGAACAATCCCAAGGTTCCTGCTTCTTCACGTTATCGTGAAACTGAGATGGCCCAATGCCAAAGATCACTCTCACTTACAGCAGACCTTCTTCCTCTTCCGTCTTCGTCTTCGGCTGCAGCTCTACTCGTTTCTGTCAACTAGTGTGCTAGAGTAGTCCTGTCTGTCAGTCAAATCTCAAATGCCACAATTCACAAAGTTGCCATTTGTTCTTTCCTGCACTGAAAACGAAACTTTAACCTTGTAACATTCACAGCAGAAAAGAATAAGGAAAATGCAATAACTTGCAGTTCTTTGTGCTTCAATCATCATGGCATAGATTTATTTATGTAAGTAAGATTTTTGCCTGAGAAGAGATGTTCCTGTCCAAGAAGAGTACTAGTAAACTTTGGTTCCCTCATACAAAAAGCAAGATCTGAAAAAAATCAAATGCGTAGTTAAATGTAAAAAATACATTTATTGACCCAAATAAATAATATGTGGTCTCAAATAAATAAGCCCAATCAAGTTGAGAGAGTCATTAAATAAACTACTCGTTGCCAGTTCAAGAGCATCAACTACGAAAGCAATTACAGCTGCAGACTTTGCATTCAGACTAACTCAGTTGGAGAATCACAGGTCTTGAGAACCAGTTCTGAGTTTAAATAATAGTGCCATGATGTGTAGCTTTGAGGCCTTGGAAAAATTCATCTCTCTGAGCTTCCTTCTCTGCAAAATGGGGAAAATACCTACTTCATACGGAGAGGTTTTGAGGATTGAAGAAAGGTATATAGAAAGCCCAACAATGAATAGACAGAGGAGGCATTTCACCCCACTAGTTTCCTATTCAAATTCTCAGCCCACTAAATGGTCAAAATAAATGTCTCTACTTTTTCAACACACAATGGACACTTACTATTTAATATACGGATCTTTCTTGCCTTACAATTAGGTTACTTTCAGATAAACCCATTTTAAGTTGAAAACATCATAAACTGAAAACGCATTCAATACACCTACCCTACAGAACATCATAGCTTAGCCTTGCCTACCTTAATAGTGCCCAGGGGCGCCTGGGTGGCTCAGTTAGTTAAGTGTCCGACTTCAGCTCAGGTCATGATCTCACGGTTCACGAGTTCAAGCCCCACGTCGGGCTCTGTGCTGACAGCTTGGAGCCTGGAGCTTGCTTCGGATTCTGTGTCTCCCCCTCTCTCTGCCCCTCACCAGCTCACTCTCTCCCTCTCAAAAATAAATAAACATTAGAAAAATAAATTAAAAAAAAAAAAACAGTGCCCAGAACACTTATGCTTGCCTGCAGCTGGGCAAGGTCATCTCACACAAGACCGATTTTATAAGGAAGTATTGAATATATCATGTGATTTACTGATTCCTGAAAGTGGGGAACAGAATAGGTATATGGATGGGTTCAGATGGTCATGAGGGTAGGGGTTGTTCACACCTGATCTTGTGTGGCTGACTGGGAGCTGTGGCTTCCTGCTGCTGCCCGGTGTCACCAGAGTGCTGTCCCGTGTATTGCTAGCCCAGGGAAAGATCACAACTCAAAATGTGAAGTGCGGTTTCTGCTGAATGTGTATAGCTTTCACACTATTATAAAGCTGAAAAATCAAGTCAGGGACCAGCTGTTTTGACTTCTTTCCGTTAAAGCACACCAAACTCATTTTGCATTACAATACTCCACAAGTCCATTCTCTTCAGCAAAACTTGAAATTTCTTATATATTTCCAACCTCTCATTTTCCTGTCCTTACAAATACCATTGTACCACCACCATTTCCCATAGTAGTTCACAAGGGATTCTGCTGGGAGGAGTGGGGCAGGGTACAGTGGCGTGGGAGCCTTTAGTCTTCAAAGGCAGTACTGGCATTTGGTTCAATTTGTATTTTTTAATCAACCAACATTTTTTTCTTCAAAGCAGAACCATTTGAGAACATGCAAATGATTATCTAAGGAGTATGTGCAGCAGGTGGTGACAATCAGAAACTCAGCTGAACACTGCCAGTAATCATGGTGGTTTAAAATTGTTTTATTCTTAGACATACATTGTTCATACATTATGATACCCGTAATGGGCCAGTGGTGAAAAAAGAGAGGCACAGAGAACACTCATAGGCAAATACAACAAGTTAACGAGGAGGTTAACATAAAAATTGTAACTCTGCTACTCATCGGATAAGACTACTGAAAATTCCTTTGTAGTAAAAGAAAATGTCCAAACCAATGTTAAAAAGATGAAAAATGGGGACAATGATACCCAACGTGCCTTATCATTTTTCAGGAATACGTTCTTCTTGCTAATGAGGTTAGAAAGGTAGAAGGAGATAAAACGAGAAGCCTTACTTTTACCCTACAAGTAATTTATGTAAGAATCAAAGGCAAGAACATCTCTGGTCCTCAGTTAACTCATCTCTAAATAGGAGTTGTCTAATAAAACTCAACCCAGGGCACAGCCCATCAGTGGCAGCTAAAATCACTCCAAAGAATTTTTAACAATAAAAAGGGCATTGGATGATGTTCTCTCTTGACTGCAAAGCACTCCAATGTGACTTGGAAATAGTACCCCCAGTCACACCTAAGACTACCTGTGACAAACTCTGTTCTTTGGGCTAACGTAACTATCGTTGCCAACCTCTTTCTCCTGTTCCATCTCTATTCTAGAGGCTGGAAGAGCAAACATTCATGGTGCAGCCTCTCTCGCAGCACGGGGTGCCCATGTGACACTTTTAGCCAATGAAACAAAACAGGAAATGTGCTGGGGATTTCTGGGAAGACCACTGCTTTTCCTGATAAAAGTGACAGATGCCTCAGGAGTGGCCCCTTCCCCGCTAACTTCCAGCCTTACGGAGGCAGCCATCTTGCAACCACAAGGAAAACCAATTCCTTCAACTCTCCCTTCTGAGAGAGGCAACAAGTTCTCATGACACACATACGATAATGCGAGCCACACACACAATTTTAAATTTTCAAGTGGCTTAGCAGCCACATTTCTAAAAAGAAAACCAAGCCGAAATTAATTTCAATAATGTATTTTAGGTAACCCTGTATATCAAAAGTATTATCACTTCAACAGATATTCAAAACAAAATAAATAATGATTAAATATCTCACATTACTTTTTTTATACTGAACTCCAGTATGCATTTGAACCCATTATGCATTTTCCACTTCAGAACACATCAACTTGGAGTTATCACATTTTCCCTATTCAACAATCATATGTGTTATATGGGGTAGAGGCTGCCATGTTGAACAGTACAGGTGTATTCGAAGAACATATGCAGTTTTCTGTAGACGGAAGATAGATAGTGTTCGGTTAATCAAATAAACTGGCCAAATATCATAGTACCAAGGTTCTTGACCTAGAATACTGCACAAACCTCTTTTAAAGGAGAGGAAAAGGGAGTTAGAACTCATGGATCTCTGAGACTATGTCCTTGAACTTCCAGGGATCAGTGTTCCCCAACTGAGTCTTCAAAAGGCTTTCAAAAGTGGCTTTTTTTTTTTTTTTTAGCTTATCCTCAAAATAACAACATACAAAAGAAAAGATTCTATTTCGGGGGCACCTGGGTGGCTCAGTGAGTTAAGTGTCCAACTCTGACTCAGGTCATGATCTGGGGCTTGGTGAGCTGGAGCCCCACATCGGGCTCTGTGCTGACAGCTCAGAGCCTGGAGCCTGCTTCGGATTCTGTGTCTCCCTCTCTTGTTCTCCCTCTGTCCCTCCACTGCTCATGTTCTGTCTCTCTCTCCAAAAATAAATAAAACATTAAAAAATTTTTCTTTTAATTTTTTTTTAATCTTTTATTTCTTTTTGAGAGAGAGAGAGACAGGGCAAGCAGGAGAGAGACAGAATCCAAAGATAGGCTCCAGGCTCTGAGCTGTCAGCAGAGCCTGATGCAGGGCTGGGACTCATAAACTGGGAGATCATGACCTGAGCTGAAGTCAGATGCTTAACCAACTGAGCCACCAGGCATCCCTAAAAAAAAAAAAAAAAAAAATTGTTTTTAATTAAAAAAAAATATTTTTATTTTAAAAAAAGATTCCATTTTGTATAAAATTTGAGGAGCTCTATGATCCCAGTTTGAAAACACTGTTGGAATAGAATCAGGAGGTCTTTATTTTTATTTGATTCTACTACCAAACTACATGGTAACCGAGGTTGGAGGAATCTATTTTTCCAGGCCTCTTTCTCTAAGGGTGCCCCCACTCTCCCACTAAACAACAACACTGTTCAAACATCCACAAACCATCTGTTAATAATCCATTCTAGAACTCTGCCACAAGGAGTTTAACACTCCCTCTCAGTCTATAGCTTTTGAGCCATATTCCTCACTACTGAAAATCAGGACTGCATTTACCTACCTTCATAATTCTGACATTTTTCCATTCTTCAAAATTTCAGGAAATAATACTTAATAATAATATATTATCCTGAAGTTCTTTCAGTGTCCTGGAATAGAATTCTTCTGGATCAAAAATCTTAAACTCATTTTAAGCAATTAAACAATGTCTTCCTATCCATTCAAGTTTCTCAAGCTTTAATTTCACGTTACCAAGGATTTTTCTGGCTTGTTCAGGATGACCATTCCTGCCTTTCATTTATTCATCTTGTAAGTACTTATTGAAGATCTACTGTATATGCCAACATAATGGGACCAGAGATGGGACATGCACAAGACAGGCAAAGGCAGTCCCTGCTTGCAAAGAGCCAACAGTCTAATAATGGATAGAAGTCAGTAAACAAGCAAATAAGTAAGTATGACAATTTCAGGTAGTAGAGAGTGATAGAATAACACAGTTAACGTTTGGGAGCACATCATGTAAATACTAATTTAATCCTCATAACAACTCTGAAGGATTTTCTGTTGTCACCAACCCCATTTTATCTATGAGAGAACTGAGAAACAGAGATTCAGTGCTAGAAAGAACAAAAGAGAGAAACAGAGAGAAAGAGTGCCTGGTGCGCTGCTCTGGTCTGGGAGGTCAGGACAGGTCTCTCCGAGGTCATCTGGGCAGGGCCTGGAACGAAGAACCAGCCACACAGAGATCTAGGAGCAGAGTATTCCAGAGAGAAGGAACAAGTAAAAGGCCCTAAGACAGGATGAACCTGGCAAGATAAATCCGAGGGGCTCCAGAAACAGAAAGAAACAAAAAGTGGTTTGGAACATAAACAGGGAGGGGAGAGTCATAGGAGGGGAATGGTAAGAAGTGGAGCAGGAGCCAATTTATGATAAGGAGTTGGTATTTTATTACAAACACAACGGAAACCCTTTGGCATATTTTACGCTGAGGAAGGACATGATCTGATTTACATTTTTAAAAGATCGCTCTGGTTGCTCGGTGGGAAATGAACTGTAGGAGGCAAGGATGGAATCAGAAAAACCAGTTGGGACAGGGAAGACAGAAGCCAAACAGCAGTTGAGTAGCTGACATTTTCCTCTGCCATCTGTTAACATTATAGCATCAGCCCAGGGCAACAGGCTTGTTGTTTCCTTTTGCTTCTTGGCCTGTGCTTCCCTGCCCTGCAGATGGAGTCACTCGCTCTAGGTTACACTGAGAACTAGAGAAGAGCCCAGGACCACCTTTCAGATGCTTTGGCTTTTGATTCCAATCTCCACTCTAACCAAGGGAACACAAACAACACTATATAAATGGCAAGTAAAACAGAAAACAAGGCAACACAGTCAATTATGGAAAAATAGGTGCTGCTTACATAAATGGGTTAGAAAAAAGCTAGGGCAGAAAGCCACCACCACGGGGTGAAAGTGCCCAAGTTTAGCTAGCGAGATATTGTAATGGGATCATGAGAAACTTGTTATATCACCTGCAGGAAATTACTTTCTATCTGGTGCCAATGTACCTGATCACAAACACCACTTGCCCCCCAGACCTTTTGCTTTTTTTTTTTAATGTTTATTTATTTTTGAAAGAGAGAGACAGAGGGAGAGAACAAGCAGAGGAGGGACAGAGGGAGAGGGAGACACAGAATCCGAAGCAGACTCCAGGGTCTGAGCAGTCAGCACAGAGCCCAATGAGGGGCTCGAACCATGAGATCACGACCTGAGCTGAAGTCGGACACTTTACCAACTGAGCCACCCAGGTGCCCCATGAGATCCTTTGCTTCTTACACATACAAGTTAATGATTACTGTCTGATTGTTTTCTCCACATTCATGTGTGTAAGGTCTTGTTGTCTTCACGTTCACCACGTGGGTACTACCTTGTGAGCTCAATAAATACAAAGACAAAACCCCTGTTTGGGGTCTTGTCTCCTCCCAGACATTAGCCTCTCTCATATTCAATTCTGCATCCACTCTCTTGCTGGACAAGAGAGAACTCCAGACTCATAATCTGCAACACTCAATGATCTTCGGCTGCTGCTCAATTCAGCCCAAAAGGCGCACAGCACTCCTCTCTATAAACAATTCACGATGCAAAAACAAGGGGTTCAAATAATACTCCAAGACATGTGACTTCACTAATAATGTTCCCCTTTGCATTGAAAAGATACTACTACTAAATATCTAAGCATGCTGGCATGTACTGTCTGCAAACATTGCCACTAATAATTGCTCACATCCCTATTACATGCATGTTACCCAACCCACCAAGAGGTGGAGTTTACTTCCCCTCCCTCCGAATTTGGGCTGGGGCTGGCCTTGTGACTCACCAATAAAATGACCAATATTTATTGACCAATAAAATGTGGTGGAAGTGATGTGGTGCCAATTCCAGACCTAGACCTCAAGAGCACCTTCCGTATTTACCCACTTGGAATCCAGTGACCATGCTATAAAGAGACTGGACTAGATGCCAGAGGAAATGAGGCCTTAATGGAGAAGAACAAAGAGGTCCCATCTACAACCAACACAAGACACGTGAGTGAAGCTCTCTTGGACATTCCAGCCCCAGCCAAGCTCTGAAACTGAAAGCATCTGCTGCATTAGTGATACTAAGTGACACCACATGGAACGAAAGAACCACTCAGCTGAGCCTAGCCAACTTAAAAAATTGTGAGGAATAAGCTATTGTTTTAAGCCACTGTATTTTAGGGCAGTATATGCGGCTATAGTTAACTGATATAAAAATGTGTGAGTTGTTGATTCACAAGGCCCTGTGCAAATCATGAAGTCATCCAAGGATGTTAAACAGATCAAACCAACCAGAAAAGCCCATGGATGAAGTTACTTTATTATTGTTTAGTTTCCTGGGGAAATTCGCATTGCCTCTTCTGACTTCTAGGCATATGTATTAGTTTTACATTAGAAGCTAAAGTACTCTAATTTCTCATGCTCAAGTAAATTTAACATGTTTTGTTAAGAATCATTTATGTACTGTACTGGAAAATAAAAGATAAACTAGACCCAGGCTCTGCTCTCTAAGAGTTTATATTTAAGTGGAAGAACTACATGTACATAAATATTTCCAATTGAAGCAGAATGTGCTTATTTGATAATCAAATCACATAACTAATAAGTACAATGGATGAAAGAGGTCATTCACATGGAATTTCAATAGGTCAAGGCAAAAACCAGGATACTCCAGACGGAAATATGAACAGGAGCAAAGACAAAGAAGCACTGTAGTACAGAGTATTTTTTAGGAATGGCAAGTTCTCTGACAACTGAGACCCAGCATGACACAGCTATTCGAGTCCAAGTGAATCACTCCCTGTGCAAGCCCTGTGATGTGCTTACCACATGAAGCTATGAAGAGAGGGGTGACCCTATGAAGAGAAGGACCCAAAGTTATAAAATGAGGACCCCTGATGTCAAGGTGTTAAAACAAATTATCTATGAATCTATCGTGTATATTTCTAATTCTCTTTTACTCTACCTTGCAGGCAGTCAACAACACCATCTGTTCTCCACTTTGCTAAATCCTTCCCCTGTCTCAAGTTCTACGTTTGCTTACCCATTTATTCATTCAACTGTTTTTTATCAGGCACCAACTATTTGTCAGGCACTGTTCTAGGTGCTGAGGATACAATAATGAACAAGGCAGACAATGGCCCTGCCTTCATGAAGATAAACAGGAATGAAGGATAGGAGGCAGATACGGTAGGTGGTCAGAGAAAACTTGAAGAGGGCATATTTGACCAGAGGTGTGATCGAAGTCAGAAAGCAAGCCATGGGACCATGTGGGGAAAGAGCATTCTAGGCAGAGGAATGAGAAAATGCAAAGGTCCTGAAATGTCTGCAATATTCCAGGAAGGAGGCTAGTGAGGGAGGAAAAGAGAGGTGGAAAAGGAGATCATAGAGGAAGCAGGGATCCAGTTCACAGAGGCAGTTATAGGTAATGACCAACACTTTGGATTTTGTTTTTAGTGTGATGGGAAGCCTATCTCCTGATGCCCTTTCCCAGCCCTAACCCCGCCCCAACAAGCCTCTACTGATCACTTCTCCTTCCTGTGCATTTATCACCTGTCCTTTTATTTGCCACCCCGTCTATATTCAATGGATTTCTATTCATCTCTAATGCATCAATTCTATTTCCTCAACTATGTCTCAAGGACAAGAATTGTATCATATTCTCCTCTGCATTTCCAGGGCTTGGCACCTACCTACATGGTGCTCAATAAATCTTTTTGGAAGGTGATAACGATGATGTAATCCCTTGAAGTCCTTTCCAGCTGTAAGATCTATGTTTCCTTTGAACTCTTTTGACAAACTAGTTTGCGCTATGACTCAGAGGACTGACATCTTTCTAGATATTTTGAGATTACAGTCATCCATTAAATGACTGAGATGAATCACATCAGAGTTTTTATTTAAATGAAGGTTGTACCACTTGGAATGGGATCCTCTTAAGTGGAACTACTATTAGTATTTGTACTTTAAACCATTTGAACCTCAGGAGAGGCATATATTGCTATTAAGTAAATGCTATCCTGATGTGATCCCAACACCTGCCATTAAAGATGGCCTCGAATTCTTTGCTGCTTCTCCTAATGAAAGGTGGAGGATAATTCCCCTCACCTGGAGTCTGGGTTGGTCTTAGCGACTTATCTGACCAATAAAATGTAGGAGAATTAGTGTTCCGGAACTGATGGGGCTAGGTCACAAAAAGCCTTGAGCCTTAAAGTTTCCACCCACACCTTTTGGAGACACTCCCTCTGGAAACCCAGCTGCCATGCTGTAACTCAAGCACAATGGAGAGACAATATGTCAGTGCTCAAACCAACAGCCACAGCAAAGTCCCCTGCCAAGAGCCAGCATCAACAGTCGACCACCCCAGCCCAGACACAGGAGTAAAGAAGCCATCCTAGAAGTGGATCCTCCAGCCCCAGCCACTTCAACTGACATCCTATGGATCAGAGACAAACCACACAGGTAAGTCTTCTCTAAGTTCTTAACCCACACACCAAAATGGTTCTTTGAATCTGCCATGTTTGAGGGCAGTCTGTTAT
Organism: Panthera leo; assembly: GCF_018350215.1. Taxonomy (NCBI): domain Eukaryota; kingdom Metazoa; phylum Chordata; class Mammalia; order Carnivora; family Felidae; genus Panthera; species Panthera leo. The sequence goes on along the minus strand of NC_056685.1, from coordinate 114,614,680 downwards.
ACAATAGTTTTTTTTTTTTTAATTAAAAAAAAACTTTTTTTTTAATTAAAAAAAAAAAAACATAGAACATCACTACTCACAAAAGTGCCTGTCCCCCAATCATTTATAAAAATGACAGATACACACAGTCCAAGATTTGTCCTATGTCCAATGAACTGCTCTTCCCAGAGATTTAACCCATAGGCATAGGGAAGACAAATGAGGTGATTTTGAATGAGTACTCTGAATCAATCTCACTACTAAAATTGCAGGCCAACAAAAGTCACCTGAAATGCATCCAATGTAAAAGCCACAGCATCCATTTGGCTATACAGGTCACAGAATTATGCTATTGACCAAATTATACATATTTTCACTCAGTCACCCAACAGGCAAGAAAACAACTTAGAGTTGACCCTTGAACAATATGGGTTTGAACTACGTGGATCCACTTACACATGGGTTTTTTTCAGTAAATACAGTACAGTATGGCAAATGTATTTTCTCTTCCTTGTGATTTTCTTAATAATACTTTCTTTTCTCTAGCTTACCTTATTGTAAGAACACAGTGAATAGTAAATAAAAATACAAAATATGTGTTAATTGACTGTTTATGTGATTGGTAAGGCTTCCGGTCGACGATAGGCTATTTGTAGGTAAATTTGGAGAAGTCAAAAGTTACTTGCGGATTTTGACTGCGCAGAGGGTCAGCACCACTTAACCGTCATGTTGTTCAAGGATCAACTGTACTATACTATTTAAAAACATGGGTGGGACTTAAAACAGAAATTAAATGCACAATTCTATCATGCAAATAAAAAGATCCAACTGCTAGACAATGATTACATGCAACACTAGGAATCTGTGAAAATTATTCTCAGACGCTACCAGAATGGAAAACACTCAACTGCAAATGGTCCCTCTCTTTTAGAACATCCTTTTGTTTGTGCAAAGAAGTTCTATTATGAAAACAAAAGCTCCTCAAAATGGGCAGGCATTTTTAGCCCCATCAGTATGAATATCACTTTTCCCCAACAATAGTCATTTCAGACCCTGCACGTGAGAGGCTTCTGGGAAAGCAGCCTGCTCATTTTATACCCTCCTCCTCTTCCTTCCCCCACTACCTTCTTCAAGTCATGTTTGGTTCTTCAAAACACACACACACAACACAATACAGAACCATTATGTGGTGCCAAGGGCAGGGAGGAGGGGTAAGATGAAGAGAACAAATTTTGGTAGTAAATGCTTTAGAGCATCAATGTTTCACATAAACTACTACCTCGTAGTATGTCTAATCATATTCCACCACGGTTTTCATAATATGAATTCACACTCACCACTGGTATGCCATTTTTAAAAATCAACAGAAGAAAATAAGTTCTCAAGAAAACCCCCTACAAGCGAGAGGCATAGCAATGTGAAAATGGCAAAATGCTTTTAACAGAAAACATCACCTTCCAGATTTATAAGCATGTGTGTTTGCTTGAAAAATAATTCATTATCAATAACAACAATAAAATCATAACAAAAGGAACCAAATGTCGACATTTATATCACTAGCAGCTACGTGGGTACATGCATTTTTCAAAAGAGAACTCCAGAATTTAATTAGAGAAAAATGTATTAACCTCTGATAAAAATACTTAATGAAAGACTAATGACTTCCTTCACACAGAAACCATTCCTTCAGCAGCAGTAAATCATTAGGTCAGCAAAACACATGTCTAAAAACACATGTATTTATATTCCTACACTGCATTGTATTTCTAAAACTGCTTAAAAGGCACGAGTAGCTAGTAACACCATCAAAGCACACACAGTGACATTTTGGTTACGTGGCTCTCCCTATCAATAAAATGAAAATTAAACAGGAATTTAAGAAATGTAGCAGAGGACATAAATCATGCTCTTTTCATTTCAGTGAGAACATTAGCAGCTCTGTGTCTTCCAGCCTCGGGAGCCATTACTTATATGTGAAATTCAAAAGAAGAGGAAGGCGTTTAAGCCAATAATGAAAGCAAGTTTGGCTAAATGTCAAACCACATGATACTAAGTTTCTTGCACCTTATTTATTACCAAGAAAGCTAAAACCTGCTCAATGGTCTTCTCTAATGCCAAAGCACCACTGATGGGGGAAATGAATATATGTCAAATTTACCTCTTCAAATCACTAATGTGGCCTGACATGTTCAGGCAGACAGGAGCCTGTCACCAAGGTATAGAGGATTTACATTTTCCACCTCAAATGGCCCTAACTCAGAAATAGACCTGTTATTAATACACGGGTACACAAAAGGGAACGTATAGTACCTAGGAATTGAATCATAATGCATTCCTCAGAGTCCCAAATACAGAAAAATTTAATAATCTGAAACATCAGATTATTTCATTCAGTCAAGTAATTTTTTTGGTTTCATGAATCTCTGTGATTACCTGGTCCATTGATGGACCACTGATGGTCCAATGATGGCTACTCAAAAAATAATTACTGATGGGCAGGCACTGCCCTAGGGGGCAGGGGCTGTCCTGGGCCCTGGGGATACAGGGTAGCAGCCCCACTTCTCAAGGAGCTTCCAGTCTATGGAAGGGTAACTCACTGGTCAAGTAAAAACAAATTCAATCAAGTACAGGGATAGATTCTGATGGTGTTGAAAGCTCCAGAGGAGACAAAATAGGATCACACGATAGAAGGTGACGGACGAGGGCTCTAATTTGGACTGCCCAGGGAGGCCTCGCTGAAGAGGCCCGACACCTAAATTACCAGAGGAGCTAATCATGACAGGAAAAGTAGGAGCAGGGCACACCGGAGGAAGGAAAAAGCTAGAACAAAGGCCTCAGCAGAAACTGCCCTGGGCACCAGGAGAAGCTGCTAGTTGACCTGTGTGGCTGGAGCACGGTGAGGGACAACAGCAGATGTGACTGGAGCAGCCTTCCGACCACAAGGGCCTCATGGGCTCCCATACGGGTTAGGACTCCATTTCAGTACAATGGAAAACCACCGGAGGAGGGTTTGCTCAGAGGAGTTGCACACTGCAGTGTGGAAAATGGATGTACTCCCGTACATGTGGAAGCCACTGTAATTATCCTGGCAAGGGAAGAAGATAAGTAGACAGATCTGAAGAACATTTTAGAAGGTTGGGTAATGGAACAGATGTTGGGGAGGAGGGTTAGTACGGGAAAAGATGAAAGCAAGGATGATGATTCCCAGGTTTTCAGCTGGAACCATGGGAAATCAATATTTCTGTCCGGGTTAGGTCCCTCATTCCTTCTCCAGTTGGACAGCTGGAATTAGAACCTGACCTTCTACTTCCTAATCCAGAAGTCTTTTAATTAAGAGTATTAAATTGAGATTTCCACATTAAATAATACCCAGTTTTTCTATTTTGCTATTACTAATTATTCACACAAAGGCTCAGAATAATTTCAAGGTAAGTGTGCATTAAAAATCAAAAACATACACAAATCAACATGTGATAGAATTTCATAGAGCGAACATGCACACACACATGCGCACACACACACACACACACACACACGAAGTACATGTTAAAACTATCCCAGTACGGTCTATATTTAAGTTAATAGTACCAATGTCAGTGTCCTGGTTTTGACAATGTATTATGGTTGTATATAAGATATTTTTGGTTGGTGGGAACTGAGTGAAAGATACCTGCGAACTCTCTGCACTACTTCTGGAACCTCTTGTCTTAAATTATTTCAAAGTAAAAAGTCATTAAAAAAAAAAATCTTGTCTAAGGACACAGAAGCAGTGGGAAACAGCCAATATCTAAGTCTAGATCACCTGATTTCTCGTTCTTTTGAGTGTACCATATTTTTTATTCAAAACTTCTTTGAATTAGGGGCGCCTGGGTGGCTCAGTCGGTTGAGCAAACCAACTTCAGCTCAGGTCATGATCTTGCCGTTTTTGAGTTCGAGCCCCGCGTCGGGCTCTGTGCTGACAGCTCAGAGCCTGGAACCTGCTTCAGATTCTATGTCCCTCTCCCTCTGCCCCTCCCCTGCTCACGCTCTCTCTCTCTGTCCTTCAATAATAAATAAACGTTAAAAAAAATTTTTTTTAAACTTCTTTGAATTAAAAGAGCCTTAAGATAAAAAAAAAAAAAAAAAGCAATACCTGATTGGCATCTGTTTTCTTGCTTTCTAAAGAGAAACTGCCTTTTTGCCCCTTTTGAAGGCAGAAAGAATCTTTGGTTGTGTTCACTTCTGCCAAGAACATGGGCAGCATGCAGTCAGCAGCCTTGGAGGCAAAATCTACATTTGGCTGGTCTATAGTAGGTGCAAAGAAACACTCATTCTAAAAACAATTAAAATGTCAGTTTTGTGTCTGTTTTCATTTCCCAAGTGAACTGAACAAAATAACCTAAACAATGGAAGCCATTGGTGAAACGAATCCGGATGGAGCTTATCAAATGTGAATGGCCCAGAGTGTGGAAAACCAGTGCCCTCAGGTGGGTGATTTTCTCTCATTTTTCCAGGGCCACTGCTCTCTCAAGAACTATCAACAGTGCCAAAAGACCAACAGCTGTGCCCCCATTCACAGGCTCACCACAGCACCTACAAGGTGAATTTTCCTGGAAAAAGTTGCAGGGGTTGGTTTGGTTGTTTGTTTTGTACAGGGTAGAGAAAGGATGGAAAAAATGGAGATACAGTTTCCAGGTGGTGGCACAGCGTGACCCTGAAAACCAGGTTGAGATACTTCCCTCTCACAAGGGAAACTGCAAGGTTGAGGGTCATGCCAAGCAGAGCCACAGTCAGTTACCACCCGGGACATGGGATTCTCGGTTTTCCCCAAAGCCTATCGCTATCAGACCTAACAGCACCGACCTAAAGCCAACTTAAGTTAAAATGAGAAACGGAATGAAAATCTCTGTCTCTGCTAAAATCTAGGGAAACCTGGAAGGTATGGGGCAGATAAGTCAGCCCCAGAAGATGGCAGATGGAGTGATGTTCTCTCTCCCTAGGCCAGTTTCCTCACATTCAAGGCTCGACCTCCGCCCCCAAGCCCAAACATTAAGATTATCCATCAGCTTATCTCTCTCTTACCTGCCTCTCTCTTTTTCTAAACACATCAATTCTTCATTTGAGCCAAACAATCTATTTGCTATCCTTCCCCTCACAGAATCCACTCATTCAAGGACCTACTTTGTAAAAAGGGCAGGTATATAATTCAGAAAGTGAAATGACACTGACAATACTAAACGCAAGAGGAGAAGCTGGGGAAAGGTCATTCCATTTGCAACATGATAGGTTTAATGTTCCAGCAAAACATCTTGGGAAGGTATCTTGGAGAAAGCACTCAGCATCTACTCTGGACTGGCTTCTCCCCTAGTAATCATGACTACCTTCCCCCCGACCCAGAGCTGCCCTGGAAGCATTCCATACTTTACCCTTCTTCCCACTGAGATTGCTCAGTCATGCTTCATGCTCTGGTGCCACTCTATTCTCTGTACGCCACTGTTAAATGTCCAGAAATTCACATGCATGTCACCCCTCTATTGCCATAAAGACTACAAACTCCTTGAAGGACCTTCTAGTTCTGATGTAATCACTTTGACGCCTTTTAGAGCCCACAGCACTTTGTGACACTCAAAATGTATTGTTAACAAATGCCTCAGGGGATTGAGAAACCTCATACAGCCACACTTCTGAATAACAGACAGAAATAGCACAATGGCTGTCTCAGGGAATGGGAAGAAATTTCTTAACCTTGCTTGGCATTACTTGTCAAGAGGTTTGAATTTCAGTGGTAAATGATTTCCTTCAAAGGAGGTGAAAACAGAGACAAGATAGGGGGTTGTAAAAAATACACTAAATACGTGACAGATGAGAACAAAAGCCAAATCCTCATGACGGCAAACCTTGCTTAACTCTTTTTGTGGTTAGTACCCAAATGCTAACATTATCTCATCACCCCAATACTTCATTTTGAGACTAAACCATGAGTAAGTATATGGGATAAGCTGAAATTAAATCCTCGTGTGAATGTGCAGAGTACAAAGGAGTTTTATCTGTTTGGTTTACCTAATTCTTTTTCTCTTATGTACAATTTTAGAAATGAAAGAAAAGGTTCAATGGCCCTGGTATGATGAATCGCTTCTGGCAAAATTTAATTCTAAAGAAATGGCAAAGATAATAACATACTTTCACAGAAAAAGTTTGTCCTGAAGAAGGGCCTCTCCCCTTTTGACTCTCAAAACAATTTTAGAACCAAGCATTAGCTTTAATCCAGCACTCTGGTAAGCACAAAGAAAAGAAAGGTAAACAAAACTGATTCCTGTCATGCAAAGCTATTTTCTGTCCCTTCTAACTCTTTATACGAAGTGTGGGGCAGACCTTCTCTGTAAAGGCCCAAATAGTAAATATTTTCTGGACCTTCTAGGCCAAAAACTCTCTATTGCAACTACAGAACTCTGCCTGTATAGTGTGAAAGCAGACACAGACAACATATGGACAAATAAGAATGGCTGTGTTCCAATAAAACTTTATTTATAGATGCTAAAATTTGAATCTCCTATAATTTTCATATGTCATGAAATATTCTTCTTTCGTTTTGTTTTTGTTTCAACCCTTTGAAAAGGTAAAGACCACTCTTAGCTCACAGGACACACAAAAGCAGGTAGTGGACTGGATATGGACCACAGGGACATGGCCATAGTTTGCCAACCCCTGCTTTATACCAAAGGCAAGGTGGCAGCAAAAAGTCAAAATTAGCTTGGAAACTTCAGCTTGCTTCTAAAAGAAGGTTGTTGGGGAAGGAAGAGGAACAGAAGGTGAATAGAGAAGGAAGAGGGGATGCCCATGAGAAACCAGGAAACTGCAGCCTAAGGGAGGAGAAACCCAAGTAAAAGGGGTGAAAGCTTGGGGCTGTGGGAGGAGGGTAGAAAAAAGGAAGCAGGAGGCCAAGTTTCTAGGGCATCTGTGGGAAATGAAGGGATGAAAGGGAAGTCAGCTAATGAGTAGCCCAGGGGAGGGGCTGTAGATTAAACTGTGAGAAAGCTGAACATCATAAAAATGCAGATTAACCAAGCAGCCCAGAATTTAAGAACTGAGGCTACTATGTGTACAAAATTATTCTCTTAGCAGGCAAGGACAATTCTCCTTACAAGTCTGTTGGGTTACGTGCCTGTTGGAGACGGTGATTTTCATTTTGCTTTTATCTTATGCAATTGCTCCTAGGAATATCAGTTCAAGAAGGCCAATTGTGAAAGCCTCAAGTCTTCAGTCTTAGAATTTCCCTCATCCTTTTTTTTTTTTTTTTTTTGAGAGCGAGAGAGAGTGAGTGGGGGAGAAGGGCAGAGGGAGAGAGAGAGAGAGAGAGAGAATGAGAATCTTAAAGCAGGCTCCACATTCAGCATGGAACCCAACATGGGGCTTGATCCCATGACCCTGGGATCATGACCTGAGCCAAAATCAAGAGTTGGACACTCAACCGACTGAGCCACCCAGGCACCCAAGAATTTCCTTCATCTTTAAAATGATTTGGCCCTGGGAAGAGATGGGCTTCAGGGGCTCTAACTGCTGCACCCACTCCTATACCTAATCTGTACCTCTATGAGACAAATTTTCACCAGTGAGAAGGTAAAAAACACACTCATATGTGAGATTTCATTGTTACAACAGTTAAAAATAAAGCTGATAAAATGGTTTAATAACCAGACAGGTTAAAAACTGCAATGCACAGAGACGAGAACAAAATGCTTTAAGTTTTATAAAATGAATGGTTAAAGGCTGGCACCCAGCAAACATTAAATAGCAACCTTTAAGAAATGCCAAAGAGTCAATTTCATGGAGGATCAAGAACCAAAGGGTTATTATCTATTGGCTACTGAGGAAGACTGACAAATAAGATAAAGTTAAAAAAGTGATAATAGTGTCATGGGCTGAACTGTGCCTCCCCAAAAGCCATATGTTAAAGCCCTAACCTTACCCAGTGCTTGGGAATGCAACTGTATTTGGAGTCTTTAAGAAAGTAATTAAGTTAGAATGAGGCCATTAGGGTGACCCTAACCCAATATGAGTAGTATCCTTGTAAGAGAAGGAAATTAGGACACATGGACACACACACACACACACACACACACACACACACACACACACACACACAGGGGAGACCATCTGAAGAGGCAGCAGGAGGGCCACCATCTGCAGGCCAATGGGGCCTCAGAAGAAACCAAACCTGCTGACAACTTAACCTGTGACTTTCAGCCTCTGGGACTGTTAGAAAATAAATTTGGGTTGTTTAAACCACCTAGTCTGGATACTTTATTATGGCAACACAAACAAACTAATATAAACAGTTATGACACCTAGAGATTAAGAGGAAGGTGAGGGGAGCAAATAAGGCTACCACAGATTCATACACTCAACCAACATTTATTGGTCCCAATAAGTATTTCTGCAATGTGCTAGGTTCTGAGTCTACAAGGGTGAAAAACTGAGTTCTCGCCTTCGATGAACTCACAGTCTACTTGAGGACAAAATTTCCTAACATAGTACGGATGCGCCATAACAGAAATATTCCCATGACACTTTGGAAACACAGAAGAGGGGTTTCTCAGTCAGCCATGAAAGGGGTGCACAAAGCTTCAAGAACAAGGTAACGTCTGGGCTAAGGGCTTTCAAAAAACCAAACAACGACAACAACAACATTACTTCCTTCTGGTTGTTTGAATAGGAATATATTTTCGAAGTGGAGAAAATAAATATCACTGAGGAAGAGGAAGTGTGATGTGAGCGATGGGAGGTCCTCCTTTGGCCATGTGGAGTTAAGGTGGAGGACTGAAGTGCAGCTGGCTATTCGGCCAGGAGACAGGGATTTGGAAGAGGTCACTTTGAGGTGGTCATCAAGCCAGGAGTGCAGATGGGCTCTGCCCTAGGAGAAGGTTGCTGGGAAAGGAAGCTGAGCCTCCAGCCAGGGAGAAGATAAGAATTTAACACATCTCCAGAGAAGAGAAGCATTTAAGAGGCAAGTAGGGCAAGGAGAAGCTGAGAAATAATAAATGGAGGGGCAGGAGGAAAAACAACACCGAGGAAGGGGGCAACACCAAGAATGAAAGAGAGAGCGGCCCCCATGTCAGATGTTGCCAAGACAGCAAGTGGCAACCTGAAAAATGCCAATGGACTTAACCAAAAGTCCCTGGTGACCTCTGTGAAAACAGCTACAAGGAGCAGAAGTGCAATGGCCACAGCTTGAGAAGTGAATCACTGTGTTCAGATGGGAGGACATTCATGAAAACTCAAGGAAATAAAAGCCACTTGAGTCATCTTCTGGGGCTGGTAAGAGAGGAGGAGATGGACGACACAGAGGCAGTTGCAACAATAATGCTGGGGGTTGAGGCTGGGGGGGGCGGTTTGCGGAGGGGACTCTCGTTCTGTTCTTCCAGTCTTCTGGGGGCTGCTTGAAGAGAGTGGAAAGGAAAGAAGTGAGGCAAAGGAGAAAAATGGCATTTATTGACTACCTGTGAGGCACTCGCTGACATGAAAAACACTACCTCCATTAACACAGCACTTTTTGTTTTGAAAGATTCATTCATATACCCTCTCATTTAACCTCAACAACTACTCTCAGGGAAGAATACCGGCAGCTCTGTTTTACACATGAAGAAATTAACATTTAGAGGAAAAAAATAAAAACAAAGTAATCTACCTGACCTCACAGAGCAGATAAAGGTAGAAGCAGGACTTCATCCGGAGCCTAGACCCAGTATCTCCAAACGCTCACCCAGCATTTTCACAGAACGAAATGCTCATGGCTCTGGGCTGGGTCTCAGCTTCCTCCTATGGAAAATGGGAACGATAATAGCCTGTACCTCACACTATTAATAAATGTAAGGCACCTAAGGGGCTGGCTCACGGAAAGTGCTCGATAAATGTGAGCCACTGTCAGCTTACATTCAAGGAGCAGAGCGTGTACACAGAACTTACACACCACGTGTCCATTCTCGGTGAGCAGGAAGAGCTGTCCAAACCAGAAATCCAGGAATCACGCCGGAATCCTCTTTCTCCTTCAGCCCACAGTTCAACCAGGCAATGAGTCCTTCTAACCCCGTGCTTCTCAACCTTCGTGTCGTCACTGCCTCTCTAAGAAGACGTCCCTAATAGCGTCGCTCCCATGAAATTTTAACAGCATGGATAACTGCTTAGCTGTTTATGTACTGTGGCCCTTTTGAATCTGAATATCTGAGGATTTTTTTTTTTTTTACACCATTCCCCCAACCAATTTTCACCTTGGGAAAAGATCCCCTTGGGACCACCGCCCCCCCCACCCACCCCATGAAGAACACATCTAATAATCCTCCCTCCTAAATCTCTCTCAGCCCATCCCCTTCTTCTCTATCCTCAATGCCAGTAACTAGTCCTCACCATTTTTCATCTAGATTGTTCCAACAGCTTCCTAACTGGGCTTCTTACCCCTGTTTTGCCCAGCTTCCCATCCATATGTCACCAGAGTAGGCTTTCTAAATGCAAGTCTGTTCGTGTCAATCCCTTTCTCAAATTTCATCAAGTTGTGCTCCATCACGGATTGAACCTTTACATGGCACTCAAGGCCCCTGTCGAGCAGCACTGGGCCTGAGCCTCCAGCCTTAGCTGCCATCACACCACCCCATCCCATCCCTAGACACTAGGTGCATACAACGTAAAGCCATTGCCTCCATGCCTCGGCACTTTCTGTTACCTCTGCCTAGAATGCCCTTCCCCTCTGCCTTCTTGTGAACTCCTACTTACCTTCAACACTCAACTATACACGCTCTCTAAAGCCTTCCCCAGTTCGGTCTTACCACAGGCTAGGTGGAGCCATCCCGTCCCTTGCACATACCTCTCTGCGTCACAACTCTTCGGTTACCTCTAATGGTAATAGTGACAACTAACATTCACTGAATGTTAAATAGATGCCAGACTCTATTCTAAGCCGTTTACACATATCATCTCATTTATTTGGAGCAACCCGAGTGCAGGAATTATACTTTATTAATTTCCGTATCTAACCTTCCGTATTCCCAGCCAACAGTAGAAATTCAATAAATGCTCGCTGAAGTAATGCAGGAAGCAAAGCTTTGGAGATGCTCAGATCTGCTCTTTCCTCTGACTTATACAGCCCCTCCTACAATGATTTATAGTGTTTACTCTGATAATAAGGAGAGGGATGAGATATGATTATTCCGCCAAAGGTTTTAACAGTTTCTTTGAAATATACTCCGTGATTTAGTGAAAACAGTCATTAGGAATGCCTTTCCAAGTGCAAAGGGGAAAAAAAATCTCATCTACCATCCAGAACACTCACATATTTACAAATCTAGTCAATGTGAGGGATATAAATAGATCTTAAAAATGCCACAGGCAAGAACTTAATCACCTATAGTGGAGCAGCTTGAGAAAAACAATGAAGAGAAAAGATTTAGAAACATAATATTTAAAAACATACAAACAGGAGACCTAGAAAAAAAATCAGGTTATATAATATCCTAGTGAAACACTTTGAAATAGAATACTCATAGAAAGATAAACAGAAAAATACTTGAAACAACAGAGTGAAGAATATTCCTCATAGTTCCTTAAGGGTAACTGGAGAAGGTCATTTAAGTCCAGCGCACCCCACCCCCACCCTCTGCTAACTGAAATGAAACAGCTAGTGACTAGCCTCAAGGATAATTTAACAGACTACGTCAAATTGATTCCGAAAGTTTTACTCTCTGGAGAAAAAAAAGTATATATATTTTTACACACACACACACACACACACACACACACACACACACACACACACATATAATCTTCTTTTATTCTTTAGTTGGCATCACAAGAAATTCCAGATTTAAGTGTTAGTATCAAGTAAATAATAACGTTCTGGAAATGACTGCAGTTGAGAAAAGAGAGCGCTTCTAAAACAATGTCCTAGAGTAAAAACCCAAATACTGCATTTCACTACTCATTTGTTATAAACCGTGATTATCTCTGGGCAATAAGATTATGGATGACTTCCATTTTTTTGGTATCTTTCTAGAGCCTTTGCTTTTTAAGCAACAAATTGCCTTTATATTTGGGGGGGGGAAAAAGAGCTATTTTCACTTTTTAAAACATTTTTTTTTGTGAAACTAATAAGAACATTTGTTATTAATTTACAAGTCGCTTTCACGTATGGCAGCTACATTTCCATTTATGATAACAAATATACATACTTTAAGTCACTACATCTGGTAAGTGCAGTAAGGCCCCAAAATGATTTGACATACCTCCCAAGAAAATGTGACGTTTCTATTTTGACTCTTTGAATCTGGCCTCTAGGACAGCTGAACCAAAGAATGCAGTGAGAGTTAACACTATGCCAGCATCTGGGCCCAGGCCTTAAGAAACTGGCAGTTTTCACTTCCTGTCTCCTGAAACTCAACTACCATACTGTGAGGAAACCCCAGCCACCTGCAGAAAGGCCTATGTGGAGAGGAACCAACAGGCAGCCCCAATTTGCCAGAAATATGAGTGACACATCTGGAAAATGGCTCCTCCTGCCCCGGTTAAGCCACTCCAACCGACACCAGCTAGAGCAGAAATGAGCTGCCCCTTCTGAGCCCTGCCCAAATTGCACATGCATGTAAAAACAAATCACTGTTCAGGATCCCAGGGTCGTGGGATCGCGCCCCAGGTCAGGATCCACTCTGAATGTGGAGCCTACTTAAGATATTCTCTCTCTCTCCCTCTCTCTCTCTCTCTCTCTCTCTCAAATTAAAAAAAAAAATCATGGAAAAAATAAACAACTGTTATTTTAAGCCATCATGTTTTGAAGCAGCTTGTTACACAATAAAATATAACTAGAATTCCATATTATATTTTGCCTCTACCTTTCCCCAGTTATAATTTAAACTCTTTGAGGGTATGATTCCATCTTTACATCCATCTTCGTAGTCATTCCTTCGTTCATTTGATAAACATGTGAGGACTAATGTGTATCCAGCACTATGCTAGACAGGTTATGCAGGTACAGAGATAAAAACAGTCTCTGCCTTAGATATGATTAGTCTGTATCTTCAGAGACAAACAAAAATAGACAATGATAGCCATAACACAGCCTTTGCTGAATAGCCAGCAATGGTAGACAGTCAATAAATGTTGGCTAAATAAACGAATGACTAAATCAGGTTCTTAGAACTACTTTGGGAATTATATACTCTCATCATTTTATAGATGAGATGCACCAGTTAGCGATGTATTACTTCTTAGTTTTAAATTCGCCCTCTTTGCCCTGCTTCATGACCCTGGGGCTGGACCCTGGGAACATTTGGCCTTTGCCAGATGGTGTAGTGTTCGTTTCCATCAAAAGAGGGCACTGGAGGGACACTGAAAGCCCATAGCAGAGGCAGGGGCTTTTCCTTCGGTTTGGGATGCTTTATTCCCTCCCACCCCCAAAGTGTACTGCCAGTGGCATTTGGGAAACGCAAAGGTGCTTACTCTCCAGGGAATTTCTCTGCCACTCAGCAGACTGCTAAGGATCAACTCTGGCCCACCCACATGCTCTCCCAAGATTCTCGGCCAAGTGGGCTTACAGACCGGTCCAGCCAGTTCACTGGCCACCAGTAGGCCTCCTATTCAAGTGGCAGTCACTCATCTCCAAAGGGGACTGAAACTCAGCCTTGGGGGTGGCGAGGGGCCTCTTGCGAGCTCTTGGTACCTTCATCCTGTGCTCTCCTTCAGCCCTAGAAAAAATAGCTCCTTCCATCTGCTATTCCTATATTCCTTAGAGACCTCTTTTACCCCTTCAGTAGTTAACCATAGTTAACCTTTTACTAGTTAATTATTCTTTATATTATATTTTCCTTGTTCAAATTACTGTGTGGTTTTGTTTCCTGAATAGATCCAGACTGGCACAAAAAGGAATAAAAGGGCTCAACTACGAGGAGGCCTGAAAAAGGACAACTGCCCACAGCCCCATCAAAGGGCTGATTGAGAATAAAAAGAAATTGAAAGGGAAAAGATAAAGACTCAAGGAACAAAAACTGCCGTGTCAATCTCATTCAAAATCTTTATTTTTGTCTAATCACATTTCTTAGAAAATATTTTTTATCTTCTTTGGTATTTTTTTAACTTCTCATTTGATAAGCTATTTTTAAAAACACAATGAAAATGTTGGCTACATGTGAGACTCAAGGGAAGAAAGGGTCAGAAAATAAAGAAGCTGTAGCAGGCCCAGGTCAGGTACTCTGAGACACGTGACATGGACCAGAACCAAGAACTGGCATTGGGGACAGAAGAGCCTAGCAATTAACAGCATGGACTGGAGGGCCAGACTATCGGTGTTCAAATCTCAGCTCTGCTACTACCAAGTTATGTGACCTTGGGCAATTCATCTAATACTTTCATTTGTAAAATGCAAGTAACAATAATAGTGCTGACCTCAAAGGATAAAGTGAGTTTATGTACGTAAAGCCCTGAGGCCAGAACCCAATCCAAATGCTCTTTCTACCACCTCTCTACTTCAACATTCTCAAATCTGTTTTTTTCCGAACATCTTCTCATTTTGGAAAGGTTTCAGAAGAACTACCTTGCTCTCAAAATTGTTCTCCTCTACTTTTCCTACTACCTCTGGCCTTCGACCTCAGCCTTGCTATACTAAGACGAGATGTAGAACATTCTCCTTCCTTTAAAGGGCTTTCATTTTTTTCCAGGTCCACAACTATAGAATGGGTTCAATATAAAACCAATGGGAATGATATAGTATGGTGGACATGTCTTAACCAGCTTTCACCTCTTCCGTTTGGATCTGTCCCTTTCCCACTCCAGGTGACTCTGGTGTCCTAAACGAAGGGCTCGGGACTCAACCTAGGCCAGTCAGTCCCTGAATCTTGAGAGACGGCAAGGTGGAGGGACTCAGAGGAGGAACACCAATGGCCAGAGATGCCCAGAGGTGCCTCATTCCCACCTTACTGGGCCCTGAAATTTTAGCAATTCTCTCAAAGTTGTGAATAATCCAGTATACGTCAGAGAAATTCCTATTTTTGCCTACGTTAGCGAGAGGTCTACTGCTTGAACCAAAGAGTTCACATACATGCTGTCAGAGTGACTTACATCTTTGAGTTTCCTCATCTGTACAGTGGGGGTCTCTGAGGTCCCTTCTGGCGCTAACCTTCCACGGTAGTTCGAACAATGGGGCAAGTCCCAGCAGACGTGCTCTACTGCCTCTGCAAGTCTCCTAACAACTTGGTCATTATCACTCAGCACCTTACACCTTATATACAAATGGTGGAACTGAGACGTGCTTTAAAAGTCTCATATTTAGGTTATGAAACCACAGAGCTCTCCTTTGCCACTTACTACATCTCAGCAGTATTATTTTGGTAACAGCGTCACCACCCTCTCTGAGCATAAATAGAACATGAACATTTCCAGGAATTGTCAACTTGGCACTTCTTACAAGGAGTTAAGATTTCTTTTATAACATTAACAAAAATAAAGCCTAGGACTAAACTTCTTTTAGAGGTCACATTTCCTTCTCAATTAAAATTTACTGTTTGGAAAAGTACAATGTACCCTTTTTCCCCCCTCTGGGGGAAAAGTCCTCCAAAGAAGCATATACATATACTCCTTACTGTTCAAACTGAGCAACAAGTATAAACACAGCTGCCTATTAAAATTAAGCAAAGGCAAACATTCCTGCAGCTAGCTACAACAGCGGCCTACAAGTTTGAACGACACCCGTAAAAATAGAAAGCTACCTTGCTAAGCATACGATTAAACTCCGAGGTTGTGCCATCGGAAAAGCTGGTTATTAGAACTGATGGCTTTCGCCTTTCGATAGCAAGATTTAAGAGCTGCAAAAGTGGAACCTGATTCCAGTATCAGGAGAGCCAATACACCGTCTCCTAATCACAGCCAAGAAGATTTAGTCTTTTTTTACTCTCAAGGTAGCAAGCCGGGACAGGAGCAACCCAGGGGCTCTGTTCCTTGACCCCATGTGGCCTCACATTAGACCTCACCCCCCAAAAAAGAATAAAATAAGAGACGGGGGAGAGAGACATACCAGCCAGAATTTAGTCTTCTGACAATAGGCAGTAAAGAGAAAGACAGAGAAGTCCCTCGGGCTGCACGCCTGGGAGAGACTGGAGTAGGGGAGGGAAGAACACTGGGGGCTGGCAAATGATGGGCTCTGGAGCAGCCACCGGTTGTCAGAATTAGGGGGGAGAGAAAAGCGTACCTTGAAAATGTGTTTTTATAGGCCATGAATTAGCAGGCTTTAAAGTGCCTGGATTCCAAACTTGGCCCTACTGGGTTGTATGACCCTGAGCACATGACTAAACATCTCCATGCAATAACAGTAATAATACCACCACCTGTCTCACCACGTTATTGCCAGAATTAAATGAATTAATAAATGCAAAGGACCTGGACCAGTTCCTGGCACAAAGTAAAGCTGCCAATAAATATTATGGTAGTTATTTCACTGGCTAAGCCATTCCCAGTACATCAAGCCTGTATATCCCCCCAGGGTTCTTCTAATGGATTTATATGTTGGCAGCAGAGTCACACCTGTGTAGGGTCTAAGGTTCTGGAACATTGTTGAGCAACACAGTTCAAGAAATTCAAAGAATTAAAAACACTTGTTTTTAATCAAAACAAAACTACGTATCCTTCTACATCTCCATTCCTACCACCTTTCCACCTCACCTCACCAGGAAACAAGAACAACTCTTCAAGCAAGCACACGACTTTGGGAAGTTCATACCTGGGGAACAACAAGTGACAAAGGAGCCACGCGCCTAATCAGCTGGTCTGATTTCAAGGTTCTCAATCCTGGCTGCATTCCGCAATGACCTCACTGAGGCATTTGCGCATGTCCCTGTGCTTGCTTGTGTACACATGCATGGGTGTGCAAATGCATGTGTGAGTGTGCGTGTGTGTGTGTGTGTGTGTGTGTGTGTGTCTTACTACCACTGCCCAGATCACACCTCCATAGATTTTGGCACGGATTGGCTTGCGTCAGAGTCTAGGGATCAGTAATGTTTTAAAGCCAGGGCCGAGAAACAACAAGCTAAATCAACCACGATAGTCAATAGGGTGATTGATGTAGCCGAGTGGCCCATACATCCACAGGAGGGAGAAAAAAGTCACGGTGAGAATTTCTAAGAGAAAAGAACATAAAATCCATTTTTTAAAGTGAAATGGAAGCATCCTGCTGGGGAGAGGCCTGTCACATGTTTGCTATTCCTAGAAAGAGCTACAATTAGCTGCCAACAGATGCATTATTTCATCAGTCCCATAAATACTCGATAAAAGTCTTCCACTCTCCCTTTATGTCAGCCTTGCAGAAGCAGGGGGAGAAATCTTCTGATAAAATGCAGTACTAAACTATCAAAATTTCCTTTTAAATGATTAAAATTAGCATTAATAAAAATAAAATATTTTAGCAAAATCTTATCCCAGTACACCTCTAAAAGCCCTTGAAATTTTTCCTCTTAAAACAAAAAGCATTACTATAATTTTTTAAAAGCTTATTTCAATTATTAACACAACAGCATAATACAATTCCACTTGAAACCCAGTGGGGAGCCAAGAATAGCAAAAAAAATCCTAAATCAAGAGTTGGGAGGCCTGGATTCTAGTTCAACAATAAATTACATTAACTAGCTATGTAATCATGGGCAAGCTGACTTAATCTCCCTAGGCCTCAGCTTTCTCAGAGAAAAATTAGATGATCTATGAGTCCCTCCCAGCCTAAAATTCTGGAATACCAGAATATGTCTCCACCTTGCCGACTCTGGTACACTAGCAAATGAACATGTTTAGAACTTAGAAAAATTAAAATTCAGTCATTCTGGCAATTCTACTAATAAATTTAACCAATTCCCAGCCACTCTGCATAATCTGAATGAGAAAAACAATAAAGTGCCTTGAATATGGCACCATCTTCTATATGAACTATAGCTGGAGCCTTCCTTCCCCAACTCCACGACCAGGGGATGGTTTCTGCCCCAAACTCCTGTCTCGTTAAATAAGAAAATGTGTGGGAAGAATCTTTACAATTTTTTGCCACATCTTCAAACCATTATTTCATAGTATTTTTCTTCAAGTGACTCATTTTTACCTAAATAAAAGCTACGTATTTTTTAAAGTAACTTCACGGGACGCCTGGGTAGCTTCGTCAGTTAAACGTCCAACTCTTGATTTCGGCTCAGGTCATGATCTCACGGTTTGTGGGTTCGAGCCCCACGTTGGGCTCTGCACTGACAGTGCACAGCCTGCTTGGGGTTCTCTCTCTCCCTCTCTCTCTGCCCCTCCTCCTTTCACTCGCTCTCGTCTCAAAATAAATAAATAAACATTAAAAAAAATAAAAGTAAGGGGATGCCAGGGTGGCTCAGTCAGTTAAGCCTCTGACTTCAGGTCAGATCATGATCGCACGGTTTGTGGGTTCGGGCCCTGCCTCGGGCTCTGTGCCGACAGCTCGGAGCCTGGAGCCTGCTTCGGATTCTGTGTCTCCCTCTCCCTCTGCCTCTCCCCCACCTGTGCTCTCTCTCTCAAAAAAAAATAAATAAATAAAATGTAAAAAAAAATAAAAGTAAGTTCATAGAAAACAGTTTTACTTGCCATAAATGGAAGGAGACCATGAGATTAATATAAGGGAAAAAAGGCAACACAACTCAAATCTAGCTAAATACTGTTGTCCACAGAAGGCTTTAGGCATGAGGACCTCTTTCTCGTTGTTAAAAAGAAAAACTGGCAAGTGTCAAGAGATATATTACAGCAAAGGGAGGCTTTCATTTGGATATCCTCAGGATTGAAACAGAAAGAAAAAGGAAATGACTCTCTCGCCATGAGATTCACTCCCATATCTGCACATCACCTAAAATCATTTTAAGAACTACCCAACATCATGGCTGTGCACGCATCTCACATTTGGGGAAGCACAACAACAAATGACCAAGACTGGGCCTTTGCTGACACGCAGCCTGACTCATCTCTCCGTGAGGGAGGTTATTATCCCAGACAGGCCTGGGCTCTAGCCACACTGTCACTGAGGGCTCCCACTGGAGCTCCTGCGCCTTTGTGGTCCCCTTTATCTGAAACGTTCTTCCTCTCGGTACCCACAGAGCAGAATTCAGGTCTCTGCTCTGTGTCATCACAGCGGAGAGACTATCTCTGACCACCCCCCACGGTCTGCAAAGCCCTCCCTCACCACACACCCCCACACGCCCCCACAGCATCCCCTCATCTGCTTGTTGCCTATCCACGTCAGAATACAGAATACAGTGAGCTCCAGAAGCATACGGGCTTTGTTTCCCATAATATCCTAGCACCTAATGTCAACACTCAATATTTGTTGAATGAACAGTGAATCCCCTCAGTTGATCTGGAGGTCCTTCACGTGACTTTATTTCCTAGCGCCTGGTATCTAGTTGGCCCTCAGGAAGGACATGATGGTCACGATGGGGCTCTCTGTAGACTCCGCCCTCACCACAACGAAGGGTCTTACCGTGGATGCTGACCCACCACTCCCTCTCGAGCACACAAGATGCCATAAAGTGAACTCTACTCAGCCACACAAGTGTCTGGATAGACCACAAGCTGGAAAAACTGAGATCAACGCTGAACTTACATATGCAGAGTAGGGCTCGTTCATGGTAACGACCGGAGAATCCCAGGCTAGAAATTGTTCCAAAAAACCTACTACAATCCCTGAGATTTTTGCCATTATTGCTCGGTAACTTCAGATGCATCCAAGCATACATCTGAGAGCCAGAGTGTATCTTGAGAGGGTAGCCGATGTGCCTCTGCACGGTCATATTCCAAAAGGGACAGACAGAGCCCTGGAGCCCGTGGGTAGAGGAGAAACAGGCCCATCCTGCGTCCTGCAGGGCAGGACGTGAGGGCGGCCACGGTGTCAGGGCATAGGGTCAGTGGCGGGGACCAGCTCAAACTCAAGCAAAGCTGAAGCAAATAGCCTCAAGAGGCTAGAGAGTTGAAGCAGCTGATGCTAACATATGAGGCACCGAGCTGTGTTCCAAGACTGCTGTTCTTCATCCTTGCCAGTGGCTAAGAGGACATAAAGCAGGAATCTAGCCTCCGGAGGAGGGGGGAGAAAAACACTCCCAAGTCTAACAGAAGACTGGAGTTAAAGGCAAAGTTGCCAGGCTGACTGTTAAGTGAGAATCACAGCAGAGACCTAGTCCCACAAACAGGGCCAACACCTTGGAACAGAGAGTCCCGGGGCCCAGGAGTCCCTCCCACTGTGACTTAGGCTAAGTCCTACCAGCTGGTGAGACTGGGGCTGCCCATAAACCTCCTTTCCAGATCCAGATTAGCTCAAGCACTAGAGACAGCTTGTCAGCAGACAGGGCCCATGAGCAGTAGGAAGCCAGGCAGGCGGGCACATGCTGTCTACATCCAGATTCAGCCCTGTTCTCATCTCCTAAAAGACCAGACAGGAGCCCAGGGAGGACTGCCAGCTGATCTACTGTCTACTGTGTGACCTTGGCTAGCAAGGGACACACTATGAAGTGTCCCTTCCACGGTGCCAAACTGGATTAAGTAATTTTATTGCCAGAAATCCTTTTTCAAAATATTAAGTGTCCTTACAAGGTGAGAAAAACACAAAATCAATTATCCATTAACATCTTAGACTTTTTTTTTTTAACAGAGATAGGAAAACCTATCATCTAGGCAGACTGAAGGAATCAAAGCTTTAAGGTATTTCTTCATGTTTCTGGATTTGATAAGGGTGGGATTTAAGAGACCAGAAGGGATTAAGATACAACTCGATTTTTCTCTAAAAAATTACACCCAGAATATAAATAAAAACCAACTAACTAGGATCAATCACCAAATAAGGCCTTCTGAGGCAGCTCAGAATTTACAGTGAAACACAGAAATTAAACAAGCAAAGGGAAAACCAGGATTCCTGGAGAAGACCAAAACAAAAATGCTTTTTAATCAAATGAAATCAGTTCTTTCTTGGAGAAGTTGCAGGCTCTTGGCCAAAGAGAAATAGGTATTTCAGCCCATTTGTTCTCAGGCCTCCTAAGAGGAGACCACCAAACCTACACAAATTAATTACTAACAACAAAGTGAGTAAAAGATCAGACGAGGTTAATGTATACACAGAATATATAAGCTCCACATTTTCCGACAGTTTAATCCCTCAAAATTCAAAAAATGCCTTTACAAGATTTAAATGGACTCTTTAAAAGTTTATTAAAACTACTCTCTTACAACACTGGAAAAGCACAGGGTCCAGGGGAAACAGACCTCTGGGTCCATCTGTGTTTTTGCGGGAACATGAAACTGAAGGCATCTCAACTCTGATACTCTTTCCAGGATTTAAAAAAATATATATATATTTTTTTATATATATATAAAAATGTGTGTGTGTGTGTGTGTGTGTGTGTACAGGTTTTCAATTAATTAAGTCCCCATTAACTATAGAATTAAAATATTGTCATCAACTTAATTAAACACTGAAAGTTTAAGGTCCCAAATAAGAGAAGGCTATTAACTAACAGCTCCTTTAAAATATATCATCTCTTCCATCTTTTACCCTCCCACACACACTTTATATATTTTTTAAATTTATATCTTTATATCTCTTGCTAAAACTTTTGGTATAGCGGACTTTCCATAACGTGTGGATATTAAAAGTGATTTTTATGAGAGGGAAAACTACAAAGTAAAGAAGGGAATGATAAATTCCAAATCTAGGATTTATCAGTAAGTGGGCTTTGGGGCTAAGCTAGGACTAGGAGGAGCATCCAGGGTCCTCAAAGGCAATGGTGATTTTTTTTAATTTTTTTTTAATGTTTATTTTTGAGAGAGAGAGAGAGAGAGAGAGAGAGAGAGACAGCGTGAGTGGGGGAGGGGCAGAGAGAGCGGGAAACACAGAATCCCAAGCAGGCTCCAGGCTCCAAGCTGTCGGCACAGAGCCCAACGCACAGGCTCGAACTCACTAACTGCAAGATCACGACCTGAGCCAAAGTCGGACGCTTAACTGAGCCACCCGGGCGCCCTTGTTATATTTTTTTAAAAAACTGAGCAATGGGGAAGCAGGTGTTCTCTGTGCCGTTTTTCTCCACACCTTACTTATATTTTATAATCTTGCTTAAAATACTCAATAATTAACAAAAGTTATTTTAAAAGTGAGTTTATGTGATTATCATTGTAAAAGATATAGAGAAATACATGTAAATCAAATTCTCCCTTCAAAACATTTTTCAATAGCTATGTTGCTCAACAAAAAGTAGGACAGTTAAGAGTATTCAATGTCTACAGTAGCCAACCTATCGTTCATTTGAACACTTCCACAGAATTAACAAATCGATATTATTTTTCACACAGACACATTCAATTTTTTTCTCACGTTAAACTGTTTCATTCTGCTTACTTTAAAAAAAAAAAAACTATCTTGCTCTCGGCTTCTGTGTAACTTTCACCATTTGGTAAAAATAAATCATCGTTTTTTTTTCTTGTTCTCTGAATAAATCTGAAGAAATGAAAATAGGGTCACACCTCTATGAACAACATACAACAGGACAATTTACATCACCTCACATCACTTACATCACCTCAAATGATTATAAAATTAAATTAAATATTTTGGTAGCAACAGCCTCTCAGTTTGCCTGTTTTGTTGTTTCCAACTGTTTAGTGCAAAGAGGAATCTCAAAGTCAAATACCAGGAAAAGACACTGGATACCCTATTTTTCTTCACGTGTCCCCAGTTCTATGTTATTTATTCTGTTTTCAGTAAAGTGGTAGATACGTCTTAGACACGTTAGCTTCAATTTGTTCACATACCTGGAGTATTTAATTTTGTAAGGACAGTCGAATTTGAGAATTCCTGTGGTCCTCAAAGGACAGCTATTTTCAGTATTTCAGAATGCCTAAAACATACATTTACCTATAATTTGGTCATGCTAGAAAATGAAAATATGTTTGCTTTTTCCACTAGGATTTAACCAAGCCCTCTTACATTAAGCGGTTATCTCATGCAGAGCAGATATTCAGACATATGCCATTAATAAAAATAGAAGAGGTAATCATGATTACTTAGTATGTGTGGTCTGAAAAATCATTCAAAATATGAGGTCCATGAACAAAAAACAAAAATAAAATATGAGGTCCATGGGGCAAAAATAATAAGATCGGTCTTTGATTCCTTATTTGTTTTTTAACCAGTTAGGTTGGTATGTTTAAAACTGCAACAACAAAGTCTGAGGACTACCGTCTCAGAGGAGTTCTATCACTGCTTTTAAAAACTAAAGAGAATGTTGACTTCCTGTTAAAAATTTGCAAGTCAACTTGAAACTACTTATTTTCTTTTTTTTTAATTGATTTGTTTTTATTTTATTTATGTATAGATTTATTTATCTTTATTTTTATTTTTATTTTTTATTTTTATTTTTTTGCCAGTTCAATTCTCTGCTCCTCCATCTTTGTAAAACAGTAAATGTCATGGAAGTGTTAGAGGGAAAGTGTTTCATAGCACATCTTCCTGCTACAAGCCATGCTAATAGCACCAGGACTGTTTCTCTTCTCCATAGCTTCCAACTTACCTTAAAATCGAAATGAGACCCTCTCCCAACTACTGACCCTCTAACATTAAATACTCCGGGTGTCTGAACAAAGCCAAACAAAAAAGAACAACTTTAAATCGTAACCTTTAAAAACTTACTTAAGCAGCTTTCCAAATAATCCCCTTTGGCCATGTAGGACAGCTTAGGGAACAGGTGCAAGGCGTGCCTTCCTAGAGGCTGTCTCCTCCTTCCCGAAGCTGACCTTTTCCAGCCAGCAGCTCTGGCACCCCACGAATCAGTTATCAGTGGGCCTAATGCCTGCTTTCCCATCTGCACTTTCCAAATGGCTCCCAATGCCAAGGGCTGAGATATGACCTGGCTCTCAGATGAGAACATGCCTCCCAAGTGACTTGCCAAGCTTCCCTGGAAGCATTTCTAAATGTATTCTCTGACCTCCCTTCCCACCCTCGCAATCATGGTTCATTCTTCCTTCCTTCCCTGCACTTCCTAATTCCACTTCCTCATCCTGTGCCTCCAATACCATGTGCCTTCAGTCCAAACTCCTTACCCACTCCCAGCCTAAAACCCCAACTTCACATCCAAAGGGCAGTTTCAACAATTTTGCAACTGAAATCAAATGATCTTTTTGAGGCCTACCTGCAGGCAGCTCAGTTATGGCTTCTTCCCTTGCCTTCTCCAGCTTCTCCCTAACCCAGGGAAATTCCTGCAGGGACTCTAGGAATGCATCAAATGCTTTAGGACCTCTGGAAGGTAGGATATCCAGCAGCAGCATTGTTTTCCGGAGGCCTGTGGCTTGAGCTTTGATTTCCTGAACATGGTTTTCCGTCAAGACTCCTTCCTGGTAAAGATATTGAAGAACCAGTCCCTCCACCAGTACCTCGGCACCCAGCTCCAGGCGAAGGGAGCGAAGCACCTGCTTGTCTCTAGCCTCCATCTCTCCCTGGGAAAAGACAGAATAACAGCTCAGATTACAGGACCGCTGACCAACCCCTAAAGACAGTGTCCTGCATGCAAGGCAAACTCCTTAAGGTCAGGTACCTCTTTGAATCTTAGCTGAGTGTCAGACCACGGTGTATAGTCCCTGGCTGTTAAGTCAAGGCAAATTAATTTTGAGCGTTTCCGAACATAACGAACAACCCTGAACATGAATCATCTTTTCTGTTTCTACTTTCCTCACAGTGGGGTCCTAGCTCGATTCCTTGCTTGATAAAGAGATTTGGAAAAACCTGGGTCAGAGACCCTGCTTTAAAAAAAAAAAGCAACTTTGATCGGAGAATTACAGAGCAGCATTTCATTTTAACATACTTAAAAAGAAACAGTGGCTTTATTTTAACACTGCCTTCATCAGAGATGCCCAATACCAGAGTTAACTGCCAATACGCATGCAAGGTGCCCTTCTGACCATGGGCATTTGCTGAACCTGTACCACAATGGGAGTGAGCACCAGAACCCAGTAGGTACCAGTGAGTCTAAGGTTCTTTTCCCCTAAAAAAAAAAAAAAAAAAAAAACCCTATACACCATCACCTTCAAGAAAAATATTGTGTATGCCCAGTCTATGATAAACCTTACATATGGTCACAGACTCCACCCCTTCCCTCTAAGAATTCCGAATCCCTATGACTACACTGCCAGGACCACACACGCATGGGACATTTAATGGGGATCTTCTTTTTCTCTACAAGAAAAAAATGTCCACACGCCACTCCTGGTCAGTAGCCGTGCACGATTTAAAGGCCACTGCCCGTGAACTCCAGGGCGCCGGTGCGGAAGCCGTGGATGTAAAGAAGCGGCGGGGATGGGGGAGGGGAGGACGCGGCACATGGGGCTTCCAGGCACCCACAGAAAGTACCACCGGCCGGTGACCCGACCCCACTCCGTCGAGTAGCCCTCGGTGAAGTCTGAGAGGTGGCAGGTGAGGGGGAGGGTGTGCACTTTTGGCTGCCAGAGCGTATTTGGAACTTTTATTCCCTGCCTCGCCAGCTGAAATCCTGTTGTATTACGAACGGGAAGAACTATGAGAGATTCTCGGGGCAACCTGACAAGCTAAAACGAGGGTGCTGGGAATGAACTTCACAGCGGACAGAAGCGGGAGCGGCCCCGGCACCCCCCACCGCCACCCCAACCCGGTCGGGCTCGGAAACGCCGCCAACAAGTTACGTGGGCGGGGGAGCCAAGCAGTGCCCAGGCCGCAGACACCACAGTGCGGGGCCTTCGAGAAAAAAATGGATACGGTTTCTGGTTTCCTGTTACTTACGTCTGCAAACACGTATATTGAAAGGAAAAAAAAAAAAAAAAAACGCAACCGGAATCCAGACTGTTAGGGAACCTGTACCATAAGCACCATCTTTGTTGCAGGCGAAAGCCCTGAACAGGAAGTGGTATCGCCATCTTTGTTGAGGGCAAACACAGGAAGCGCTGTGAGCATTTTTATTGGGGGACCCAAGCGTCAGATTGAAGCCTTTTTCGCCATGTTTGCTGTGGGTAAACAATACAGCCTCTTGAGATGGAAAAATAGTAGCATCATTTAGCGGGTTATCTAAGGAAAGGAGTAATTGGATAATTGCATTTTAGTCCTAGAACTCCACCAGGGCCTTGCACACAATTCGCGTACCTTGTCAGGGAAGGCTTCCATGACCATTCTATTTTAAATTGCAACATTGGGGCCCCCGGGTGGTTTAGTGGTTAAGCAGCAGACTGTTGATTTGAGCTCAGATCAAGATCTCAGGGTTGGTAGGATCCAGCCCCTCATCGGTGCCTGCATTAACAGCGCGAAGCCTGCTTGGAATTCTCTCTTCCTCTCTCTCTGCCCCTACCGGGCTCACATTCTTTTCTCTCAAAATAAACAAACATTTAAAATTGCAACATTCATCTCCTGCACTCCCCATCTCTTTTTTTATTTAAAAAAAATTTTTTTTAACATTTATTTATTTTTGAGATAGAGAGAGAGACAGAGCATGAACGGGGGAGGAGCAGAGAGAGAGGGAGACACAGAATCAGAAGCAGGCTCCAGGCTCTGAGCCATCAGCCCAGAGCCCGAAGTGGGGCTGGAACTCACGGACCTCGAGATCGCGAGATCGTGACCTGAGCTGAAGTCGGACGCTCAACCGACTGAGCCACCCAGGCGCCCCTGCACTCCCCATCTCTATTCCAACTTTGTTTTTATCTGTAGCACGTATTACTATCTTATTAAAACTTTCACTTAATTGTCATCTTTTTCCCTCCTCTAAAAATGTAGGATTGTTTATATCATTTTATATCAGAGTTCCTGCCCACAAAGAGATTACAAGTCAGTCGGTCATGATTCAGTTGTAGCAATCTGCTACTCTAGACAGTAAGGGATTTGCCACAGAAAATTGGGGACATTCACAAGAAAGGCTGGAAAAGTCCTGGCCGTCCAAAAATGACTCCCTCAACAACATTGCCTAACTGACTCATGGCCACAATTTGGAAGGTGTCGTCAGGAAGCCACCACTCCACAGTCCCCACCTCTTCCCAGCACTGACAGAGCAAGTAACTGGACATGGAAACACTGCTGCAGAAAAACCAGGGTCTCCACAGCCGTAATTGCCAACAGCATCAAAACAGCACCTGCAAATCTTATTCTGATGCATGCAATTGGTAAAAACCTACTTTGCATGCAGAACATTAGCAGCAAAGGTGTCTGGGGCATGAAGTTTGGAGTTTTCCAACTTCTGAAACGCAAAGACATTCTAAAAAGACAGCAGCTGATACTGGGGGGGTGATCTTCTGAGTTCACCACATTTTTCATTTGGAAGGCAAGACAAATGCATGATCCAAATATAGAAAGATGGCAGAATATCAATATCAGGGTCCTTCCTGAATTCTTTTATGAAATGAGGCAATCAATAAATACATTCATTGATTCACTTTTAAATCAGTTGGGTGATATATGCAGAAAGTCATATGCCTGCTAAAAATTGGTTGACAGTAACAGGAAAAAAAACCTCAAATATCACTATTTCTATAAAGGTTTTCTCAACCAACACCTCTAGTGGAAGATGAAAATATCTTTGTAAGCAAGTCAGCGGAAAGCAATTCTAAACCTCCCTCCTCAAAACCTTCTAATTTTATTAAACCAGCAGTGACAATTTTTTTACATAGGTGACAAGTATTATTACTAGCATTTTACATATGTGAATACTGTAGAATCAAAATGCCCGAATGTCCTAGCCAAAATTTCACAGCTATATGTAGAAAAACCTGAATTCTAACCAGGTCCTTCCAACTTCATGCCCTTTCAGTACACAGTATGCATGGTGAAGAGTCTGTTATTCTAATGACAGCCAAAACATTGGCGGATCATTCTGGTGCCACCTCCTACTCTTGACAGTCCTGAGTTCCTAGTACTCTCTTCACTCTCTTTCTCTTTTTTTCCTTTTTTTCCCCTCTGGAATTGCTTTCCTTTCTTGGGCAAGATTTATCTTTTGTATGTGGACAGGTATTAGAAACATCCTCTGCCTTCAGCCAGATAAAGTGCAGACCTCTCGTGATACTAGCAATAGCTGAGGTTACAGACTTTTGGGTGTAGTTTTTCCAACTATAAACTTTGATCATTTTCAAACATGTAGTAAAGTTGAAACACATGGCACAAAGCACACCCACATAAAACTACCTAGTTTAAAACACTTCCTAATGACTTGTTCTACTTGGAAAGACTTGAGATCTTCTGGGATCTAGAAGGAGACAGTGATGATGATGTCCAGGGGAGGTAGGGAGCCAATAGTGAGTTCCATGAAGAGTTCACAGAAGAGAAGAAAAGAGAGTAAGAGACAGCATGAGATGAGTTAGTGCAGGAGCTGAGGGCTGTGGAGTCCAGACGGTGAACAATGTAAGAGGTTGGCTATTAAGAATTTGACTTAAATCCCGAAGGTGAAGCCCTTGACCATTAAATTCCTCTTGCTTTGGCAAATTTAGATGAGCATTCATGCTGCCCCCTAAGCAACTAGGCTGGCTTTCTGATTACTAGCCAACTGCCATCACTTAGCCTATTGACGGATCACCACCCCACATCAGCATACAGTGATACTTCTGAGCAGCACGCCAAAGATTCAGTTTCACTCATATAAATATCTAAGACCAGCAGACCCGAAAAAATCAAACAGACCAGAATCTCTATCACGGATGATTCCTCCTCCACTCTGTTTATTCCCTCTCCGTAGGCTGGAAATGTGCCCCCACAGAGGATTAAGCACCTGTTACTCAGTGGTAACAAATCTATTTTCAGGAAGGACAGATATTTTCTTTTTTCTCTTTCTCCTACCATGTTTACGTGTGTCAAACCCATTGTTAGTTTGCAAAACAAAGAGTCAAAAAGAACAAATGTATTATTTTTCTGTCTTTCAATTTGGTCTTTGGTTCTGCAACTTTCAAAACAAAACTCAAAGGAGTTGGACACTTTTGCTTCTTACTGTTTAATGGATGTGGAAATCAAGTCATGGAGAAAAATAGATTCTCTTCAAGCACACTTGAAACAGTCACAAAAATAGATCACGAATTAAGTCAAAAAGAAACTTTAATAAATTCCAAAAAAAATCAATAGCTTACTATGTACTCTACCATTTTACGATAAAATTAGAAATTTTAACAAGATAGCTTCCATCAATCCCATAAGCTTAGAAACTAAATAAAATAACTCTTAAACTCTTGATTTAAAAAAAAAAAAGTCTGTTAGTACATCAAGATGGAAAACAGTATGGAGATTCCTTAAAAAACTCAAACGTAGAACTATCATATGATCCAGCAATCCTATTTCTGAGTATAGATCCATGTTCACTGCAGCATCATACACGATAACCACATCACGGAATCAAGTGTCCATTGGCAGATGACTGGATACAGAAAATGTGAGATTATGTGTATGTGTGTGTACGTATAATTCTAAATATGCACATATTTGGCCTTAAAGCAGAAGAAAATCACACCTGTTAGAATGACCAAAATCCAGAACGCTGACAATACCGAATGCTGAAGATGTTGAGCAAAAGGAACTCTCATTCATGGCTAGTGGGAATGCCCAATGGTAGAGCTACTTTGGGAGACAGTTTGGCTGTTTTTTACAAAACCAAATATACCCTTATCATATGGTCCAGCAATTGTCCCTCCTGGTGTTTACTCAGAGGAGTTGAAAACATGTTCCCACAAAAACCTGACACAAATGTTTATAGGAACCTTATTCATAATTGCCAGATTTGGAGGCAACCAAGATGTCCTTCAGCAGGTAAATGGCTGATTATACCATCATACTTCTGGACAGTGGAATATGATTCATCCCTAAAAAAAGAAATGAGCTATCAAGTACGAAAAGACATGGGGGAACCTTAAATGCATATCGCTAAGTGAAAGAAGCCAATCAGAAATGGCTACCTACTGTACATCCCAACTCTATGACATTCTAGGAAAGACAACACTATGGAGACAGTAAAAAGATCACTGGTTGCCAGGAGATTGAGAGGGGAATATGAATAGGGCAATCACAGAGGATTTTTAGGGCAGCAAAAATACTCTATGCAATGCCATAATGATGGATCCATGTCATTATACATTTGTCCAAACCCATAGAATGTACAACACCAAGAGTGGGGGCACCTGGGTGGCTCGGTCAGTTAAGCATCTGACTTCAGCTCAGGTCATTATCTCACAGTTTGTGGGTTCAAGTCCCACATTGGGCTCTGTGCTGACTGCTCAGAGCCTGGAGCCTGCTTTGGATTCTGTATCTCCTTCTCTCTCTGTCTCTCTCTCTCTCTGTGTCTCTGTCTCTCTCTCAAAAAAAACATTAAAAAAAATAAACAGTGAGCCCAAAGGTAAATTATAAACTTTGGGTGATGATGATGTGTCAATGTAGGGTCATCACTTGTTACAAATATACCAGTCTGCAAGAAGATGTTGATATTGGTGAAGTCTCTATATGCATGGGGTACAGGGTATACGGCAAATCTCTATACCTTTCCCTCAGTTCTGCTGTGAATCTTAAACTGATCTAAAAAATATCCTTAACAGAAAGAAAGAGAGAGAGAGAGAGAGAGAGAGAGAGAGAAGGAAATCTTGTCGTATACTACAACACGGATGAACATGGAGGGTATTATGCTAAGTGAAATAAGCCAGACATGGACAAATGCTGCATGATCTCACTTACATGCAAAATCTGAAAAAGTCAAACTCATACATACAGAGAGTATGATGGTGGTTGCCAGGGGTTGGGAGAGGGGAAAATGAGGAGATGTTGGTCAAATGCTACAAAGTTTGAATAATGAAGGATAAGTAAGTTCTGGGGATCTAATGTAGAGTATGGTAGCTATCATTAGTACTACATTGCATACTTGAAATTTGCTATCAGAGTAGATCTTAAATGTTTTCACCATACACTAAAAAAAATAACTATGTGACATGATGGATGTATCGATAAGCTTGATTGTGGTAAACAACTACAACGTATACATATATCAAACTATCACATGTGCTCCATAAATGTAAACAATTTTTATTTGTCAATTACATCTCAGTAAATCTGGGTACAACAGCACTTCTAACAAATATAGAAAAAAAAAAATTCATAGCAGAGAAACCTGTCAGGCACCACCTGAACCCAATGATCAAGGTTTAACCTCACGAGAAACCAATCATATTGACACCACGTGTCCCAACGTGATGTGACAAGAAGGACATACCACCTCTGCTGTCCTTCCCCAAAATTCAAAATCTCAGTCTTTTCATGAGGAAACATCAGGCAAACCCAAACTGAGAGACCTTCCACAAAACATCTGACAATCACTAGTCAGAGTGTCACAGTCATGAAACTGTCACAGATCAGAGAAGACTAAGGAGATAGGACAACTAAAGAAAGAGAAGAACAAAGGTACAGAAGAGAAGAGGAGAGAAGTAGAAAAAGAAGATGGTGAAAGGTTTGCCCATCATCAGGTAAGTATGAAGACTTCTGAACCTGAATTCTTATTTCTCATTTCATGTTTGCTATTTTCTGAACACGCAACAGGAATCTCATGTAGCTACTCTTCCCCATACCCTCCCATCCCCCAAAAAAAGATTTAAAAACAGAATTTGTCAAAGGAAATATAAGCATCTATCTCTCTAACTGTAAATCTTAAAACTATACTTGGAATCTGCAGCCATGCTATCCCCTTTTCTGTATAACTCTTGGTAAAATGCTGTAGATAATATTACATGAATCGTGTGTGCTAATTGATACCTCTTTTACTAAGTTATGGATTCTAATGATTCCTTAAATTCTCTAATATTTTGTTTTGATCTTAGGTTAATTATTGCTTATTATAAAAATTCTGGGACAGTTTATAAAAACCTAAATTGTAAACCTTTTAAAAGAGCTGAATACATTATCATGCAAATTATCATGTACTTATGTAATATCCCGACAACATTTCTAGATGTTCGAAGTATGTTAAGACTTGATAGTCTAAGTGATTGATAGTACTAGGATTACCACAATTCATTCATAATTTGACTACAAGTTTTTATTGAGCATTTACTACGTGCTAGGATCAGGTAGGGCTAACATACTGAAAGAGAGATATGGTCTCTGTCTTATGGAGCTTAGAGTCTAGAGAAGGAGACAAACATAAACAAGGACAAATAATAATTAATATTTACAAAATATTACAAGTTCAATGAAGGAAGTGTGCTTTGATAAGAAAACCCGGTCAGGGGGCCAGGGGAGGGGAAAGCCTCCTATTTTTCTTCAAAAAACTTGCAATTATTATAAACCTGCACTACACACATTTAAAAGATGGATAAGAAGCCAGTTAAAAGTTTCAGATATTAGGATACTTAAAGATATTAGGACATGCGAAAATAAGTTCTTAGTTTCCTGGCATTCATGATAGAAAGAGAAAACCATTTGTACTGTGGTTCCCATCTCAGAAAACACACTGAGTCATCTAAAAAGACCAACATTTCTCTGATGCTGGTTTCAAGCAGGAATTTTTCCTGTGATTCTTTATATAAGGAACACTGGATAAATTAATACTATGATTTCTCTGTGTTATTTTGTATAAGATACCAAAATGTTCTTCAAATGTACCTTCCCGGTATTAACCCAACTTAAAACACAAAATAATACAATATCAGAATGACTTTCTGGTGATATAACGAAATGCAGTGACTGAAAAAAAAGTAGTAAATGAGTGTCATTTAGACTCTAAATGACTAGCTAACGACCAAACAGAAGTCTTCTGAATGGTAAAATTTAATAGCTAAATTCTCTGCTGAATATCTACTGGGCTCAGATCATGTATCATTATTTGAGGAGAAATCCATACACTTCCAATAGCAGACATAAGGAATTAACGGAATTAACGTTTGTGATGAACAACTTAGTAACTAACCTTCTATTCTTGTTCAAGGAAAGTGACAAAGAAGCAAACTATATGGATATCAGGGGACAAGGGTTAAGACGTTTCTCAATGAACAGCAACAACACAAATTTGAAATCGTTTAAGCGTATGGCCAAGCATTTGGCTGAGATGACAAAATCTGACATCATAAGGCACCAAAAAATTATTTTGACCCTATCTCCCCCCAAAAATGTAAGTATTTCCATTACCAATTGACCACACTGACCACAAAAAACTTCCCATGGAACTCACTGAGTCTTTCTTTCCAAGCAGAACTTCATCATCACAATGGGTCTGCCAGGATGATTTATCAGAAGATGTACCAGGTATTTGAATGAACTAAGCTTTTATCTGGGTTTATTTAATAAAGTCCATTTAAAAATTAGACAATGACTACTAAATATAATGATTTTTGTTTCCGCATAATTGATGCTAGGCTGTTCCTTCTGACAACAATCCACCAAAACATTCAGCTGCATCTTCATAAAGCAAATACAACCATTAGCCCAGAAGAGGTGCTTCCTTTCCTTTCCATTTTCGCTGATAAGTGGGCACAGATCCAATCCATCCACTAGCAATGGAGGAAGTATAGAATTCTGAACAAACAGTGGATATCAATATTGAAAGCATTAGAACTGTTCTTCAGAGAGACTGTGCTTGATTTAATGGGGAAAAGAAATCAGCCATTAAAAGTGCTGATGGATTCTCTCTGTCTCTTGTCCCCAGATAATAAGGATGTGAATGCTGGGGTGCTTGGAGCACGAGTCAACCACAAGTATGAGATGGGCTGAAATAAGCTTCTTTCCACTCATGGAAGCCCTCCCACAGACAAGAAGTAGAAAGGAGGGGAAAAAACAGAATGGATTTTGTTTATTTTATTATTTATTTATGTATTTCTAATATGAAATTTATTGTCAAAGCGCACCTGTTGGGATGAACACTGGGTGTTGCATGGAAACCAAAATGGGTTTTAGACTGTGGTCTACTTCACCAAATTCATTTGGCCCACATAGACCTCCTAATGGCCAATGACCAAAGGCCATCCATATGTAGAAGAAAAAAGAAACACACTTCCCTTGTGACTTTTGAGGGGTTTGTTCTCCTCTTGAGTGGCCGTGGTAGACTGTCTTCTCTTGGGAACAGAGAATTGATTTTTCATTTTTGTGGTCTATACTCAAATCATCTAGTACAATGCACACAGCATGTGTTCAGCAAATATGTTTCACCAATAACATGATTGGTTTCTTTTGATCTCATTTTGTACATAGTCCCTAACAAGGCACCTGGCAGTAGGCACTCAAAAACATGGGTCAAATGAATGCAAATATAAGACAGGTGTATTAAAACCAGACTTCTTTTTGGCCCCCAAAATATATCAAAGAATGTAAGAAAGTCAAAAATTCCTTTCAATTCATTTTAATTCTACAAGAGTGTTATTACTCTGAAGTTTTGTTATGAGTCATAAGTACCTGAGATTTTAAGAATACTCCTACAACCCCTTCTCTTTTCTAACTGTACTCATTTCCCTAAGTACTCTCATCCAGCTCAGTCCATTAAGTATTATCTAAAGGCGAAAAAAAAAAAAAAAAAAGAACTCCCAAACGTTTAATTCTGGTCTCATGTACCCAGTTGTCCACTTGAAAACTCCACTCAGAGTTCAACAGGCAACTCAATCTTTCCAAATCCAGACTTCTGATTCTTCTTACCCCAGCCTATTCCTCCCCAACCTGCTCGCTTCTATAGATGTACCACTAACTCATCAAGCCAGAGACCATGAGTCATCTCTGATTCCTCTCTTGCCCTCACACCTTCCATCCAACCCATCAATAAATCCTGTTGATTCTATTGTCACATCTCCTCACCTGGTCATGTCTCTCTCCACCCTCACCACTACCGCCATCTTATCTTTCTCAGACTTTAGAACTTTGCTCCGTCTTGTCATTCACATGACATTTTAAATGTCACCTCTTCAAAGAGGCCTTCCCTGAACACCTGATCTAAAACTGCTCCCCAATACAGGAGTACTGATGCATAGGGGCACTTGCACCCCAATGTTTATAGCAGCACTCTCAACAATAGCCAAATTATGGAAAGAGCCTAAAGGTCCATCAACTGATGAATGGATAAAGAAATTGTGGTTTATATACACAATGGAATACTACGTGGCAATGAGAAAGAATGAAATATGGCCCTTTGTAGCAACGTGGATGGAACTGGAGAGTGTGATGCTAAGTGAAATAAGCCATACAGAGAAAGACAGATACCATATGGTTTCACTCTTCTGTGGATCCTGAGAAACTTAACAGAAACCCATGGGGGAGGGGAAGGAAAAAAAAAAAAAAAGAGGTTAGAGTGGGAGAGAGCCAAAGCATAAGAGACTGTTAAAAACAGAACAAACTGAGGGTTGATGGGGGGTGGGAGGGAGGGGAGGGTGGGTGATGGGTATTGAGGAGGGCACCTTTTGGGATGAGCACTGGGTGTTGTATGGAAACCAATTTGACAATAAATTTCATATATTAAAAAAATAAAAAAATAAAAAATAAAACTGCTCCCCAGACTCTATCACATCACCTTGCTTCATTTTTTTCTCAGCATTTATCACTATCAGTTAATTTTCTTGTTTGTTGCTTGTTTATTCTTACTTATTTGTTTCTTTATTTCTGTCTCTCCCCATTAACATGTGGGTGCATAAGAGCAAGGACCTTTGCTATCTTGTTTGCTGCTGTGTTTCCAATGTCTACAAGAAAGTCTGACACATAATAGGTGCTCAATAAATAGTTCATTTTCTTCCTTTTTTTATCGTATTTTAAAAAAAATTTCAAGTTTATTTCTATTCATTTTGAGAGAGAGAGAGAGAGAGCAAGTGTGGGAGGAGCAGAGAGAGAGGGAGAAAGAATCCCAAGCAGGCCCCATGCTGTGAGCGCAGAGCCCAATGTGGGGCTTGAACTCATGAACCCCAAGAACCACAAGATCCTGACCTGAGCCAAAGTCAAGAAGTCAAGTCAACTGACTGAACCACCCAGGGGCCCCTCTTTTTCTTTTTTTTTAAAGTAGGCTCCACACCCAATGTGGGGCTCAAACTCACTAAGATCAAGAGTCACATGCTCTACGAACTGAGCCAGCCAGGCACCCCTAAATGGTTTTGAATTAAGAAGTCAATGAATCAGGGCATCTGGGTGGCTCAGTTGATTAAGCGTCTGACTGTTGATTTCAGCTCAGGTCATAATCTCATGGTTCATGAGATCAAGTCCCACGTCAGGCTCTGTGCTGATGGTGCAAAACTTGCTTGGGACTCTCTCTCTCTCTCTCTCTCTCTATCTCTATCTCTCCTCCTCCTCCTCCTCCTCTGCCCCTCCCCTGCTCTCTCTCTCACACACTAAATAAATAAATAAATAGTCAATTAGTAAACCTAAGACACAACTGTATATGGAGAATAAGCAGAATGCAAAACAACACAGGTTTGTATGTAAAATAACATATTCACTGAGACCCGCTTTGGATGATCCAATTGCCCTCAACAATTCTAACCTTAATTTTTTAAGCTAATAATTATTGAACACTTACTTCCTCCCAGGAACTGTGGGCATTCTTTACACATAATCATGTCGTTTAACTTTTTTCAATCCTTGTACCGCCTTAGGAAGTAGGTACCACTAGCTAAGTGGCAAAGCTAGGATTCAAATATAAGTCAGTCTTATCCCAAAATCCTAAATCCTAATTACTGCCCTCCTGATACCCTATTCCCTTCAAAACCAGTCAAGTTCTCTGGAAATATGCACCCCAGAGAGTATGGTCATGGCAGTTTAGCCTCAATTTAGAGCTCACGGATCTTTCCTGGAATGTCGTGGTTCACTTTGAGAACACATAGAAATC
Source organism: Panthera leo (assembly GCF_018350215.1). Classification (NCBI taxonomy): domain Eukaryota; kingdom Metazoa; phylum Chordata; class Mammalia; order Carnivora; family Felidae; genus Panthera; species Panthera leo. Next base: position 114,577,919 of record NC_056685.1, on the reverse strand, counting down.
AAGGCATGGCCACCCAAAAATATGCTTCTTATGATGCACATCCTGCAAGCTCAGCAAGACATTACCCAAAACAGCATGTCTAGAGTCAGTTGATTATTAAATGTGTGAACCTTCTGCTGAACCCTATACAATGATTATTACATGCTTTCTAAGATTCAGGTCTCCAGTACAGAAGGATTGTGTTCTCATAAAAGTCAAGTGAGCTAGTACATACGATATCTCTCTGAAAAGAAATGAGATCTTTCACAGAATGTGCAGTATCATCCACTCACAGAATTCTGGACACGGAAAGGAATTGAGAAATGGCCCCTTATGTTACAAAAGTAGTACAGGAGGCACAGGAGAGGTGAAGTGACTTGTCGCAGAGCTAGTAGCTGATGGAATGAAATTACATCATTTACCAAATTTAATTCTCAATATGTAGCTGAGCAATGACCTTTTCAGTCATTCTGCCTGAGTTAGTACCCATTATTTCAAACTTTCAAAATGATGCCGAGTTCATGATATTGATGTGCACATATTTTTTTTTTCTAGACTTCTATTTTGTTTCATTTAAAACCTTTCAGGTTGCCAATCTCCATTGTTATAAGCAATGGACATCATTTCACCTTAATGTCTCTGGGGAGAGAAAACAAAGAAATTGCTATATATTCTCAGTAAATGATCTCTTCGGTAACTGACTGCCTGTAGATGTACCTGGTGAAAGGTGTTTACAAACGGCTCCAATTACAGCAGGGCATAAGTGTGGTCTGCCTTGAAAAATCTCTTTCATTACATATGCTTTTCTCCCTCTATGGTTATTTCCTGAATTAATTTCTTCCCCCAGTTCAACATGGTTCAACAGTTCCACAGTTATTCAAGATGATCCACTAGTACGAAACTGAACTTAGCCCTTTGCTATCTACTTTGACATGTCTCACACAGTAATCCTAACTCTCTATGTCCCTGGTATCAAACTTTAAGGGTCATTAGAATCACCAGGTGGGCTACCGAAAATGGGGTGCTGAAACCCCAGGGTTTCTGATTCAGAGGGCCCAGAATGGGGCTGGGGAATTTGCATTTCTAACGAGTTCCCAAGATGATGCTGTCTGGAGACCATTGTTAAATTATGCCAACAAACACTTTTGCATCAAGATTAACTGGAATTGAAATTACTTGAGATGGATTCTTATAGTCCTGGATTAAACCTAGGCCACAGATCCATACCTCCCACAAAAAATGAATGTCCAAAACCTTGTTGAATTCCTTCACTCAGAGAACAGAAAATGTAAGCTACTGTCAGAGTCTCCTGTGAAAATCAGTTATCAACTGCTGATTAGTGCTCTGAAAAATAACGAGTGTTACTGTTGCAGGTAAGATTCTATTAAGCACTTTCCATTTAATAATTCTTCATCATCCTGAACAAAGAAGAATTTTCAGTCCTGGGCAGTCCAGACCTGGTTCTGTTGCTTAGCAATTGGCTTCACGTACTGCTACGGTATTGTGTTTTCCTCTTCAAAAAGGGACAGTGTGCCACAGAAACTTTTTAACTTTACCAGAGTGCTCCCATGAAAAAGGATTAATAATCATTTTGTATTTAATCTAGCAGACTAAAAATTCTCAAGTTGAGAAGCTTTCTTTTAGGATGTTTAAATACACTTTGCTCTTTCTTCAAAGTGAAGCTGTATGATTCACAATCACTGAAGTATCTTCTGGACGGATTCATCTTTCTGACAAAGAGCCATCAATCAGTTCATATATGTTGTAGAGTGCCTTGTCCATGTTCAGCTGTGAGCTGAGCAAGTGCAAGGTTCAAAAGATGTGCAACAGAATACCTGTGGACACGTTCTGTACAATGTAAGGGAGCCGGTCTAGATATTATTAAGACAGTGTCTCCTTCATGAAATTTATGATGCATAGGAAAGACATGATTAACTTCGAAGAAATAGAGCAAACTATGTAAGACAGTACGCGATTAGCTACTAAATTATGAGGCACTCCACCAAAAGCCTTTTAAGGATTCAGAAAGGGTATAAACGAGCTAGCATTTATCCAGTGCTTCCTATATGCTAGGCACTTCAAATGCATTATCTCTTTTAATGGTCGCAACAGTCCTGCGAAGTCAGAATTATTATTATCCTCATTTTCAGATAAGGACACTAAGGTTAATTAGCTTGCAAGTAAACAAACCCAGGTCTGGGTTAAGTAAAGGAGAGCTTGGTGGAATGTATCCAGACAGAGAGAGACTCACCCATCATATTGCCCTTTTCCCTGGCATCACTCTGCATTATTCATAAATGCAGGGCCTAATTCCTACTTCCTCAGGGAAAAGACCTATGCTCTAATTCATGGCTATAAACCACTGTGAATACCTTTCAGCCAATAGAAGGTCTTCTGGGACAAAGGTAAAGGAAGAAGGATTTCTTTCTATATTATCTTTGAACAATGAGTTCTATAAAGTAATGTGTGATTTGCATGGAATTAAGTACGTTGACCTGTAAATGCCTGCCCCATATTTTTGTAACAGCAGAATCACAACAGCCTTCCAGATTTGAACTGTTCGACATCTCTGTCCAAACTACCTTTCTTTTTTATTGCATTAACAACAACCTAGACCTATTCTGATGAACTTTTTCAATTCAACTATTCCTTGAATTTTATCTCTAGCTGTGTCTTAAAAGGGCCCCAACTCTCCAAATGATGGCATATCATACCATCCCCAATGCTCTGCCCCTATTTCCCATGTACACTTAGAAAAACACAGCAAGGTAAGTGGTCATGTTTTCCATGAGGCTTTTGAAATGAAAGGTATGGGTGGATGCATTTCCCTACTGCTAGACAGGTTGAGGGGGGTTATAAGGCAAATCCAAATTCCAGGCCCACAACTATGTCAATTATCTTAAAATTTTGTAGAAAATAGAGATACAAGGGCACAAATGGTTAATATTTAAACCACTACTGAGCCCTGGGTTGGGAATAAAGAATCCTGAGTTCCAGAACTATTTTTGCCCAACTTCTGAGACTTCCAGAGTTTATAAAGCGTGAAGGACAAGAATGAAAAAAATCTGACACTACTCAACCCTGTCTAGGATACAAAGAAATGAGAACTCTCATAATCCAAAGAGTTTCTTCTATGGACAAGGAAACAATCAACAGGGTGAAAAGACAGCGTATGGAATGGGAGAAAATATTCACAAGCCATATATTTTACAAAGAGTTAATATCCAGAATAGATAAAGAACCCCTAAAACTCAACAACAAAATAAACAAACAGTTCGATTTAAAAATGGGCAAGAGACTTGAACAGACATTTCTCCAAAGAGGATATATACAAATGGCCAGCAAGCATACAAAAAAATGCTCAAGGTCACTAATGATGAGGAAAATGCAAATCAAAACCAAATGAGATATCAAACCTCACACTCATTAGGGTAGCAAACATCAGAAAAGAAAAGAAAAGAAGAAAAGAAAAGGTAATAAAAGAAAAGGAAAGGAAAGGAAAGAAAGAAAGAGAAAGAAAGAAAGAAAAAGAAAGAAAGAAAATAACTAGTACTACTAAGGATGTGGAGAAATTGGAACCATTGTGCACTATTAGTGAAAATGTAAAATAGTTCAGCTGCTTAGAAAACAGTAGAGAGGTAATTTTTTTTTTTTTTTACGTTTATTTTTGAGACAGAGAGAGACAGAGCATGAACGGGGGAGGGGCAGACAGAGAGGGAGACACAGAATCAGAAGCAGGCTCCAGGCTCTGAGCCATCAGCCCAGAGCCTGACGCGGGGCTCGAACTCACGGTCTGTGAGATCATGACCTGAGCTGAAGTCGGACGCTTAACCAACTGAGCCACCCAGGCGCCCCGAGAGGTAATTTTTTAAGGTTTATTTATTTTGAGAGAGAAGAGAATTCACACGTGCACATGGGGGAGGGGCAGAGAGTGAGGCAGAGAGAGAATCCCAAGCAAGCTCTGTGCTGACAGCCCCAATGTGGGGCTTGATCTCACAAACTGCAAAATCATGCCCTGAGCCAAAATCAAGAGTCGGACACTTTTTTTTTTTTTTTTTTTTTAATTTATTGTAGTTAGCTAACATACAGTATAGTCTTGGCTTCAGGAGTAGATTCCTGTGATTCATCACTTACATACAACACCCAGTGCTCATCCTAACAAGTGCCTTTCTCAATGCCCATCACCCATTTTCTCCACCCCCATCTCCCACCCCCATCAACCCTCAATTTGCTCTCTGTATTCAAGATTCCCTTATGGTTTGCCTCCCTCTCTGTTTGTATCTTATTTTTCAGTCCCTTCCCCTATAGTCTTCTATTAAGCCTCTCAAATTCTATATATGAGTGAAATCATATGATATCTGTCTTTCTCTGACTTATTTCACTTAGCATAATACCCTCCAGTTTTATTGACATTGTTGCAAATGGCAAGATTTCATTCTTTTTCATCACCAAATTGTATTCCATTGTATATCTATACCACATCTTCTTTATCCATTCATTAGTCGATGGACAATTGGGCCCTTTCCATACTTTGGCTACAGTCGATAGGGCTGTTATAAACACTGGGGTACATGTGCCCCTACAAATCAGCACTCCTGTATCCATTGGATAGATTCCTGGTAGTATTATTGCTGGGTCATAGGGTAAGTCTATTTTTCCTTTTCTGAGGAATCTTCACACTGTTTTCCAGAGTGGCTGCACCAGTTTGCATTCTCACCGACACTGCAAGAGGTTTCCCCTTATCTCCATATCCTCACCAACATCTGTTGTGTCCTGAGTTGTTAATGTTAGCTGTTCTGACAGGTGTGAGGTGGTATCTCATTGTGGTTTTGATTTGTATTTCCCTGATGATGAGTGATGTTGAGCATTTTTTCATGGGTCTGTTACCATCTGGATATCTTCTTCGGAAAAGTGTGTGTTCATGTCTTTTGCCTATTTCTTCAGTGGATTTGTTTTCTGGGTGTTGAGTTTGATAAGTTCTTTACAGATTTGGGATACTAACCCTTTATCTGATATGTCATTTGCAAATATCTTCTCCCATTCCCTCAGCTGCCTTTTAGTTTTGTTGATTGTCTCCTTCTCTGCGTAGAAGCTTTTTATCTTGATGAGGCCCCAATAGTTATGAATTTGGTAGTGTGTGGGTGTCTGAGAATTTGTCCATCTCTTCCAATTGTCCAGTTTGTTGACATACAATTTTTTATACTATTAATAATTGTTGTATTTCTGTTGTGTTGGTTGTGAGCTCTCTTCTTTCATTTGTGATTTTATCTATTTGAGTCCTCTCTTTTTTCTTCATGAGAAGTCTGGATAGGGGTTTATCAATTTTATTTTTCTTCCAAAAAACTAACTCTTAGATTCATTGATCTGTTCTACTGGGTTTTTTTTTTTTTATTCTATATTGTTTATTTCTGCTCTAATCTTTATTATTTCTCTTCTGCTGGTTTTGGGCTTTCTTTGCTGCTATCTTTCTAGTTCCTTTAGGTGTGAAGTCAGGTTCTGTGTTTGGGATTTTTCTTGCTTCTTGAGATAGGCCTGGATTGCAATGTATTTTCCTCTTAGGACTACATTTGCTGCATCCCAAAGGGTTTGGACTGTCGTGTTTTCATTTGCTTCCATATATTTTTAAACTTCTTCTTTAATTTCCTGGTTGGCTCATTCATTCTTTAATAGGATGTTCTTTAACCTCCATGTATTTGGGGGCTCTCCAAATGTTTTCTTGTGGTTGAGTTCAAGTTTCATAGTGTTGTGTGATCTGAAAACATGCATGGTACGATCTAAGAGTCAGAGGTTTAACCAGCTGAGCCACCCAGGTGCCCTTAGAAGTTCTTTTAAAAATTAAAAATAAAATTACTATATGATCCAGCAATCCCACTTCTGGGATTATCCAGGAGAATTGAGAATAGGATCTCTGTAGGACTCCACTCACGTGAGGTGTAAAGTAGCCAAATGCATAGAAATAGAAAGTAGAATGTGGTTACCAAGAGAGGAAATGGGGAGTTGTTCAACGCGCCTAGAATTTCAGTTTTGCAAGATGAAAAGTCCCAGAGATCTGTTGTACCACATGGTGAATATAGTTAACACTGCTGTGCTGTACAATTAAGATGGTTACGATAGTCAATTTTATATTATACATTTTTTACAATAGTCATTTTTAAAAACATCCATGAAAGCAAACTGGACCTTAGACTTCATTAAAATTAAAAATCCTTTAGGGACGAAGATTTTGTTATACAAATAAAGTTGGAAAGACCAAAAAAAAAAAAAAAGCAAATAGAACAGGTGAAACTAAATATGCTTAAGTAATTCACGTAAACCACATACTACAGTGCCTGACACACAGCAAGTCCCAGTAAATAATGACTTATTTTATGTTGTTACTGGCAAGGTTCATATAGCAATTTGTGTTCAAATAGTGAAACAATTTCCTAGGTTAGAGCAACACTTTCTTGAAATGACCATACTGTAGTCTCAGCTCCATTTCTAGGCATCTAGAGGATACTCTTTAGTGCACATGAGATATGTATATGAAAGTTTATTCTATTATTGATACTGCCCCTCCTGAAAAAGTGGCAGATCAACCTATCTAGATGTGAATAAATCTCAAATGTATGTGCTTACCTGAAGATGGCAAATTTTAGAAGAATACTGTGATGTGCACTTTGAAAATACATGGAATAATTCTATGTATACATACTTACTTACCTGTGCAGGAAGCATCGCAACATTTGTATGGTGATACCCAGCAATCTCATGCTATATATTACTTCTGGATAAGGAAAAAATCAATGGATGAAGGATAGAACTTACGCTGTATCTATTGCATTTTATTTCCTAAAATTAAAACAAATGTTAGGAGAGATATCTAAAACAAAGCTCACTATATTACACTTGGGTCATGGATATGCAGAAGTCTGCTACAGTATTTTCTGTGTTTTGTGTATGTGTAATATGCTTCATAGTTTACAGCCTATAACATTAGAGTGTTAATATTAATTTTCACACGCATTTTCATTACTCAGTAAAACTCATAAGCACCCCTCTTGAAAGCCTCCTCAGAATCCTCTGGAAGTTTCTCTTTCTGGACTCCCACAGCATCTATTTTATTCCCCTCTGGTCAGTTCCTTATTTATTTTTTTTAAAACTCAAGGGTAAACTGTTAGATTCTCATTTTCAGTGACTGGCACTTCTTCACCTTTGTATCCTATCCAAAGCTTAAGGCCAAATTGGCTATGTTAGCATATTTTTAATAAACATACAATAAAATAATGAGGTTAAATTACATATTCCATAATTGCTGATGAAGTATGATGTGGCTGCTTACAAAAATGAGGAAAGAAGTTAGTACAAAAAAAAAAAAAGGTATAGTCATGAGACAATACACCTGAGAAATCCAATTTATTCATCAAATCCTCAGAAGCCTAAATCTCTGTCTTAGCTCAGGCTACCATAACAAAGTACCATACACTGGGTGCCTTGAACAACAGACATTTATTTCTCACCTTTCTGGAGACTGAGAAGTCCAAGGTCAAGGTGCTGGCCAATTTGATTCCTGGTAAGAGCCCTCTCCCTGGCCACCTTTTCACTGTGTCCTCATATGACAGAGACAGAGTTCTTGTGTCTCTTGTTCTGCTCGTAGCAGCACTAATCCCATCATGAAGGCCAACATTCAAGACATAATTACTTATGGAATTTACATTCCAATAATCTCCTTAAGCCTGTGTCGCCAAATACCATCACAATGAAGGTTAGGGCTTCAATATACAAATCTGGGGATAAGCGGGGGTGGGGGGTGGATACAAACATTCAGTCCATAACATCCATCCAGATGTAACACTCCACCTGTGAACATTATCACAAAGTGAGCAGGCAGGGTGTGGGCACTGGGGGCTACTGCCCATGCTCAGAGTCTCACGTCTGTGTGAGGCAGGGAGAGGACAATGGTGGCAGAATTGTATGGCTTTTCTCCCGGTCACACATTTCTAAAATCTCTTCCACACCTGAGTGCCAATGAATTTTAACACTTAACACTTCGTAATTGGCTTCGTAATGCTCATCAGCTTGTCATTGATTGCCTTCATGTCTAGATGATGGAGGATTATAGAATTTTGCATTCAATTATAGAATTTCATAATCAATTACACAGCCCTTGAATGGTCCACATCTCCTTCATGCAAAAGTCATCTCAATGTTAAATTATTGAAAAATCCAAGGAAAGCAAAGAAAAAAATGATTTGATGCATCCATTTCCTGTGGTTTAAAAAAAAGACCTACCATAAGCATAAATTGTTAGCATTAGATTTAGATAAATTATTGTAAAAATCAATTTAATAGAATTATCAATAATTACAAATCTAAAGAACGGCTTCTACATGAAGGTTGGTTATGTTAACATAACCAGGTAGTTGTTTATTGATGGACAAAGGGGTGCGTAATTATTCATTGTCTTGGAGATAATGCTGATTCATCACTCTGCTGATGGGCAACATTAACCACATCAGAAAAGGAAATCTGGTTCATTTATCTAAGGCTCCATAAAAGTCAAGTGTTAATTTTTGTCACAAAATTAAAAAGGTTCTTTTCTTTATTTTTCATCATGGAATAAAAAAACTGTGCACTTTCCTCGTGTAGAACTTGAAGCTCCTGGGTTTGAAAGATAAACTTCCAAGCCTCCCTTTGCCAAAACGAGGTTCCAGGAGATCCCCCCCACCCCCTCTTACTCATTTCCTATAAACCTAGAATTCAAACCAATGACTCACCATATTAGTTTCTCAGCAATAGACTGATATTTCTTGTTATTGCTCTCCTGAGTTCTGCACGTCTAGTCTTAGACCATGATAATCTCTCCCAACTGCAAATTCATTCTCATAAAACTGGATGAGAATTATATGAGGAGTCATTATAAGAATCACTATCGAGGTGAGCAGTTCTATAATTAATATGTGGGTTGCTTTTTTTCTCCAGGTGATGAAATTTTTTCTCCATAGCCCATCGAAGTACTTTCAGCTGAAGTAATGATGACATTGTAATGGTCATTGTAAAACTGGCTCAAAAGCTAGCCAATGGAAAATACACTGAACTAACAGGAAGTAAGCTGAGCTTCAGACATGACTGCCTGACTTATCCTGGGAAAGTCTCTTATTCCGTTCCCAGGCTGCCTTAGGTCTCTAACCCATAACTTTCCAGTCTCTGGAGGTCAAGTGCACTGAGAACTATTCCCTCACCTATTCTTACTTATTACTACAATACACACACCAAACTGTGTGTGGGCGCGTGTATAAGTGGGCATTCATTCATCTGACAAGCCTTTATTTTGGGCCAACTATATGCAGACACAGCCTCAGGCTCTCCAGCATTCAGAAAATAAAACACAGTTCGCTCAGAAGGATGTACTTATGTGCAGTGTATGAAATAATGTGATTCAGCAAATCACAATAGAAATACAATGACCAATAAATACTTGAAAAAATGTTCACTCCCACTGGTAATCAAGGAATATTACATGACAATAGGGAACTATTTGTCACCTATCAAATTAGAAAAGGCTTTTAAACATTTTAATATCCTGTACCAAGTAGGGAAGGAACTTGGCTCCTATAAAACAGTTACTCTCAAATCTTCCTTAATAACAAAAAAACATTTTTTTTTAAGGTATTGGATGTGATAGGATACATCTAAGCCAATCATAGAGTCTTGCTGCCCTTACAAGCACCTGGTTTCTGCATTTGCATATGATGCAATTCTGTCTGTCAGACCTAAGGGGAAATTTTCTGGGAAGAGGAGGTTCCTGGGAAGGTTTTCCTCTTCCCCCTTTTTTTTTTTTTTTAAGTTTATTCATTTAGTTTGAGAGAGAGAGAGAGCAAACACGAGCAGGGTGTGAGGCAGAGAGAGAGGGAGAGAGAGAATCCCAAGCAGGTTTCATGCTATCAGCACAGAGCCTGACTCTGGGCTTGATCCCAGGAACTGTGGGATCATGACCTGAGCTGAAACCGAGAGTTGGTCGCTAAACCAACTAAGCCATCCAGGCACCCCAAGGTTTTCCGTTTTCTGTGAAAGGGACCCAAGACAGTAACATTTGTTGCTTTCTTTCCTTTGGATCTTGTTTGCACACCCCTGACCTCAGCAACTGTATTTCTAGGTCTTCATCCTTAAGAAACAATCAGAAGTATGCAATGATTGACATCCAAGGCCACTCATCCCAGAATTATTTACTATAATGAGAATTAGAAACGGTCATAAACAGTAGAAAACTGGCATAATATACATGGTGCTCTATTTTCTCCAAGGATTACCCCATTGAGGGTCAATTGGTTGGGAAAGAACTGCTAATATTACATTGCTCTGAATAAAGAATGTTTTAAATTGGAGGGGGGGAAGAAATAGTCATAAACATCTGACAATCCATTTTGTTAAATAAAGTATGGGACGTCCATCCATAAGGTATTACATATTTTTTTAAAATTGTATTATAGGGGCGCCTGGGTGGCTCAGTCGGTTGAGCATCTGACTTCGGCTCAGGTCATGACCTCATGGCTCGTGAGTTCGAGCCCTGCATCGGGCTCTGTGCTGACAGCTCAGAGCCTGGAGCCTGCTTCCAATTCTTTGTCTCCCTCTCTCTCTGCCCCTAACCCACTTGCATTCTGTCTCTGTCTCTCTCAAAAATAAAATAAACATTAAAATTGTATTTTAGATTGGGGTGCCTGGGTGGCTCAGCTGGTTAAGCGTCCAACCTCGGCTCAGGTCACGATCTCTCAGTTCACAAGTTAGAGCCCTGCCTCGGGCTCTGTGATGACAGCTCAGAGCCTGGAGCCTGCTTTGGATTCTGTGTCTCTCTCTCTTTCTGCCCCTCCCCGCTCATACTGTCTCTCTCTCCCTCTCTTTCAAAAATAATAAAACATTAAAAATTTTTAATTGTATTGTAGATGTATAAGAAATTCCTTGTGACATATTGCCAAGAGAATAAGCACAAAATGAAAATTTTTGGGAAATTATCTGTATATGTACATGATGTGTGTGTGTATATATGTTGTACATATATACCTCCTGGAGGGTGCGATGATGGGAGATTTTTACTTTCTCTCTTTTTTTGTTTGTTTGTTTTGAGACAGAGAGAGAGAGTAGGAGCAGAGGAGGGCAGAGCAAGAGGGAGGGAGAGAGAATATTAAGCAGGCTCCACACTCAGCACAGAACCCACTGCAGGGCTCAATCTCACAATGATGAGATCATGACCTGAGCCAAAATCAAGAGTTGGATGCTTAACCGACTGAGCCACCCAGGGGCCCCTATTTCCTTTTTTGTGCCTATTTGGACTTCCAAAGTTTGTAGCATTAACATTTTTTGGCTACTGCAATTAGAGGGGGAAAATGTTGTTTACAAAACCAAAGCATCATGGGTAGGTGTTGTGACAGAGCATAAAGGAGACACGGCCTAACCCTAACTGTAAGTGTGCTGGAGCTGAGTTTTGAAATTAGCCAGGATTATTTGCTCATAAGGAGGAAGGGATATTTCAGGCAGGGGGGAAAGTACACCTTGAAAACCGAGCCTTTGGGGAACATAGCCCTTTCAGGGAAACACTCATGGTTTAACCTGGTTAGAGGCTGGTAGATAGAGTGTGTGATAGGATCTCGTGGCAGGTCACACTGGGGAGTGGCTCTCACAAAGGCCCTTGCAAAACATGCTCTGAATCTTAACTTCTCTTTCAGGCAGTGGGATGTGACAAAGATACAGAAAATTACTTACGTGGAAAAGCAGACATTTACGTGGCCACTTTTTTGTTTTGTGATATTTCCTCCGTGCTTTTGGGGGAATCAAACTCCTATCTATCTACCATCCGCTGCAGCACCATCCTGAGGTCCCTTTCTGGACTTTCCTGCATCACACTTGAAGTCCAATGCACAAGATAATAATCCCCGCCCATCACCTATTGCAGACGTCAGTGTGATCACCATGTTCGGTGTGGCCCACAGGCCAGAACCTGCAACTCCTACACCAGTGCCTCACAACCCTGGAAGGGCAGTATTGTTGCATCGTGCCGTTTAAGGGCAGTTGGGAAAGGCTACCCAAACCCAAGAAGTAAATTACCTGATGACTAAGAAGCCAAAGCCATCCTTAGAGATTCATTCTCCAGAGGTATAGAAGAAAGAAAAGCATGTCTGCACTCTGCCCACGTTCCTTTTCAAAAAACGTCAGCAGCAAGTATGGGGTACCAGGTAAATATGTTTTGAGCTGGCGGCCAAGCACCACCTTTCTGGAATGTCCCCCTCTTCCTTATCCCACAGATGTCATAGAGTGATGGTTCAGAGACTGACACCTATTATGAGCTGGAATTAACCCAGTTCTCTCAAAGGAATGTGAAATACGAAATACAATTTTTTTTAATTTTTTAAAATGTTTTTATTTATTTTTGAGAGAGAGAGCACGCAAGCAGGGGAGGGGCAAAGAGAGAGGGAGACACAGAATCCGAAGCAGGCTCCAGGCTCTGAGCTGTCGGCACAGAGCCTGACGCGGGGCTTGAACTCATGAACTGCAAGATCACGCGTGACCTGAGCTGAAGTCGGATGCCTAACCAACTGAGCCACACAGGCACCCCCTGAAATAAATGTTTTTAGTTGCAATCAAGCTGTTCTCTTGAATGGAAGAGAGGTCACCTTGGTTGCTATGGTTGGTGGCCACTTTCCCTCATGCGGAATAAGAAGGCAGAGGAAGCTGGTATGCAGCAGACAGACAGACGATGAAGGGGGCAGGCAAAAGCAGACTCAAGGTATGGTGCATTTGGGTAGACCACTATAAGAAACAATCCCAAGTCTCCGTGGCTTAACACAATGCAAGTTTATTTCTTGCTCACACAAAGTCCAATGTTAATGTTGTTGGCTGGGCAGTTCTCTGGTGCAGCTCTCTCCAAGAGGCAATTCAGGGACTCAGGCTCTTTCATTCCATCTCCACAATCTGGTGGTTTCAAGATCCCCCCAGCATCATCCCCTCCCATCCAGTACTGAAGAGAGAGAACATGAAAAATCACACGGGATATTTTGTAAGCAGGTCTCGAAGAGGCATATATCACTTCTTCCCACAATCTATTGGCCAGAACTCAGTCGTGTAGCTCCATCTAGACACGAGGAGGGCAAGGAAATAGAACTTCACTTTGTGTCTATGAACGAGAGCGGAACCAGATATTGGTCAGCACTGGAAGGATCTGCTGCATATGGAGAGAAAGAGATCAATCTTGCCTCATATACGAGGCTTCATTAGTCTCATCCAGTATCCTTACTGATGCTCACTCAGTTGACCTCTACTATTTACAACCCAAGGAAAACACTAACGAATAATCAAAACACTTTTCAGATCGTAAAGCAGTTCAACCACTCACAATCTCAATTAAATCTCACATCAAGCCTGTGGGATAAATATTATTACCATTCTCATTTTCTTGACGAAGAAACAGAGTCTCAGAGAAATTGTATCAATTGCCCAAGTCCCATACCAACATGTCCCGTCAGGACTGGAATTAAGGCCTTCAGACTCCAAAGCCGAGCTCTCTCTTCACTTCATTGTGAGGAAGAACCTCTGGGAGGATGGGAATTACACTCCTGACTCCTTACTGTGAGTGGTTTTTATGAGACTAGTGAGAACGCTGACAATAACTCCGGAGGGAGAGTGAAAGATGGTACAAAGCCACCAGATCTCAGGGGGAAGGGTAGATAAGGATGAAACAGAAGGACTTTCCTGTAGAACATCCAGGAAGAGCAGGCACTCCACTTTCTTTCCAATTTTGCAGAGGCTGTGCTGGGAATTCAGAAAGAAAATCTGATCAGAGCCGAAAGGGTAGGAGCCATTGCCGTACGGAGACTCACATTTTGCGTTCGGTGCCGGAACGGAGTCCAGACCATGACCGTGAAGAAACACTTAAAGAAAGCCCTGAAGGAAAGCAAGACAAATGCAAAGTCCTTGAGTCGTGGCACCAAGATGAAAGGCATCCGTTCCCCCAGCCTGGGTGAGAAGAACAAGGATGCGGGAGAGCTATAAATCCATCTTGGTGCACAATGAATGATGAGATAGCTCTGGAACGACAGCGAACAGCTGCCTGGTTTCCTCCGAGCTAACAGCTGCCGCCTCTGCTGGGCTTTCTCCGCCACCAGCTCCTTTGACATCCAGCCTAACAGAATTGATGATCAAGGCTCTCCGGTGTGGCAGCGAAGCCTCTGCCAGGGGGAAAGGCGTTTGAACTGCCGCTGAGTGCGAGGGGAAAGTGCCAGGTGGGAACAACCTTGACAAAATAAGGATAACAGAAAGTGCTCAAAGCAAATTGGTAAGAGGGAATGGATAGGGCTCTTAAGGTAGCCGTTCTCATGTGTCTTTGTAGAGATTTTCACTGGTCCCAGGCAAAAAGAGAAAAAGGACAATGTAGCAAGTATTTCTTTTTAAATGCATTCCATTTAAAGGACCGTCCTTTATTGCAAGATTACTTCCTTGCTTGCTTTGATGTTAAAATGTCCTTTTATGAAGTGATAATAATAGAAAATGGTATTTTTAAAAAGGTGTACTCCTGGCAAAATAAAATGTTGGCAGAGGATTTCAGTTCTCAACTTTTTTCTCTTTTGTTGGTCCATGAAATTGATAAGTCTGGTACCCATTCAAAAGTCCAAAACTCTTTAGGCATTATTCACAAAGAAATTGTAAAAAGGAGAAAACTTGGCAAACACCCTTACGAATCAGAAGGTTAAATCACACAAACTTCAAGGGTACATCAGTGCTTATAAGTAGGATAAATAATAGACCTTTGAGAAAAGTCATAACTCCAAACAGAAATGAATTAAATAGTCAGCTTCTATCAGCCTCAAAAATCAGAATTCTGGGGGTGCCTCGGTGGCTCAGTCACTTAAGTGTCCCACTCTCGATTTTGGCTCAGGTCATGATCCCATGGTCGTGACATCAAGCTCCACGTTGGGCTCCACGCTGACAGCATGGAGTCTGCTTGAGATTCTCTCTTTCTCTCTCCCTCTCTCTCCCTCTCTCCCTCCCAAAATAAATCAGTAAACTTAAAAAAAATTCAGAATTCTGGGTGCCCCTTCAAGACATGTGAAAAAGGGTTTAGATGGCCCAACCAGTCTCAACTATTACTCATAATTATCTCTAAGACAAGAAATGTTATGCACATGAAAAACCAGAGGCTATTACATTCTGCGGAATGAATTACAAAATACTACCAAGGAGCCAGCTGCAAAGACTTTGATAGCAAAATAGTCCCCAGTGTTCACAAGGAGACTGGGAAGCACTCACAACAGCAGCTGTTTTACAAACGTGCAAAACACAGGTAAAAGAACAAGAGGAAAACGCACCCCGTAATGCTTGGAATAGAAGCCCTAAGTGTTTCTATATGAAGGGCACTACCTCTACCTGCCCCCTGCTTGCATTATAGGACCAGGGCATGTGACAAAATGAGACAGCTTGGGAAAGGCAAAGGCTTGGGGTGCAGTGCAGAGGAGCAGGGTAAAAGAGTAAGGTATATTTTCCTTGACTGGTTTTCCATGAATTTCGGATACCCATGCCTCAGCTTAATTCAAGGTTGTGTTCCTAGCTTGCAATAACTTAAAGAAATATTGAGTGCTTTATAAGTAGGAAAAGAATTGTAAATGGAATGTCAAGACATTCACATTCCCTGAAAATTATAACAATCATTCCCTTGTCCCGTGTTTTTAACTTTCCAATGGAAACAGAAGTGATCGAGAAGGGTTTTGGAGAAGGAACTAACATTTATTAAACACCTATTATGGACCAGGCATGGTGCTTGAAACCTTCTTTATGTATGTTATCTCATCAACTTCTAACAACAACATTCTGAGGTATCATGGCCCCATTCTTCAGACAAGAACTCTGAGGCTCAGTGACAATGAGATGCTTGGCCAGCAGTCAATAGCTAAGTGTCAGAGTCAAGCACGTGTTTTCGCCACTACTGTCCACATCCAGCTACTCTCTCTGCATGGGGGCAGGATGAATGGCTATGGCAACTGAGATGAAGACGACCCCTTCTCTCAGAATCCCTCCTCCTACTGTTGCCCCCTTTGTCCTCCACAGCGTCAGTTTCACACTCCAGTGTCTGCCCCACCTAATGCTGAACCTCTTATTAGCTCACATCAAAGTTAATTTACTTTTCCTTTCTGGTAAGCACAGAAAATCACTTTGGTGCACCAAGTTAGAAGAGCATTTATCTGGTCAAATAATACAAATAATCTAACAGAGGAGGACAAAAGAACAAATCCCCTACAGGGCAGAGATACTGGACCTGTCTTTATTAGCAACCGATTACAGATTCCACTGGGAGGAATTTCAAGTCCACTAACAGGATTGCTCAGCAGAAATCTGGTGGGGTTTTCTACTTCCACTATCCAAAAAGCATTCCTTTTGTAGTAATTACCAGTTCAAAACTACAATGGCTAAAAAATATATGCAGGTATCCTGTTCCCAGCAGGCACAAAGACATGAAAACTGAAAGACTTGTTATGCTGGGTTGAACAGTGCCTCTAGTCTGTACTCCCAAATGCATGCCCACCAGAAACCTGCAAATGTAACCTTATTTGAAGATAAGTCTTTGCTAAAATGAGATCATACCTGATTAGGTGGGCCTTGATCCAATGGCTGTGGTCATTATAAGAAGGAAACTTAAACACAAACACATACAGAGGGAAGATGGCCATGATGGAGACAGAGTTTGGAGTAAAAGAGCTACAAGCCAAGGAACACCAAGGATTATAGGCAACCACTAGAAGCTGGAAAGAGACAACCTTCCCTCGAGCCTTTTAGAGGGACCATGGCCCTGCCAGTACTTTGATTGCAGATGTCTGGCCTCCAGAACTGTGAGAGAATAAGATTCTGTTGTTTTAAGTCATCCTATTTGCAGTACTTGGGTTCAGCAGCTCTGGAAAACTAACACACTTAGCACGTTCCATCAGTGAGAGTCTTGTCTAATGTAAAATGGCTAATTCTGTTCAAATTCATGTTTGCTGCAACTCCAAACAATACCTAAGTCCCTCCATCCTAATCAAACTCTCAGTGGGATTAGTGGAGGGGACAATTTAACAAGTTGACACTTTGTGTTGTCTGGAGCTAACTGGATCCTAGCAAGATGGCAAACTACCAGAACAGTGTTCGTGGGGCATGCCCAGAGATGCTCTCACTGAGCAGAGAATGAAGGAGGCAAGGAAGAAAGCCCTGAAGGCAGAAGACTCCTCCAAGCAGAGGAGCAAAATGCGAAAGCACAAAGACTCTTGGAGGGAGTGTGTCTGAGGCCTCAAGGAACCAGAAGGGCCTGGGGAACAGGGTCTGGTGAGCAGCAGGAGATGAGTTTGGAACACCCAGAACACGAGGAGCGCACGCAGCTCTATGAGACCTGTGTGAACCCTGCGAGAAACTTTTGGGGACTGAGGACAGTTGGAAGAAGAGAGGATTCTTCGGGAGCTGTGTTCTTTCTTCCTCTCTCACAATACCCTGGGGTTGATTTTCACCTGCCTCTAGAGAAGCAGAAAAACAGTGGCACCAGCCCCACAGTGCCAGCGTAGGCCGGGTAACACATTGGCAGGCGGCCCTGGAGCTGGGTGGGTGAGAAGAAAACAACAGGTGCAGGTGGACTGGCCAGCACAAGGTACTTCATCCTGCTCTCATGCCCACCCTTAAGAGAGAAAAACTCTTGGAAAAAGCTCAAATGTAGGGCAGAAGTGATGGAGGTTCCCTAAGGGACAGGTGACTTGCCCTATGTGTGATGAACAGGAGACAGCAAAGATGGCTCAAGCCCATACTATGGGGCTGAGAGTGGGAGGCAAGGAACTCTCCATCCTGGGGCAGGAGACCCTCTGCCTCCCAGGACCTGACCCCACCACACCCCAAGACCTGACAGTTCCCCAGTACAAGTGCATATTGTCAAATACTGAAGTTGATTTCCCAGGGGAACAGAAACCCAAAGAGAGGAGCATTACTATTTAAAAAAAAAAAAAAAAAGACAACAAAAAGAGAAGAAACAATTAATGGAGTAGTTAAATAATGCTAAATGAGCATCAAAATTTTCAAACACATATGAGACAATATTGGTAACATGACATCAGAACTAACAGAATAAAGCACCAGGTTGAATACCTAATTTGCTTTGTTGAAATAACTCAACAAATGAGATTAATAACTTGAGAACTACACCCAAAGAACAAGTTGCTGAGCTGGGAGACCAAGTTGGAGGAACTCTACCATATAGATACACAGAAGGGATAGGATGATGAAAAATGTATAAGAAAAAATTAAGAGATAGGAGAATAGACACAGAAATGTCAACATGTGTTATAATGGGAATCCCAGAAGGAGAAAAAACAAACAGAGGGGAGGAAGTGTTTGAAAGGGTAACAGAATTTACCAGAGAGAGGAAAGCTGTTTTAGATCAAAAGACCTTACAGAAAGCCAAACAAAACTAAGGGAAAGACAACACCTGGATGTATTATGCTGAAACTTATAACCCAGCTAAAGTATCTTTTCTATGTGAGCATACAATAAAAAAGAAAAAAAGACCCAGAGAGTTTACCATCATGTGGCTCTTTTTGAAAAAAAACAAAAAACAAACAAACAAACAAAAAAAACCCAACTCTTGAAAGAGAAATACAGAAGGCTGCTACCATGGTAAAGGAAAATAAATAACTTGGAAATATTCATTGCCAGACAAGATGGAGTTCAAGACCAAAAGCACAAGGGATAAAGAGGGACATTATGCATGAAAGAAGGAACGGAGTTCAATACAAGATAATGGCTAAGGGGGCAACTGGATGGCTCAGTCAGTAGAGCATGCAACTCTTGATCTTGGGGTTGTGAGTTTGAGCCCCCCACTGGGTGTAGAGTTTACTTAAAAACAAAAAATCTTTTAAACAATCATTCCCCATCCCCCCCAAAAAAAGTTAAAAGAACAACAACAAGATGACTGTGGACCTCTCTTCACTAAATAAAACAACAGCTGGAAGAACTATGGGGAGAAACAGAGCTATGAATGTTGTTGGTATATTTAATATATGCTTGTCAGAAACTCTGTGATCGAGCAAACACCACCTCCCTCCACAAAACCCAACAGGCACACACATACACAAATATATGGATTGTTTGAAAAACCAACTAATAAGCAAACATGCACCGAGCAGAGAATATACATTCTTTCCAAGCAAACATAGAACACTCACAAAAAGTAATCATAAAGGTCACCTTAATAAAGTACAGTTGATGTATTACCAATCATGTTCTAATAAATAATAATAAAAGGATATTTAAAGTTATTCTTTATGTCTGAAAACTAAAATATATTCTACTAAACTAATTCCTAGGTTAAAGCAGAAATTGTAAGGAGCATTTAAAAATGCTTAGGGTCACCCATGTGGCTCAGTTGGTTAAGTATCCAACTCTTGATTTTGGCTCAAGTCATGATCTAATTGTTCATGGGTTTGAGTCCTGCACTGGGCTCTGCACAGCATGGAGCCTGCTTGGGATTTTCTCTCTCTCCCTCTGTCTCTGTATTGAACCTCAAAAGACCTGAATAGCCAAAGCAATCCTGAAAAAGAAAAACCAAGCTGGAGGCATCACGATTCTGGATTTCAAGCTATATTACAAAGCTGTAGTCATCAAGACAGTATGGTGCTGGCACAAAAACAGACACAAAAAATAGATCAAGGGAACAGAATAGAAAACTGAGAAATGGACCCACAACCATATGGTCAACCCATCTTTGAAAAAGCAGGAAAGAATATCCAATGGAAAAAAGTCAGTTTCTTCAACAAACGGTGCTGGGAAAACTGGACAGCGACATGCAGAAGAATGAACCTGGACCACTTTCTTACACCGTACACAAAAATAAATTCAAAATGGATGAAAGACCTAAATGTAAGACAGGAAGCCATCAAAATCCTAGAGGAGAAAAAGGTAGCAACCTCTTTGACCTTGGCCAGAGCAACTTCTTTCTAGACACATCTAGACACAAGACAAGGGAAACAAAAGCAAACATGAACTATTGGGACCTCATCAAGATAAAAAGCTTTTGCACGGTGAAGGAAACAATCAACAAAACTGAAAGGCAGCCTACGGAATGGGAGAAGATATCTGCAAATGACATATCAGATAAAGGGTTAGTATCCAAAATCTATAAAGAACTTATCAAACTCAACACCCAAAAAAACGAACAACTCAGTTAAGAAAGGGGCAGAAGATATGAATAGACACTTTTCCAAAGAAGACATCCAGATGGCTAACAGACATATGAAAAGATGTTCCACATCACTCATCATCTGGGAAGTACAAATCAAAACCACACTGAGATACCACTTCACACCTGTCAGAATGGCTAAAATTAACAACTCGGGCAACAACAGATGTTGGTGAGGATGCAGAGAAAGAGAAACCCTCTTGCACTGTTGGTGGGAATGCAAACTGATGCAGCCACTCTGGAAAACAGTATGGAGTGTCCTCAAAAACTAAAAAATAGAACTACCTTGCAATCCAGCAACTGCACAATTAGGCATTTACCCAAAAGATACAAAATTACAGATTCAAAGGGATACATGTACCCCAATGTTTATAGCAACATTATCAACAACAGCCAAATTATGGAGAGAGCCCAAATATCCATCAACTGATGAATGGATGAAGAAGATGTTGTATGTATATGTAATGGAATATTACTCAGCCATCAAAAAGAATGAAATCTTGTCATTTGCAACAATGTGGATGGAGACAGAATGCATTATGCTAAGCAACAATAAGTCAATCAGAGAAAGTCAAATATATGATTTCACATACGTGGAATTTAAGAAACAAAATAGATGAACATATGGGAAGGGGGGACAAAAAAGAGAAGAAAGGGAAATAAGCCACAAGAGACTCTTAATGACAGAGAACAGAGGGCTGATGGAGGGGAGGTGGTTGGGGGATGGGCTAGATGGGTGATGTGTATTAAGGAGGGCACTTGTGATGAGCACTGGGCCTTGTATGTGAGTGATGAATCACTAAATTCTACTTCTGAAACCAATATTGTACTATATGTTAACTAACTAAAATATTTAAAAAATGAATTTAAAAAATGCTTAGAATTGAAAACATCAGAAATGCTCCAGGAAAGAAACATCAAGAAAGTACCAAGAAGAGAATTTAGAGCTTTGCATACATTTATTAGAAAATGAGAAATTGAAAGAAAATGAGCTAAACTCTTCTTAATCTGTGAATTTAGAAAAAAAAATGAATAAGCTCAGTGAAATAAGAGGGAAAGAAGTAATGAAGGTAAGGATAGAAAGAAAATAGAGAAGACTAATAACCAACAACAAATTACTTGAAAAGATGAACAAAATAGGCAGAACGATCTGTGGGATTTTACACTGAGTGTACATTTTAAGCACACACAACAAATAATACATATCTTATAAGGGTGCGTATGTTATTTGAAGACCTACATCAACCATACTAAGGTGAATGTCGATGCATAAGAAATGAGAGTAGGATCAGTGATGGAAGTAAAAACATAAATCAAGAGATGGGTCTCACATGGATGAATGCGAACAGAGTTCTGTGACATTGGATACAATGAGCAAAGAAAACCATTTGGTAACTTGTAGGAAAATAATTTGGGGGACAAATAATAAAGTTAAATCCTTCTTCACTCCCTACAGTACTTTCTTCAGGTGGATTAAAAAGTTTAATGTTAGAAACGAAACCAAATAGCTAAATAAATGTCTGATTATTTACCTTAATTTATCCTATCTTACCTTTAATTTACGGTAAGTATAAATGCAGTAAAAGAAATATCAAAAGAGGAAAAAATGAATGCGTTGACTTCATTAAAATAAAACCTTTAAAAAATAAAATCATTTTGTCCAACAAAGAGACATTAGAAAAATTAGGTACCGGGGCGCCTGGGTGGCTCAGTCAGTTAAGCGTCCACCTCCTGAGTTCCAATCAGGTCACGATCTTGCAGTTCATGGGTTCCAGCCCCACACTGGGCTGTGTGCTGATGATGCGGAGCATGCTTGGGATTCTGCCTCCCTCCTTCTCTGCCCTTCCCCTGCTTGTTCTCTATCTCTCTCTCAAAATAAATAAGAAAAAGAAAAAGAAAAGAAAATTAGATACCAAAAACAAGTGGGAAAGAATATTTGCAACAAAAAGTACAAAAGAAAAATATCCACAGTGTATTAAATGGTTATATAAACAGGAAAATAAGCCTTACTAAGAGTTGGGCAAAAAAATTATTAATCCACAAAGAATATACAATTGGCTAATAAACATGAAAAATATTCTATCTCAGTAGCAATATGAAAAATGCAAATTAAAACAGAAATTTTCTATCTACTAAATAAGCAAGCTACTACGCTCATACACTCCCCTTGGGAATATAAACTGGTCCCACTTCCTGGAAAGCAATTTCACACTGCATGTCAAGAGACTTTTAAATTTTCATATATTTTGACTAAGTAATTCCTCTTCTAAGCATCTGTCTTTAGGAGAATATCTACACATTCATCAAAATGGAATACTAATTTTGGTACATTCATACTGTCACAGTGAAGCTCCATGAGAACATAGTCTCTGAATCCCCAGGGCCTGCCACACAGCAGGGACTCAACAAATGTTTGTTAAATGACTCTGAAATTCTATGTGACAGTTAAAAAAAAAAAAGAATGAATTCAAATTATTAAATGGAAATATCCCTTAGACATATGTTACATGGTAAAGAAAACAAGATGAACAATAGGACATACAGGATGATCCCCCCGATGTAAAACTAAAACCAGCATCAAAATAAACAAAAAACATGTGTGTGTGTGTGTGTGTGTGTGTGTCTGAGTGTGTGTGTGAAAATGCATAGACAAATACATTAAAAAGTGTACACACTAAGCTGATAAGAGTGATTATGTCTGGGAGATGTGGATGCCCTATGAAGGGGACTTCGTGTTACTGAATGGTTTCAGGTATAAGCATATTCTCAGATGAATTGCCTACTTTAAAAATGGAGGTGTCCTTTAGGACACATACATGCATACATACATACATACATAAACATACATGCAAAGATGTTAATGATAGCATGATTTGTAACAGTGAAAAGTTGAAAATAAACCCCTTAGAAGAATAGTTAGATACTTGTTAGCCATGAAATATCATGTAGGCATAATAAGTCATGTTTTCTGAGGAAGAGTTGACAGGAAATGACATGGTACATTATCAAGTGAAAACAACAGCAGCGACACCAACAAAGACTCAATGCAAAAGATACAGGCTCACCTTTCAGGAAGCACCAAAGAAAGTTGTTCAAGCTGAAAGCAAGTCAGTCTGGGGAGTAGTTTGACTCCAGACACAAAATACAAAGAAAACCCGGGAAGGTAATTATGTAGGTAATTATAAGAGAAAGGCTAAATGCATAAAATGTATATTTCTTTTCTTAACTTATTTTAATAGCAATTATATAAAACAGTTTATATATAATCCTTGGGCCCACAACATATAGGAACATAATATATTTGAGAGTAACAGCACATAGAAGGAACAAAGCTGTACTGGAGTAAGGAAATGACACTAGGTGGTAATGCACATACACAGTAACAATGGAGAGAACTAGACAGAATAAATAAGAAGGCTAATATAACAAACAAATATAAACAAACTAATACATACTTGTAGTATAAATGTACACTACACAATATGTATATGTATATATTATACATATATACATATATGATACCTATATATGGTATATACCCAACAATCCGTCATTATTACTATTATTTTATATAATTTTATGTCTTTTAAAGAAATTGCGAGAAGAAAGGATATATATAACAGCACAAGAAGGGGGAAGAGGAAATAAAACTATGTAGGAGAAAATTTTCTATATGTCATTGTAATTAAATTTGTATAAATCTTAAGTCGATTCCAATAAGCTAAAATGGATATGGTAAGACCTAGAGCAACAACTAAGAAAATAACGCAAAAAATGTAGTGAGAAAAATCATTTGAGGAATTAAAATGTTATACTAAAAAATAACCACTTAATGCAAAAGAAACAGCAAAGGAGACTAAAGGAACAAAAAAGACATGAGTTGGGGTGGGGGGAAGGAAAATGGCAGACATAAATCCAACTATTTCAATAATAATGGTAAATGTGAATAGATCAAACAATCCAATCAAAAGGAAGAGATTGTCAGACAGAATCAAAAAAATAAGAACCAAACACATGCTGTATATAAGAGATACAATTTAGATTCAAAGATACAAATAGGCTGAAAGTAAAAGGATAAAAAAAGTTGCATCAAGCAAATGGCAACCATAAGAAAGCTGGAGTGGCTATACTAATATCAGACAAAATCAATTTTAAAACCAAAATAAATATTACTAGAGATAAAGACAGATGTATTATAATGATTATAAAGTCAGTTCAGCAGGAAAATACATAATTATAAATATATCTGTACGCTTAACAACAGAGCCCCAAAACACACGAAACAAAAACTGACAGAATTGAAGGAAGAAATAGACAATTCAATACTAATGGCTGGAGACGTCAATACCCTTCTTTCAATAATTGATAGAACTAGGCAGAGGATCAACAAGGAAATGGAAGACTTGAACAGCACTGTAAACCGACTATACCTAACATCTATAGAACACTCCATTCAACAACAGTAGAATACACATTCTTTTCAAGTGCACTATGAAACATTCTCCAGGGTATATATTAGTCTAAATAAATGTAAAGAGGATTGGAATCATACAAAATATGTTCTCTGACCATAGTGGAATAAAAATAGAAATCCATAACAGAAAGAATAACAGAATTTTAGGAAAATTCACAAATATGTGGAAATTGAACAATATATTTCTAAATAACAACTCAAAGAAGAAATCACAAGGGAAATTTAAAAATATTTTCAGAAGAATGAAAATGAAAGTCTTACATACTAACATTTATGGGATGCAGCTAAAGCAGTGTTTACAAGGGAATTTATAGCTATAAACACCCAAACTGGAAAGGGGAGAAAATATCTCAAAGCTGTAACCCAAACTTACACCTTAAGACACTGGAAGAAGAAAAGCAAACTAAGTCCAAACCAAGTAGAAGGAGGGAAATAATTACAATTATAGTGGAAATTAATGAGATAGAGAATAGAAAAACAGCAGAGAAAAATCAACAAAACCAAAAGTTGATTCTTTGAAAAGATAAACCACATTGACCAATATTTAGCTAGACTAACCATGGAAAAAAAGAGAGAAGGCTTGAATTACTAAAATTAGAAGTGAGAAAAGGGACATTGTTACCAACGTTAGAGAAACAAAAAGGACTGTAAGAAAATACTATGAACAACTGAATGCCAACAAATTAAATAACATAGATGAAACAAACACATTTCTACAAACAAAAACTACCTAAAGTGACTCAACAAGAAATGGAAAATCTAAAGAGTCCTATAATAAATAAAGAGATTGAATTTGTGTGTTAATCATGCATTTTTATTTTCTGTATTTCTGATGCATTGATATCTGAAGTCTTGTGGAACCTGAGAGACTGCCCCTTCCAGATTAGCCAATTCCCATAGAGAGTAACCTACTCACCTGTGAGTATACCTTTCATATGTAAACTAACACATCCAAAGCCCACCCCCCACCCCAACCCCCACCATCTTTGTTAATGGGCTTTTATACTCTGGGCCACTATTCCACTGCCCTAATCATCCCAGCTCCAAGTGCCAGGCAACCAGGAAAAATCACTATGCCCTAGAGCCTGCTGAAACCATTAAATTAACCATCCTAAACCTGATGACACTGCTTTCCATGAAAACCATAAAAAAAGTCCTTGCCAATGAGTTCCTTCCCCTTGATCTCCTTGCCTCCTCACTGACGATGTTGTTTCCCCATGTGTGTAAGACCTTGGGAACTTCGAGTAACAAACTGTCTTCTCATCCTCATCTAATAGCTTTACCACACTTGAATGATAATAAAATAAAAAATAATTGTTTTAAAACAATTAGTAATTTTGAAACTATCCACAGAAAAATCTCAGGTACAGATGGCTTCACTGGTGAATTCTACAGATAATTAAAAGAAGAATCAAGGGGTGCCTGGGTGGCTCAGTCAGTTAAGCCTCCTACTCTTGATTTTGGCTCAGGTCTTGATCTCATGGTTCGTGAGACTGAGCCCCACGTCGGGCTCTGTGCTGACAACTCAGAGCCTGGAGCCTGCTTCGGATTCTGTGTCTTCCTCTTTCTCTGCCCTTCCCCCACTCATGCTTTGTCTGTCTCTCTCTCAAAAATAAATAAACATTAAAAAAAAATTAAAAACAGAAATATAGATGCAAAGATACAGAAAAGCATTTGACAAAATCCAACACCATTTCATTAATTAAAAAACACTCCACAAACTAAGAATAGAAACTTTCTCAAGCTGATAAAGGGTATCTATGAAAAACCCACAGCTAACATCAGACTTAATGGTAAAAGACTGAATGCTTTCTCCCTAAGACTAGGAACAAGACGAGGATGTCCATTCTCACCACTTGTATTAAACATTGTACTGCAGTGAATTAGGCAAATAGACAAGAAAAGAAATAAAGGCATTCAGATAGGAAAGGAAGAAGTAAAACTATATTTGCAGATGACACAATCTTATACATAGAAAATCCTAAGGAATCCGCCAAAAAACTATTCAAACTAAAAAATGAGTTCAGCAAGGTTATAAGATAGAATATCACTATATAAAAGTCAATTGTATTTCTATACACTTGCAATGAGCAATCCGAAAACGAAATTAAGAAAATGATTCCATTGGGGCGCCTGGGTGACTCAGTCAGTTAAGCGTCCAACTTTAGGTTTCTGCTCAGGTCATGATCTCACAGCTCAATCTGAGCCCTGTGTCATGCTTTGTTCTGACAGGGCAGAGCCCTCTCTCCCCCCCCTTCTCTCTCTCTCTCTCACCCTCTCTCTGCCCCTTTCCTGCTCACATGCTCTCTCTCTCTCTCTAAAAATAAATAAACTTTAAAAAAAGAAAATTATTCCATTTATAATAGCATCAAAAGGAATAAAATACTTAGAAATAAAAATTAACAAAGGAAGTTCAAAGTATATACCCTGAAAGTTATAAAATACTGCTGAAAGAAACTGAAGAAGACCTATTAAATGGAAAGACATCTCATGTTCATTGATCAAATGACAACATTGTTGGATAGGGCAAGTCTCATCCAATTGATCCACAAATCCAGTGTAACTCCTTTTGAGATTCCAGCTGACCTATTTGCAAAAATTGACAAGCTGATCCTAAAATTCATATGAAAATTCAAGAGACCCAGAATAGCCAAAATAATCCCAAAATAGAAGAATGAAGTTGGAAAATTCACACTTATCAATTACAAAATAGTACAAGCTACAGTAAGCAAGGTAGTGTGGTTATTGGCACTAGGCCATATATATAGATCAACAGAATAGAATTGAGAATGAGACATAAATCCTTTTTTAAGTTTATTTATTTATTTTAAGAGAGAGAGAGAAGGTGGGGGAGGGGCAGAGAGAGAGGGAAAGAGAGAATCCCAAGCAGGCTCCACCCTCCACCAGAAGCCCAACACAGGACTCCATCTCACAACTGATCTCATGACGGCAAGATCAGGACCTGAGCCAATATCAACAGCAGGGTGTTTAACCAACTGAGCCACCCAGGAGCCTCCAGAAATAAATCCTTACATCTACAGTCAATTGATTTTCAAGAAGGTTGCCCAAGCAATTGGAGAGAGGAAAAATAATTTCCTCAACAGATGTACTGGAACAACTAGATATTCACATGAAGGAAGTAGGACCTCTATCTCACACCATTTACAAACATTAACTTAAAATGGATCAAAAACCTCTTAAATATAAGAGCTAAAATTACCAACCCCTTGGAAGAAACTATAGGTGAAAATCTTCACTATCCTGGATTAAGCAATGATTTCTTAGATATGACACCAAAAAAACAGCAACAAAAGGAAAACTAGATAAACTGAGCTTCAAAATTTAAAACTTTCATGCTTCAAAGGACACTATCAGCAAAGCGGAAAGACAACTCACAAAATGGGAGAAAATATTTACAATTTCTATATCTAAAAAAGAAATTGGACTTGAAATATATAAAGAATTTTGACAACTAGATAATAAAAATAAATAAATAAACCAGTTACAAATAGGCTAAGGATCTGAATGGGTATTTCTCCAAAGAAGATATATGAATGGTCAGTAAACACATGAAAAAAATATTCTACTTCATGAGCTATCAAGGAGGAAACACAAATCAAACCCACAATGAGATACCACTTAAGACCTGCCAAGACAGTTATAATCAAAAAGGCAAATAATAAGTGTGGGTAAGGATGTGGAGAATTTGGAACCCTGGTACATTGCTGGTGGGAATCTAAGCCGGTGTAACCCCTTTGGAAAAAAGTCTAGCAACATAAAGCTGGAGAGGTGGGCCATGCTAAGGAATCAGGACTCAGCATAGTCTGCAAAGGTATGTCCGCATTCAGCCGAGCCTTTAAGAAGCCTTCAAGGAATACATTGTTAAGACAAAATGGCAGCTGTGGGATAAACAAAAAGAGGCTCATTTTACTTTAAATACTCCCTAGGAAGACTTAAGCGGTGATCTCAAGCTGTAAAGAGCCAAGTCTGGCAGAACAGTTTAACAGCGGGGCTAAGTATTCGCTGTAGTGTCCACCCTGGGTGCCTCTCACATCGCTTATCACTTTCATCAGGCCTTTCTCTCTTAGTTACTGAGCATCCTATATTTTCAGGGCTTTTTGAAAATCATAAAACAGGATTGCACCACTGACTCTGCTAGTCTCATTACTGAATAATTTCAGACACGGGGTTTGGATGCCAGAAGAGTGGAAGGTAGCAAAACAATGGATCCAATGGGCAAAAGAATGATGATATGCCCTTCTTTTTCATCAAGGAATTCTTAAGCTTCTTGAAGCCGAATCCTGAATTTAATACTCTTGGCTAAAGCTGGGACTTGGTTAAAGATTAAATAATCAAATTTTTATTTCATCTGTACGAACCAGAAAACTACAATACCAGTGAAGACATGCACTGAGAAAGCAGAGATTTGGTATTAGATGACTGAAACTCTTTTTGAGAGTCTTACTTTGCATGTGCGTGTGACCCATCAACAAAAATAAATAAGAGAACTAGTAAGGATACATGAGGATGTTTTAAACTATTTGGCTCCCCCAGGAGATGGCCGGAAAGCTGGTGCCTGATTCAGCATGGGAAATAACCAGTAAGAGCAAATGCCAACAGTGAAGGGATCTGAAAGCAACATCAGAGGTGGGGAGAAGGTGGGGACCTTCCCTTGCTGCTGAGAATTTTAAAAGGATGAGCTTAAGGGATTAGTGAAGGGCTGGGCCCTAACCTGCTTGTTCTAATGGTAGCTTATAAGATACAATTGGAAAAGAACAGTAAGTTGCATCAGTCACTCTCATTGCTAACCCAACAAGATTCTTTCCACCAAGGAACCTCTTGCCGGGTCTTGTTTTGGGGTTCTATCATTAGCATGGCATCAGAAACAACTTTATCTACGTAGCTTCTACAGAACTACAGCTTCCCCCCCCACTATTAGTTTATGAAATGGCATGCAAATCCTGTTAAGAAATTCTAACAATCTAGGCAATCTCCAATGCCTGCAACATTCATATGCTCTGCTCTTGTAAACTAACACCCTCCGTGGGGCACGTGGGTGGCTGAATTGGTTAAGGGTGTGACTCCTGATTTCAGCTTGGGTTATGATCTCATGGGTTGTGAGATCGAGTCCTGCATTGGGCTCCACAACGGGCACGGAGGCTGCTTAAGATTCTCTCTCTCTTCCATCTGCCTCTTTCTCTCTCAAAATAAAAAAATTAATTAATTAATTAATTAATTAATTAAAATAATAAAACAATGCCCTGCAAAGTTGTTTGGGAGGGCACACATCCCTGTATAGTATCTTTCTTTAAAAATTTTTTTAACGTTTATTCATTTTTGAAAGAGAGAGATACGGAAGTGAGTTGGGGAGGGGCAGAGAGAGAGGGAGACACAGAATCCGAAGCAGGCTCCAGGCTCTGAGCTGTCAGCACAGAGCCCGACATAGGGCTTGAGCTCACGAACTGAGAGATCATGACCTGAGCCAAAGTCAGACACTTAACTGACTGAGACACCCAGGCACCACCCTCTCCCCCATAGTATCTTCAGTGGCACCTTATTCGTGTACCTGGAGATCCAATAAATATGGCTTGGTGCTGTTGATTATCCAGGCAGGAGTAAGTATCTTAATTGAATTTCAAACTCTAAAAAGTAGAGTCATCATGACATTTTCAACCTCTGTAGGCCTTCTTCCTAAAGAACTCAAAGTGATTATTTAAAAAAAAACAAAAAACATGGGGCGCCTGGGTGGCTCAGTCAGTTAAGCATCCGGCTTCAGCTCAGGTCACGATCTTGCGGTCCGCGAGTTCGAGCCTCGCGTCGGGCTCTGGGCTGATGGCTCAGAGCCTGGAGCCTGCTTCCGATTCTGTGTCTCCCTCTCTCTCTGCCCCTCCCCCGTTCATGCTGTGTCTCTCTCTGTCTCAAAAATAAATAAACGTTAAAAAAAAAATTTTTTTTTAAATAAAAAACAAAAAACAAAAAACAAAAAAACTCACTTAAAGTAATCATACCTCAAACCTCTCAGAAGACAGAAAATTAGTAGCTATTACTTGTTGAATGCTTATCATGTGGCAAGCAGTCTTCAAAGCATGCATTAATTGTATCACTTTGGGCAAATTCTGTATTCTCTATGAGCTTCAGTTTATCTGTAAAATGGGCAAACAGTCCTCCTCAAGAATCATAAATTCGGCTGCCCCCGGGTAGCTAAGTAAGTAGCGGGAGCTGGATGTATGCACTTGAGCTGTTACCAGGTGAGCTGTACCTGGCATTCT
This sequence comes from Panthera leo, assembly GCF_018350215.1. Lineage (NCBI taxonomy): Eukaryota > Metazoa > Chordata > Mammalia > Carnivora > Felidae > Panthera > Panthera leo. Next base: position 114,546,988 of record NC_056685.1, on the reverse strand, counting down.
TGAGAGCCTACTCACCAACCTTGTTTCCTTCCTGTAGGCAGATCCTGCCTTCCCACTTAGAACAGCAGGAAGTGTGGGACATGCTTCCCAGGCCCCCTTGCCCTCCCCCCCCCCCCCCTCCTGGGGAATTGGTAATATGATCCAGTCCTGGCCACTGTGAGCTCAGGGGGAACTCAGCTAGGGTTCTGTTTTGTTGTTGTTGTTTTTTAAGACTTTCCTTCATAAGAAAAAGAAACCAATGCAAGGGCATGCTCTCCTCTTCTGGACACGTGTGTTTTTGCATGCGTCCTATGAGCCTTTGGAGCGTTGTGAGAAATGAGGAGGAACATCATTGCTGACATGCTTGAAGATATCAGAGAGGAAAGGCAGAAGACCTCAGCACTGGGGGAGGAGCAGTCCTTAACAGTGTTTTTGTGCCACTGTATTAACCTTGGAACTACCCCCACCTCGGGCTTAACTGAGGTTATAAATCCTCGCCTGAAGCATCGGTGTCACCACTGAAATCAACCCATGGTATGGTGGCGGGGCTAAGGGCACGCCTCCTCTGAAGAAGCCGGCAGCATTGAGCCCCTGCTGGCTGCTGCCAGATGAGGATTTTTAAAGAAGAGCCAGGAATCCAGATTTTTACAGAAAAGTCCAGATTTTTAAATATTGGCTCATTTGAAAGAAACGTGTGCAAGCCAAACAAAACACGTTTGGAAGCCAAGTTCGGCCCATAGGCGGGCAGTTTTCAACCCCTGCTCCACCTCAGAGAGTTGTAGGAACTAAATTAAATGGTTTAAAATAAGATCGGTAATAATAATGGCAAACACTCACATAGCACTTAATACGGCCCAGGTGTTATTCTGCTTGCTTTACCGACCCAGTCCTCGCATGTAACCACGTCTTGCAAGCACCTCATAGAGATATTTTAACAGACAAAGAAAGTAAGGAAAAGAGAGCCCCCTCGCCTTGCCCCTTCAGGCCTAGGGGCGGGGGTGGCTTTCCCTGGGAGCTGGTTCCCTTAGCCCTGCCCACATTTCTGTACAAGGTCCCTTTGTTAAATTCTTCTTGGTTATACTCTTTTGAGTATGCCATCCGCTGCCCTCCGGGACACTCACTGACTGATATGAATGATGAAGAAGGTGGATGGGTCCTTGTCCTCCTGACGCGCACATTCTGGTAACAACTACACAAACGAGATAGCCACGGGTACCGTGAAGAAAATAAAAGGTGATGCGACTGAAGAATGGCCGAGAGAGGCTACTTGAGGGGGAGACATCGGAGCTGAGACAGAAGGTCCGAAGGGGAGCCAGCAACCCCAGGACCTGGGAGACCCCTCTTCAGGCACACATGCCTGTCTATGTCAAAGTTTTGGGGCTAGAACAAGCATGGCGGGCTGGAAGGATGACAAGAGGCCGGGGGGGGGGGGGGGGGCTGGAAATTGGCGAGGTGGGGGAGAGTGGTGGGACGATGGTCAGGGAGACAGAAGGCACCAGTCACTGCTGGGTGTGCTGGGATCTGGGCTTTAAGACTATTGGCAATTCTTATATTTCCTGTAGGAGCCACAGGGATGAGAGGAGGGTGGCTGTCTCCTCTCCCCACGGTGGCATGTATTTATTCATTGATATCCTTATAGTCCGAAAAGGGGGAATCATCTGGCAGAAATGCTACTTTGCCTGCCGTGTTCAAGCCTCCAATTCGACCTGATATTGTGAACTTTGTTCACACCCACTCGGCAAGAACGACAGACAGCCCCGTGTCGTCAGTGAGTTAGCAGGCCATCGAAGCAGTGCTGAGTCTTGGGGTGCTGGCAGAGCCGCGGCCCCAATTCCCAAAGTTCAAGGCAGTGGGACTCACCGTTCTGGCCAGGTGCCTCTGGAAACGCGTGTTGTGGGGGCCGTGTGTTCGCACCAACCGAAACCTGGCGTCGTTAGCACTGCAGAATGAGCATGACACAGAGGTGGTGGGTCATCTGCTCTGCCTGGCTGCCTCCGCCTTACCAGTGTTGGTCATGTCTGAAGGTCATCGTATTGGGCCCCTGGGTGGCTCAGTCGGTTCAGTGTCTGACTCTTGATCTCAGCTCAGGTCATGATCTCAGGGCGGTTCGTGAGTTCGAGCCCCGCCTTGGGCTCCGCACTGACAGCGCTGGGGCCTGGTTGGGATTCTGTCTCTCCCTCTCCCTCCCTCAAAATAAACAAACTTAAAAATAACTAAGTAAATAAAAATAAAGGTCATCGTATTGAGGAAGACCCTGAACTTCCTTTGATGGTTGAAGATAAAGTTGAAGGTTACAAGAAGTCCAAAGTGGCTGTTTTGCTTCCTAAGAGACTTAAAGCCTGCAATGATATCAAAGAGTTCTATGCCTCTCAGCAAATGAGAGCTGGCAAGGGGCAAAATGAGAAACCGTTGCCATATCCAGTGCAGGGGACCCTGCGTCATCTCTAATGAGGACAACGTTGTCCCCAGAAACATCCCTGGATTTACTTTACTTAATGTAAGCCAAGCGAACATTTCGCAGCTTGCTTCTGGTGGGGATGTGGGACGTTTCTGCATTTGGACTGAAAGTGCTCCCCGCAAGTTAGATGATCTGTATGGCACTTGGCAGAAGGCTGCCTCCCTCAAGAGTAACTATAAGCTTCCCGTGCACAAGATGCTTAACACAGACCTTAGCGGAATCTTGAAAAGCCCAGGGATCCAAAGAGCCCTCTGAGCACCACGGAAGAAGACTCGTCGCAGAGCCCTGAAGAATCACGTTTGAAGCTAACCCTGTATGTCAAGACTATGCCCCAGAACAGCGTTCATCGCCAGGCCAAGAATCACAAACTCTGGATGGACAGAGCAGCCGCAGCCTTAGAAGCCAAATCAGAGAAGAGGGTTCCAGGCAAGAGGTCTGTGGTAGAGAAGAAAGGAAAGAAGGCTGCTGGTGTGAAAAAGCAGAAGAAACTTTGGCGGGGGGGGGGGGGGGGGGGGCCGCAGCTTCCAAGCAACTGACAAGAAGCCTGCACAAGAGAAACCCACCTCGGAAGAAAAGAAGGCTGCTGCATAAAAAGTTAAATTTGTTTATTCCATAAGAGTCAAATCATTTCGGACAGCTAATTTTGAATAAAGACCTGATCAAAGGCAGGAAGAAAAAAAAAAAGACTTTTAGGAATTCTTTGAAGGTCTTCCAGTAGGGGAGTTATTTGAGCTGTTTTTTAAGTCTACAGTCTTCTCCTGTGTGGACAGTGGATTATACATCAGCGAGAGGTTATTGCCACAGTCCAGCCTAGAGTTGTTGGTGCTTTGAACAAGAGTGGTGGCAATCGGGGCACCTGGGCGGCTCAGTCGGTTAAGCGTCTGACTCTGGATTTGGGCTCAGATCATGATCTCGCAGTTCTTGAGTTTGAACCCTGCAGTGGGCTGTGAGCTGACATTGCAGAGTCTGCTTGGGATTCTCTCTCTCTCTCTGCCCCTCTCTGCTCTTGCTCTCTCTCAAAATAAATAAATAAACTTAAAAAAAAAAAAAAAAGAGTGACGGCAATCAAAGTGGAGAGAGGTGAACGGGTCTGAGGTCCGTTTACACTGATTCTGAGGTATCTTAATATTCCAGTTTTTTCCATCCAGCGTCCTGGACCCCTGGAAGACAGTGAGCATGCTACGAGATTTTTTTTTTTTATGTTTTCATTTTTATTATATACTTTCAAATTAATACGAACATATTCTGGATCATTTGTGTGCCCACATTACAAGAGAAGAGTATCATCACATAATTTCAGTGGCCTCATTTGACTGCCTACAATGACCAGCATTTAACACACTGTAATGTTTTTATTGAAATACAACACACAGAGAAAAGTACATCACCCATAAGTACATAGTTCCAGAGATTTTCACAAACAGAACTTTTCCGGGTAAACAGCACACAGTCGAAGAACACAACGCTCCAGAAAACTCTCTCGCACCCTCTCCAAGACCCTCCTGGCCCACCTCCCAAAGGTAGCCATCGTCCTGCTTTCTAACGCCATAACTTACTTTTGCTTATTTTAAAAAAATTTTTTTTAACGTTTATTTATTTTTGAGACAGAGAGAGACAGAGCATGAACAGGGGAGGGGCAGAGAGAGAGGGAGACACAGAATCTGAAACGGGCTCCAGGCTCTGAGCTGTCGGCACAGAGCCCGATGCAGGGCTGGAACTCACGGACCGTGAAATCATGACCTGAGCCGAAGTCGGACGTTTAACCGACTGAGCCACCCAGGCTCCCCCTATTTTTGAACTTTATATGAATACAGAGAAGAGAGTTACATTAGCAGGATGAATCCGACCTCTAAAAACTCTGTCCTGGTGTGTGTGGGCAGTATGGGTGGGGTTCCCACCAGGGACAGACCCTGCATTTTAGTTCATGCATCCTGGGCATTGTGATGAAGATTTGACCTCAGAGACTAGAAACCAAATTATCACCAAGGTGGGAAGCCATCTCATTAGCATATCTTGCCTGCAACAACAGGCATGGCCCAGCACAGTCATATCACTGGTGCCGGGGCATAGAGAAGGTTCACTTGTCGTGGCTGTGGCCATTCTGTGGCACAGAGTTTCCCATACTTAGGGGAGTCATGAGATGTTAAGGGTAAAATAGTGATGTCTTGACTTTTGTCCTTGCCTTTCCAATCTGCACCCCAGCAACTTCCCAAGGTCCAGACCAAAAGGTCTTTTCATTAATCTAGAAGAAAAGCCTGGCTGAATCTGCTTCTAGTCACATATATGCCCCCACCTCTAACCACCCCCCATAGCCCCCCACCTCCACCCCGTGTCAAAACAGGAAAACAAGCAAAATTTGGTTTTTAGCTACTCTCTTTTTCGCTCCAGTTCTAACGCCTCCTGTTACCCCAGTGACCTCCCACTAGTCCCCAGAGTCCCTCACTGGAGACACATCCCCTACTCATCAAAATGTAGCCCTGTTGTCTCCTATTCCCTCCCAATTCTACTTTCTCTTATGTGATGATGGGTGGCATAGGGTTAATTGGAGGAATGCCCTTGTGGTTCAGTGGAAAGAGCACTGCATTTGGGGGTAAAGAGGCCTGGTTCTAGTTCTAACATTATATTAGATTAACTGGTTGAAAGGGACAGAATTGAACTTAAGCAAAAAAAGCCACACATACACAATAATTAATGAGTTCCTACAGGAATCAGGGATCAGACACATCTCTATCAGGGTCTCATTAGGACAGACTCACTCTCTTCATCTCTTGGCACTGTTTTCCTTGGCTCTCCACTCATGGTGACAAGATGGCTGCCAATGGTTGCTCCTATCTTCTCAGCAACCCCAGTGGAGCATATGAACTTCTCTTTTCCAATGTTCTGGAATCAAGTCTCGTCACTTTTCACTGGCCTCCTGGGAACACATGTTTTGATGCTCTGATTGGCCAGACCCAGTTCATATGCTCATCCCAGATTTGGGAGTAAACCCAGCACCACTCAAAATGCTATGACTGAGAGTGGGAAGGGCTGGTTCCCCCAAAGGGACTGAGTTAGGCAGAAGCAACAGATGTCTTCAGCTATTAATTGATTCTGAAAGCTTAACAAATCTTCCTACCCTTGGGCCTGGTTTCTCACCTGAAAAATGAGAAGGATGATCCCTATAACCTCTAAGGTCCCTTCTACTTCAACATTCTATTATTCTACCTAATTTCTCATAAGAATTCAATATCGTGTTTTCATCTCTCAGAGAATAACTCCCTTAATCCAATTAAAAGGGGGAACAATAAAGACATAACTGTGTATATAATAAGCCTGTTAAGAAGGGCAAATCCCACCATATATGCATGTCTTCCCCATCCACTCTGCAGGATCCCTGCCCAGTGACCCTTAAAGAAGGAAGCAAGAGGCTGGTGCCACTGGAGAGGGAGGGGGACCGCATCGGAACTAGCCACTCATTAAATGATTAAATCGACCAATAATTATTATGCGCATCCTAGACCCCAAGCACTGTACAAGGCTCTGGGAATGCACAGTGAACAAGATACAGCCCCTGTCTCTAAGACAACAGTCTTGAGCTAGGCATAGACATGTAAGCCACTGATTTATCATCTAGAACGTCAAGGGCTATGGCAGGATGATAAAGCAGCTCAGATGGGCACCTAACGAGTGGAAGACAGGGTTTAGGGCATTAAAAGATGAGGGGATAGTCAGAGACGTCGTCCCTAAGATGAGGATCCTGAACAGGGTCTGGAAAGAGAGAAGAAGTTGGCGTGATGGGAAAAGCAGGGAAAGAGCATCCTCAAATGTACCTAGTCGGGCATGCTCGGGGCACTGCAGTTTGTTCTGAGTGACTGCCATGTGGAGTTTAATCGGGGCAATGGCAAGAGGGGAGGCTGGGCCTGACTGGGAGGGAAATGAAGGACTAAGCCAAGGAGACTGAGTGTTATCACGGAGGCACCTGGGAGCCACTGAAGGATGTCAGCAGGATACAACATCATATTTGCACATGATGTACATATTTGCATGTAACACAATATCATATTTACAAAGGATCTACCAGTATGATGTGGATCAGAGAGACGGAAGGCCAGATTCCAGTCTTTAAGAAGTCTATGATCACGCCATTCCGATGGTAAAGGGACTTCCTGTGCAGTATCTGTCCACTTGCTTCGTAATTTCCATGTTGTATATGTCTGTTTATTCACACTTCACCTTTCCACATAGAACATAAAGCTCCCCCTTCAGAAAAATTCCTGCACCTGAAACAAAGACTTAAAAAGCCCATTCCCATTCCCATTCCAAAAATGGTCATAGGTGATCTACAAATCTCTGCTGAAAATTTGACCACACTCCACTCCCCAGATCTCACATCTGATTGCAGAATACCTCGAGATCTCTGCAAGCCGCAGATATTATAAGGATTTCATAATCCATCAGCATTTACGGGGCAGACCTGGGACCCTCTGCTGGCCGCTCAAAGAACCTCATTGGTCTGCCTTCTGTCGAAGGGAGAAGGTCCAATTTTCTACAGAAAGTTGCTCTACACAAAGGAAATCATGGGTCCCTGCCTGCCTAGGCTTGAGGGTAGGAGATTATTCCTGGTGGCATAAATCCTCAGAGCATATGTATCTGGAGGAAAAGCAGAGATGCGCCTAAACAGCAGCGCCTCCCCGGACAGGAGAGAAATAAGGAAAAGTACTAACTGATCTGTGAAAATACCATGTACCTGACCAACCCAAAACCCTGGTCTAGAGAACAGGTGGCTTCCCAGTTCTGTCGTGAAATGACGAATAACTGAAAAAAGGGCCGGTTTACACAGAAGGATGATGCTCTCAGTGCACCGTAAGGCCAGTCCATTCGGAATCATGTGGGCCAACCACGGGGCGAGCAGACTTCCTTAAAAACTTTTATATTTGGCCGTGAAGTGCATGTTTTTGGTACTAGCTTCAACTCGCAAGCTCTGTTCCCTCCAGCTTAAATGACAGTGACAATGACAGTTGCTCCTTAGAGTCGTCCCACCTTCACATCTCGTTCGTATCCGTTGTCTCGCCTGGGCTCCTCAAGGCCCAGTTCTGTGAGCTCGCTAGCAAACGTCCACCTTGCAGACAAGGGACGCAGGCCACAGCCACCGCACAGCGACCACCGCAGCAGGGCTGGGTGGTTTTCTAGGAGGGGTGGAAAAAGCCGAAAAGAAAATGAAACCAAAGACCAGGGGCGGAAAATAAAGCCTCGCTGCCCAGGCTTTCCAGGCTCCGCACAGGCTCCTGATAGAAAAGCTGGAGTTACTAACTCCGCCTCTAAACTGATTTAGCTCTTTCCCATCACCATCTCTCAGCTGCTTTCCCAAGGTTTTCTCCTCCCTCCTCAGTGACAACTAAGAGCGTCACTAGAAAGGGAGGGGTGGGAGGAAAAGGGACTGGAAAGAGAAAGGAAGAGGAAGGAGAAGGAGCAAAAGAGATCCCTGGATAGCAACTCAAGAAATTCCCGTGTATAAGTTAGGTTCCCTTTGAAGAAAGGAGACGCGGCAGAGCATAAAACAGAAGTTATTAATGATGTTATTGGCATTCATTCCACAAACATATGCTGAGATCCTACGGGGTCATGGATCCATGATCATGAGCTCATGAGTTCAAGCACCGCACCTGGCTCTGTGCCGACCGTGCAGAGCCTGCTTGAGATTCTCCCTCTCTGTGTGTCTCTCTCTCTCCCTCCCTCTGCCTCTACCCTTCCCCTGCTTGTGCTTTCTCTCTCTCTCAAAATAAATAAACTTTTTAAAAAAAGTATATGTGTGTGTGTGTGTTTGTGTGTGTGTGTACATATTTATCTGCTGTGTCCACTGCAGAACTCTGGTAACGAGTGGCCAGAAACCCACTTCTCTAGGGCACTAGCACACTCTCGTAGAGAGAATTCATTCCAAAGTAAGGGAGCTGAGCACAGACGTCTGTGGCTTAAGGGGGTAGGATGGAGAAAACCTGTTTCCGTGTCAGATCTGAGTTTGAGTGACTTCCAAGTTATATGACGTCAAGCAAATCACTAAACCGTTGCTAAGCCTTAGGTTTCTTGCCTATTAAATGGGGAAGAAACACCAACCTCATAGAGCTGTGAAGACATCTGGGAAGCTATAAAAGTTGAGCAACTCTCAACTTTTAGAAACAGAACGCCAAGTATAGGCATTAATAGGATAAAGGGCTCTAAGCCACAGCTTCTCTAAGTGTGGTCCTTACACTCACAGCAGAAAACCTGGGAGCTTGGTTAGCAGTGCAAATCTTCAGGGCCCATCCCACCCAAGCCTGCTGCATCAGAATCTCTGGAGTCCAGGAATCCAAGTTTAAATGATTCTCCAGGCAGAGTGCCTAACCATACAGGTTTGCCCAGGACCGAGGAGCATCTCAGGATGAGGGGCTAAAATCAGAAAGTCCGGTGCAATCTGAGATGAGTCGCTTGCTCTGTCTCCATGTGATTCTTAGTTCTGCTTGATTCTGAGAACCACTGCTCTAACGTACGTATGTGTATTTTCAAATTACTATAATATAGTGGGCAACACGTTTGAAGATTCTACCGGAGCGTTCCACAAATCCCTTGGTTTGAAGATTCTACCGGAGCATTCCACAAATCCCTCGGAGACAGTTAGGAATTACGGGTTTAAGATAAACCAGTATTTAGTCAATCTCCTTGTTAGGTCTGACATTTGGATAGATTCTGTTTTACCTGTTTGACCTTATCGCATCTTCTAGGAGGTAGGTATTTTTATCCTTACCTAGGAAACTTAGATTTAAAGAAGTTTATAATCTGCTCCAGGGTCACCAATGAAGCCAAAGGGCTTGTGGTTCAGAGTTGACAGTTTGCAGAGCCTCTGCTGGTTCCATTCGATGGATGTTTCTCCAGGATTGGGATGCGTCTCACCAGGAATGAGAGATAATTTAATGAGGTACAGGAGATTTTAGCAGGTAGAGGAGACAGAATTAAACAAGACATCACACTGTAAGAAATAATACTAAAAATTGGTAATGCTGGGGTGCCTGGGTGGCTCAGTCGGTTAAGCGGCTGACTTCAGCTCAGGTCATGATTTCGCGGTCCGTGAGTTCGAGCCCCGCGTCGGGCTCTGTGCTGACAGCTCAGAGCCTGGAGCCTGTTTCGGATTCTGTGTCTTCCTCTCTCTGACCCTCCCCCGTTCATGCTCTGTCTCTCTCTGTCTCAAAAATAAATAAACGTTAAAAAAATAATAATAATAAATAAAAAATAAAAAATAAATTGGTAATGCTTATTTTATAGCCCTTCTTATCTGCCAGGCACTGTTACAGGAGTCTCATGTGTATGAAGTAGGTAATATTATTATCCTCAGATCTCCAGATGAGGAAAAGGAGGCACAAAGGTCACACGGCCAGTAAGTGATGTGGCCCTGGAATTAGAACACAGGCATCGGGACACAGCGTCCACATCTGAGCTATTTGCCTCCTCCTTGACACTCCTCTTTCAATCTGTCTGATTCCATGAAAAGTAGTTCCGGTTTAGAGCTGGCTTGTCTTTTTCACCATTCCGGGATTTGTTAGTCTCCCTTTGTAACTGGGAGAGCAAACCTCAGGTTCAGAACTCTCTGTTTTATTGACATTGTATTTGTTCTTATGGATATCTTCTATCTATGGTGAATGATACTGGATTTTCACTAAGACAGAAATATAAAGTTCCTTTTCCTTTAGGAAAAGTAAGTTATTGAAAGAAAAAAACCTAAGTCAGTAATAATCACACTGAGAGAATTAAGAAGGTGGAACGTGGTAGTGTGTTCCCAGGATGAGGGAAGAGGGGGTAAGGGAGGTGACTGGGGTAGCTGAATTTGGGGAGGTCCTGCATTTCCGCACATGCTCCCACTGTCTCAATCCTCAAGCTGTTTTGGTTCCCTAAATTCCCTTGTTATGTTAAGGAAAGCTGAACCAAGGAAAGGGAGGTACCCAGCATTCTTTTTTTTTTTTTTTAGTCCAAGTTAGTTAACATATGGTGTAATAACGGTTTCAGGAGTAGAATTTGGTGATTCATCACTTGCATATAACACCCAGTGCTCAGCCCATCAAGCGCCCTCCTTAACGCCCACCCCCCATCTAGCCCATCCCCCACTGCCTTCCCGGGAGCAGCCCTCACTCAGTTTGTTCTGTGTATTTAGGTACTCAGCATTCTTAAGAAAATACTTTCCCTTTTCATGGGAGGCTCTCCACATTTCCTTCTGTTCGGACTTTCAAGCCTCCTTCAGATTTTTCTCGCTAGCAGCCTTGATCCAAGACCAGGATCTCTGCATTTGAAAAGGAAGATAGAGGAAGAGCAGGGACTTCTGATCCTTCATACTCCGTTCTCTCTCTTTTCTGGGTACTTGGAAGAACCACGCATCTCCCTCTCCTTAAACTTAGGTGGGTCCACGAGACCTGGTTCCGCACTGACTCATGAATGCAAGTGCCGTGTGGCATTTACGAGGGAGAGTGCATTCCCCATGCGTCCTTCCTCTGTCCCAGTGACCTGGGAACTCCATGCTGGGGTCACCCGATGCAATTAGATTCTGTCCCTGGGCTCCCACTCAGACAGAAGCTACCCTAGAGATCCATCAGGCCTGCAGTGGGTCCAGAGCCAGAGGGCAAAAAAAGAGCTTTTTTGTGCTCCCCTGAGATTCCCGGGGTTGGTTTGCCTTAACCTAGCCTATCCTGACCAATACAAGTACATCTCGTCATATTGTTCATTACCTTAGAAAGCACTTTCCACTACTGAGAGTATAAAGGAACTATCTAAAATGTTCAAGAGGATTTTACAAACAGGGATTACTTGAAACTGTAGGACCTAGGACTTCAGCAAGTGGCTCCATGTGCAATGGGACCCCTGGCAGGATTGGGTGCGGCTGATGAGGGATGTGGAGGACACAAACAGAAGGAGAGAATCCTTCCAATTCTATTTCTGAGAAACCATCCCTCGCCCAGAACCAGCCCACCTCCAGGTCCGTGGTTGATAGAAGCGCTCAGCATGACTCTGGTAGATCAATGTGGGAATTCTTATCCTCCTCTGAAACCAGGGTCAGGAATCATTCGCTGCTCTGGGAGGGTTTCTGTTTGTTTCTGTTGCCAGAATTAATCCTGCTGCCTTTCACATAGGAAGAAGAAGAAGAAGACGTTTCTCCCATTTGTGAGAGTACATTTCCTTGTTATTGTTTTTTAAATCACGTGGAAATCTCTTACCCAAAGTTCTATCCAGTTAAGGCTTCTGCAGAACTAAGAGGTAGCATAATTATGAGAAAACACTTGCAGATGTCTTTATTTTATAAAAAATAAGGCTTTATATTCACTCAGTGATTTTGTGCATTCTCAAACGCATATGCATCATAGGACACTTAATTCTGACGACAGCCATCATGCACCAAGCACACTCTGTATTAAGCACTTGACTTGCCCTCCAGAGACTCCTCTCAACAGCTCTACAAGGTGGATATTGATACTATTCTCATTTTAGACACGAAAGAGGGTCCAGCACCTTGCCTAAGTCCCATAGCTAACCAGTGGCCGCAGAGGGATTCGAACCCAGGCCTATCTGATTCCAAAGCCTGTGCTATTCGTGAAATCACAGGCACTGCTACAACACTCTTTCAAAGGAGGAAAAGACACAGGAGGGTTTCGGTGTTTTGCCGAGCATCCCGTGTGAGATCAGGGAGAGCCTTGCAGCATCAGTGGTTCACAAAGCACTGTTCTGTTGGGGAAATGTTTATTTAGAAAACCACTGGGATGGAGAGAGAGAGAGAGGTGATGGCTTCATTTGTTATTCAGAGCCTTAGGTGGTTTGAATGGCTGTTCCCCCTCCAATCCCAGTGCCCACTGGAACCAGACTGCAGCCCCACTGCAATGCCTGGCATGTCCCCGGACACACTAGGAGGAGGTGACCAGCTCCAGGGCAGGAGACCCCGGTGGTAGTATCTGAGAATGGAATCATCATCATAGCCAATATGCCCATATTAATGCACTTAATTCCCCATAATGACCCTGCAAAGGGGACTCTCTAAGGCTCAGAGAGGTAGGTTAAGGAACTTATTCAATGTCACACAGTAGGAGGGGCTGAGCTTTAAAGCCAGGCAGGCCAGCTTCAGGGCCAGCACTCTTAATCACCACATGGTATACAAAAAGTAGAGTAGATTGGGAGCCTTGAGGATTGGTTCTGGGCCTTGCTGTACCACTCACTCTATGTCCTTGAGCAAACATAACCTTTTTAGGTCTTATCTCTTCATCTGTGACTAAGGGGGTTCATAAGAGTCTATTATGATGATTGTACCAGGGTCAAAAGAATAACAAAGAAGAAAGTGTGCTTCCTTCTGTGAGATATAATGGCTCCCATGTGGAGCCTGAGTATCTAGAGATGCTGAGATACTACTTCTTCTCATCCTCATCACCATCATCACCACCATCATCATCATCATTTCACTACTCATGCTTTCTATGCGTTATCTCTAACCCTCATAAACAACGCTAAGAGGTTGTGTAGTGGACATTATTCAGTCGGCCTGGTATCTCTGCATTTGCTGGGAAAAGTAACTCCCTTCCTTGAGGAATACCCCTCCACCAACTCCCACATGTGCTTCTACAGAAGGTTGTCAATCACAGGAAACCACCCACCCTTGCCAAAGCTGACTGCTCCAATGGTCAGCATGTGATCCAACTTAGGCCAATCAGGTCCTTCCCAGGATTTTTCAAGTGAGATCGCAGGGAAGAAAACCAATCTCCCTCTGGTAGAGAAGCTGTGAAATAGGAGGTCATGTTTCCCACCACTAGAAGAACCACCACTCCCTAAGAACTGCAATTTTTGCACGTAGGGACAAGCAGAGAACAGAGACAGAAAAGAGTGTCCTAACAATGTTGCAGATCCTGGTTCCATCTGTCACCAAAATCTAGCTATACCCCACCCTTTGGGGGCTTATAAGAAATAAACCAGATAAGCACCACTGGCCAGTTCCCATTTAGGCCATTTAAGTTATTTACACCTATTTAAGTTCATTTGAGTTAGGTGTCTGTCATGTGTATCCAAAAATTCTGAGTGACAGAGTATTACTATTATTGTCTTTCCACATTCTCAATTTCAAACTGAAACTACCAGGCTAGTGAATGTCATTCTGGGACTAGAGCCCAATCTGTCAGACGCCAATGCCAGGGCTCTTTCCTTCACTATCCTTCCTCTTCCAACCTGAGAAGACAGTCCTAGAAGACAGGGACTCCTTGCCTGGTCTGGTGCCTACTGCAAAAGCATGACTTGAGTCGGCTAAACATTTTGAACCACTGGCCTCCTCAAGGAGGTAGCTTCTAGATTCCTCTGATACTATTCAGAAGCTTCACAGAGAAGACACTCAGAGAAGACAGTGAACTGGGGCATGGAGGCTTTGCTGGCTGCACAATGGTGTAGTGGATGGGGCTGGGCTCTGGTGTGAAGAGGTCTTTGCTATAAGGGTTCATGGTCAGATTTAACCAGTGGGCAGGGCAGACCTAAAGAAACCAGGGGAACTTTGAGTTTCAGGAACATACTCATGATCAAGGACCTACACAAGAATAAGGATGAGGCCTGTTAGACTTTTCGGGGAGAAACCCAGCCCATTATACCAAAGGCATCCCGTTCTCTTTTAGAGTTACCGGGCCTCCTGGTTCCGGACCCAATGCTCTTTCCACAGGGTCAAACTGCCTTTGCAATACCGCCCTTCCAGACATTGCGAAATATCACTTGAAATGTAAGAGTAGTTGTCAGGTAGGAGAAATATGGCTTATTCAAGACCTAACTCAAAACCGGAAAAAGGGATTTATTTCATTGACATTTAAAGGCATTCTTGATTTTTTAAAAAAATCCTGTAGCATCTGGGGCGCCTGGGTGGCTCAGTCGGTTAAGCATCCCACTCTCTATTTCAGCTCCTGTCATGATCTCATGGTTCAAGAATTTGAGCCCCACATTGAACTCTGTACTGACAGAGTGGAGCCTGCTTGGGGTCTTCTCTCTCTCCCTCTCTCTCTGTCCCTCCCTTACTTATGTTCTTTCTCTCTCTCTCTCTCACTCACTCTCTCTCTCAAAATAAATAAACTTTGAAAAATAAAAAATTTTTCAAAGTTAAAAAAAAATCCTGTAGCATGATTACCGATAACATTTATTAAGCACCTGAAGCTTTACTTATAATTTTTATCTATTAAGAATTCTGTATGAGGGGTGCCTGGGTGGCTCAATCAATTAAGCGTCTGACTCTTGATTTTGGTTCAGGTCATGATCTCACAGTTCGTGAGTTCAAGCCCTGCCTCGGGCTCTGCACTGACAGTACAGAGCCTTCTTGGGATTCTCTCTCTCCCTTTCTCTCTGCCCCTTCCCAGCTCTCTCTCTCTCCCTCTCTCTCTCTCTCTCAAAAAATAATAAATAAATAAATAAACATTTTTTAAAAACTCTGTATGAATCCCTACAATATGTACACACTATGCTAGGTCCTGAGGGCTGAGTAATTAGCCAAATAGATATGCTCCCTGCCCTCAAGGAGCCTGCAATGTAGCAGGAGAGACAGATGTGAAATAAACACACACACACACACACACACACACACACACACACACACAATTATAAATGGGAATCAGGATTAAAACAGGAGAGAAAAAAAGAGGAACCTAATTTATCAAGGGAAAAATTGAGGAGATAGGGATCGGGGGATTTCCAGCATAGGTTAGATGATATTAACGCATATTTAGACAGACAAACTAAGCAGAGACTTCCATCCAGTGTAAATGTAAAAGGCTAAGTGGCATGGTGATTAAAGGGACAGCAGTCGTGTGTTTAGCCAAATGGTCTCAGAGAAAGAACCAGTTAGGTCTCTCAAGAGTTTAGAGCTCCTGTAGCAACAGCTCACTTAGCATGAAAAGCTGGGTTCCCAGAAGTCCCGAACACTGCACTGTGGAGCCATATTGGAACCTGAGACAAAGGGAAAATGTACACTCCTATATACACTCATCAAAATATCCCCAAAATATTTTGAGCCTAGTGAGAAAAATTAGTAAAAGCTCTATAATAAAAAATTATGACCATGTATAAAGCCCCGCATTCATTGCCCAATCTGTTCTCACACATTGTCAACCCTCGTAAACCCTCCTGGTGGCATCTGAGGACTTTGGGGCCAGGAATGTGGGGCTATTTGGAAATGACTGTTCCCATCCCACAACAACGCACCATGGTAACCCAAACAACAGCCTATCTTCATGTGAAATTTTGATATGTGTTCAACATGATTTTTTTCATTGGTTTTTACATTTAAAACTTTCATTAAAATATTATTTGTCTTGATTACTAAGTTTTTTGACACTTGCCAGAAGTGAGTTTTGCTGCCAGAAGTGAATGCCACGCTTGTCTCACCCTAATCCTGATGCTGGTCCTGAACCACACAAAGATTTCACCTTTGAACATTTCCAAAGGCAGAGATCTACAACAGGTGACTGCATGCCTTATCTAGGGTATTCCCTTCTGTCCCAGCATGAACTTGAATAATGTCAGATGTGAACTTTCAGGAACCAGGCTTCCCATTTGAAATTTTGGTTTTGGCACAGGCCAACTCTTGGAAATCGTGATCGGGGTGAAAGAACGGGGTCACCTGCCAAATGTTGTTGCACGGAAGAAGCTGCTGGTTGGATGATGTTGTAAAAAAGCAACATATGGTTTCAATGCTACTTGTCGCTCCTTAAAATAAAATCATTTCTGGAAAATTTGCTACTTTTTATTTAATATTTAGGAGATAGTCCATAGTCTTAACATTGGCACAGAAGAAAGATGTTAGAACATATATTCTATTAAAGCATTTCCTTCTTATTAAAAAGATAATAGAGGTGCATTTTCTAGCCTAACCAGAAGCCAGGTATGACCTGAACCAAATTAAAGAATAACATTTCCCTGGTATATGTTCCCGGTTTTGATTGGGCAACACCCAAATGTACTACCCATTGCTCAATAAATGTCACAAAATTCCTTGGACAAAATTAAATGGGTGCTTGCTTTCAACTCTGAAGCACAGGGCACACACTTCTTCCTGGATGATTGTTTTGAATGATGTGATGAAATCAAGCAAACACTGACAAGGTGTGGCAGTCCCAAGGAAGCTGAAATTCCCCTCTCGGTTCCTAGTATTAGAACTTCTCGGCAAACTAGATGCAAACATATGAAGAAACAAAAATACAGCCGCACCCAGCCCTACCACATACTAGCAGTGTGACTTTCAGCAAGAAATCTAATCTCTCTTCTTCTCAAGTGTTCAGTGAGTCAATTTGGGCTTGACCCCTAGTGTTGTTGTAAGGTTAAATAGAAACTATTCACTGGGGCACAGATTTCTTATGGCTTCCCCAATGTGCATCTCCTCTTATTCTATAGGAATAGAAGCCCCAATATTTACAGCTGCCTTACATGGCTATGCAGAATAAAGACTACATTTCCCAGCTTCCTTTGTAGCCAGATGTGCTCACATGGTTGAATTCTGACCAGGGAAAATGGGCAAGAACTAGTGAGAGAGAGCCAAGAACCATCATAAACTATGAGTATAAAGGCAATATTGTAGGACTAGCAAAGCAACAAGACAGAAGGAGCTTGGGTACTTGACCTTCATGGAGCCATCCTATCAGCCATGGATTGCGTATGTCCAGACTGTTATATGAGTCACAAATAAAATGATATCTTTTTAAGCTACTGTTACTTCAGGTCTCTGATACGGTGAACAAAATTGTATCCTCACTAATATCCCATGTACAGTATTCGGCAAGTGACAAACACATCATAAGGCTTGCAAAAAATATCAGCTATGGTGATGACAGCAGTGGAGATGAATTCTACCTCTATCACCCTTCAGAAGAGCATCGGACAATTAAAATAAAATCCTGAGGGACCCAATGTGAAGCCCATTGCCCTTTCTTCCCTTTACTCAATTCTCTGACTCAAGTGACAGTCATACAGTAGACACGTTTACAAAGGACATCTACCCATGATCATTTCATGTAATTTCCCTTTATTAATTACAAATGTGCCTGAGGGGAAGGAAAAACATTTCTAAGGAAAAACAGCTTCTACTTAAAAAGTCAAATTGTCAAATGCCATATCCTGAAAACCTCCAAGAATCAACATTTGTTAACATTTTCCATATTTGCTTTAGACGATTTTTAAAAATAAAGCATCACAGATATGGTTGAAGCCTCTGGCTTCACCCATGCAATTTCCAATAGGTGATGACCCTTCAGAAGTAGTTGAGTACCCTCCTCACTGTATAGTTGTGTCTTAATAAGTATATGTATCATAAGAAAGACATAGTGTAGCTTTAGATAATTTCTAATCTTATATATTATGTATACACTACATTAACACTTGGCAATTTTCTCATTTGGTAGACTATTAGACAACAATCATCCTTGTTAAATGTGGGGGAGGCATTAGTATCATTATTATCTATGTTTTTTTCATGTCTAAAATATATTATAAACATAATTTTAAATAAAAAGTAAGAGAATTTAAAATAAGTACTCAGAAGTTATAGTAACATGCACATCACCAAGACCATTCAGGTTGGGCCAGGTGTTATGTGTGTGGGGTGAGGGAGACAGTTGGTCATTTTCTAAACATTTTACCCTACGTGTGTGAGCAATCAACTTTTTAAAAAAATGAAAATAGAGTAAAACCTTGGTTTGCGAGCTTAATTCTTTCGGAAACATGTCTGTAACCCAAAGCACTGGTATATCAAAGCAAATTTCAAGAACCATTGACTCAATTGTAATCATCTGACGTCTGGCATCACATGCTACTCTTATTGCAAGACATCACTTGTTTATCAAGTTAAAATGTATTAGAAATGTTTGCTCGTGGGGCGCCTGGGTGGCTCAGTCGGTTGAGCGACTGACTTCGGCTCAGGTCATGATCTCACGGTTTGTGAGTTTGAGCCCCGCATCAGGCTCTGTGCTCACAGCTCAGAACCTGGAGCCTGCTTCGGATTCTGTGTCTCCCTCTCTCTCTGCCCCTCCGCCACTCATGCTCTGTCTCTCTCTGTCTCAGAAAGAAATAAACATTAAAAAAAAGAAAAAGAAATGTTTGCTCATCTTGTGGAACGCTCTCAGAACAACTTACTCGCACTCCAAGTTTTATTGTATTCTGAACTTACCCAAATGATAGTTATGTTAATAGGTGACTAATCACTTTACAAATGTAGGTCTAACCTTCTAAAATACCCATGAATAGAAGCGCCTGGATTTCAACTCAGGTTATGATCTCAGAGTCATGAGATGGAGCCCAGCATCAAACTCCAAGCTGAGTGTGGAGCCTGCTTAAGATTCTCTCTCTCTCTCTCTCTCTCTCTCTCTCTCTTTCTCTCTCTCTCTCTCTCTCTCTCCCTCCCAGTCTCTCTCTGTCTCTCTCTGTCTCTCTCTGTCTCTCTGTCTCTCTCTGTCTCTCTCTCTCTCTCTCTCTCGGAGCACCTGGATGGCTGAGTCGATTAAGCACCTGACTTTGGCTCACGTCATGATCTTATGGTTCGTGAGTTCAAGCCCCACATTGGGTTCCTCTGCTGTCAGCATAGAATCCACTTCAGATCCTCTGTACCCTTCTTTCTCTGCCCCTCCCCTTCCTGTGCTCTCTGTCTCTAAAATAAACATTAAAAACAAAAGATGCTCTCTGTGAATCCACTCTGTCCCTCCCTTGCTCTCTCAAAACAAACAACAACAAAAAAGAAGTATTTCGGGGTACCTGGGTGACTCAGTAGTTAAGTGTCGGACTTCAGCTCAGGTTATGATCTCATGGTTTGTGAGTTTGAGCCCCCCATCGAAGGTTCTGTGCTGACGGCGGGGAGCCTGCTTGGGATTTTGTCTCTCCCCTCTCTCTCTCTCTGTCCCTCTTGTACTCTCTCAAAATAAAATAAAATAAATAAATAAGATAACCATTTTCTTAAAAAAAAAAAAAAACCCAACAGTAAGTTTTCCTTAAAACACTGAATTCAGGTATATTTGATAGGCATAACTACCTATAAAATAATATGTCTGACAAAATTCCTTCTCTATTATAGTTATTATAGTTAATTTTGATAGGTGATCAATAAAACTCTTTTAAATGTAAAAATATTGGATCAGGAAAAAATGAATCATTTCTTCTTGGTCTGAGGAATATAAATGCAGATTTTGGGGGGTATCAGTTCTTTAAAACAGGCCTTCCCCATATTGTACTGATACATGGCCTGTTTGTGCAAGGACAGCCTCTACTACTCACACTTTTAGAGGATTAACAGTGACCCAAAACATCGACTTTTATTTTTATTTTTTAGAATCTGTGTGTTCAGAAGAAGAGAAAGAAAAGGATGTATTTGGAAACTGGCCCTTCTCACACAGGCATAGCCCCCAACATCATGTTTGAGCCCAATTCCTCCCCCTCCCAGGCCAGAGCTGACCCGACGTGGTCTGGGTCAGTTACATGCTCTGACCCTGAATTTGGACTTGAAGTACGGAGGCAAGGTCTTCTGGTTACAGAAGCTGAGGGCAGATGACATTGTGAGTTGTGAGGCAATCGTGCACAGAGCAGGAGACAAAGGTGACCCACAGAGAACGAGAAGAGAAAAGAGAAGGCAGGGAAGCAGGGACAAGGAGCCCCGGGTCCAAGAGAGGAGGTACCTGACGGGACAGCTGCCCTGGACCAAAAGCGTTCTGGTCTTTCCTGAAGCCCCCAACACTCTATCCTTGGAGTCCACGAGGTAAGCCTGTATCCCCAGAGTGACACGCCTGTCCTATTTCTGTGATCTCATGTATGGTTGGATACATGTATACATACGTGTGATGTACACATACGTAATGTATACACATCATGTATACGTATTATTATTATTATTATTATTTTATTTTTGCTTAAGCCAGTTTGAAGTAGATTTCTGTTACTTGTAAGCGAAAGAGGCTTGACTCTTACACACACACACCCCCCCCCCCCTTCGGCGAGCAGGCATTCTGTGAGGCCACCACCTGCAACCTGACCTCGCCACATAATTAGCGGAGATCTCATACACGCACGCACCCTGCGAGGACTCACCAGGAAGTGGCCGGCCCCACGGTGTTTTCCCTCTGAGAGCTGTCAAATTAGAAACAAGTATACTGTCTCCATGTGGGTGTTCCCTGAACTTGTTTTAATTAGGTAACCGAACCAACACCTTGCTTTCCATATGCCACTTACATAAAATCAATACATTTAATTCAGAAATTTTCCAGGGGCAGCTGCTCTGATAATGCAGGCCAATCATCTCCGTAAATACAAGCCCCTGAACCTGATGTTTCTGGTAAAGCAGTCGACGAGGAACAGGCAGCCACACTTCTGGCTCCACCCTCAGAGCTTGCTCATCCTCTGATGGTTTCACTGGCCATTTTTAAAAAAAATTTTTTTTGATGTTTATTTTATTTTTGAGAGAGAGAGACAGAGTGTGAGCAGGAGAGGAGCAGAGAGAGAGGGAAACACGGAATCCAAAGCAGGCTCCAGGCTCCGAGCTGTCAGCACAGAGCCCGATGCAGGGCCTGAACCCACGAACTGTGAGATCGTGACCTGAGCAGAAGTCGGAGGCTTAACCGACTGAGCCACCCAGGCACCGTTTCACTGGCCATTTTAAGACTACATTCCACACAGCTACTGGGTGCCCTTCAAACTGTCAAGCAATTACCCCAAATAACAGTGTGTTGGAAAAATACCTTGGGTTTCTCTGTAAAAAGATAACATGATGAGAATAGGGTAACTCTGTAAATCCGATAGCTTTTTAAAAATAGTGAAACAATAAGAGAACTGGCATTTAATATCTCCCATATAGATGGACACACTTTCTTGATTATTGAACTTGACTCCAGTGATCAACTAAAGTTCCTTGGAGAACCTGGACCAGATCTCATGTAATAAACATCCCACCACAGATGCTGTTGTGGAATGTGGGAAAGCAGGAAGAAGAAGTGGTCAAAAACATAGGTTGTGGCCTCTGGCTGGACTGACATGGGTTCAGGACTAGGCCTTACATCTCAAAGGCTTTTGGACTTGGGGCAGGTGCCTAACTTTCCTGAATCTTGGTTTTCTCACCTGAAAAATAAGGATAATAACAATGACTACTCCGTGCAAGGATGAAGCAAGATAATGCCTGTAGGGAACTTAACCTAATACCTGTGCAGAGTGACTCCAGAAAAATGTTAGCGGTGCCGGGCATTATTGTTGCGGTGGTTGTTACCACGGGATGGCCTGTTAAGCTGAAGGCTGTTGAGACTCAAAGGTCTGGATTTCAAGCTATTTTTGCAAGCAGTGAACTACTAAAAATAGGAGGCAGTGTTTACTCTCATAGCTTCGGGGAACAGCTATGACTTGGTCTCCGACCAAGTAGATTCGGTGGTAGCGTAAGCAGACTGGTAACTGCCTCTCCGTTCAGACCACATCCTGACTGGACTTCCCTCCAGGGAGCTCTGGACAACCCAGAAAAGCAGGCCCAGCAAATTTCTATAGGCCAGCCCCTTCAGGAGGCTTTCCAAGAGAGCGGACCCGGTGCCCTTCTTGTTTCACACAGGAAACTGCAAACACGGCAGAAGACCCAGGTGACAACCTGAATTTCTGTGTTCCTTATCCTACCACCACCACACCACATAATGCTAGGGCAGTGACTTAGTGACTTACAGAATCCAGAGCTCCGAGACAGAAAAGAGCCGCCATCTTTTCCGAGGAGCTGAGCAGAGAAGGGGAGTTTTGCTACAACCCGCGCCCCGTGGACTATCCTGACTAGAATCCTAAGAGTTGAAGACCATCCAAACTTGAACCGCTCCTGGTCCAAGGGACGCATCAGAGATTAGGGAAATAACACCTCCCAAAGTCTCTTAAAAGCCTATCACACAACCTTTGAATCTTAATTGGAAACTGGATCCATTTCCTGGATTGGATGTTTCCAACAGTAGAAAAGACGTTCTTATTCCAATATGTTGTGCAGCTCACATGACTTTAGACACACACACACACACACACACACACACACACACACACACGGTATGCATGTGTATGTGTGTTCTACAAATACCAAAAATTGACAAAGTTTTCTTTTTCTCATGTTTTCTTAATATTTTTTTGCTTATTTATTTATTTTGAGGGAGAGAGAGAGTGTGTGTGTGTGCGTGTTAGCTGGAGAGGAACAGAGACAGGGAGAGAGAGAGAATCCCAAGCAGGCTCTGCACTGTCGGCATGGAGCTCGACACAGGGCTCGAATCCACAAATTGTGAGATCATGACCTGAGCTGAAACCAAGAGTCAACACTTAGCCAACTGAACCACCCAGGTGCCCCTTTCTCATTTCTCCCTGACCCACGTCTTGCAATCCGTAATATATGTAGCATTTGTCTGAGTCTATGGTGGTATCACGGTTACCAGCAAGTGATGAATGGTGTCTAATCTCTTAAAGGTTTTTTAAATTATATTTTATTTTTATTATCAAAGTTTCAGTGAACATTTCCTAATAAATTAAGTAGAAAAGAGAATAGGAGGTAAAAATAAAGGAAAAAATTTTTTTTTGTTTTTTCATTTTTTTTTTAATTTTTTAAGTTTATTTATTTATTTCGAGAGAGACAGGGACAGCACAAGCAGGGGAGGAGCAGAGGGAGAGGAAAAGGGAGAGAATCTCAAGCAGGCTCCGTGCTGCCTGCACAGAGCCAGACACGGAGCTCGAACTCACAAAACTGTGAGATCATGACCTGAGCCGAAATCAAGAGTCTGATGCTCAACCAACTGAGCCCCCCGGGGGCCCCTAAAGGAAACTTGTTGTACGACATATCAAGATATTACATAACGCATCAGGAATGAGTACCCATGTCTTATTTTCCCCCACACATGGATACAAAAGCACTGAATGGAATCATAAATCCTACGGTTTGGAAGGGGCTTAAGGAAATTATGTAAAACGTTGGCTAACTGAAACACTAAAACAGCTATTTACGGACAATATGACTGTCTACAAAAAAATCTAAAAGACTCTTCCGACAAACTACTAGGATTACAAATGCTGCTGGATACAAATGAATATTAAAAAATCAATAGTGAAAAAAAAATCAATAGTAACACCATATCCCAACAGAAAACTAACAAAAGGTATAAATAAAAAATAAAAACAAGATTCCGTTGACAACAGTAACAAAAACTTGGGGAACTTAGAAACCAATCTAACAAAGGAAATACAAGGTCATTACGGAGTAAAGCTTGATTGAAGCACACGAAAGACCTGAATAACTGAAGCCATGTTCCTGTATGGGAAGGGAAGATAAAGACGGCAGTTCTCTCCAGATCAGTCTGCAAATTCACGGCAATTACATTAAAACCGTAGGTTTTCCCCCTGTGGCATTTGACAAGTTGATCTACAAGTTAGTACCAGAGCAAAGAACCAAAAACGCCCAAGATAACTTAGAAGTGCAAAGAAAAGCAGCTCACCACACTAGTTAGCAAGCCTTATGGTTTAGCCACAGTGATGTCAAAAGAATGGCATTGGTGTACGGACAGACAAATAGAACAAGCAAACGGAATAGACAGCCCACAAAGAGACCCATGCTAATGGGGAAACTTGATACATGACAGAGGTAACATTACAAATCAGCAGGGAAAGAAGACCATTCAATAAATGGTGTTGGATCAGGTCATTTGACATTTGGAAAAAAGATTGTTTTAGAAATCCACACTTCCCGTCATTCACAAACTTAATTTCCATGTCAATTCAGTAATTAAAGTAGAAAGCTAAACTTTAATATTTTTATGACCTCAGGGTTGGAAAACGTAAAACATAAAGAACAAGATTGGTAAATCTGACTGTGGTAAAATTTCAAATGTAAACCATTATTTACAAAAGTAAAAAAGATAAGCTAAAATCGGAAAAGAATTTTTAATGCATAAACCCCAGAAAGGTGTTTTCAATGCATATGTCAATATATAAAATCCAACAAGGTAGGGGCCACCTGGGTGGCTCCGTTAGTTAAGCATCCAACTTCAGCTCAGGGCATGATCTCAGAGTTTGTGAGTTTGAGCCACGCATCGGGCTCTGTGCTGTCAGCTCAGAGCCTGGAGCCTGCTTTGGATTCTGTGTCTCCCTCTTTCTCTGCTCCTCTCCTGCTCACGCTCTGTTTCTCTCTGTGTCTCAAAACTGAATAAACATTTTGGGCACCTGGGTGGCTCAGTCGGTTAAGTGTCCGACTTCTGGTCAGGTCATGATCTCACGGTTCATGGGTTCGAGCCCTGGGTCAGGCTCTGTGCTGGCAGCTCGGAGCCTGGAGCCTGCTTCCGATTGTGTGTCGCCCTCTTTCTCTGTCCCTCCCCCATTCGCTCTCTGTCTCTGTCTCTCTCTCAAAAATAAATAAACATTAAAAAAAACTTTAAAAAACCTGAATAAACATTTGAAAAATTAAAATAAAATAATAAAATAAAACCCAACAAGGGACTATTATCTGGAATATATAAAGAGCTCCTACACATCAATAAGAAACAGACAAACAGCTCAATGGGAAAGTGGTCATAGGATAGGAACGAGGAATTCCCAGAAAAGAAACCCAAAGGACCAAGAAACATAGTAGCTAGTAAGCAGGAAATGCAAATTATGACAACAGTGACCCTCCACTTCATATCCATCAGAGTGGCAATGGTTAAAAGCACAATACCAAATATTGAGGATATGGGGAGATGGAAATTCTCAAACACAGCTAGTTATCACAAATTGGTCCAACCTCTTTGGAGAACAATTTTGTACAAAGTTGACAATGGGCATACCTACAGAGCCCAGCAATTCTATTGCCAGGTGTATATCCCAGAGGAAGTCTGGTATCCTATCCATAAGAACCCATATATGAGGATGCTTTGGGCAGAACTGCGTATAGGAGAAACAGAAATATCTTTAAAGTCTCTTAATAAGAGAATAAACAGAAAATTTGGTACACGCATACAACGGAACATACATAGCAGTTAAAATGAATTCACTTCACCTCAAAGTATCAACATAAGTAAATTTTGAAACGCAATGTTGAATCTGAAAGGCAAATGGCAGGAGAAAGTGATATCAAGCCTTCTCATTTTATTAGAAGGTGTCACCATCCCTCTGACTTATCGCTTCCCTGAAAAATTGCAACAGCCTAAGTGCTTCCCATTCGTGTCCTTCCTTCTGCCATCTTCCACAGGACAACCATGGCACCCATGGCAATCATCCTGCTTCCACCTTTCAACAGCTTCCCACAGCAGCCTTCATAAAATCCAAATTCCTTACCGAGGTCTCCTCAGCCTTTCCTAATCCTCTCCGCCTCCTTCCCACTTCTTACCCTCCAGTCCTCCCCGCCTCTTTCCTTCATGCTGCCCGGTGTTCACATCCAGCCTCTGTGCAAAGTCTCGCTCTTCGATGTACACACGAAACTCATTCCCATGTGAGGGAATCGGCACTTGCTTGCTGTTCCTTCTGTTTGACTTGTTGTTTCTTATCGTTTAGGTTTTGATTTTAAGTATTCTGTTTTTGTTTTTGTCTTGAGAGAGGGAGAGACAGAGTGCCCGAGCAGGGGAGGGGCAGAGAGAGAGGGAGAGAGAGAGAGAGAGAGAGAGAGAAACACAGAGAGAATCCTAAGCAGGCTCCGCACCATCAGTGCAGAGCCTGATGTGGGGCTCAAACCCACGAACCATGAGATCATGACCTAAGCTGAAGTCAAGAGTGGGACACTTAACCAACTGAGCCACCCAGGCGCCCCTGTTTAGGTTTTGATTTTAAATGCAGTATCTTCAGCAAGGCCTTTCCTTGGTGCCCTACCAGTCCCCTCATTCCCCTACCCTCTGCCAGTCTGAACCACAATATCCTATGTTATCATTTTCAAATTTACAGATACCTACAAGCATCCCATTTGTTCATATGTTTATATATTTAGGACAAGGGTTTTTGCCTTATTCACCATCATATTCCCAGGGTCTAGAGCAATGCCAAGCACACAGTAGGCACTCAAAAAATATGTGTTGATTTGTCTAGGTAAATTTTTAAAACACACAAAACTATGCTATATGATGTTATAGGCACCTAGTTACGTACAAAAAGAGAAAACCGTGGACAGTAACAGGGGTAGAGTTTATTTCTGGGTAAGAGGCCAATAGGATTGGAGAGTGGGACAAAGCTTTAAAATCAATCTGATATTTTTGTAAGTGGTGAAAGAAATACAATGACATTTATTAAATCTGCATATTGTCAAATCTGAGCAGCGGTCATGTAAGTATTGAGCTTTTCTGATCGAGATATTTCATAATGAGAACACAATTGTGGGTTTCAAAGAGATTTGAAATGACAAAATTACAGACATAGAGAATAAATTAGCAGTGGTCAGGGCTTAGGAAGGGGGTGTGGGGGGCGGTGACTCTAAGTGGGAGCTCTTGGCGGTGACTGAAAAGTTCTATATCCTGCTTTTGGGGACAGTCACACTAACCCACAGGTAATAAAATGGCACAGATTTATACAGACATCAATTTTCTGGTCTGCACGTGCTACAGTTACATAAGATGTAATCACTGGGGGAAACCGGGTGAAGGGGACACAGGTCCTCTCTGTCCCTCTCGGTACCATCTTCACAGTTTCCTGTGAGTCCAGAGTGATTTTTTTTTTCTTTTTATAAAAAGAGAGCTATGCAGTCCACCTAACATAATATTATTTCTGTTTGACAGATGAGACGAGTGAGGCCCTGAAGAAGAAAAGTGATGTTTGGCAGGCGGTATGTGGGCAGGGCAGGGGGGCCCCCAGAACCTGCGGTTTTCTTTGAACAACCAAGTCAACAAACGCATGGGTCTAGATCCCCCAGGGGCCCTTCCTCAGGACTCTGCTGTGACCCTGACTTCCCAGTGAGTAACTCGGTCTGCACAGCAGAGCTGCAGATCCCACGCCTTCGAATTGGAGAAACTTGCTCCAAATTCCAACTCTACCACTTAGCAGAGGGATGGCCCTTTACTTCAAGCACTCGGAACCTCGGTTTCCTCATCTGCCAAACAGGGACTGTGTGATGATGCACCACATATGCTGTTAAAATCAAAGAATGCACGCAAAGGGCTTGGCATAAAACTTGGCACACAGCAGAGTCAGGGCACAAGCAAGAGTCAAGAAACACAGCCTATTACCTGTGAAAGAAATCCAAATACGTTTACCATTTGTCCCAAGGACCCTCCTACGCAAGGTACTGTCCAACCACACAAACGGTTTTTGTGTTGGGTGAAGTGAAAGTGGAAAGGTGGGGACGTGGCAAACTGGACAAGTGGAGGCGGAGGGTGAAGTCAGGAGAGAGGCAAATGACCTTAATTGCCTACGCCCTCTATCTGTTATTAGAAAGTAGCCGGGAGACCCAACCAGAAAAAGAAAAGAAAAGAGTATAAAATCAAACGGCTTATTTTGTTTGTGTAACCCCACAGACGACAATACGATGTAATCACACATTCAATGCCGAGAGACTATCGACTCTGTTAGATTGACCAGACATAAAGCCAACCGAACGCGATACGCTTCAAGTTCCCAAAGACTACAGCAAGACTGTAGACGGTGGTCATTTAAAATTAAAAAAGAAAAATGAGGACACTTCTTTCCTTTTGGTCACGAACTCCCTAACTTTAAAACCACTGAAACGAGACTGAGTCTCTGAGAGGAGAAGGATCCGGGCTTTGCTTTCAGTTGGCCGAGGAAGAGCATTCCAGCCCCAGAAGCACACACACACACATGCAAGAAACTGGACACTCGATTTGTTCTCAAAAGGTACATTAAAGCTGACAACAAACCCACTTGAAATTCTGAAATCAGAACAACAAAGAATTGGGAGAAAGAATTGGCCTTTCAGCCGAAAATATGCTGACAGGGTGACAGGGTCTGTGCCATGTCGGCAGAAATACATAAATCAGGTGGCTAAAAAAAGGAAACGATCTGGAGTGCAACTCATTTTTAGGACTAAATCACAAAAATTAATAAAAATATGTGAGGTTTTCCTAAAGTTACTGGGCATCAGGAAAACATGAGTCTATTGTAGAAAGAAAAGGTTGAGCATATTTTATTTTCAGTAAGGGGGAAGGTCCCCAAAGCATAGCCATCCCCTCGCAAATGCTTTTAAATCAGTAATTCCTACGACAGAAAGTGCTTGTTTCCTTTTGACAAGATTTTAAGTACACTAGTAAATCTAAGTTTAATGCCCATCAAATATTTTGCAAAAGTAATGAAGTCCAGGTAATAAATGAAATCTCAGTAAACCTCTCCATTTAAAGTATTGCTGACAAGAAGAATCGGTACCCTGTGTTTCTGGCTGGCTCATCCAATTTGACGTATTAGCAGAATGTAGCAAAATTTGCTTAAGGTGCTGGTTGTATAACGGTGAGATTCTTTTCTCATTTTTATTTAAAACACAAAGATGAATGACCTACAAGTACTAACTTTTCCCTTAACTCCCAGTGTTCGACAGCTCATATTCCTCCACTAACTCCCTTATGTAACATTCTTTCTAGCAATGTGAGCAAATATGTAGTCATAGTATCAGCCATCAGAGCAACAGAATTCTCTACAATGAATTAATTTCATGTTAACTACAAAATAAAAATGGAATTACACCTAAAAAAGAAGATAAGAATAATGAAAGGAACCAGAATATTTCCTCTTCTGGAAAATAAAAAATGGGAAAATCATATCAACTCCCATTAGTTCACTGCTAATTAAAGGATAGATTTGGTAAAGAATATCTTCTAAAGTCTTAATGGACTTAAAAATCTACAAGAGCTGGACGGTAGAAATCGTAGTAGTTAAGAAATATCTTTGTTTCACTTTTAGGCTTTTTTACAGAATATGTAAAGTGCTGTAAAAATGAAAGTACTGTAAAACTGAAGGTCAATTTTAGTCAAAATGAGAGGGAGATTCAGGGTTTAGCTAAAACTCCCTATCTCAATTTTCCTATCTTGACAGTGTCTACATCTCTTCTTAAATTTAAATACATTATTAACTTGAATTCATTACCTTCAGAATTCATAACATAAAAATGTATGTATGTGAAAATGTGAAAAGCATCTGACCTTAGAAACCAATTTATTTTTCCCTTCTTATTTCAAAAACAATTTATTTCCAAATTTCCAAAGCAAATAATCTCCCAGGTGCTTCCTGCCAGTTGTAAAGAACATTCTATTTAGGGACGACATTGGAACAACACATTTCACCTCCTCTCTCTTCCTGCTGGCTTCCAGTGTGTTGGAAATTAAGAGTTTGAAATTAGGAGTTTTAATTAGGCAGGCTTTCTCTGCCTGTTGGTTTATTTCCTTTATTTTTAAGGTAGAAGTCTCTATATGGTTGAGTGCAGCTCCTTACAAAGCCACAGAGGGTCAGACCTGAAATGGGAAAGTTATTTTAATTTAGTCCAGCATGTTTGTTTTCCCTTTTTGCTGACACCTAGATCCTATTCTGATGTGACTGTGTCTTTGTTTAAGATGGCTTTTCAGGGTATGAGGGAGCTGCGTTTTAAAGGGCTGCGTCTTCTAAATGAGCAGGTAGTTCGTGACATTAAAAAAACTGTTGAAGTTCTGTAATTCCCCAAGAGCTGGCTATCATCTCAAAGGTATCTAGGGGGTGCGACTGTGGTGGTTTAAACAGCAACTTCATAGCAACTGGAACCACAAGTTTTCTGAAACGTGACTTGTATCTTGGTATCTGGTTACATCTTGGTTTCATCTGTAACAGGCTTGAACTATAAAAACCTTAAATAAAAATAAGAAATGAAGTGTTTCTGTGGAGGTGGTCCTCTTGAAGCGTTTGAAGTCATAAGCAGATCCCATGGGGCACAGATTCGAGACACAGAGTCAAATCACTGTGGTAAGAAGCACACACAAAATCATCTCTCTCTCCAGAACCACCTATCGGCTGCAGGAAATCAGTGTGTCGTCCACAGAACTGGCCACCCCTCTGGTATTACACGAGAGGGTGCGGGAGGATAAGTGGTTGGTATGGAAAGAAATACAGAAAGAGAAAGCAACAAGAGAGAAACCGGAGATAAGGGGATAGAAAGTAGGGACAACGGGCTGGTTTCAGGAGGAACTTGGTGCCGTAGCTGTGCTCAATTGGTGTCTTTTGAACGGAACTCATTGAAGTTGATATTATGATAACACCGAGAAAAGAAATGTTTTTCTGACTCTGACTTAAGATTTCTAAAGACAGTCTGCCGTTTTAACTGGAGCCACAGTCAGAGCATGAGCCATGTGCCTGCTCCCTAGTCCTGGGTGTCTCTGGTCAGGCTGGGTCTGAGGTTCTCAGACTGGGTACTGGGCCAGGCCTCTGGCTGGTTCGAAAGGCCCCAGGGCAGAGCACTTAACATTCCAGAGACATCATTTCTAGAATGGAAACTTAACTTCCAGGTCATTTAATTAGCAAATGAACAAGCTCATTTGGTCTCAATACTACATATGCTGCTTAAAAATTAACAGCATTTAAAGGAGAACCCTCAACTATGCTTACAACTTAGAGGGCAGTAATTCATTTAAGCCTGAAATATTAATCTAATTGGTGCAACCTTTTTGGAATATGATTTGGAAATATCTATTAAAATGTTAATGCACATATGCTTTCACCCTAATATTCCACTGCTAGAAGTGCGCTCATATATATCCCCTTAAGCACATAGTGATGTTGGCACGGAGGTTTTTTCCTGCATCACTGTAATAGCAGAAAACTGGAAACGACCCAAATTTCGCCCATGAGAAGGAGATCCATGCAATCAGTGATGGTGCGTTCATAGGACGGGACACTGTGCAGATGTTGAAAAGAATGTGGTGGACCTTTTTGTTATCATAAGGATATACAAAGCTGTATAGATATGAAGAGATCCCAGAGACTGAAATAAAAAATTAAATAGCCGAATGCATAACATCCTATTTGGGCTTTTTAAAAAAAAAAATGATTGAAACATACGCTTTTCGTGCATTTTAAAATTCTGAAAGAACAAAAGAGAAGCTTTTAACAATAGTGACCTCTGGAGAGGAGGCTGGCAATTTTATTTTCCCCTTCATAGGCTTCTGAACTGATTAGACTTCTAATCGTGGTAATAACAGCCCTGTTATTACTTTTAGAATAATTAAAAACGAGCTAATAATACTCGCTGACATTAAACCCACATGAGCAAAATCCGCGCGGATGCTCCTCGAGGAGACTATCCAAGGAAGCTACATTCTCCTGTATGTCAGGATCACTAGGGCTGCGCGAGCAGATGTTAACCCGTTGGACATAGAGCAAAATGCGAAACACAGCCGTTGACTCTGGGTTCCCCGCTCCGCTGGCGTGTTTCCAGCATGAAACGCGTTGACATCGGTCGGTTTCTAAAGGTCTCCTGTCTCCCGACGCTGCAGTGCAGGACGGGCAGGAGCCCCGGGCAGCCGCAGCCGCGTCCGGGGGGGAGCTGGCGGGCCGCGGCCTCGCACAAAGGACTGTTTCTGTATCACCCAGCGGCGCCAGTATCCCTTCCCCGGCCACAGCTTGTGTGCACGTGTCGCAGACATTAGAGCCAGTCCCTGCGGCAGCTCCGTTCGAAAACTCGAAAGCTCTCGAGTAGAAAGAAGGGAAACTATCCCAAGTGAGATTCCTCCTCTTCCCGCAGACACACACACACTCACTTTCTTCTCCTCGCTCCCCGTCTTTTTCACGCTCCTCTCTACTGGTTCCTAGAAATATCTACCGGGCTATTTCGTTTCTGGTCTAGTATGCATAAATCAAAATCAATTCGTTTCCAGACTGTCGTAGGAAGCCTTGGTTTTAACCCCCTTTATTCACCATACCGTTTCTCTCTTCTGGTGCTGCCTTAACCTGCTTATTAAATGTCTTCAAAAAATTGGGTTTGAAGGTCTGTAGCTTAAATGTCTTCCAAATATAAAACTTTCCTCCACTATAATTATATTTCAATAATGCATTAAAAAAAAAAAAAGTCCCTTTGCTCCCAGAGTATTTGGAGGCTTAACAGCAATGCCAACAAGTAAAAACTTGTTATCTTCAGTGTTAAGGGAGAAGCCAGTAAGTTTAAAGAAAAGTTAACTCATCGTATTCTCGGGCAATACCTCTCACGTCTTCACTAACAATCTTTAACTTGCTCTTCAGATATTTATAATGCAAATGTGGGGGGGAAAAAAGGACTGTGATTTTCATGTATAAATTGGGAAGCTAACTTTTCCGCAGCCTGTTTCTCCCTGCTCTCTCTCCCTCCCTCCAAAAAAACAGCAGCAGTAAACAGCAAACAAATCTCAAGGTTAACCCCAAAGTAATCTCTTTAGTTACTGAGTTGAGAAATGTTACATAGAAAATAAGGGGGGAATGTGCTTTTTTCTAAAAATTTGGGGGCTAATCTAGTGTGAGTAGCTAAAACTGTATTTTACTGCATCAGTAACTTTCACAAGTCCAGATACTTGCTTATTTGTGCCATAAATCCATATTAACAATCCACTACTTTGTCAACCTTCTCAGCTTTGGCGCTAATGGAAGGTGCTGTTAACAGCCCTCAAAACTAAAGTTCCTTTATTTCTTCTGCCACTTGAGAAAAAGTTCTGCCACAAAATTCTAATAACACTAAGTTCCTACAAATCAACTTGGAAACGTCTAAATGTGTTTTTCCTAGAAAAAGTGCCAGACATCAATTTTATCTGGCAACCATCAAAATACATCAGACCACAAAACTATACGTTCCTGGACCTCACAAGACGCACGGCAAAAAATTTCCTCCAGCCAACCGAGTGTTCAGCTGCAACTCTGCAGTCTACGACATGGGCAACAACACTGAAATTAACCTCTGCTACCAAGCCAGGTAACACGCCCCCCTCCCCCCTCCCGCAGAGGGATGGGTGGAAATTTCAAATCCACCTTCTCAATTTCTGGTGTGAGATTACACAGGATTATTCAACTCGGCATCACACTAAACTCACTTTCACAAAAAAACAAGCATAAAGTCCAAGTAATGGAATTTTTATTTGCACATTCTGTGTTATTTTATATGAAGACAAATGACAGAAAACATGGGAATTTAAGTAAAAGACCAATTTCCTAGAATGTCACGGTTGGTAAAACGTCTGTAACTGGAGTATGGCATAATTGATGTACACGGTGACCTCAAGAGAGGAAATGCCTTTGGGATCTATCAGTCATTTATTCAACACCTAAAATGAAAAACATAGTGGGGATTACAAGGCACTTTCCTGAACAGAATTTGCCATCTAGCTAGACAAGATAACACTACAAGAGTTCAGAACAATGTAGGATTGACAGGTGGGGGTGGGGGGTGGGAACCAAGGGACAGTGATCTTTGATTATGTCTCTCCATACTGCTTTATTTTTTCAAAACCTTGCTACATGTCTGACATTAATAAAGGTTTAAGAGTCGAACATCAGTGATGGAAAGGAAAGGACAGATGTGGCAAGGAACAGGAAGAATTCTGCTCTAGCCAGAAACTTGATGGGGGAGCAGGGTACACACAGATCTCTCCTTCTGCCTAGGTCCCAGATCTATCGGCAAGTTCCCGCTGTCTCTAGAATCTCCCCCAGATTCTTCCTCCTCACCCTCTTCCCCGCCACTGCTTCAGGCTGCCCGCCCTGCTCACAATCCCCTTCCTCTGGTATCTGAGTTCTGACCTCTTTTGACAGCCCAGCAAAGACCATGGACCCCCTGCTTGGAATACTGTTTTGAAATTAAAAAAAAAATTGGAATACGCAGATCACAAAAGATGAATTCTATTAAAATGCACACACCAAAATGTTTTATTGGTGATGTGACAGGATAGATTTTATCAATTCGTTCAATGACAAGATGTAGCTGTGGGTCTACTGGCTACAGGATTTTCAGTTTAGTGAAAAATGTAAAGGGTATTTTGAGACAGCAGCAACAACCTTACTGTGATATCTATATACTATGTAACAAAAATTCCTGATTTCTATTGGTGACAAACTCACGTCTTCTCTTTCTTTTTCCATTTTTTTTAAGTTTATTTATTTATTTTGAGAGAAAGGGTGGGGGAGGGGCAGAGAATCCCAAGCAGGCTCCGCGCTGTCAGCACGGAGCCCAAGGTGGGGCTCAAACTCAGGAATCCTGAGATCATGACCTGAGCTGAAGTCAAGAGTTGGATGCTTAAACGACTGAGCCACCCAGGCGCCCCTCTTCTGCTAATTCTATTGTGATTTGTCGCCTACATTTATATTTGAAGGAAATGCTTGATTTCACATAGAGGTTAATGACAAAAACAATTTTTCACATCTGAGTTCGCAGATCCCAAGCGTTCTGTCCAGGGATTTCTTGCATCTTAATCTTGGATTAAGAAGTCCTGATCTAGAGATCTGCTCCTCCTGACCAGCAGCCACATTGCCAGTAAATCTGATGTTATCGTTCTTCAGCGCAAAAGTCTTCCACAGCTCCCTCACTTCCTGGGGCAAATGCAAACTTTTTTTGGAAGGCAAGCAAAACCCTCGGTGCTCTGTTCTCTGCTCACCATCTGGGGCTTATCCCCCAACTCTTGCAACCCCGGCGCCCTGCCTGTAGCTCAGGCCAACCCATTCTTTCAGTGCCAGGTCAAAAGCTGCCTCCTCCCGGATGCCTTCCCTGATGTCTTCAAGAAGACCCAGGCGTGTCTTTTCCGTCTCCACTGCTCATTGCACAAACCTCATCACAGGGATTATTTTACTGTGCTATGGTTGCCGCCATGTGTGTTGTCTTTCCACCACCGGCAATCCCCTTGAGGTGGAAACTGTTTTTTAACTTTGTGCTGGACCTTGCCTCATGCCTAGCACAAAGAGATGCTCAGTAAATCTCTGATGAAGGATTGAGTGAATGAAGGACTGGATAAATGAAAGAGATAAATATAAAGAGGGAGAAATCAAAGATAAAGCTACAGGTTGTTGGGGCGCCTGGGTGGCTCAGTCAGTTAAGCGTCCGACTTCAGCTCAGGTCACGATCTCACGGTCCGTGAGTTCGAGCCCCGCGTTGGGCTCTGGGCTGACGGCTCAGAGCCTGGAGCCTGCTTCCGATTCTGTGTCTCCCTCTCTCTCTGCCCCTCCCCCGTTCATGCTCTGTCTCTCTCTGTCTCAAAAATAAATAAACGTTAAAAAAAAAAAGCTACAGGTTGTTTATTTATGTTTGAGAGAGAGAGAGAGAGAGAGAGAGAGAGCGAGCAAGAATGGGGAAGGGGCAGAGAGAAAAAGAGGGATTCCCAAGAGGGCTCTGCACTATCAGCATGGAACCTGATGAGGGGCTTGAGGCTGGGCTCGATGGGGGCGGGGGGGGGGGGGGGGGGGTGGTGGGGGTGGTGGCGGGGAGGGTCTGCAGGGAGGATGCTCAAACCCACAAACTGTGAGGTCATGACTTGAGCAGAAATCAAGAGTCTTGCTTAACTGACTGAGCCACCCAGGTGCCCACATAATGCCACAGTTTCTGATCTGGATTAATGTAGGAAAAAAAAAAGAGAGAGAGAGAGAGAGAGAGAGAGAGCTAGAGAGAGAGAGAGAGAATGAAGTAAAAATTGTGCTCATAAAGTTTTAAATTAAGTACATGTACAGATTCTAATTTTTTCAAAGATATTAACTCATGAATACAGCAGAGCATAATTATCCACTCAAACACACCATTGATTCTAGTATTCTTATTATACATACATGTGCTACAGAAAAAGATCCAAACTAGAAACAGGTTGCATTCTGAAACAAGGTTTGCAAACCGGTCGTCTGGAGTTTAGAACACAGTTTCCCTCAGAAGCAAATTGAAATTAGTAAGAAGGTGCCCAATGTATCTCACAAGTCCATTTGATCTGTAGTGTGCCTGAATGTCTCCGTGTTTAACTGAAAACCAGTAGAAATAATACTGTTCAATACTGTCGTAATATAGCCAATTGGACAAAGCAGCAAGAAGCGAATGGGAACATTATTTATCCTGAATATTGACATTGGAGAAAAGACAGGTTTAATTTTAGCAGGCTGAGGAAGCCAGGAGAGATATTTACGAAGATCAGAAGGAACTTCTGGTTATTTCAGAAGCTTTTGAGGGAAGAAGCCTTGGCTGTTTAATATGTATAATTTCACTTCAAGACTGAAGACGTTTCCTTTTGGCTCAAGGGAAGGAAAGAGAAAAGCTATTTTGCAGTACTTGAAAACGTTTTGGAAGACAAAGGGGAAGGAGGAATGGAATTCGAGAGGTTCTGTGTGTCCTATAAAGGTTACCTGAGGTCGAATTATCCAAAATAGAAAAAAAGAAGCAAGCTTTATAAGGCATGGTATAAGTGGGGGGTTGTTACTGCTGCTAAGTATTTCTGGTTTTCTCCCCATCCTGGACACAGGGGAGGGCTGGACCACCCGGCCTCCTTGTGTCTGAGTGGCACCCCTTTGCAGAGTGCTGGCCAATGAGTGGAGAGTAGAAGTGACAAGGCAATTAAATGCCAAGGAGAGATCCTTGGGTTTCTCCTTTCCCACTGGCTTAGCACCTCAGCCACGTTTTAAGAGGTGACTCCTTTGGATGCCTGGGTTCTGAAATGACTTAAAGAAGAGCCCCCCTTGTGACACATGACAGACATGTATAGACAGGGAAATCTGTTAAGATATAAACCGTTGTTGTTTTCAGTCACTGAGAGTATGGAGATACTTGTTTCGCAGCATAACCTAGCTTATTATGACTGACACATTGTTCTTATACTTGACCTCCAGGGAAATGAGAAAGGCTAGCAGGGAAGAGACAAGCGGTTATGGCTGCCCTGGTTAGACATCTAAAGGAGAACAGAAGAAGGGAGAAGAGGTGTCAGTCAGATGGAAGCGATCTTCCCCAGCTGGTGCTCAGGGTTTGGGGAGATCTTGTTTTACTTGGAAATTAAAGACCCGATAATACCATAATTACAAATTGGGGAGACAGGGTCCTAGCCTTCTTGCAATGAACTACGTGCTACTAGAAGGCACACGGCCTTGCATTCATCACTGAGGTACATGCTAGGTGGAGGCCTCAGAGCTTAACAGCATTTGTAAGCTTGAGAAAAATGACGCAAGAGTGAATAAAAGCAGGGATTCGGGAGTCATACTGGCCTGAGTTCAAATCTTAGCTCTCCCTCTTAAGTCACTAAATCTCCTTTTCTCTAAAGGAGATAAAAACAGAATCGACTTCAAAGGTTTGCCGGGAGCACTGAATGAGGTCATATTTGTTAAGTGGCAAAAGCAGTGCTTGGCATTACTAAATACTCTAGCTTTCTCGAGTCTTCTGGAAGCCCAAGAGTTGGTTTGTTATAGAAAGGGCACCTCATTGTCAGGTCCTGAACATAACAAATCCCACGGCCTACGAAGTGTCGTTTCGAGCTGGATCTCGTGGGAGCTCTCAACCATTACTAAGCTCAGTGACGTGCCTCTGCCTATGACAGCTGCACACCCCCATCCTCCTAGGCTGTCAAGATCAAAGGTGCGCCCCACTTTAAAACAGATGCAGGAAAATCCAAAGATGCAAGATGGATAGATTGGGGCAGTATCCATCATGCTCCAAGATTCTTTTCATTTTACCAAAGAATCCAAGAATTCCAATAGTATTTTGCAGGTTTTTTTCATTTCTTCTTCTTCTTTTTTTTTTTTTTTAAATGAATTGCTTGACAAAGAAAAGGAAAAACAAAGCTCAGTGGTTCCCTTGTCCATGAAGGAGCAATCAGAAATGAGAATAATCTATGTAGGTGGGAAAAAGGACTTGTGGAAACACATCTGTTGCCCGCAACTTTCTAGGGGCACATCTATGACACTGGTCAGGGAGCAAAGCCAGCCCTCCAGGTCCTTGGTAATGAAAATTCATGCAGAGTTATTGTGATAATAGAGGACACATGTCAGATTCCTGTTTCTCCAGCACAACCAAGATCTACAACCCCACATTCAAACTCCTTGATTACAGGGACGCCCTCAAAGATCCACAGCCAGGTGAAAACACAAAATTCTCCTAACCGGGATAAAAATGGAATCAATTGGCTCCAGCTGTGAAAAAGTCCACAGTTAAAAGGAAGTTACTATTTTTTCAAAATAAATGAAAATATATTATGGCATAGAGGTAACAATCTACACTATAATTTAAGTGGAAGCTGAGACGCCACAAAAATGTGGAGCCTGCCTCTCCTAGGGCCGCTCCCACCCCAGTGGGAGAGAGATGGCGCTCACATCTGTGCACGTGGGGTACTTTATCAGACGGGATCGAAAAGAATGAAGACGCCAAGCTTCTCATTGTACAGATGAGATAACCGAGGCCCTGAGAGATTCAGCGTTTGGCCCCAGGTCAGACAACCAGAAGTGGACCCCAAGTTTACCCAGTCCTGAAAGAGGACTTCAATGACCTGCATTTTGACTTCGTTCCATACTTTGCAATTGATTAAATTCTTTCCGACTATCTCTCGACTCAGGCAAAGCAGCCCATGATGGGAACGGCCACTATCCCCTCAGGCAGCAAGGACTGCCCTGATGCCAACAAGACCCCGCGTGACTGACCCCAAGATGAGGCTCAGCCTGACCTTTATTGCCCACCTGCTTGTACTCACCGACCTTCTCCCCCTAGTTTCCTTACACAAACCTGGAAATATTTTCAGCACTTTGGAGTCAGTCTTTGAGACACTAGTCTGCTGTCTTGACCTCACCGAAATAAGTTCCTCATTCTGCCTTTGGGTTTTGTCAGCAGCGAGTGGCCAAACCTGGTGTGTGTGGGACGGGGACCCCCACCCCCACTCCGAGCTGGTGTTCTTGCACCCGTGCACGCTGGATACGGTCATAGTTCAAGTTTCTGCTGCTGCATCACCACCTCCTCCTTTCCTGAGGATGGAATCTGCCAAGTACGTACCCCGCCTGGCCAGTGTGGAAGCCCACCTTCCAAGGGAAGCATGTGCCTGCAGGACCTAAAGCCCCAGACTCCAGGGCAACTGTGAGCCTGCAGAGGAGGAAGGGGGTCAATGGCTGCCCCCTTCTCCATCTTCTGCCAATCTTGCCTCCTCCTCTCCCCACGCCTAGCAGCTCACACCTGCCTAGTCTCCTTAACTCTCCACTCTTGCTTTGTCCAGGACATTTTCCAAAGGGGCTCCAGAGGGATGATATAAAACACAAACCTAGTTTAGCTACGCCCCCATTTAAAAAGCTTTTATCCACTTGCCCTCCAGATAAATCCCAAGCTATTAAGATCTACAAGATCTACCCCCAACTCACCCCTACCCTCCTCTCCAATCCCTCAAAGAAACGCCTCTGTCACCGAGGAGTCTAAAGACTCCTTCCTGGGGCGCCTGTGTGGCTCAGTCGGTTAAGCGGCCGACTTCGGCTCAGGTCATGATCTCGCGGTCCGTGAGTTCGAGCCCCGCGTTGGGCTCTGTGCTGACAGCTCAGAGCCTGGAGCCTGCTTCAGGTTCTGTGTCTCCCTCTCTCTGACCCTCCCCGTTCATGCTCTGTCTCTCTCTGTCTCAAAAATAAATAAACGTTTAAAAAAAATTTTAAAAAAAATAAAATAAAATAAAATAAAGACTCCTTCCTGCCCTTTAATAAGCAGACACAAGGCACCTTCCTCTGAGGTCCTTCTCCAACCCCTCAAGGCAAGTTGATGGCACCTTGTCCACAGGTAACTTATTGCCTTTATCACAGCATTTTACTATACATTGTTCACAGAATTCAAGCTCCTATATGGGATCCTAAGACACAGAACTGAGCTTCAGAGCCCCCCCAAAACCCTGGGTTTAAACCTTGTTACTGGAAAGCTGTTTTCTTTCTCCAAGCCTCAGTTTCATTTTCAATAAATGGGGAAATCCACACCTTACCAGTTTGTTGCAGGGATTAAATGGAATGACAAGGCAAGGCCTAGAAGGTACAAGAGTGTTGACTAAGTTATCTCTTCCCTGGGCTATAAGAGTTCAGTACTGCAAGAACAGGTTTTTTGTTTTCTGGTTTTTTTTTTTTTTTTTTTTTTTACTCTTTTGTATTCCTCATGAATAATACAGTAGACATGCATTAAATGTTGGCAGAATAAAGGGGAGAGGGAGAAGCAAGTGAGAAGGGAGGGAGGGAAGAAAGGAGGAAGGAAATTAAGTAATGAACGAACGAAGCTAGGAGCAAAAAAAGACACCCTGATCTGTTAGAGCTAAAAGAGGTATTTTTAAATATTAGTCATAGGACTTTGAGAATGTCCTATTGCTCCCTACTAGGAAACTCTGACAAGATATCTGCAGACACTAGGA
Organism: Panthera leo; assembly: GCF_018350215.1. Classification (NCBI taxonomy): domain Eukaryota; kingdom Metazoa; phylum Chordata; class Mammalia; order Carnivora; family Felidae; genus Panthera; species Panthera leo. Next base: position 114,506,350 of record NC_056685.1, on the reverse strand, counting down.
AAAGATCATCAAGAGACCGGCCCATCCACCAGAAAGCAGTGTAGTTCAATATAGGATTGGCGTACAGATTTTAATGTAGTCCTCAATTTGTTCATTCCTACTCTGGTCTAAAACACTGGACTTGTCACAAAGGAGGATACAAATAAGCTGATCTTACTGTCAAGAGGTCTCAGTTATAGAGGACGTAATACCTGGATCAGTGCTGTTGTTAAACCAATCATGGGGGGGGGGGGGGGGCAGGCAAAGCCTAATTTGTTGTGTCTGCCAATTGCTGTGGTGTAACTATTCCCACCGTGGCTGAGTTCCATCTACCAATGATTTACTCATAATTATTTAGCTCACAAAAAAAAAAACCCTATGTATAGTGGTTCGCCCCCACCCGCCTTTATCCACAGGGGATGTTTTCCAAGATGGCCAGTGGATGCCTGAAACACGGGTAATACCAAACCCCATATATATACCAGGTTTTTCTTATCCATACATTCCTATGATCAAGTTTAATTTATACATTAGGCACAGTACGAGATAAGCAGTAACATAGAACAATTACAACCATATACTGTAATAAGTTTATGTGAATGGAGTCTCTCTCAAAATATCTTACTGTACTCACCCTTCTTGTGATGATGGGAGATGATAAAATGCCTACATGAGGGGATGAAGCAAAGTGAGTGACAGAGAGATTGTGACATCTCGTCTGGCTACTATCTATCTTCTGACCCTACATCAGAACGAGAATCATCTGCCTTAGGAACCTCGATTGGCCTGCGGTAACTGACCCAGCCGGAAGCCAGCAACTAGACGGTGGGTAAGAAGTCACGGCTGTGTTTAACAACTGGCTCTCAGGAGCCCTCAGCCGGCCACGGATTCTCCATCCCTCTTAGTTTTCTCATTCCTGCCATCGTTTTAGTTAACTCTGTTGTTTATTAGTATCCTCACTGCCTGACGGACAAGGAAAATAGATCAGAGAGGCAACTAATTTTTCTGTCAGTGGTTCTAGCAAAGGAGATTGAATGGGGAGGAAGGTCAAAACTATTAGCTACGATATGTTCATAGGTTTCTACTATCCCCCTTCTCTCTGCCCGGATTCCTGCAGATGAGTGAAGACAGGTACCCTAATCAAATGCACAAAACACAAACACACTTTCTGACCGAATATCGACTTGACGGCCGCAACCTGGAAACAGAAATGGGGAGAAAGCAGCTGTGTTGGAAACCTAAGAAGGGTCGCGTTCATCGAGATGGCAGAGGGGATATGAAAATGGGACTTCTCTGGGTAGAAATAGCAGGGAAAATATTTTCCTGAAAGTTACAGATCACAGCAGCTTTCTGGACCCAAATCTCAACAGGAAAAAACATACCAAACTAATAAGGGAGAACTGTTCAGCAAAACATACAACTTTATCTTAACATGGTTAGAAACCGGGGCGACATGGAAAAGTTTTATGAAGTTCTGTGATGAAGTCCCACTCTCTCAGCTGTAGGAAAGGTGTTCCCTGGGTGGTATTTATGCTTTAACAGAAGAGGAAGGCACTGGCCACATTGCCTTCCCCCTCCCAGTGTTTGTAAGGGAGGCGGCACCCCCCTGAATAACACGTCACAAAATGTGCTCCTGACCTCCAGGGGAAGTAGAGGGTGCAGTTCCGAGGAAGGCTTGTCTATAAAAGCGGTTTTCTTTTTATGGCTCAGCAAATGTCTTTTGATGTGAACCCCATTCTCTGTAACCACACTTCGTCTGATCCCGAGCTCCTGAAGGAATACCCTAGCCCTGCTCCGTGATTTCAGCTTACTTACTGTCTAGGCATTCGGGATTCCGGGGCTTTTAGAGGCTACGGTGGCAACAGCTGTTGCTTTATTTCGGTACTAAAGTTAAGCACCCTGAACTCAAGCCACACAGAGGAAACATTAGAAAAATCAAAACTATGTGAAGGTGAGTGAGAATACAAGAAAAAATATGCCTCCGCAGGAGGAAAGAAACACAACTATCACAGACTCATTCTCAAGGAGACGAGAAGGGAGGGATGGAAGGCACTCCCACTCCGTTCAAATGAAGTGCAATGTAACAGTAAAGGAGCCTCCAGGATTTGACATTAAGAAAATAATAACAAACACATGCACGTAACAAGTGTGCATTTAGGGCTGGCTACCTGTTTCACAACCTGAAAGGAATCAGAGAGAGACTGGAGACAGATTTAATCTCCAGGTATTCGAAATTACCCAACTCAAGGAGAATATAATTACCCTCTTTCACTGGAGTAAATAAGGCTGGGCAGGGCTGTGTCAAATGAGCTAAAAGGGCAAATTTATGGCACACAGGGCAGAAAGTAAGGCAGGAATTAACTGTGCCATTATGCCCATGAGCGGACAAAAGAAAGAATGGGCTCCACTGGTGAGGACAGGAGGGTGGGCAGTGACCCGGGCACCCACGACTGTGTGTGAGTCACATCTGGCAGAGGCAGAAATGAGATCATAAAACAACATGGATGGCAGGTTTTCGATCTTCAAACAGCAAATAGATTAGAAGCGTTGAGGAGTTAAAGTTAACACACAACTCTAACGTGGATTGAGACGTCACGAAAACCAGCAAGGGTGGATTCTCCAGGGTGGGGTGGAAAGAGCCGAGAACTGGTTATTACACCGCATGCATTCCAAAGGCCTGCTCTCCAAATTTTCAGAGGAAGAAGAACGTGATGTTAAAAGCACTGTAGGGCTTACACACGCGGGGTGGAAAGGTACAGCTTTTATGAACACTGAGCCCAAGGCCAGCCTATCCGGGCACGAATACCAAGTCCACCGTCGATTGCTGAACTGCGTGTGTGCCCACGCACGCACAGGTACGCTCAGATCTGTTGACCTCCCTGGGTCTGAAAATTCTCTTCAGTGAAATGCCGGAACTAAACTCTGCGATCTGAACGGTGATTTCACGTTTCAAAATTCTAGGAAATAAACCATCGGGAGAAGTTACAGGCCTCTTAGTAAATGAAAGGTCTAGGATGAACGATAACCCTTTTTTGCTCCAAAACACAGAACTGAGACAATGACCACAGAGGCAAGACAGGCCTCAGCCCAGCTGTTACATGGAACCACAGCCACTCAACCCCCACTACCCTGTGCCTAAAACCGACAACCGAGAAGGGCACGGCCTGGTCTCAGGACATTCCATCCCTTGGATTACTTCATGACGTCTCTGTCTCCTACCCGCCTACCAGGGTACAATTTTCTAAAAGCAGAAAAAAAAAAATCCTTCCCAAGAAAATAAACACTCCAAACAACTGTCCCATTCTGTTACCTATTTGGATTACATAATTACTATGAAGTCAAGACTTTCTTACTGACATGCCAAAAAAGAACTCTCAGCTCCTAAGTTGAACTTTTTCTCCACCGTTCAAAGCTCTAAAAACTAAAACCCAAGTCCCTAAAAAGCAGTCCCTAGCGCCCACTACAATGGAATAAAAACCCCTCTGCCTCAAATCTGCTCAGAGTGGAAACTCACATCAAAATATCTTAAATCCATGGAGATCTAGAAGTTCGTGTACTCTGTTCTTCAACAGTAAAAACAATAGTACAGACCCTCACTAAAGGCCCAAAGTGCCTCCATAGGGAGAGAATACCAGCTTTTTTCCTGGCTCCATTGAGGATAACTTAGTCAAGTGTACCTTCACCTTTTCCGTTTGCCCATCTATAAAATGGGGCTACCAGTAATTGGTAACTGGCATCATTTGCCCACAACCAAGCAAAATAGCTAACCCTCGGGGCACCTGGGTAGCTCAGTCAATTAAGCATCCAACTCTTGATTTCCACTCAGGTCATGATCTCAAGGTTTGATTCGTGAGTTCTAGCCCCAAATCGGGCTTCATGCTGACAGCACGGAGTCTGCTTGGGATTCTCTCCCTCTCCCATTCATGCTCTCGCTCTCTCGCAAAATAAGTAAAACTTTAAAAAAATCTAAGAGGCACCTGGGTGGCTCAGTCGGTTAAGTGTCCGACTTCAGCTCAGGTCACGACCTCACAGTCTGTGGGTTCAAGCCCTGAGTGGGGCTCTGTGCTGACAGCTCAGAGCGTCGAGCCTGCTTCGGGTCTTGTGTCTTACTCTTTCTCTGCCCCTCACCTGCTCATGCTCTGTCTCTCTGTGTCTCTCAAAAATAAACAAACATTAAAAATTTTTTTTAAGTTAACCCCTTCCTCACTTACCCCTACACCAGGAAAAAACTACTGGGCCAAGGTGATTCGAATCCCACAGAGGACATTAATTAAGGTACCTGTACTTTTCCAGTTGGGGCAGCAGTGAAAAGGCTGAGGGTTCCTTTTATAGCCTGTCGTAACTTGTTTGTCTGGATCAATGTAGAAATAGCAGCACTTTGCTCTTCATAATTCCTCTCCAGGAATACAAAGCGCTAGGATATTCCTGGAATGCCTCCTCACTCACAAATTGTAAGTCGGACCTCCTGCAATCACTGAACTTTGCTCATACGGTCGGTGTCAAGATTAAATGAGATAATGCATGTAAAGAGCTGAGCAAGAACTAAATAAATGATGTTAAAAAAAAAAACCCACAGCGAACCACCACACACACACACACCTGCCCCCACTAAAAAAAGGACTATCTCCTGATGCTTATCAACTTACTTGGAATAGGGAAGACTGAAATGTAAGGTAATCGTTCCATGGCACACTCTAGAGATCTTGGCTAGCCTCTGGTGTTCTCATAGTCAGTCACCTGCTAGTAGTAACGCCAAGAACTTTCCACAATTCCGTGTGCTCGTTCATACCCCAGCAGTCCTGTCCAACTCTCAACATCAAGAGGCATCAGAGAGTTTGAACCAATGGGAACAAGAATGCAAAAGACCTTATAGAAAGTCCAAAGCCCCGGACATTGATCATGTGGAAGTTTTGCCAGAAAAGCCAAATACCCCACACTAACCGTTTAGTGGGGGGGGGAGGGGGCCGGAAATAAAGTGCAGAATCTAAACATCCTAATGAAAAAGTCCACATCTAGACCAGCCCCTAAAAGTAGAGCTCTTCTCTAAATTTTAGGCTACAAATAAACTCTTCGTAAGGCACACCTAGCCATCTTTGCTGTTTGGCTGTGCATGGTTATATTGTCCTTCTAGGCCCAAAACCGTTTTTCAAGAGCTTCATGAAAATACGAATATTTTCATGACGAGGGATATGCGGGTTTTACTATGATTTATAACTGAGTTTTACAATTCACTTGGGGCACACAAGACATGCGACACTCACTTTGCCAGTGACACGCCGAAGAATGTAACCAAGCAGGACATTTTTTTTTTTTTAGAGACGGCCAAAAGAATACTGTCTGGGCTCTACATCTGCAACGGTCATGAGGTGGTGGCAAAAAGTAAATAGCCATAAAACTTTGATTTTTTATTGTGTGTTATGCCTATCAACCCATAAAAGGCCAGGATACGTCACAGTTTTTGTAGTTTCTAAGCCATTTTTTGGGGAAACACACAGGGCGTTAGTGTTAGCTTATTCAATCGGTAAAAAACCAGGCCGCTTGAAGGCACTTGTACTTTCTAAGCCACGCCTGCCAAATGCAAAGGGCAAATGCGTCCCATAACTTTAGGGAAGGGTAAGTCACGTGCTACCTCTTGCTGAGTGGTTGGTTGATGTCACATGACAGACGTTTTTACGACACCTGGCTAGTACCAGGAACGAGTATGTTCCCTACAATTCAAAGTAACAAGTGCAACTTGTAAAAGTCAAGTATTTTTATTTAATACATTCTAATCAAATAGTAACAGCAGTAAATAAACACTTTGAAAAACAGGCAAGTATCCCCCTATCTCTGGAAGAAAATTAAGTCGAAGTATTCTACATGGTAGAAGGGAGAGACCAAGTGCTGATGTCCGTGGTCAGACAATTCAAGGACAGCTTGGAAATTTCTAAAGCCGTTTCCCAAAAGTCAATGGCAACAGGTTGGGATACGGCTACTTCAAAGGATAAAATGTCTGTATCTACATGGTTTTATTAACAGGGATTGAGTTGCACCTGTATAGCACATTCTTGTCTTTAGCCTTAAAGGAAAAGACAAAGTCTTTTCCGTTTGCACCAGTTGGAAATATTTCTGAAATAAGGCTCCCTTAAAATGGATTACTACAGTACTCATTCACATGAGAGAGTTCATACATGTAGTAAAAAGTCAAATACAGGATTTCATGGTCACTTTTTTGGTTGATTTGGTTAATTGCATAAAAAGGAGGATAAATACTCACAAGCAGGATCTGTTTAACAAAACTCCTAGGTACATCAAGAACGCAAAAACAGAAAACGTCCTAAAGTAGACTCTGATCACCAGGCACGTAAAATTAAAGCTAAGCCTGCGTCAGTTTTTTCCTTCGACTTCTTCAGTGCTCCTGCGCAGAGTTCTCGCTCTACCGCCAGGGTCTGGGCCTTCTACCTAGCAAACAGGAACCCTGGGAAGGCAAGGCATTCTGATAAAATGTTCCTTCAGCCTCTACTCAGGACATTTTATTTTTACCTTAAAAGGATCAGCTGGTCTTGGTCAGCCTTAGGGAAAGGAAGCATTACTCAGGTGAAGACATTTGGGGAAACTTTAAATACCTAGCTACCTCCTCACACGTTTAAGTTAGATGGACTTCAGCTGTTTTTAGAATTCCGAGTAGTTATCCAGAGTAGTGACTCAAGTTTTGGTTCTTTTTTTTTTTTTTTTTTTTTTAATACATAGCTGCATTCGGAGATACTCTATAGGAGGCATGTTTAGAAAAAGAGAAACACTTATACCTGGAATTTATATTCTTCCAAGTAATCTTTTAGTCTTGTTGGTAAAGGCAGTCCCCAGATGGTGCCGGTGCATTTGTTAATGGTGAGTCTACAGAGATGCTGCAGAGGCGGGGCTGATGTGTAGAGCGGTTTGGTCAGATAAAGGTGAACGGTGCCGTTCCGGGGCGCTTCTGGGCCTGTCCGCTTATCCTTGCACATCTGAACGTAGTAGTCGATCAGATGAACCACACTGTCAAACTGTTTAAGCTTGGATTTGACACATATGATAGAGTCCAACCTGAATTTCCCATCTTGGTATTCGATTCGCAGATTAGTTGGTCCAGCTGATGTTTTAACAGATATTGTTAGTAGGTAGTCTGAGTGCGAGCTATCTCTAATCAAGAAAGTTCCTTCTGGTGCCTCTTTTAATTTCTCTTTGGCTTCATTAACAGTCATACTTCCCCAGTACCAACCTGGGGTTTCCGTTCAAGAAGAAAAAGAAGAGAGAGTAAAATAGTTATTATACAGAATTTCTTAAATAGGGCAAATACTTGGCAACAATTTTTCTAGCTCTAAAGAGAAGTGCGTGACAGTTTACCAGAGACTACCATAAATATTTTAGGTAGACATCTAATGAAAATGTGGGTCCGTTTTATGAACACAAACTGTGAGCCAGTTTTCTTCTTTAAAAAGTAACATTCGGTAGCCCTTTAAACTCTCTTGAGATTTTCTCCGAAGGACACAGAATTTTGCCATAGGACACACTGGCTGAGAAAGCATGATGCTTCTAGCACCGTTCAAGTGAAATCAAAGTAAATTAGAAATAACTCGGAAGTTAGAAATAAAAGGCGTGCCCTTACAAAGGTGGAAACCCCAACTCCTGGAATCCCAGCAGTTTTGTAATCCCAAAACTTCTTGGAAGACTCGCGACCACCCTCTCCCTCCCTCCCCAAATCCATTCATGGCAGAAACTCTGTTCAGAGACCTTGGAAAGTACTGCTATTTCCTTGTTTTTGAAGCGCGGTTCTACTACAACAGCTTCTGTTTGTTGCTTTGGTTACAACTACCATATCAGCCACTGAGAAATGAGGGAAACCCCAACTGATAAGAAGTAATTCAAGTTTACAATCCGCACCTCCTTTGGACTTTGCCCTAATCCAAATCCCATCACAACCTTCCGTCTCCCCAGCGTTCTCCATTTCATCTGCCTGCACCATCCCGGGGCCCATCTCGTTTTCAAAAACCACTTCGAGCCATTCTGCATAAGAAGTCTGAACAATGCGCTCTTCCACCCCACCCCCCATATTGCTCGGGTACCTGCAATCTGCCGGTCCGCCCCGCTGAGGGAAAGTCGGTGGTCCACACTCAAAGACCGAACCGCAAGTGACTTTTCCCTCTCTCTAGTGCTACCAAAACTTCAATTTTGCCCCAAACGTAAGCTTTTGGGATTCAGATTTTGAAAGCTTGCGTGGTTTGCCAGATTTTTTTTTTTTTTTTCAATCTTCTCTTCTTTCAGACGCCGAGAGACAACGGCGGGCCACGCAAAGCGCAGGACTGCGCTTGAACCAAGCAATAACCCTGGGCGCGCAGCCCCTCAAGGCCGCGCTCTGCAAGGGGCTTCGCTGGCCGCCTTCCTCCCGGCCCTGCTGCAACCGCCCGCGCGGCAATCAGTCCTTGGAACTTGGCCGCCAAGGTCCCGGGCTGCAGCGGCGGCTCGGCTCGGAAGCCGGATGCGGCTGAAACTGCGGGCAGCGCAGCGCCCACTGGCCGCCCTCGTTCCCCGCGGAAAGGGAGGCGCCTGGCTCTTTCTCCCGCTAGGGTTCAAGCCCGTGTACCGACCCCTGAGCAGCTGCGGCAAACAGCTGAAGGCTCCAGCTCCCTGAGAGGCTATTTCCAAGCAGCCCTTCTCGCGTTCTGCCCACCCTAGGCCTCTGGGTCCCCCGAGAACCACTTTTCTTTCGCATTCCCAAGGATCCAGGGCCGTGCGGACATCCTCTCCGCGGGCCCCCGCCCTGAGGCGGGGACGGGAGGCGAGGGGCTGCAGTTCAATCCCATTCTGCGCTCTGCACCGCGGCCCCGCTTCCTAGCCGCGCTCCGCGTCAGCAAAGCCCCCAACCGCGTCTTTGGGGAAGCGACCCTTCTCGCGCGCGTCGCGGCTGGTCGGCTCCCTACCTGTTTGACTGAGCTCCCGTAGGGCCTTCGCCAGACGCGCCGCCTCCGGGGACGGCTCTTCCGCGGACCCCGCGGTCCCCCACTGGCTCTGCGTCCCTTCCGCGCCATTCCCGGAGGACTCGAGACACCGCAGGGTCATGGGAGAGGGGTCACCGCGGCAAAGACAGGTGGCCGCCCGCGCTGGGATCAGAGAGGGGCACGCGTCCTTCTTGGAAATCAGTGAGAACCCCAAAGCAAGTCTCTGCGGGGTATCCGAATTGGTGGAGGGGGAGGGGATGGGAGGCTTCTGGCGTTTCCTCCCCAGGTCCCAGTGGACGGACGGCAAAGTCCCCCGCAGGCGCGGTCACCCACAGTTTGCCTGCAAAAAAGAAAGTATGGGGTTGGGTCGGTCCAAATTGGACCCCTGCGTCTGGGACTGTGGGTGGGAAGACAGACGTGGAAAATCCCGGGGACTCCTCCGCGTCTATCCTCCCGCACCATTTAACCCCAAGCATGCAGTGACTGCCCCGGCCCAGCTGTAGAGAAAGGAGGATAAAAGAGAGAGCAGCGATCCAAGACGCCGGAGTTGCAGAGGGGGAGGGGGGAGGGACAGGATAAGGGTGGGGAACAGGGTGTCTTCCCGCCCAGGGCTACTAGCTGAAATCGCAGACTAGCAAAGACGAGTCACCTGCGGGTATGGTGGTAAATAGGCCCTAGTCAAGGACAGACAGAAAAATCGCAAAGGAAAGAACAGGAGATATCCCCAAATTGGCACCCCTCTATCTCACACTCCGCACAGCCCAGGGGCCCCGGGACGAAGCACCCTGAGCCGCCAGCCCGGGGCGCCAAGGTGCGCGAGCTGCCGCACCCCCGCCCGGAGGCTGCCTGGCTCCTCTCTGCCCGCTCCCCAGCGCCCGCTTGGGGTAGAGTTGGGGGGCTCCCCGGGCTCCGTGGCTGCCCCTCTAGTGGCCGGGCGGCGGCGGCTGCTGCAGCCGCCGCGGGCGCTGTCGAGGAATCGGCCCAAGCGCGCAGCCCTCGCGGGGGCTCGGAGCCCGGAGCCGAGACCCGGGCCGGGGCAGAACGGGCGGCTGCGAGCGCCGCTGGACGTGCAAGACAACGAACGCCGAGCCCTTACCTCGGCCTCGGCCGCAGCGTCCACACCAGGCAGCCTCCCCAGCGGACATGGGGCGGGGGAGTCGGGAGGGGCCAGGGAGAGGAGGGGTTTCTGCCCGAGTTTCCCCAGTTGACTTTTAATTTGGGAACGAGATGCCTGGGGATGCGCTCCGCACTAGCCAGAGTTCTCTGCGCAGAGGGCAAACAAAAGCCCGGGGGATCTTCGCTTGGAACCCCCGAGCTCTGAAATCCCCCACCCTGGGCAGCTGCTGGCTTTCCCTCCGGCTGCGACCAAGGAGGTGGGAAGAAGAGAGGGAGGAGGAAGGAACTAGGGCGGGAGGCAGGCGGGTGGGGAGGAGCGGCGGATCAGGTTATTAGGATTATTAATTTGGATGGCTGTTTGGGGCGGGGGAGTAAACTCCGGAGACTTCCCGACGCCTAGAAGGAGCCGAAGAAAGCAGGCAGTAGCGCCCGGCCGCGGGGCAGAGCCGAAGCTCGGACTCTCTCCCTGGCCGCTCTGAACTGCGGAAGCCAAGGCCGCCCGGCGCTCGCAGCCGCGCCCCATGCCCTCCCCGGCGACCCTCCATGGGGAGGAGCCTTCGGGCTCCCGGGACCAGTACCTGCCGCCAACCCCCGACCGAGCTCCTCCGGCGCCCGGGTTGCGGGCGCAGGGGATCCTGAGGCTGTGCGCACCGGGCCCGGGGGCGCACTGTCCGCGGCCCGCGCAGCGCCGGTTGCGGCGGGCGAGGAGGTTCATGCTTCAAGGGAAGCCCAAGGCCCGTGAGCCGCGGTGGCGGCGGCCAGACATGGCAAGAGTTAAACGTCTGTCCCCGGAGCCGGGTGTGCGCGCGACTTCCCAGCCCCGCGCGCCTCCCTAGCTCCCCGCCTCCCTCCCCTGTCCGCGCTCTCAGGGCGCCCCTCCCGGCTGCTGCGGAGGCCGCTTTCCAGGAACTTTCCAGGAATCCGTCTCACGTGACCGCGGCCCCCGCTCCTGCTTTAAAGAGGCTCCGGCGCTAATGCGCAGGCTTCAGGGAAGGCGGGCTCATAGCGCTCGTTGCGGTGCTGGGCGGCGCGGCTGGCCAGGAGTCCGCCCGCCTCTGACCGCACAGCTCCGAGTGCTCCGAGGCGCGCACAAGCCCCACCACCACCGCCGTCCCCGCTTCGGCGGCCGGAGCCTGACCCCCACCGTGTCAGCTGTGCGCGGGGGTCTGAGGACCAAGCGATATCCTCGCCCAGCCGCGGGTCTCTGTCTTTCCCACCCGCTCCGCGCCTTCTCGACGTGACCCTCCCAACTGCACATTTTGTGAAAGGGATGCGGGAGAGGCTGGGGGTCCCCGAAAACGGCCCCTCTCGCTCTACGGCACATTAGTGGGGGTGGGAGAGGCCCCGATCCAGGCCCCCGCGCTCCCCACCGAGAGCCGGAGGGAGCGGACCGAAGGCTGTGCCCTCGCCCAGGTCCTAGAAGGCAGCCAGCGAGCTGAGAGCGGTGCCTCCTTAAGCGGCGCTAGCGGCTCTCAGTCTCCTCCCCCAGGCGCTCCTGCTCTCAAGTCTCCGGCAGCAGACCAGTCGGGCTCCTCCTCCCCTCCTCCCCCTTCCCCTCCTTCCTCTGTTCGTAGTCTACACGGCCCCACTGTCTCCTTCCGCTGGCAGACCCCGCTCACCTGCTCTGACTGCTGAAGGGGCGCCCTTACCTACGCTCCCGGGTCGTGCTGGACCGCCGGCCTAGGTGCCTTGCAGTCCCGAGAGCTCTCGTCTTGGCGATTTCTCCCGCAGGGCTAGCGCCCAGGGACTGGAAATTCGGAAAGATCTTGTCACTCCCCTGCCCGGAGACCCTCACCTCCTCCCACCCGATTGAAGGCCACCTGGACTCCGTTGGAACTCAGCTCCTCGCCTGCATGCCCGCCTCCAAAGTGTGACCTACTTTTAAAAAACCATTAGCACTCACGGGAAAACCGGATCCCAAATTTCGATAACCATTTTTCTTTGAAATACTATTCTATTGCATCACTGCTCAAAAGCTTGAAAGGTCAATGGCCACTTTCAGTTGAAGCAGGGGCTAAGGGGAAGTTGGGCGAGGAAGGGGGAGGAGGCGTGGGGGAGGCCGGCTCACAAACCTTGCCTGGTGTCCCCCCTGCTGGCCCTAGGAGGAAGCGTAAACCAGCTTCCTGCCTTCCCGGACAGGCAGGAGTCAGGCAGGAATGATTCTCTCAATAATTTTCCTGCTTTTGAGTAAGTAACTATGCAAATGATAGGCAGGTGAGCCAGGAAGTAGGGGCGGGGGGGGGGGGGGGGGGGGGGGGGGTGGCGGGGGGAGGGAGGCATTTCCAAGCTAACAAATGACTTTGTCAACAATAGAGTGGTGTGGATGGAATCGTGTTTTGTTTTTTAGAGTCTAACAAGTAGAGGGCAGAGCTAATTCAACCCTAGTTAAAACTGTATAAAGTGGCTGAATAATTTGGCCAAATCATTTACCATCTTTGGGCCCTCGGCCTTTTCTATAAAATAAAGGAACTGGACTCCAGTCCTGGCTCAGGGACTGGGATGAATGAACAAATCAGATTCATGTAGAGTTTGTGTGTAGTCTGAGGCCCAGAGAACCTTTAAGAACCACTATATCTACTAGGGTTCACTATGTTCTAGGTTATTCCATTTGGCTTCTTATTCCTCTGCGGAGAATCCCAGACCAAGGATGTACCCACTGTTCTGCAGTTTAAACTAAAAGATTTTAAGGTTTTTACAAAGATAAATTTCTATTTAATTGCCAGTTGAAATGAATCTGCCAGCAACCTTCCTGCATGTACTTTCCTGTTGCCTCCTAGCACATGCTGTTCCCTCTTCCTGGGATGCCCTTCGCCAGAATGGGTGTGTGGCCAGCTCTCATCATTCAGCTCCCAGCTCAAAGTCACCTCCACAGACAGTCATTGTTCACGAAAATTACAGTAAGCACAATGCCAACTGCAGGGGCACCAAATTTTGTAGCAAAGAAAGATTTTCGGCTTTTGTTTCTGAACTGTTTCCCAGAGATCCCAGCATTTTGTTGGCTTTTTTAATCCCCAAGAAACACATATGGGAGGGCCTCTTAGGAAAATATTTATGGGATCGTTTTAAGTGAGAAAAAAGTAGAATGTGAAATTGTATCTATGCTATGGTTACAACATTATAACATTATGTATATGCCTGTGGGCAAAAACAGAAGGAAATGTAGAGAAATGAAAGCAGCTTTTTTTCGGGTGGCAGGATATGGGTAAATTTTTAAACTTGACTTTCTTTAATACTGTTCCAGTATTTTGGATACAGTCATTGTTTTCCAAAGTTGCATGTGAGTGTCTTCAGTGACTCTAAGAGGGTAGAGTGTAATTGGTAGAACTTATGACTCTAGTCCTGACGGACCTCCTTCCTGAACTCCCAGGCGGGTCACTCAGCACTGCCTTTCAGATGTCTCATGGGTACCCCCAGTTTAGCACGTCCCAAACCAAGACCCGATAATTTCTTTTTTTTTTTTTTAATTTTTTTTAATGTTTATTTATTTTTGAGACAGAGAGAGACAGAGCATGAACGGGGGAGGGGCAGAGAGAGAGGGAGACACAGAATCGGAAGCAGGCTCCAGGCTCTGAGCCATCAGCCCAGAGCCCGACGCGGGGCTCGAGCTCGCGGACTGCGAGATCGTGACCTGAGCTGAAGTCGGACGCTCAACCGACTGAGCCACCCAGGCGCCCCCCCAAAATTTCTTAAAACAACCCTGTTTGAGACAAAAACAAAAGCAGTTTCTCCTTCATTTCTCCCCATCTCTGAGAAATGTCATTTCTAATCTTCCATTGCTCTGGCTAAAAGCCTTAAAATCATCCTTGACTGCTCTCTGTCAAACGCCCCACATCCCACTGTTGGCCAATCCTTTGACTCTGATTTCACAACAAACCCAGAAGTAAAGCCCTTGCCACATTTTCACCACACACCAGTCCAAGCCAGGCTTCCCAGTCTCTGCCTGGCCTACTGCTGCAGCCTCTACCTGGTACCTTTGTCCCTCCGACAGACTCTTCCTGCCAGAGCAACGACAGTGACCCTGTTTAAGGATCTGCTCCAGTCCAAATGGCTGCATCACACAAGAGTGAAAGACAAAATCCCAGTAGCTTCTCGGTTCTATTTATCTCCCTGATCTCATCCCCTCCTGCTCTGTCCCTTGATCATTCCGCTCAAGGCACATTGGACTCCTTGCTGTTTCCAACACCTACTGCCCTTACTCCTTCCTCAGCACCTTCTCCTCGACCCACCAGGCTCCTCCTTCAGATATCTGCGTGGTTTGTTCCCTTACTTCCACGGGCCTTTATTCAGTGCCACCGGCTCAGTGAGACCTTGCCTGACCACCGTATTCAGATTCAACCCACCTCCCCACGCAGTTCTCTCTCTTTCCTGCTCTGGTTTTCTCCTTAACACTGATCACTATCTAACCTAGTTATATTTTATTTATTGGTCTGGTTTCCCGTATTTCTCCTTCACTAGAATGTAAGTTCCATGAGGCCATGTACTCGTATTTGCATTCTTCACAGCTACATCTCAGCACCTCCGATAGTCCCCCGCATGTAGCCGGCATTCCCCGTACGTGTTGAATGAGTCAGTGGATGGATGGGTGGTCCGTTAGCAGTGTGGCTTTAAGGTTAAACTTCCCAGGCATGAATCCTCACTCTGCCACCACTTGCTACATGAGTGATCTCTGGCAAATTATTTATCCTCTTACGGAGATAATACTGGAACTTACCTTAGAGAGCGGTGGGGAGAACTAAATGAGATCATCATATCTCATATCTATATCCCTGTATCTCTCTAACGCTGTATCTCATATCTGTTCTGTTCAGCGGGGCAGGTGCACGGCTGCGACGCTGAACTGTCATTCTACTTGACGGGGGAAGGGAGAAGTTTCTTCTGTGGCCTGCATTGAGGAATTGCCAAGGCCTGAAAATCTCTCTGTGCCAAAGTCAAACTGGATGCTCTTGATTTGCGATGCAGATGTTCTAATACTGGAGTTGACAAGTGCTCCACACCAAGTTGTTGTTGCTGTTGTTGTTGTTGTTGTTGTTGTTGTTGTTTTGCCTATTTGCAGACAGAGTGTCTTAATTTTTGTTTTAGGGGTAGGGGAGCGATAGGATGATCCATCATTGGCTTTTGTGTCTGGCGTGCCTAGGAGCAGAAGGTACTTTTAATTGGCCACCATCCCTTCCTTTCAGACTGTGCCATCTCACTGCCACCACTGTCACCATTACCGCCACCACCACCATCACATACACTCCACCTTCACAAACCCCTGTGATTCTGGAACCCACCTCTCTGGACAGCACGTGACCCAGGTTAGTTAACAGAAATGTCTCAGTTCCCCGGACACAGAGGTTTCTCCAGTGTCACAGTCCAAGCAGATTGTTTTTTTAGGATTTGATGTATGTGCTGCAAGAGGAGCGATCCCCCCTCCGGCCCCCGCCTCTGAGATGATGAGCAGTGATGACCATGTGAGCCAAATTTTCTACCACCTAGAAGGAGCCCTTCAAAGAAGGGAAGCAACAGAGAATGCAGAGCTCAGGCTAGAGCGGGAGGAAGAGGTCTCTGAGCGCTTGAATCCAGTTCGCCTGAGGCCACACCACCCTTGGGCTCAGATACAGGAGCCAACACGTTAATTTTTCCTCCTTAGTTTGACTTGGGTCCTGTAACTTGTCATCAAAGACACTCTCATGGGGTGTAGGGAGTTGGGTAGGAAAGACTCCATGGGAGGGAGTGGAATAGAGAATTGAAAAGATACAGGACAGAACTATCTTCTGTATGATGAGCATCTCTTACTTCTCCCCTGGTGCTACTCAATACCAATTCCCTTTTACAAGGTCCTGCTTACTCCACCCCATGATGGAGCCTACTCCTTGGTGTCCTGGCCGGCTTCAGCGCTCTGGGTCAGGGATTCCAGGGGGGAGAAGCTGGGCAGATGGCTTTCCCCTAGACTTCTGGGCCCCAGGAGCATGCGAGATGGACATGCCCTTGGTCTTTCTAGTCACAGAAGCTGAGGGGAGTCATATTCTAGGATAGTAGTTGTTAATTTAAAATCACAGAGCTCTCAGAAATTCTGGTAAAATCTATAGACTGGAGTTCACAAACCACCTGCCTGTGGGCCATATTTGATCCCTCAGAGTGTCACGGTTGGTGTGCCAAGATTCTCTCTAAAACCATGTGAATCAAATTAAAATTCTAGAGATTTCACCCCAAAGCGATCCAGAATTCTGCTTTCTCTTAACCAACCTGAAACTCTGTCAACACTGGATCTCATTCCCTCAAGGCAGAGATCAGCTGAAGCAGAGTGGTGGCTGCCTCTGTGGAAGGCACATTCACCACCAGTCCTCACCATCCCCCGGCCTCCCCAACTCTGAACATGACTTGCCATTTGTCATCACACCTGCAGTGTTTTTCTTACGGTGGTGAGATATTTCTCTGGACCCCAGTCTCTACCAGAAGCAGGGAAATAAAAGATCGAAAAGACCAGATATTTCCAGACCACTGGGAGAGAACTTCTTTCTCTATAAAAGTGAAACATATTCCTCTGTGAATAATAAGCAAACAAAGTGTGGCTAGATTCTCATACCTGACCTGTTTCATTCTTCTATGTTCCTACATGGCCCAGGCATGTGTGGACAGCCTCCATCTAAGATAGTCTCTGCAGAAATATCTTCTGGAAGCACAGATTTGGGGGATCAGTTGACACCCTGAAGCCCAACTATGAATCCTGAGGGGTCTCTTGACCAGAGGCAAGAACCCTGTCCTGAGGTGGAGAACCTCCAAGGAAGTGCTTCTCTAGAGATAAGAGTACTAGAGATAAAAGCCATCTCCCCAGCTTCTCCCTCCTGGAATCCCTGACCCAGAGCGCTGAAGCCGGCCAGGACACCAAGGAGTAGGCTCCATCATGGGGTGGAGCAAGCAGGACCTTGTAAAAGGGAATTGGTATTGCACAGCACCAGGGGAGAAGTAAGAGATGCTCATCATACAGAAGATAGTTCTGTATGGGTCTTTCTGTATTGAATTGGTTGTATAGTCAGAGGATCACCAATCATAAGACTTTGGTGCTAGAAAGGACATCGTTTCACTGGTGCAGAATAATTTTCCTTGTTCTCTTTCTTCTCCCTCACGATGTTCTAATCCTCTTGCCTCATTTCTCAAACACACAAGCCTGGCTCAAGGCCTTTGCACTTGCTCTTTGCCCCATATTCTCATGGCATCACTCCCTCACTTTGTTCGGGTCTTTGCTCAGAGAGGCCTCCCGTTTCTTATCAATGACCATTTCTTTCTCCTGCTTTATTTTTCATCTCAGCAGCTACTACTACCTGACATTATAATGGCTTTTATTTGTCATTTGTTTGATGTCTCTCTCTCATTGAAACATAAGCAGAGATTTTGTATGTTATAATCACTACTCTATCCCCAATGCCTAAAGAAGCTCCTGGCCCATAGTAGATACCC
This sequence comes from Panthera leo, assembly GCF_018350215.1. Lineage (NCBI taxonomy): Eukaryota > Metazoa > Chordata > Mammalia > Carnivora > Felidae > Panthera > Panthera leo. The sequence goes on along the minus strand of NC_056685.1, from coordinate 114,488,861 downwards.
AGTATAAAGTTAATGAATGAATGAATGAATGAATGAATGAATGAATGAATTGAACGCATCCACAAGTAAGGAAACATGCGTTTACCACTTTTTTGCCCTGGATCCCTTGACTTTTCATCTTCCCCAGATGCTCACCTTAATCTATGGCTTAGCCTTCTGACTCTGGTCTGTTACCAAGAAGAAATTGGCTGTTTTAGAATTTCTTCTTAATCTCTGGAGCCTGACCTCACAACTATGGTACCTAGTAGACAGCATGTGAGAGACTCACCCACCCAATAAATGTTCATGAGTATTTAAATGCTCTAGGCCTTGTAGACAAATATAATCCAGCCTACTCTTAAGAGGGTCTCAGTTAAGTGAGAGGACATCACTGATGATACTAACAAAGAGTTAAAAGTAATAGAGAAATGCAGACTGGTTTTGCAAACAGCTGGGGAGCACCCCTACAACCACCTTGGGAAGTCCAGAAAGGCTTCACGGGAGAGGGGACCTTGATCAAGCCCCTTAACTTCTCGGGATTCGTGTTTTCTCAAAACAAAAAAAACTTTGGATTTGATGAGCAGTTGTGTTTCCTTCTCATTCAAATCACCTTCCAAGCCCCACTCCACAACCTCCCAAAGAGCAACTGATGATGTTTTTATACATAAGCCTGGGCAGCTTCTAGGTATGTTTGATTTTCCAGAGAAGTTCACAAAGGTCAAGGCCTGTTGTGATGATGTGGTAAGCAGAGCAGTCAGAAGAAATACCTATTAGTAAATAACAAACAGCACTCCTGGCTTACTCATGGAATTCTGAGAAGCAGCAGTACCCAGTGAACCAGGCTAGAGATTGGCAGTCATGGGTGAGACTAACTTTAACCTAAGGCATGTGGCAAGGCTACAAAAGGCAAGCTCTGAATAACACAATTGCCACCTCCTTGAGCCATGGGACAACCTCCATACGCATTCCACATTGGAAGGCACGCTGGTCACATATACAGGCCTTTTCTGCTAATGTAGCATGTTAAAATTATAATGGTCGTGCCCTGACCTAATGGAAAGCAATATAATATCACCAGTTTGCCTGTATATAATGGCTTAAATCTCTCTTCACCAATGCATTATAACATATACCTGATCTTATTCATATAACACGTTGACAATAGTAGGAAAAAATGCCTAGTTTATGTGTAAATAAATTAAGCCGAAGTCGATTAAGTAGGTTATTCTGTACTTGTAAACAAATTGTCCTTGGGAAAACAGTATAGAGTTTAATATGAACAACGAAAACATTTTTTAAGTGGAAAAGTAGCTTGGAGGGTAAGTTGCTCTTTTTTTTCTTTTTTAATTTTAGAGAGAGAAACAGAACACGATCAGGGGAGAAGGGCAGAGAGAGAAAGAGAAAGAGAGAATATCAAGCAGGCTCTACACCCAGCACAGAACCTGAAGCGGGGCTCAATCCCACAACCCTGGGATCATGACCTGAGCTGAAATCAAGAGTTGGCTGCTCAACTAACTGAGTCACCCAGGGGCCTCGGGTAAGTTGCTTTTTTTTTTTTTTTTCTCAATCCCACAACCCTGGGATCATGACCTGAGCTGAAATCAAGAGTTGGCTGCTCAACTAACTGAGTCACCCAGGGGCCTCGGGTAAGTTGCTTTTTTTTTTTTTTTTTTTTTTTTTTTTAATTTTTTTTTTCAACGTTTTTTATTTATTTTTGGGACAGAGAGAGACAGAGCATGAACGGGGGAGGGTCAGAGAGAGAGGGAGACACAGAATCGGAAACAGGCTCCAGGCTCCGAGCCATCAGCCCAGAGCCTGACGCGGGGCTCGAACTCACGGACGGCGAGATCATGACCTGGCTGAAGTCGGACGCTTAACCGACTGCGCCACCCAGGCGCCCCAAGTTGCTTTTTAAATAGGTCATTCAAGTCACTAAAAGTACCTATCCCAACAAATGTGGCTGTAATATTTTCAAATGTTATTTACAACATTTGAACAAAAGCAAAGGATAGAAGTTGAAGGGAAAGTTTAGGTTCCTTTGTTTTGTTTTAAAATATTCCCAATCAAGAAATTGTTACATTTCAGTATGTGCCAACACTTCTAAAATAAACATAAAAGGAAAGTCTTATTTCTTATAAAATACATTGAAAAAAATCTATTTAGAAATAACTCTGTGGACATCATGCTGGTAAGTCCTGCCATTTTTCCCTTTGGCTTTTCCAGTGTTGCAGAGATTTTATTTCAAGTTCTCCCCTTTTTCCCCCCCTCCCTCTTTTATTCCTTCCCTCTTTTATTTTTTAAATGTTTATTTATTTATTTCAAGGGAGAAAGAGAGGGCATGCACAGGAGGAGCAGAGAGAGGAGAGAGAGAGAGTCCCAAGCAGACTCCATGCTCTCAGTGCAGAGCCCGATGCGGGGCTTGAATTCATGACCTGAACTGAAATCAAGAGTTGGGCGCTTAACCCACTGAGCCACCTAGGCGCCCCACCCTTCCCATGTTTAACACCAATACTTAAAAGAGACAAATTTGCCTGGCAAAGTCATCAGGCAAATCCTTATCTTTCACCACGTAGAATTTTTAGTCCAAAGTCTATCATGCCTTCTGTTTGCCGCTATCACCTAGTTTCCCCCCAACCCCACCACATGCTCATTGTCTACCAGATTAATTATATTGTAATCTGTTGATTCCAGCCATTAAATGGACAAAAATAAAAATGGCATAATAAAGATAGCATAGTAAATAATGATGGTATGAATAAACAAATATCACTAATAGCAACTGGGAAATCAGAAAACAGTTATAATATGACAACGTCTCACATAAAGATGACCACTACCAAAGAATAAAACACCAAACACCAAACCCTACCCAAAAGAAATGGGTAATCTGTATAGCCCTATTGTTATAAAGAAATACATTCCAGATTCAGAAAGCTTCACTGGTTAATTTTACCAAACACTTAAGAAATAACACCTATACTTTATTAAATTTTCCCCCCAAAATAAAAGCGGGAATATTTCACAACTCATTCTAGGAGGCCAGAATGTTCTAGATATAAAAACAAAACAAAACAAAACAAAAAAACAGATAATACAGAAAAGAAAACTATAGACCAATATTTCTCAAAAGCACAATCACAAAATAATGGCAAATTGAATCCAGAAATACATAAAGAGGATGATATATGAATGACCCACTTGGATATATTCCAGGAAGGTGAGGTTGGTTCAACATTCACAGTCAGTCGGTAACTCACAATCTCAACAGAAAATCATGTCTTAATACATGTAAAAAAATCATTTATAAAATTCAACATTCATCCATCATAAAAAAAATTTCAGCAAACTAGGAATAGAAGGGAACTTCCTCCATCTGACAAACCTTACCTACAAAACAACAACAACAACAACAACAACAACAACCACCACAGCCAACATCATTGTAATGGTGAAAGATTGAAGGCTCCCCCCCTAAGATTGGGAAGAAAGCAAGAATGTCCATTTTTACAACTTCTTTTCACCATTGTATTGGAGGTACTGGCCTGTGCTTTAAGACAAAAAAAATAAATAAAAGTATATAGATCGTAAAGGAAGAAATAAAAATGTCTTTAGTTACAAACAGCATAATCTCTACATAGAAAATTGTAAGGAATCAAAAACAAAAACAGTTACTACAACAAATATGTGAGTTTAGCTAGGTTTCGGGATACAAGATCAATACAAAAAATAAGTTTTACTAATTACCAGTAACAAACTATTGGAAATTGAAAATGTTAGTAATACCACCTACAATAGATTTAAAAACATGAAATATTAATAAAGTTAATCAAATATGTGCAAGAGCTGTACATGTAAGAGAAAATTTTTGAGTGCTGAGAAAAGTTAAGGAAAATTAAATGAAGAGACAGACCATGCTCATGGATGGGAAGGTCAATATTGTTAAACAAAATCTCAACAGCCTTTCTCCTTGTGTTGTAAAAATCAACAAACTGATTCTAAAATGTATTTGGAACACATGCGCAACCGTTTCCCCCAAACATGGAGCCTTGTAGTCCCGGTCTCACCTGATGAGGATGAGGGAGTGGTGGGTTCAGTTTGGGCTATTGGCTGTGCCCTTGCTCGCAGCCTGTCTGCATATCCCACCCCTCCCCCATCCCCGACCCCCACCCCCAGCTTTCTCCTGCTCTTTACTCCTGGAAGTTGTCAGGCAAATTTTTCACCTACAAGGGATTGCACATCTTCTACCAAGACTCTTCTGGTGTGGTTGGAAGTCCTGAGATAGTTGTGCTTTTACATGGCCTTCTAACATTCCAGCTATGATTAGTAGAGGATTTGGGAAACCCTAAGGTTTCATCAAGTGATTGCCCTTGATTTCGTGGGCTTTGGCTTCAGTAACAAATTGAGATCACATTACTATTCCATGTTTGAGCAGGCCAGCATTGTGGAGGCACTTTTGTGGTACCTGGGGTTCCAGAACCACAGGATCAACCTTTTGTCTCATGATTATGGAGATATCGTTGCTCAGGAGCTGCTTTGTAGGTTCAGGCAGAATCAATCTGGTAGGCTTACCATAAGGAGTCTCTATCTGTCAAATGGAAGGTATATTCCCTGAGACTTACTGTCCTCTCCTTCTCCAAAAGTTTCTCAAAGATGGAGGCATGCTGTCACCCATCCTCACACGATTGATGAACTTCTTTGTATTCTCTTGAGGTCTCATCCCAGTCTTTAGGCTGTACACCCGCCTCTCTAAGAGTGAGCCATGGGACATGTGGGCAGGGATCTGCAACAATGATGGAAGCTTAGTTATCGACAGTCTTTTACAGTACATCAACCTGAGGAAGACGTTTAGAAGATGCTGGATGGGAGCTCTGGCTTCTCTAACTGTCCCCATTCATTTTATCTATGGACCGTTGGATCCCTATCCAGAGTTTTTGGAGCTGTACAGGAAAACACCACAGTGTCGATTCTGGATGACCACGTTAGCCACTATCCACAGCTAGAGGATCCCCTGGGCTTCCTGACTGCCTGTATGGGCTTCCTCAACTCCTTCTGAGCTGCAAAGAGTAGATTCCCTGTATTATCTCCCCTACTCCCTTACCTGCTGTGTATTCCACTTAGAAAGAAATGCCCAAAAGAAGTCTTGGCCACCAAACACTATTCTCTCACAAAAGTCCACCTGACTCATTGGTGATCACCATATAGTAAAAAACCCACAGAAGCTCCAGCTAAGGATGGCCCTAACAGTCCACCTCCCATTCTTCTAACATCTGAGCAAATGTATGCACTTGCCTTTGCCTTTGCACTGTTAGGAAGTTCTGATGAGCACTACTGCGCACAGAGACAGAAAGATAGGGAGACATTCTTAAAAGTCTTAACACTGCTGTGGACTTTTCTGAAATATTTAAAAATGTTAATTTCTGGCCCATTCTCGGTTGGAATCCTATGGTAAAGAATGAGGAGAGGGTGTCTCCTTACACGTCCTCAAATGGCTTTAAGGGCACATCCTTTTGTAACTTCTCTAAGCAACACAGCTTAGTGAGAGTAAGTCTCCCTTGTCATAACTTTGTATTTCGTTCCACCAGGTGCTTTTAATTATAGGCATTTTGTTGACATAGATTTTGGTTTGAATATGTATACTTTATTCTTTTAATGTTTATTTTTTTTGAGAGAGAGAGAGAGAAATCACAAGCAAGGGAGACACACACACACACAGAGAGAGAGAGAGAGAGAGAGAGAGAGAGAGAGACAGAATCTGAAACAGGCTCCAGGCTCTGAGCTGTCAGTGCAGAGCCTGACCCAGGGCTTGAACTCACAAGCTGTGAGATCATGACCTGAGCTGAAATCAGACGCTTAACCACTTAACCAACTGAGCCACCAGGCACTCCTAAATATGCTTTAAGACTATGATTTACCTGCACATATTATATATATTTTATAAGGATACTAAACCAGCGATGCTTTGGCAGAGTAGTGAACCTTATTCAACAGGTTTATTTTCTGAATAAACTGAATCGAATCCAAACTATTTACAGAATTTCCTAAAATCACAGGATGTTAAGGACCAGTAGCATCCGTGCCAGAGATTTACTGTTATTAACTAATTCTGACAGCAAATAACAGTCTGCCTCTTCATACTTCAGTGCTTAGAAGCACATCCCTCCTGAGCTAGAGGGAAGGGGATCGTTGTACTGTCCAAGTTTACTGTGCTAAATGTACACGGATTCCTTTTATGATGATTGCTTAACTTCTCTTTGGTTGTCCCAGAGAGGCTGCCTCTTGTAGCTCAGTAATTCCTGTTCTTTACAGACAGGAAAGTTCCAGAAACTTTAAGAATAAATTCTGAAAGGCCTATGAGCAAATGGTGCTGAATACTTTTTTCCTAAGCCACAGCTTCATTGTCTTAGTCAAAACAGGATGATGGAGTGATTATTTTAAATTCTTTTTTTTTTTATTAGCACTTCAAGTATAATAACTGACACTGGAATAAATGTTTATTTTTTATTAATAAAAATGAATTTTGACAAAAAATAAAGAAATAAAATGTATTTGGAAATGCAAAGGACCTAGAAATTATTCTAGATTATTCTAGAAAAAGAATAACAAAGTTGGAGGAGTCACGTTATCTGATTTGAATTTTTATTCTAAAGCTATAGTAATCAAGACAGAGTAATACTGGTCTAAAGACAAAAATACAGATCAAGGGAACAGACTAGAGAGTCCAGAAATAGATCCACCAAAATGTAGTCAGCTGATTTTAGACAAAACTGCCCAGGTAATTCAATGAAGAAAGGATAGTTTTTCAACAAATGGTGCTGAAACAATTGGACGTCCATACACCAAAAAACCGAATCTTGACCCTTACTTCATACCACACACAAACATTAACTTTAAATCAAATATAAGAGACAAAACTATAAAACTTCTGAGAAAACAAAGGAGAAAATCTTGTTACCTTGGGTCAGGCAAAGGTTTCCTTTTTTTTTTTTTTAGAATAATTTATTTATTTTTTAATTTACATCCAAGTTAGTTGGCATATAGTGCAACAATGATTTCAGGAGTAGATTCCTTAATGTCCCTTACCCATTTAACCCATCCCCCTTCCCACAACCCCTCCAGCAACCCTCTGTTCTCCATATTTAAGAGTCTCTTATGTTTTGTCCCCCTCCCTGTTTTTATATTATTTTTGCTTCCCTTCCCTTATGTTCATCTGTTCTGTGTCTTAAAGTTCTCATATGAGTGAAGTCATATGATTTTTGTCTTTCTCTGACTAATTTTGCTTAGCATAATACCCTCTAGTTCCATCCACATAGTTAGTTGCAAATGGCAAGATTTCATTCATTTTGATTGCCAAATAATACTCCAGTGTGTGTGTGTGTGTGTGTGTGTGTGTGTGTGTGTATACCACATTTTCTTTTTTTTTTTTTTTTTTTTTTTTCAAAGTTTTTTATTTATTTTTTTTGGGACAGAGAGAGACAGAGCATGAACGGGGGAGGGGCAGAGAGAGAGGGAGACACAGAATCAGAAACAGGCTCCAGGCTCCGAGCCATCAGCCCAGAGCCTGATGCGGGGCTCGAACTCACGGACCGCGAGATCGTGACCTGGCTGAAGTCGGACGCTTAACCGACTGCGCCACCCAGGCGCCCCCACATTTTCTTTATCCATTCATCCATTGATGGACATTTGGGCTCTCTCCATCCTTTGGCTATTGTTGATAGTGCTGCTGGGTCAGGCGAAGTTTTCTTACACAGGACACACACATCACAAACCATAAGAAAATATTGATACATTGGACTTGACATCAAAATGAAAACTTTCTGCTCTTCGAAAGATAATGTTATGTGAATATATCTCAATAAAGCTGTTACAAAAAAAAAGATAATGTTGACAAAAATCTTAAAAGCCACAGACTTGGAAAATTATTAGAAAATTCTATATCTGATAAGGAACTTGTATCTAGAATACTTATAAAAAACCTTCACAGCTTGGTTAGAATATAAAAGTCCAACTAAAAAGTCGTCAAAATATTTAAACAGACACTTTTCATCACAGAGTGTATATAAATGACCAATCAATTCATTAAAAGATGCTAATTTGAATTTAGAGAAATCTAAGTGAAAACATGATAAAATACCACTGCACACCCACTAGCAGGCCGAAAATTTTAAAGATTGGCATTATCAAACTCGGGCAGGCATATGAAGCAACTGCAACTCTCACATTGCTGGTGAGAACGGAACATGGGAAAACCACTTGAAAACAGTTTAGTGGTGGGGTGCCTGGGTGGCTCTGTCAGTTAAGCATCTGCCTCTTGATTTCAGCTCAGGTCATGATCTCATGGTTCATGAGATCGAGCCCCGAGTGGGGCTCTGCGCTGGCAGCATGGAGCCTGCTTGGGATTCTCTCTCTTCTCTCTCTCTCTCTCTCTCTCTCTCTGCCTTTCTCCCACTTGTTCTCTCTGTGTGTCTCTGTCTCTCTCTCTCTCTCAAAATAAATAAACTTTAAAAATAAAAATAAAATAGCTTAGTGGTTTCTTAAAAATCAAACATGCACTTCCTGTGGTTGGTACTACCACCCCCAGGTATTTATGCAAGAGAAATGATTTCGTATGTCCGCACAAAGGCCTGTACATGAATGTAACAACGTCTTCATACTAGGTAAAGACTGGAAACAGCCCAAATGTTCACCAGCCGGTAAATAGATTAAAAAATCATACTATATCCAGACCATAGAACAATAATAGTCAACAAATTAAAAAAAAAAAAAAAAGCAAACTACAGACACATACAATTGGCCCGGAAGCAGTATGTGAAGTATGAGAAGCTAGACACAAAAGGCTACATATTATAGAAGTCCATTGACGTGCCTTTCTGGAAAACAGATTAGATGTTGCCAGGAAATGGGGGTGGGTGAGGAGACTGACTGTGGAGGAGCACGAGGAGGCTTTTGGAGTTGGTAGAAAGGTTTTACGTTTTGATTCAGGCAGCAATTACACGACTGTATACAATGGACAGAACTCACTGAACGATACGCTCTTAAAGGGGTAAATTTTATTTTCCGTAAATTATTCCCCAGTAAATCTGACTCTTAGAAAGGCAAAACTAAAAAATAACTAACTTGGAGAAGAACAAAGAAAGGGGAAAAGCTGAAATCTTGTATCGTGCAGTCTAAGAAGTCAGTGTACATGGAAGATTCCATCACTGAATAACCTTCCTTCCCTCTAGCCCACATTTTGGCATTTGTACAGTCCTCACCCTAGAAAGACACATAAGAGAGGTAAGGGTGATTTTTTTTTTTTAATTCCCACAACGTAAAGGTCTAGGCACATGCTCACCCTCCACCTTAATTCAGATTATTCAAGAAGGAAAATAGTTCAGGGTCAGTGAAATTACAGGTAAGAAAAGATACTGACTTACCTTCAGTACAAAAAACAGGTTTAAAAATAGCACTCTTGGGGCACCTAGGGTGGCTCAGTCACTTAAGCTTGCAGCTTTTGATTTTGGCTCGGGTCATGATCTCCTGGTTCACGAGATGGGAGTCCCGGGTCAGGCTCTGCACTGATGGTGTAAAGCCTGCTTGGGATTCTCTCTCCCCCTCTCTCTGCCCCTCCCCTGCTTGTGCTCTCTCTTTCTCAAAATAAATAAATAAACAGTTTTAAAAATTAGCACTCTCACTAGATCTTAAATGTTATAATCATAAGAAAGAAATAATATTATGGGATGGGGTGATAGTCATGTTGTCATCTATAAACGTATCAAATCAACATGTTATATATCCTAAACTTACACAATGTTATATGTTAATTATGTCTCAATTTTAAATAATTTTTTGACGTTTATTTATTTTGGGGAGATAGAGAGAGAGAGTGGGGGGCAGGCAGAGAGAGAGAGGGAGACACAGAATCGGAAGCAGGCTCTAGGCTCTGAGCTGTCAGCACAGAGCCCAACACGGGACTCGAACCCACAAAGCGTGGGATCGTGACCTGGGCCGAAGTCAGACACTCGGCCGACTGAGCCACCCACGTGCCCCAATTATATCTCGATTTTAAGAGATAAAAATACATCAAAAATACATCAAAAAATTTACGGAAAATAAATTCCCCAAGAGACAAAAATAGCACTCTTACATTCTCCCAGATAGGCTGAAGTGGTTTACACTTACATTCGTTCTTAGCTCCTGATAGTTCTGCGAGTGGAATGCAGATAGAGCAAGATGCTGCGGAGACTGAATGGTTTCCACCCAGGGGGACATGCACCTGGATTTACATGTTGCAGGGGTCACTCTGATGGTCATGGTGGGAAAGCTGAATTTGATTAGGGCAAAGCGAGATGGACGGACGTGGTTGTTGAAATTATCCCTTGACAGATGATCAAACCCCTCACTTGGGATACTTGGAGTTAACGGAATTAGGGGCAGCACCCCAATGAGCCTTGGACATTGGTTGAATGTGAGGGGTGCCAGAGAAAGTGACTTTGGGGGGGGGCACACTAAAGTTCCTGACTTGGTGGGGGATGTTACACCAAAAGGACCGGGAAAGCAGGGCCAGAGGTCATGCTTGGGACGAGCAAGTGTTCCCCTGTGACGCTTGTCCGTGTTGATCTGGGCATTTCACCTTGGCATTTCCCATAAGTCCTAACAAGGTGCCCACCAGAGAAAAGATGTTCCATAAATGTTTGCAGAATTGATTGAGGTGAGGAGGTTGTGCTTGAGCTGGCAGCTCATATCTGGCAGAGAAGAGAGGGCGGACCAGGTAAACTCTCATAAACATTGTGTACCTACACCGGGCTTAGGGGCAGGGACACAGCGGTAAAAACACGCTCCAGCAAGGCTGCTTTAAGGCCATGAAGAAGGGGTTCCTGCTTCTCAGAACAGCTCCAGAAAGATTCTTATTTATAATTCACTTTATTTCCAGGAGCCAATGTCTAGACACAACCCTAGAATTCCCCTTACTGATGTATCTCACCGTGTGCCGACCTGTGACCTGTGACCTTCCACTTCCCCGTAAAATGACTCCACACCCCATCTCACCCCTCCTTCTAGTGGCCCTCTCTTGTGTGCATCTTATGTGACTTTCCCGGACAGCTCCTGAGGCGAGGACACACCACTGTGAATAATGGAGGTGCCCCTGGTGAGGTTGTTCACTTCGCATGGAAGCGTCTTTTCTGGGCACCCCCATGCTGCAGTCTTATGCTTCTGGAAGTCAGAACCTGATCTAGTTAAAAGGAAAGTGGCAGGTCTCCACTAAGTCCTGAAGGAACAGGAGATGGTGGCATGGAGAACCGGAACTCCATTCCCAGGGCTGTATCTGTCCTTCTCTGAATAACTCCCAGAGCCCAAGCCCCACTCAAGGACCAAGGACCATAAGCAAGTTATTTAACTTCTCTGCATCTCAGTTTCCTCATTTCTAAAATGGAGATCTTCTCCCTCATAAGACTGTTGTGGGAGGTAAACAAGACTGTATATGTGAAAGTGCTTTCTTTATAAATTGTAAAGCTGGAGCCAAATGGTCACAGAATCTGACAAATAGTATGTGCTCAATAAATAGTTATGTGTTTGTTTTTGTCTTAGCTTTCTAAAAAGCAGCAGGATGGTAGTCTCACCCCCTAAACCAGGACTTCATTTTAAACTTCATTTTTGGCTCTATTTTTAGTTCTAGGAGCCCTCCAAGTGTTCTTCCTCAGACACTCCTAGGTGTTATATTTAAACGCCCAGCATGTCAATTCTGCCCTAAACACTTTTCCATTGCGTCACTATGACGGCTGATCTCACATGTTGACGTGACTGGGCAGAGAAACGCCCAGATACCTGCTAAAACATTTCCTGGTATGTCTGTGAGAGTGTTTCTGGAAAGGATTAGTATGGGTAGAGTGAGTGAAGAAGATCGCCCTCCCCCATGTGGGTGGGCATTGTCCAATCTGTCAAGGGCCTGAATAAGAACAGAAAAGCAGAGGAAGGAAGAATTTGTTCTCTGCCTGAGCTGGGACATCCATCTTCTCCTGCCCTCAGACGTCATGCTCCTGGTTCTCAGCTCAGGCTGGGACTTAGACCATCACATACCCCAACCCCCTTCCTCAGGCCGTTGGCCTTGAACTGAAATATACCACTGGCTTTCCTAGTTCTCCAGCTTATAGGCAAGAGATAGTGGAACTTCTCAGCCTCCATAATTATATCAATATATATGTGTGCGTGTGTGTGTGTGTGTGTGCATATTAGCATCTCCTATTGGTATTATTTGTCTGGTGAACCCTGGGTAATATAATCACCTTATATCTTATTGGAATCTTCAGGCAGGAGCTTCCTGATGATTTTTCCAAGCAATCTCTTTTACTTTTGTGGGGGAAGAGCTACCATTTGAACGACAGCCTCCTACTGATTTCAGTGGATCAACTCACATCTCCTGGCAACTTCCACCAACACTTTCCTATCTTCCTCCAAATGCAACTTTGTAATCAGTGCTGTTGTGTGCTGTCCAGATTCCCTTCACCGGCAGGTGTACTGGCCCATGGCTACTGCAAATAACGGCTGCCACAGGCTTACAGCTGCACCCTTCCCTTGCAGAGTCGCCCTTGACCCATGGGAGCCAACTTGCCCAGCAACATTCGGGAGAGTATTCTACCCTCGGGGCAGCCCATAGCCAATGGCTAGCTGACGCAGGGCATGGAAGTTCGACCGCCTTACCCCAAGCTGCAACAACTTTGTGGTACTGTGTGGTGTTTTCTGACACCAAACAATTCTCCAACACCTATTGGGTGTCCAGCAATTTAGTTCAGTTCTAACGCTATCTATCTGGAGTTAGTTAGCATGCGATCCTACAAGTTAAAGGGCTCAGTCCCACAAGACAGACCCCACTTCAGATGCCAACCACAAATGGGGTCCCCAAGTGGCCAGCACTTCTGTCTAACGGACTACAGATTCAGGGGTTCCCACGATGCCCCCCACCCAGTTTCGATAATTTGCTAGAACAATTCATAGAAATTCAGAAAGCGCCCTACTTACTATTACAGTTTATTATAAAGGATAAAACTGAACAGCCAGGTGAAGACGTACATAGGGGGAGATCTGAAAGGCTTCCAAGAGCGGGAGCTTCTTAGGTTAAGGGTGTGCCACCCTTCCAGCACGTAGACGTGTTCACCACCCCCAAAAGCTCCCCGAACCTCACGGCGTAGGGGTTTTGTGGAGGTTTTATTCTGTGGGCACAACTGATTCAATCACTGGCCATTGGTGATTGTCCTCAATCTCCCGCCCCTATGCTCTCCCCCGAGGTGGGGACGCAGGGCTGAAAGCTCTAACCTTCTAATCATGTGGCTATTTTTTTCTGTGGAGCAGCTCCCATCCTGAAGCTATCTAGGCCCCCCCAGAACTCACCTCATTAGCAAACAAAAGAGAATCACTTCTAAGGGTTTTAGGAGTTCTGTGTCAGATATATATTTTTTATTATGTCACGGGCACCTTGTGGGATCCAGCCGAGGCGGTACCTACCTCTGCCTAGCTTCTCCCCTGCCTTGTCCTGCTTCACTCGCATCCTCAAAGGTTTCACCCTAGAGCCCTTTGTCAATAAAGCACACACACACACACAGCCCTGCACCTGTGGGTTTCTACTCCTCACAGATAAATGTGTGTCGTTTATGTGACTTTTTTGACTGGGCATCCCTTGAGATCTAACCCATATCTAGTTTACCTTTGCCTTCCTGTAACATCTTCATAATGCCTTACACATATCCAATTGTCAGAGAATTTTGTGGAATGACTTCTTTCATATTTTGAAGTCATTTTAATTCCCATTCTGTACCCCATCCCCAAAACTTAGCATATGAACAACAGTTCAGTTCTCCCCTGTGAAGATGAGGGCAAAGGATTTCAAGAAACTGCTCAAGAACAGACCCCCATGGCGATACCTCCAGGCCATTTCTGCCTGGTGCAGGAGATAGCCCACCAAGGCTGTTCAGTGCCTCGAGTATTTTTGTTCCTTCCAACTTCTTTGTTCCTTCTTCTTCTCAAGTTAAATAGTCCCTAAGAGTAAATACATGTGGCAAAGATAAAACAAATATTTTTTTCCAGTTGGATTGGTTCATTCCTTGCGTGGGTTCAGACGAGGGAGAACCAGAATGTTTTGATCAAATCAGCTGTTGCCATGAAATGATTTGCTTGTTTACTAACGGGCTGTCTTACTTCTTGCCATTATCTACCAAAGTGGGAATGCTTGGTATTATTGAGTGAACTGCTTTGAATAGGAAAATGACAAGGTTCCTTAACCTAATGTTCTTACTATGTGACAAAGTGTAAAAACACCGAATCAAAAGCAACAGACAAGTACAACCCTGTATAATTGCAGAGGAGAGAGGAAAGGAAAGCAGGTGGGCTCCCTTCGTATCCTGTTTACAAGTCTTTTTGTGCGGTGTGTTTCTGAAAACTAACTTTTCCACTTTCCTTTCTTTTTATATATTATATGTGCATCTCACCCAGGCGCTGCCATGACGTTTTGACCTCCTAAAAAGAGAGGTGTCGTTGCTCCAATAACTCCCACAGTGTGGTGACCCTGTACTACTGGTAACAGTAATTAGGATAGATAACACTGATTGGATCTGTCAGGCATTGCTCTAGGACTTCACATGTATTCATTGATTAATGCCCCAACACAGCTCTATGAGCAAGGCAATTTTATTTTCATTTTTTAATGCTTATTTATTTTGAGAGAGAGAGAGAGAGAGACAAAGAGGTGGCAGAGAGAGATGGGGAGACAGAGAATCCCAAGCAGACTCGCTGCTGTCAGAGCAAAGCCTGACACGGGGCTCCATCCCACAACTGTGAGATCATGACCTGAGCCGAAATCAAGAGTCGGACACTTAACCGACTGAGTCACCCAGGTGCCCCTGTTTTCTTGTTTAAAAAAAAAAAAAAAAATCCAGGGATGCCTGGGAGGCTCAGTTAAGCATCTGACTGCAGCTCAGGTCATGATCTCGTGATTTGTGAGTTCGAGCCCTGTGCTAGGTTCTGTGCCGACAGCTCAGAGCCTGGAGCTGCTTCAGATTCTGTCTCCCTCTCTCTCTGCCCCTCCCCTGCTCACACTCTATCTTTCTCTCTCTCTCAAAAATCAATATTAAACAAAATTTTAATTCCATCTGATATATTTTTATACACCTAAGAGCTTTTTAAAAAACATAACCATCTTACCATTATCTCACTATTAATATCATCAAATATCCAGTGAGAAGTGTTTATATTACCCCAGTCACTTTATAATATTTTTAAAAAGATTTTTTATTTTATTTTGATTTTTTTTTTTTTAGTTTTTAATATTTATTTATTTTTGAGAGAGAGAGAGAGAGAGAGACAGAGCATGAGCATGAGCATGAGCAGGGGAGGGGCAGAGAGAGAGGGAGACACAGAATCCAAAGCAGGCTCCAGGCTCTGAGCCATCAGCACAGAGCCCGACTCGGGGCTCAAACTCACCAACTGTCAGATCATGATCTGAGCTGAAGTCGGACGCCTAACCGACTAAGCCACCCAGGCATCCCTAAAGATTTTATTTTTAAGTAATCTCTACACCCAACGTGGGGCTCAAACTCACAACCCCAGATCAAGGGTCACATGTGCTACCGACTGAGCAAGCCGGTAGGTAACTTTAATATCATCATTTTGCACATGAGAAAACTGGGCCTGATAGATGTTAAAGGACTTGCCCAAGCATAGAAATTCTAAGTGACAGAGCCAACTTTGACCCTACAAACTCTGGCTCCAGACCCAAGGATTTACAAATCATTACACATACTGCCTTGTAGCGTTAGTTGTAACAGCAGCCAACAACGTTCGAGTCTCAGTTGTATGCCAACGATGATGCTTAGTTATATGTATTGACATCAATCCTCATAAAAACTCGATCAGATTGATATTTATCATCCTCTTTTTATGAGGCACAGAGAGGTTAAGCAGCTTGCCTCGGGTTACCCAGCTGGTAAGTGAAGGAACTAGGTTTCAAGTCTTTGTAGAGTGCCTTTGTAGGCAATACTCTTAGGCTGTGCTCTTAGGGTGTGCTCTTGCTCACAGGTGCTGTGAGCTTCCGCTTTGTGGAACAGGTGCACGCCACTACAGATACCACTTTGTAAAGTATGGTTCCTGCTGTCTCCCCTGGGAAAGATCCAGAGAGCCACAGAACAAGACATACTGGAGACCCAGTCTCCACTATACATCTTCTCTGGCCTCTTTGTTTGCCTGCTAGCATTTTCCTCTCATTTTGCTAAGAGCATTCTGGTTTTCTATTGGGGAATATATTGGTTTTCTGTCATTGCCATAATAAGTGACCGTTAACTTAGTGGCTGAAAACCACGCAAATTTATTATCTCACAGTTCTGGAGGTCAGTTGTCCAAAACAGGTCTCGCTGAGCTAAAAGGCAAGGTATCATCAGGGCTGAATTTCTCTAGGAGGCCCTCAGGGACAATCTGTTCCTTTGTCTTTTCCAGTTTCTAGAGACGCTCACATTCCTAGGCTCATGGCTGTGTTCCTCCACCTTCAAAGCCAGCAACCTGTCAGGCCAAGTCCTCTTCTCGCACTGGTTCGTCGACTTAACGATCCTGTTGACTGTATCGGGTTTACCCGGACAATCTCCCTGGGTGAAGGAGCTGACCAGCCACCTTAATTCCTCTGTGCCTGTTCACGGCTCCTCAGCGTTAGGAGATATGTGTCTCTGGGAGCCTCATTCGACCTGCCCCATGAGACCTCCCTCTTTCACTCTCGGATCATATATTCTGCATTAACCCTGCCTCAATAACCCTGCCTCACAGGATGGGTCTGGGACCTTACTGGAATTCTTGGAAAAGGGAGGCCCTCCTCATCCCCCAAAGAGCTGATCACAGCTCAAGAGTGGGCCCTCTCCCTGAGTGGTCGGAGCCTTTTGCACTGGCTGTTAAATACGGTGACAGTCCTCCCTGCTGCTGGGGGTGATGAGCCGGTAGCTGCTGCGCCCAACTTTATGGAAACATGGGACGAGGGTCCCTAAAAACGAGGCCCCTTCCTCCTGCTGCTCCTTCGGGGAGCTACTCTGTGGCACTTAACAATCTCTAAAAAACAAAGACAACTCAAATAAGATCTCTTTAATGCGACCCAGCTTAGCACTGTTCAGTACCTTGTTTGGTACTCGCCAGCTTGCTTTGAGTGTCAGGATGCACACCAGTGTTCAGCATGTTGACTGCTTCTCCAGCCTCTCCTTTGCCATTCTTGGCATCCCCGAAGCTTAAAAAACTGCAATAAAATATCTTTTTGCTAGGATCCACCCGAAGCACACGTTATTAGTGGGGCTTCTGCACTGTGAATGCTGTGTAAATGACACAAGTCTCTGTGGCACACCAGAAGCATTTCTTTTTCTTCCTCGCAGGTCTGTGGGGCTGCTGGGGCAGCTCTGCCTCGGGCCGCAGATGGAGATTGGGTCCACTCCCATTTCTCTCACTGTCCTTGGACCAGAAGGTACCCAAGGGCAGTTTCTTTCTTTCTTTTCTTTCTTTCTTCCTTCCTTTCTTTCTTTCTTTCTTTCTCTTTCTTTCTTCTTTCTTTCTTCTTTTTTAACGTTTTTATTTATTATTTTTGAGAGACAGAGAGAGAGACAGAGCACAAGCCTGGGAGGGGCAGAGAGAGAGGGAGACACAGAATCGGAAGTAGGCTCCAGGCTCTGAGTTGTCAGCACAGAGCCCAACGCAGGGCTTGAATTCATGAATCGTGAGATCATGTCCTAAGCCGAAGTCAGACGCTTAACTGACTGAGCTACCCAGGCACCCCAGGGACAGTTCTCATGGTAGAGGACAGAAGGACAAGAGGTCAAGCCAAACTACAGGAGCATGTTTAAAGTCTCTGCTCATATCATGTCCGCTAATATATTCCATTGGCCAAAACAAGCCATATGCCAAGTCCAACATCAGTGGATGGGAAAATATACTCTGGTCTCTCCAGTAGGGGGGTGAGGGGTGGAGGGGCAAGGTAGAGAGAGTGTCATGGCAAAGACTGGACACATTCCAAGGGGGAAGAGAAGAATTAGAATAATCCAGTCCTATCACAGACACCCTCCATTAAAAAAAATTTTTTTTTTAATGTTCATTTACTGAGGGGGGGGAGGGGCAGAGAGAGAGGGAGACAGAATCTGAAGCAGGCTCCAGGCTCTGAGCTGTCAGCACAGAGCCCAATGTGGGGCTCGAACCCACAAACCACGAGATCATGACCTGAGCTGAAGTCAGACAATTAACCGACTGAGCCACCCAGGCACCCCCAGACACCCTCCATCTTTATATTGCCCTCTTCTTTCATGAAAAAAAGAGAAAACCACATAAAAAGGTCATTTCAAGGATTTCTGCAAAAATTTTCTGAAAGCTATTTCCAGAAGTTGCCAGGATTAGTAAAATTTCATTCCATCTCCTACCTTTAGGTCTGACTTCATGGAACTCAGGCAGGAGCATGGGGGCCCACATTCAGAAGGACCCCATATTTGCTTTAATGTTCTGCTGTCCCTGTCTTGAGGTTCTTAATAATTTTTGAATAAGGGGCTCTAAATTTTCATTTTGCACTGGTCCCCACAAATTATGTAGCCAGTCCTGTCTATACATGTTATATTTATGGTCCCAGATAGTGAGGACTAATGCTCAGAATGGCAACCCTAAGACCTATAGATTCCAAAATGATCCCCAATCCAATTACAATAACCATGTTCTTTCATGCATTCAACATGCTTATTGGGTACTGTTATAATTCCAGGATTTAGAGGTCAAACCATGAACTAACCAGCCCTGCCCTCGTGGCATTCACACTGTGCCATACTTCCTGTTATCTGCCCACTGGACAGATGACTTTCATGAACAGCTGTTCAGGGGACATCAGAGGCAGACACATATAGCAGAGTGTGTCATAGGCACTGTCGGGTGCGGGGCACATGCAAATCCCAGCAGTCACCAGGAACTCCATCCACCCCAGTCTCTCAGAAACAAATCAGAAATGCAAGAGGGTGAGAGTGATAATATCAGAGCGCTCATCTTAAACCCACTCTGCATTGTAAAAGATAATAAATCTTTCACAACTCTGCTACTTTAGATGTTATTCTAGTCT
The DNA here is from genome assembly GCF_018350215.1 of Panthera leo. Taxonomy (NCBI): domain Eukaryota; kingdom Metazoa; phylum Chordata; class Mammalia; order Carnivora; family Felidae; genus Panthera; species Panthera leo. The sequence continues at coordinate 114,469,804 of NC_056685.1, read as the reverse complement.
CTAAAGTGGCAAAAAGACAGATCCATTTTAGAAAGGTTTTCAACCATAAAGACTGAAGTCAAAGAGCCAACCGAGTTTCTGGTTAACATTTCCCAGGGGCTCTTCAAATATTGTGAGAAATGCCACTCTGTGACAGCTTCAGCCGAACACTAGCCCCATCCTTCAAGAAAGCTGCTGGCTCTGGAGTGGGAGGATGTCAAGCTGCTGATCTGCTTGAAAGATCAGAACAGGTGTATTTCACACTCCAGCTGCAGGGACCTTGCCCTGGGGAGGAACCAGTCCTTTTCCTCACGGCCTTGCTTTCCAAAAATTCATGCCCTTAGACCCCGCACCCCCATGTACCCCCACCCCAAACCAGACTCCCTGCTTCCAAGCAAGCCCAGCTGGAGTAAACATGTTCCTACCACCCACGTGCGCCTCCTTGAACACACGGCACCAGTAGTTCTGTCAAAGTTGGTTCCTCCAGGCTCCAGAGGCCGGAGTGCCCACATCAGGGTCACCTGTGGGCTTGTTAAACACAGATTTTAGGGCTCCACCCTAGAGGTTTTGATTCAGTAGGTCTTGGATGGGTCCTCAAAATTTGCTTTTCTAGTAAATTCCCAGCTGCCTGATGCTGCTGATCTGGGTAACAGCCTTTGAGAACTACTGCTTTAGGGCACTGCCTCCTGAAAGGCTGCCTCAGCAACACTGTCGTCATGGTGAGACCCTAGTTCTCTGGCTTCTGACCAGCCCCGCTTCGACTTTGCTCAGTTCCCATCCATTCGTCAACTCCCTTCAGCAGTCCCCTTGCTCCACGCTCCACTGAAAGTATTCTTGCTAAAATTAAAAATGATACACCTACTGCCACATTTAACGGACAGGGGACATCACTCTCAGGTGTCTCACCTGCTGTGTCACAACTCGGCACGTCCAGATGGAACTCCCCACCTTCCTCTGCACCATGAGCCTGCTCAGCCGCGTGGGTCTGCCTCCTTCTGATGACAGTATCGCTCTTCTTGGCAGCAGCTGCCCCGCCCAGTTTGCATAGTTCAGGTGTGATTTCCTGACACCTTGATTTGGGACCTGTGGCCTCCAGAACTGTGAGAAAATAAATTCTGTTGTTTTAAACCTCCTCCCCCCACCCGAGCTTGTGATAATTTGTTATAGCAGCCATAGGAAACTAATACATCCTGCTTCCATTCTTTTTAAGTTTACTTATTGTAAGAGACAGACAGTGGGGGAGGGGCAGAGAGAGGGAGAGGGAGAATCCCAAGCAGGCTCCACACCATCAGTGTGAAGCCTGATGCGGGGCTCGAACCCACAAACCGTGAGATCATGACCTGAGCTGGAGTCAAGAGTTGGACGCTCAACCGACTGAGCCACCCAGGAGCCCCGATCCTGCTTCCATTCTAATGGGGGTGGTGGAGGGGGGAACACTGCTTAGGAGATTTGACCTAAGACATCGAAAACAGGAAATTTCAAAGCTTCCTCAGGGCAGGTCTGGTGCTTGAAAAATAGTCCGGGCACCAGCCTATCCAATATGAAGGTAGTTACCATTTTGGCACAGATTAGTAACCTACCAAAGTAGGACCATCTGTTTCTTACGCCAGTCCTATATATTTGGTCCCTTGAGGTTGTAGGAAATTCTTTCTCTGGTAGATGGGAGATAGGCTTTCTTTATATAATAAATCCAGAAAAGTTTCCAGTTTCACTGAACAGCTCCTTTCCCAGAAAGTTTAAAATTAATTTTCTTTGTAATTTCTGATAATAAGTACTGATAGCAAATTTCCTTACCAGCTTTTGTAATCCTGATGCCGTCATAGATCCACTATTGCTGTAGGAAATCATTCTTCTTTGTGGCTGTGATGACATCAACCTCTATGAGGGGGAAAGAAGAAAAACAACAGGAAATTCTGTGTTCAGCTGTTAACTGATAGGCGAAGGAGGAACTGGTTTTTAAGTAAGTTCCCTTAATGAAGCGGCATCCTCCATTACTTGGCTTTATTTATTCAATCTATTTATTTACATTAAATCATTTGTAGTAGAAGTCCTTCGTCAAAAAAATCAGGGAGAATACTGCAGAAGCCATCACTTTGGTAGGGTCCTAGGTCATATTGCCCCATGTCAGGCATGAGCAGAGGGGCTGAAAAAGACCCCAACACAGGGTGAGGAGATAATTTTAAGAAAGAAAGAAAGAAAGAAAGAAAGAAAGAAAGAAAGAAAGAGCAAGAGAGAAAGAGAGGGAGGGAAGGAAGGAGGGAGGAAGAAAGAGAAAGAAAAAAGAAAGAGAAAGAAAGAAAAGAAGGAAGAGAAAGAAAGAAGGAAAGAAAAGAAAAAGGAAGAGAAAGAAAGAAGGAAAAGAAAGAAAGAGAGGGAAGGAAGGAAGGAGGAAGGAAGAGAAAGAAAGAAAGAAAGAAAGAAAGAAAGAAAGAAAGAAAGAAAAAGAAAGAAAGGAAGAAGGAAGGAAAGAAAGAAAAAGAGAGAGGGAGGGAAGGAAGGAGGGAGGAAGAAAGAGAAAGAAAGAAAAGAAGGAAGAGAAAGAAAGAAGGAAAAGAAAGAAAGAAAGAAAGAAAGAAAGAAAAGAAAGAAAGAAAGAAAGAAAGAAAGAAAGAGAGGGAAGGAAGGAAGGAGAAAGGAAGAGAAAAAGAAAGAAGGAAAAGAAGGAAAGAAGAAAAGAGAAAAGAAATACAGATGGCTAATAAACAGTTGACGTGGGCAGCTTCACTGATTGTATTAGTTAGGGTTCTCCAGAAAAACAAAACCAACAAGATATGTGTATATTAGAAATTGAACTTTATTTTAAGGAAGTGGCTCATGCCATTGTGGGGACAGGCAAGTCCAAAACATGCAGGGCAGGACAGCAGGCTGGAGACCCAGGGAAAAACTGACCCAAGTTTTTCCTCTGAAGGCCTTCAACTGATTGGATGAGGCCCACCACATTACAGAGGGTAGTCTGCTTTACTCAAGAGCTATTGATTTCAATGTTAATTTCCTCTAAAATATGCTTTCACAGCAGCATCTAGACTAGGGTTTGACAAAAAAAACTGGGCACCAAAGCCTAGCCACACTGACACATAAAATTAACCGTCACATTCATAACAAAAAAGCAAATATAATTGACAATAAAGTATTTTTCACTCAGCAGGTATCCAGAGATTGAAAAGAATTGCACCCTTTGTTGAGAGATAACAGAATACTCACACACCACTGCTCGGGGCACAGACACCAACAAATTTTTCTATACTGCAGTTTGGCAGTATTAAAATGTCAAATGTGCATATTCTTTGACCCCACTATTCCACTTCTAGGAGCTTACTCTAAGAGACTATTCAAACAAGTACAAAGAGGCGGGTATATATGTACATGGTCCAGCAATGTTACATATCGTGATAAAAAATTGGAAGCATCTTCAATGTCACAGATTATGAACAGGTTACGTAAATTATAGAACATCTGTACAATGGAATACATACTAGACTTTAGAAAGCATAAGGATAGTCTATATTCCTAGACATGAAATGATCTTTGATCTCATTTATGTACAAGTAAGTTAATTGATACATTTCCTAGAAAAGACATTTACCAAAATCTTAATCGTGGTTCTCTCTGGGTGGTGGAATTTCAGGTTATTTTTGTAGTAGTTATTGAGGGCTTATTATGTGTCAGGTATTCTTTTTAAGTACTTTCTGTGGATTCAGCTCATTTAATAATCTGTATTATTTGCATCTTTTTAAGGAACAAAAGCATTACCATTGTTTTCCCAAAAACTACAAAGTAGTTTTTAAAAATATCCCTTCTAGGGACGCCTGGGTGGCTCAGTTGGTTAAGCGTCCAACTCTTGATTTCCATTCAGGTCATGATCTCATGGTCCTCAGATCAAGCCTTGTATCAGGCTCCACACTGGGCATGAAGCCTGCTTAAGATTCTCTCTCTCCCTCTCCCTCTGCCCCTCCCCTGCTCGTGCACTCTCTCTCTCTCTCTCTCTCAGATAAATAAAAGAAAATAAAAAATAAAAATAAAATAAAAATATCCCTTCGATTCTCCTGCATGAGAGGGAGCCCTTGTTTCCTAAAGCCCCACAATCTTGGAACCACCAAGAGTCAGAAACTACTCCACGCACACCCTACCAAGCATTATTATTGGGAATCTCCTCATTTTGAAAAAAAAAAAAAAAAAAAAAAAAAAAACAACCCTGACATTCTCTCATTGCTGTTGGAGTGTTTCGTTTGGTTGGTTGTTTTCATGGTCCTCTCTTGTTTATTGTGGACTGAGTAAGTGACTGAGTGAGCAATGCGTTCTCTTTTAACCCTGATTCTTACTCCTAACCCTTTCCCATAGGCAGCCCCTCTGATGTATCTAATTTGCCTCCTTCCATTTCTGAGTGTTCTCACATGCATTGTACTTTTAATTTACCTAAAGGGTCTGATTTTATCTTTCATTCAAGGGTCTTCCCTGCCTCCCTCCCCACCCACCCAACACCAGATACTCAACGCTCTCCCTGTTTCTGCTGTGGCTGCCACGGGATTCCTGGAGTTGCAGGTGCGTCCTTCATCAACCCTCCATCCACGACTCACCCCCAACGCCTGGCTCGGCCCAGTATTTAAGGTTCACCCAAAAGTCAACCTTGGTTTTTGTTTTGTTTTGTTTTTTTCCTACGTGTAGCCCTCTCCAGAGAAACTTGGTGCAAGTTTTCCATTGGCCAGCCTGGAGGGAATTGCAAAGCCAGCACTGAGTGCCCAGTGAGAGTATTCCTTGTAGATCCCAAACTAAGGCATCTGGGCAAGACACTGTCTCCTTGCTCTCTTACCTCCAAATAACCCCCCTGCCCTCCTAGGTCACTTTCTCTTCTCCACTGGGTTGAAACAGCCTTACTTTCCAGTCTGTGCTAATGCTTACCTCTGGAGGCCTGTCAGCCCAAAGACTCCTTTATGTATCTTCCCGAAGACCTAACGTGTCCTTCATCATCTCCCAGCCTGAGGGCTCGATATTTGCAAGAGGAATATGAGTCCCCACTGTGATCTTTCTATAATTTCTGCCTTCTACTCATCCCACTGGCTGCCTTTAAGTTTAGTCGGATTTAATCTACAGAAAAATGCTAGGAGGGGTGGGGCTGGTCAGAGGAGGATTTCTCTCAAAGTTAATGAAGCTTGAGTTTCAAGGCCCCTAACTTGGCAAGGCCTGAGAAGGAGCCCTAACAACGTGTTCACAAAGGCACATGTTTTTGTTACATTTGCAAATTTATGGTATTTTAACCACGATCAGTTAAGACCTCTGTCTTTGCTCTCCGACTTTCCTTCCATCACAATCTCCCTCCTGTCAGAGAGCTTTGAAGTGGCCTTAGACATTATGGGATCTAGCTGAAGGAAAGTTGGCTTGGGGATACATGTTGTAGGGTTTAGTGGATATATTTAAATGTTTCTTAAGCACTGTTGTGTCTCCTTGTTGCAGTATTCTATCCTAAAATTGTATTATTTTCTCAAAGAATGTTTCTAAAATTATAACGCTTTCTTTCACTTCACAAAGCCGAGTCTTCCCATGCCATGAAGCACAGTGCTTTTCACTTCAGGGGCACCTGGGTGGCTCAGTCGGTTAAGCATTCTACTTCAGCCCAGCTCCTGATCTCACAGTTTGTGAGTTCAAGCCCTGCGTGGGGCTCTGTGCTGACAATGCAGAGCCTGCTTGGGATTCTCTTTCTCTCTCTCTCTCTCTCTCTCTCTCTCAAAATAAATCAACTTAAAAAAAAAAAAAGAACTTACATATCCCTCAGGATGTCCTTGGGTATTGATGATGCTTCTGTCCTGATCTTAGTTTTGAAACATTCAGGTTGTAGGTGGACCCCCAATTTCCACTCAACAAGTGCAGCCCTTGGCTCAGAGTATGGCTTCCAACTCATATATCTTTGTTAGTTTTCTTTCTGGGGCCTCTCCCCACTGTCACCTTACACACGCATTCTTTCTCTCTCTCCCTCTCTCCCTTTTATATCTGGCTCAGTTCAATCTCCTATTTAAGTATCACAAGTGGGAGTGCAGAATGGCAATGAGCCAGTTTTTCAATATGAGCTAAAATCTACAAGGCACACACTTTCAAGAACGCCCACAGCTGCCAGTCTTAACCTTAGAGGACAAGAGTAGGAAACAGGCTTACGTGGCAGGTGCTCTGTCTGGGTGTTTGGAATTGAAGCTGTTTAATGAGATAAAAATATTTCCAACTCTTCACCTAACAAAACGGTAAAAGTATTAAATTCTTTTAAATTAGAAAAGTCCCTCAAACTAACATCTCAGAAAAATTTTTAGTGCACACACACACACACACACACACACACACACACGAATAGTTGCTCAAGAACTAGTAGGTTAACAGAATTTCATTTTAGTGAAACACACTACAATGTCTCAGAAGAGAGGTTTTTCCATTGACTTAGATTCAAGATCAAGTTTTTTGTTGGTGGTCTTTCTTTGTGGGGGCGGGGGGATCTAATTTTTATCTTCTTTTCCCCCTCTAAAATGCCTTTCCAGGAGTATTAACCCTACGTATAGTTTTTAAAAGTGTTAACCTTCAGGGGCACCTGGGTGGCTCAGTTGGTTAAGTGTCTGGCTTCAGCTCAGGTCATGATCTCACGGTTTGTGGGTTCAAGCCCCACATCAGGTTCTGTGCTGACAGCTCAGAGCCTGGAGCCTGCTTCAGATTCTGTCTTTCTCTGCCCCTCCCCTGCTTGCTCTCTGTCTGTCTCTCTCTCCCTCCCCCGCCTCCTCTCTCTCTCTCTTTCCCAAAAATAAATAAACATTAAAAAAAAATTTTTAAATGTTAACCTTCATTTCTCTGGCAGTAATCCAGTCATGTATTGATAAAACAAATATTTACTGAGTGCCTACAATATTTCAGGCCTTGTTCTAGGTACTTCTTTCACTAGGAGAATTTTCCTATGTTATTTTTTTAAATTTTATTTTTTATTTTTAAAAATTTGCATCCAAATTAGTTAGCATATAGTGCAACAATGATTTCAGGAGTAGATTCCTTGATGCCCCTTACCCATTTAGCCCATCCCCCCTCCCACAACCCCTCCAGTAACTCTCAGTTTGTTCTCCATATTTATGAGTCTCTTGTTTTGTCCCCCTCCCTGTTTTTATATTATTTTTGTTTCCCTTCCCCTATGTTCATCTGTTTTGTCTCTTAAGATCCTCATATGAGTGAAGTCATACGATTTTTGTCTTTCTCTGACTGACTAATTTCACTTAGCATAATACCCTCCAGTTCCATCCACATAGTTGCAAATGGCAAGATTGCATTCTTACTGGATTGCCGAGTAATACTCTATTGTGTGTGTGTGTGTGTGTGTTTGTGTGTGTGTGTGTGTGTGTGTGTGTGTGTATATATATATATACACCACGTCTTCTTTATCTATTCATCCATCAATGGACATTTGGGCTCTTCCCATACTTTGGCTATTGTTGATAGTGCTGCTATAGACATGGGGGTGCATGTGTCCCTTCAAAACAGCACACCTGTATCCTGTGGATAAATGCCAAGTAGTGCAATTGCTGGGTCGTAGGGTAGTTCTATTTTTAGTTGTTTGAGGAACCTCCATACTGTTTTCCAGAGTGGCTGCACTAGCTTGCATTCCCACCAGCAGTGCAAAAGAGATCCTCTTTCTCTGCATCCTCGCCAACATCTGTTGTTGCCTGAGTTGTTGATGTTAGCCATTCTGACAGGTGTAAGGTGGTATCTCCTTGTGGTTTTGATTTGTATTTCCCTGATGATGAGTGATGTTGAGCATTTTTCATGTGTCGGTTGGCCATCTGGATGTCTTCTTTGGAGAAGTGTCTATTCATGTCTTTTGCCCATTTCTTCACTGGATTATTTGTTTTTTGGGTGTTGAGTTTGATAAGTTCTTTATAGATTTGGATACTAACCCTTTATCTGATACGTAGTTTGCATATATCTTTTCCCGTTTGGTCTGTTGCCTTTTAGTTTTGCTGATTGTTTCCTTCACTGTGCAGAAGCTTTTTATTTTGATGAGGTCCCAGGAGTTCGTTCATTGTTGCTTTTGTTTCCCTTGCCTCCAGAGACGTGTTGAGTAAGAAGTTGCTGCGGCCAAGATCAAAGAGGTTTTTGCCTGCTTTTCCTCGAGGATTTTGATGGCTTCCTGTCTTACATTTAGGTCTTTCATCCATTTTGAGTTTATTTTTGTGTATGGTGTAAGAAACTGGTCCAGGTTCATTCTTCTGCATATCGCTGTCCAGTTTTCCCAGCACCACTTGCTGAAGAGACTGTCTTTATTCCATTGGATATTCTTTCCTACTTTGTCAAAGATTAGTTGGCCAGAGAATCTTCCCATGTTATTAAATCTCTTTGCAAACATGATTTAGTATCATAATATTTTATAATAAGCAGACCTGAGAATTTATTTAGCCATTCTGGTTTTGTTAAACATTTAGACCATTTCCAATTTCTCCCTATTATAAGTAAGGCAGCAGTGATCCTCCTTGTAATAGACACTTGTCCATATCTATGATTAATTCTACAGGACAGACGTCTATGAGTGGAATTACTAGATTGGAGGGTATGAACACTTGAGTTTCTTGACAAATATTTGTCAGACTTTCTAATGCATATTATCACCTTTGACTTCCTCAAATCCCCTTCAACTGAAGAATCACCCACCCCCATTTAAAGACAGGAGAGCGTATTCAATTCCTTCTGTAGAGTTTTGCTGGTTCCTAAAATAATGGCAGTAAAAGTAATCAGGTTGTTTTCTTGAATACCTCTAGTCCTTTCTGTACCATACCCATTGTCTAGGATCACATTTCTGCACTCTTTTTGCAAAGGCAAAACACTCACACAAGAAAGAGTATCCATTTACTCGTCTGCTCGTTATTATCACTCTAGGCAGATGAGAAGTCAACCTGGGGAGGAAATCACCCACGAGAAATACAGAATCATACAAAGGAATGTAAGGTTATAGTAATCATTACCGTTCGTATTGGGGCCTCTGAGGAGGAGGGAGTGACAATGTATCCTAAACACACCCCTGAATGGCCTTGCTCACAATTGCAGCCCACATTGGGGAAATGAGCCTTCCTAGCTATCAGCATCTCTGCTCTGGCAAGTCAAACGTTAAAAATACCTCACAGGGGTGCTTTTCAATGTAGAAGTAAATTTCATCGCCTAGTTCTTTGTCCTCTAATATTTTCTGGAATAACTTCATTTTCCTGTCTACCAAGAAAAAATTCTGCCTTCCAAGAAAACCAGTGCCATCTTGAGAATGCCCCCGGACATGGTGCTCAAAAAGAAAATCTAGGGGAAACAAAACCAGGAGCAAGTCCCCTTTGGTCTAGTTCGAGGCAGCGTATTTGCTAACTGTGTTGCCTTGTTATCTTATTTGGATCAGAAGCCCCTTTAAGCAGGAATTTTGTTTTGATAATGGTCTGCTTAGGACAACATCTAGTAAGATTGAAATTCAAGCTTTTCTCTTTCCTGGGAGTCAGGCAGCCTGAACACAACTGATTGCCTGGGTGTTTCCCCCTCTCATTGAGTCCAGACTGTTGGAAAATCCCTCATGAGGGCACAGTTCCTTCTCTGGCTGACCAAAAGGGTTTTTACCAAAGTGGAGAACAGAATCTGTGGTGGGTACAGAATGGCCATGATTCATTCACCCACCAATGAGTACTGGATGCTCAGTACAGGCTAGAAACTAGGCGGGGCATTGTGTGAGTAAAATGGGCAGATAACTTGCCCTCATGGAGCTTGCTGCTGAGTGAGAGGCAAACAGTAAACAAATGATTGTGCCCAGAAACATAAAACTTCAGGCTTGGCAAGTTCTGGGGCATCACAGACAAAGAGCTGTGAATGCCTATGACAAGAATGACTCGATTGGAAGATAGGCAGCTGTGGGAAGGAAGTGTTTCTGGCAGAGGGAAGAGCATGGACAGAGGGACCAAAGCTCAGTGAGAAGCGGGTGCATGCAGAAGGGGGTGCATGCAGAGAGGTGATCAGGGCCACGCAGGGTTTGGGTCTTCATCCTAAATGGATCTTTAGATTGCTGAACCCCATGTTACTTGGTGACAATTCCACTCTTAGGTATTTACCCAAGAGAAATGAAAACTCACATCCTCAGAGGACTTAGATATTCATAGAAGCCTTAAAATAGCCTAAAACTGAAAACAACCCAAATGTCCATCAACAAGAGAATGGATAAACTGTGGAATATACTCATACTTAATTTAAAGGAATGAACACACAACAACATGGGACACTCTCAAAAAACTTACATTGAGTAAAAATAGGCACAAAAGTCCATACCGTGTGATTATATTTGTATCAAATCCAAAACCAGGCAAAACTAATCTGTGGTGATGAAAATCAGAAAGTGGTTGCCTCTGGGAGTGGAGGCTAGGCAGGGGGCCAATGACTGGAAAAAAGGGGGCAAGGGAACTTTCTGAGGCAAAAAGAAATGAAAAAAGAGAAAGAAAGAAATGTTTATATCTTATTTGGGGTGGTGATTTCACACAGGCATATTCAGTTATCAAAACTCCTCAAACTGTACTGAACATCTGTGCATTGTGTTATTTGTATAATATACATCAAACTTACTATTTTTTTAAAGTATAATACATACAGCAAAGTGTTTTAACCACAGGAGTAATAGGAGATTTGAAATGTGAAAGGAGCCCTCTGGCTGTGGTCTGGAGAAGGGTAAGAAAGGCCTAGAATGGAAGTAGGTAGACCAGCAAAACCCAGGACCTGTTCCGCAGGGTGCGCTCCATACTGAATAAGCTGACACCCCAGATGTTCCAGCAGCTGATGAAGCAGGTGACACAGCGGGCCATCGACACTGAGGAACGCCTCAAAGGGTTCATGGACCTCATCTTCGACAAGGCCATTTCAAAGCCCAGCTTCTCTGTGGCCTTTGCCAACATGTGCCGCTGCCTCATGGTGCTGAAAGTGCCCACTACAGAAAAGCCAACGGTGACTGTGAACTTCCGAAAACTATTGTTGAGTCCATGTCAGAAGGAGTTTGAGAAAGACAAAGATGATGATGAGGTTTTTGAGAAGAAGCAAAAAGAAATGGATGAAGCTGCTATGGCAGAAGAACGAGGACGCCTGAAGGAAGAGTTGGAAGAGGCTCGAGACACAGCCTGGCGGCGCTCGTTAGGGAATATCAAGTTTATTGGGGAGTCGTTTAAGCTGAAGATGTTAACGGAGGCAATAACGCATGGCTGTGTGGTTAAACTACTTAAGAACCATGATGAAGAGTCTCTTGAATGCCTTTGTCGTCTGCTCACTACCATTGGCAAAGATCTGGACTTTGAAAAAGCCAAGCCCCAAATGGATCAGTATTTCAACCAGACGGAAAAAATCATTAAGGAAAAGAAGACTTCATCCCGAATCCGCTTTATGCTGCAAGATGTGCTGGATCTGCGACGGAGCAATCGGGTGCCACGCCGTGGGGACCAGGGTCCCAAGACCACTGACCAGATCCACAAGGAGGCTGAGATGGAGGAGCACTGGGAGCATGTAAAAGTGCAGCAGCTAATGGCCAAGGGCAGCGACAAGCGACGGGGTGGCCCTCCAGGCCCACCCATTAGCCGAGGCCTCCCACTTGTGGATGATGGTGGCTGGAACACAGTCCCCATCGGCAAGGGCAGCCTTGCTGACACCTACTGACACCTCACGGCTCACCAAGATCTTGAAGCCCGGCTCCATTGATTCTCACAACCAGCTCTTTGCACCTGGTGGGCGATCGAGCTGCGGCAAGGGCAGCAGTGGAGGCTCAGGAGCCAAGCCCTCTGACGCAGCACCAGCAGCTGCTCGTCCAGCTACTAGTACCTTGAATGGCTTCTCAGCCCTTCAACAAGCAGTACCTACAGAAAACACAGATAGCAGACGTGTGGTACAGAGGAGTAGCTTGAGCCGGGAAAGAGGGGAGAAAGCTGGGGACCGGGGAGACCGCCTAGAGCGGAGTGAACGGGGAAGTGAGCGTGGAGACCGGCTCGATCGCTCTCGGACACCTGCCACCAAGCGGAGCTTCAGCCAGGAAGAGGAAGAGCGGAGTAGAGAGCGGCCCTCCCAGCCTGAGGGACCGCGCAAGGCAGCTAGCCTCACGGAGGATGGGGACTGTGGGCGGGATGCTGTGAAGCGAGAAGCCACCCTGCCCCCGGCGAGCCCCCCAAAGGCTGCGCTCTCTGAGGAAGAGCTGGAAAAAGAAATCCAAGGCCATTATTGAAGAATATTTCCATCTCAATGACATGAAGGAGGCAGTGCATACAGGAGCTGGCCTCACCCTCCCTGCTCTTCACCTTTGTGCCGCACGGCATCCAGTCGACACTGGAGCGCAGCACCATCGCTCGTGGGCATATGGGGCGGCTGCTGCACCAGCTGCTCTTTGCCGGGCACCTCTCCACTGCTCAGTACTACCAAGGTTTGTATGAAATCCTAGAATTGGCTGAAGACATGGAAATTGACACACACACACACACACACACCCCCATTTGTGGCTCTACGAGCAGAACTCGTGTCGCCCATTCTGCAGGAAGGTGGAGGACCTATGGGGGAGCTGTTCAGGGAGATTACAAAACCTCTGAGACCCCTGGGCAAAGCTGTTTCTCTGTTGCTGGACATCCTGGGGCTTCTGTGTAAAAGCATGGGTCCCAAAAAGGTGGGGATGCTGGGGCAAGAAGCTGGACTCAGCTGGAAAGAATTTCTACCTGAAGGCCAGGACGTCAGGGCATTCGTCGCTGAACAGAAGGTGGAGTACACCTTGGGCGAGGAGTCTGAAGCCCCTGGCCAGAGGATGCTCTCCTCTGGGGAGCTGAGCAGACAGCTGGAGAAGCTGCTGAAGGAGGGCAGCAGTAACCAGCGGGTGTTTGACTGGATAGAGGCCAACCTGAGTCAGCAGCAGGTAGCATCCAACACACTGGTTCTTGCCCTCATGACAGCTGTCTGCTATTCTGCAATTCTCTTTGAGATGCCCCTCCGAGTGGATGTGGCGGTGCTGAAAGCTTGAGCAAAACTGCTACAGAAATACTTATGTGATGAACAGGAGTTGCAGGCGATCTACACCCTCCAGGCCCTTGTAGTGACCTTAGAACTGCCCGCCAGCCTGCTTCAGATGTTCTTTGATGCGCTGTATGATGAGGACATGGTGGAAGAGGAGGCCTTCTATAGCTGGGAGAGTAGCAAGGACCCCGCTGAGCAACAGGGCAAGGGCGTAGCCCTTAAATCTGTCACAGCCTTCTTCAAGTGGCTTCGTGAAGCGGAGGAGGAGGAGTCTGACCACAACTGAGGGCGGGTGGGGCCGGGGACTTGGAGCCCCACGGACACTCGGATGGCCCGGCCAGCCACCCGGACTTTTTCCATAATTTGGCTCTTGTTGATGACATTGCTATAAACATTGGGGTACATGTGCCCCTTCAAATCAGCATTTTTGTATCCTGTGGATAATTACCTAGTAGTGCAATTGCTGGGTCATAGGGTAATTTTTTTAAGTTTTTTGAGGAGCCTCCGTACTGTTTTCCAGAGAGGTTACACCAGTTTGCATTCCCAACAGCAGTTAAAAAGGGTTCCTCTTTCTCTGTATCCTCACAAACATCTGTTGTTTCCTGAGTTGTTAATGTTAGCCATTCTGACAGGTGTGAGGTGATATCTCATTGTGGTTTTGATTTGTATTTCCCTGATGATGAGTGATGTTGAGAATCTTTTCATGGGTCTGTTACCATCTGGATGTCTTTGGAAAAGTGTGTATTCATGTCTTTTGCCCATTTCTTCAGTACATTATTTGTTTTTTGAGTGTTCAGTTTGGTAAGTTCTTTACAGATTTTGGATACCAACCAATATGTCATTTGCAAATATCTTCTCCCATTCTATCAGGTGCCTTTTAGCTTTGTTGAATGTTTCCTTTGCTGTTCAGAAGCTTTTTATCTTTTTTTTATGTTTCTTTTTTTTTAACCATTTTTTAATTTATTTTTTTTAATTTACATCCTAGTTAGTTAGCATATGGTACAACAATGATTTCAGGAGTAGATTCCTTAATGCCCCTTACCCACTTAGCCCATCCCCCACAACCTTTCCAGTAACCCTCTTTTTGTTCTCCATATTTAAGAGTCTCTTATGTTTTGTCCCCCTCCCTGTTTTTATATTATTTTTGAGAAGGTTTTTACCTCGATGAGGTCCCAATAGTTCATTTTTGCTTTTATTTCCCTTGCCTCCTCAGATATGTCAAGCAAGAAGTTGCTGTGGCCAAGGTCAAAGAGGTTGCTGCCTGTTTTCTCCTGTAGGATTAAGTGTCTGACTCCTGATTTCAGCTCAGCCCCTGATCTCACAGTTTGTGAGACTGAGCCCTGTGATGATCAGAAGCCCCCTTGGGATTCCTCTCTCTCTCTCTCTCTCTCTCTCTCTCTGTCTCTCTCTCCCTCTCTCTCTGCCTGTCCTCAACTCATTCTCTCTCTCTGTCAAGATAAATAAATAAGCTTTTTTAAAAAAAAAAAGATTCTTTTGGTTATAAGTAACAGAAAGATTCATTCAAATGGGCTCGAGCACAAAGTTAATTTTTGGTTCAAGTAATTAGGCGTGGGTTCCTCTTTCTCTTTCAGCTCCGTGTCTTTCAGGCTGGCTCCGTCCTCAGACAGAGAATCCCTTCATGCTTATGAGATGGCTGCAGAAATCCCAGCCTCACAGACCCTTAAGTTCATATTCAAGGGAGAAGAAAAATATATCTGCTGGTAGCATTAACAAATATCCCGAAACGTGCTCGGACTGTACTGGGTTAGGTGAAGTACTTACCTCCGGAACACATGTGCAGATTGTCTTGGGCCTGGGTCATGGCTCAAGGATCTTGATCTTGGGCTCTGATACAGGGATCAGAGTGCACTGAGATCTCATAGACTCAAAGTGGGGGAAAGGTCAATCCCCAGAAGAAAACTAGAGGATAATTCTGTAAGGAGGGGCTGGCAAAGAAAAACTATGGAATGCAATGACTAACAATGCATTGAATGCATTGAGTGATTATAAGCACTGAACCCTAATTTAAAGTACAAAGCCATTAGCCAACTTGGATAGCTGTCCTTGAATTCTGCAAATGCCTGGGTAAACATAAGGATTAAGGCTTCTACTTATCCTTATGGACTAGAAAAGCTAAAGAGTAGATAGTAAAACCTATCAAAATAACTCTTCAGTTATGGAAAGTGTAAGTCTGAGTAAGCACTTGGTAGGTTGTAACTAAAGGGGTGAAAGATAAGAAAGTATACATACTTTCTCTTACAAATCATTTATTTCTTGTTGCTTTAGAAATGGGAGATTTAGGGGCACCTGGGTGGCTCAGTCGGTTAAGCGTCCAACTTCGGCTCAGGTCATCATCTCGCAGTTTGTGGGTTTGAGCCCAGCGTCGGGCTCTGTGCTGACAGCTCAGAACCCGGAGCCTGCTTCAGATTCTGTGTCTCTCCATCTCTTGGCCCCTCCCCTGCTCATGCTCTGTGTGTCTCTCTCAATAATAAATGTTAAAAAAAAATTTTTTTTTAATGGGAGATTTAACAAAGTAACAAGATAATATACAATCAGTGCAATAAAGTGCAGAAAGTGAAGAATAGAAAATACAATTTAAATTAAGGTTGTTAATAAGAAAAAGATCCTTGGGAGACCACCTGGGATAGAGGTTCTACTATTAGGCATAAGTAGGAAAAAAAATCATTTTGAACAACTTCTAGGATGCACAAGTACGGGAGGGGCAGAGAGAGACGGAAAGAGAAAGAATCCCAAGCAGGCTCTGCACTCTCAGCAGGGCTCAAACTCCCTATTGTGAGCTCATGACCTGACCTGAGCCAAAGTCAAAGTTGGATGCTTAATGGACTGAGCCACCCAGATGCCCCCCAACTGCTGCTTTTATTAGGAAAAACGCAATAGCCATTTGTGGTTACTTTATTTCTTACTATTTGAGTGGGTTGTTTGAAATCCTTGTCAGAATGAAGTTAACTTCATTTTAAATGATAAAGAATAAAGGATTAAAGACCTAAATGTGAGACTTGAAATCATAAAAATCCCAGAAGAAAACATAGGCAATAATTTATTTGATATCAGCCATAGAAACATTTTTCTAGATAAGTCTCCTCAGGCAAGGGAAACAAAAGCAAAACTAAGTTATTTGGACCACACCAAAACAAAAGGCTTTTGCACAGCAAAGGAAACCATCAACAAAACAAAAAGAAAACCTACTGAATAAAGAAGGTATTTGCAAATGACATATCCATTAATAGGTTAATATCCAAAATATATAAAGAACTTATATAACTGAACACCAAAAAAAAAAAAAAGATACAATTTAAAAATGGGCAGAGGACCGGAACAGACATTTTCCAAAAAAGACCTACAGATGGCCAACAGATGCTTGAAAAGATGCTCAACATCACTCATCATCAGGAAAATGCAAATCAAAACCACAATGAGATATCACCTCACACATGTCAGAATGGCTAAAATCAAAAATAGAAGAAACAACAAGTGTTGACAAGGATGTAGAGAAAAAGGAACCCTCATGCACTTTGATGGGAATACAAATTGGTGCAGCCACTGTGGGAAACAGTATGGAGTTTCCTCAAAAAGTTAAAAATAGAACTACCCTATGATCCAGTAATTCTACTACTGGGTATTTATTCAAGGAAAACAAAAACACTAATTTGAAAAGATATATGCACCCCTATGTTTACTGCAGCATTATTTACAATAGCCAAGATATGGCAAGATATGGAAGCAACCCAAGTATCCATTGATAGATAAGTGAATAAAGATGTGGAAAAAGATGAATGGATAAGATAGATATAAGTATAGATATAGGTATAGATATAGATATAGATATAGATATAGATATAGATATACACACACCTATATATAATAGTGGGGTATTACTCAGCCATAAAAAAGAATGAGCTCTTGCCATTTGTAACAACAAAGATGGACCGAGAGGGTATACTGCTAAGTGAAATAAGTCATACAGAAAAAGAAACATACCATATGATTTCACTCATATGTGGAATGTAAGAAACAAAACAAATTAAAAAAAGACAAACTAAAAACATACTCTTAAATACAGAGAACAAACTGGTGGTTGCCAGAGGGGAGGTGGGTGGGGGGAGGAGTAAAATAGATAAAGGAGATCAAGAGTACACTTACTTTTGATGAGTACGAAGAAATGTACAGAATTGTTGAATCATTATATTGTACACCTGACACTAATATAACATGGTATGTTAATATACTTCAGTTTAAAAAAAGGGGGGGGGATGAAGTTAACTCTTGACAGTATCAATGAAGTCATAAGCTTCTGACAATACAAATTCAAATGAGACTTATTTGAAGTCATTGTATGAGTGAGGTCTCTCTCTTTTGGTGAAAAGTGACTGAAACTCGAGTCAAAACTAGCTTAGGCAAAAAGGAATCTGTGTTAGCAGGCTCCTCCAGTTCTGAGATGGCAAGAGTGCACCTGGGCCTCACAGACAAGGGATCAGAGAGATTCAAATGCCACTCGGAGTGGCATCTCGCATCTCTGTTTCTCTTACACTGGCTTCTTCCTGGGAATTTTACCACAAACGAATTGATGCTCCACCTCTCTGTCTGACAGGGGGAGTAAGCCTCTTTCCCAGCATCAGTTTTTCAACCCCCAAGAAAAGACTCTCATTGACCTGGTTCAGGTCACCTGCTCACTCAGGACCAAAACACAGTATTTTGATCAGCCCTACTTGATGTGGTTACTCATCTTGAGTCCAATAACTTCAGCCAGGAGTTGGGATTCCCTATGTTTGTGGTAAGAAAATGGATATTTTCTGGAAGAAAAAGAGGTGGAATACTTGGTCAACAAAACCAGAGATGTTTATACCAATGTCCAATTCTTTTCTTAATGATAAAGAATATTTAAAGTCAATAAACATAATTATCACCTTAATAATTACAGTTACAATTGCACCACTAAAGCCCACATGCCAGGAAAAATGGTTGGCACAGGAAATAACCCAAATATTTCACAGGTGGCTTCAAGCTTTGTTTTGGTGTGCAACCCTGGCAGATGGCCTCTCTTAATGCATGTTGAAAGGCAGAGCTCCACGCAGATTCCTAAAATGAATCCTAACCTTTGGAGTTCTATATGCCACTCCGGGACTCAAGGTCAAATCATCCTTATCTTGCTTCTGACCTTAAGCTTCAGGTCTGATAATCAGATCTCTGGTTTGCTCATCTTTACTTAAGCCAAGTTTCCCCCTCTCTCCATCCTTCCATTCCCCCATGTGACCACCATATAGCCATTGGCCTTCACAGACAAGCTTCTTAAAAGGAATAATATCCCAGATCATGGTTTCTAAATACCATTTTCCACTCAAAGGAAACAGGAATTCTTAGACAAATGGCTGATGCTAGGGTTAGGGTAGGGAAGAATAAGAGGAACGTGAGACATCTTATTGTGCCAGAAAGTAAAGAGGTGCTCAAAAAAATAATGGAACATGTCAGATGGCTTGAAGGGCTCCTTATTTCACTTGTCTTCTTAGCAGCATATAGAACTAATCTCATTGTTCTTCTTAAAACTCTCTCCTTCTCTAACTTCTGGTCTTTTTCTACTTCTGATTCTCTTCTTAATGGCAGCTTCCCCCAAGAGTCTTTCTGGGCATCTCATTTTCTGCTCACCTCATAAATATAGGTGTTCCTCAGGGTTCAGTCCTCAGGCTTTTCTCTTTTCATTTTCCCCCTCCCTGCTGACCTTAGCTAACCCCACAGCTTCAATTGTTATATAAACAATGGCTCTCAAATATATATTTCTGAGTATACTTATGTATGGGTAGAGATGAGAAATAGATACATTCAGCACAGACATCTCACTTAGGGGTACCTGGCTGGCTCAGTCAGTAGAGCATGCGACTCTTGATCTCAGTGTTGTGAGTTCAAGCCCCACACTGGGTGTAGAGATTATTTAAAAATAAAATCTTGGGGTGCCTAAGTGGCTTAGTTGGTTAAGCATCTTGACTTCAGCTCAGGTCATGATCTCACGATTTGTGAGTTCAAGCCCCACGTTGGGCTCTGTGATGACAGGTCAGAGCCTGGAGCCTGCTTCAGATTCTATGTCTCCCTCTCTCTATGCCCCTCCCCCGCTTGTGCTCTCTCTCTCTCTCTCTCAAAAGTGAATAAACATTAAAATAATAATAATAATTAATAAAACCTTTAAGATGAGCCTGGGTGGCTCACTCAGTCAGTTAAGCATCCAATTGTTGATTTGGGCTCAGGTCATGATCTCACAGTTTGTGAGACTGAGCCCTGAGTCGGGGTCTGCGCTGATAGTGTGGAGCCTGCTTGGGATTCTCTCTCTCCAATCTCTCTTCCCCTTCCCCACTCACACCTACCCCCTCAAAATAAATAGGTAAACTTAAAAAAAAAAAAAAAAAAGAAAAATATTTTTTTTAAAAAGACATCTTTCTTAAGCCCCAGAGCCATATATCCAACCAAAACCCTCCTAGATATCCCCACTGAGATTAAACCACTATTATTTCAAAGATAAGCTGTTAAAAATTGAAGACATTACCTTCCTCTCATCTAGTATTCTTTACTTCTATACTAAATAAAGTATACTTTATTTCTATACCTATTGTCCAAGCAAGAAACTCTGGAATTATTCTTAATGACCTTCAGCTGGAGACAACCAGGAACCCATCTCTAGTTGAATGAGGTGAGTTTATGGCTCATTTGCAGTAAAGAATGCACAGCATAGGGAACCATAGAACTCAGTATAAGAGCATCAAAAAAACCCATTATAGGATTTGCTATTTGAGTAATTTGAGAAAGAGTCTAAGGAAGCAGTGGTCCATTCTAGATTGGATGCTGTCAGAAAGGGGAAATTTTATGATAGTGATCTCAACACATCTTCTGTACAGGAAGGAGAGCCCAGAGCAAGGACAATGCTATAATTGGTAAAAAGTACCAACACTCATTTCAGTCAAAAGAAGCGGGTGTTTGGAATTTTGTAGATGGCACAGTGACTGCTTTTGTCTACACTTAGACAAAAGCATGGAGTGGACCTGTTTTGTCTCATGTTATTATGGCCTCAGAATAATCTCATCGAATAGTATTCTGTGAAGTTCTTACGCCCGACAGGAAATAACATGGCTTACCTGTAAATGCCAGGTCAGCTTCTAAATGTCAGGAGCTGCCATTCCCCCTTCCTCACTCATTACTCTCTGTCATTTCCATATAAATTAGTTGTCAAGTCCTATTAATTTTTATTACTCACATATCTCTGGGTTCTGTTCCCTTCTCTACATCTTCTTTGTTTCTTCTCTAACTAAGGCCATTGTCATTTGTCATCTGAGTTTCTATATCAGTCACTGAACAGTTCGTCCAACATTTCATCTCCCTCCTGTTCCAGTTCATCTGCTACCCTCCACCCTTTACCCACAATGATGTTTCTAAATATAGCACCCCTGCTTAAAATCTGCTGTTACGTTACCAGCCATGTTGCTAATATTTAAATGGAAAAATTAAAAATCAGTGAGGTTAGAAATGAAAATTAACTTTTTTCTTTCCTCTCTAAAAGGAATCAAAAAAGGCAGACCAGTGTATTTACACAAGGAATCAGCTGAATATGGAGACTATTTTGAAGTTCTGATTCCCTCTTAAGAAATTATGACTCATTGTGAATCAACAGAGTGACAGGACTGCTAAAAAAACTTACTGCATTATTGGCACCATTAGCAGAAGTATATTTATTGTCCAGAACAAGAAATTTATGATCCATTTAGTTCTGGGTAATACATCTTAAGAAAGACATTATTAAAAGAGTATGTCCAGAAAAGGGCAATCAGGACAAGGAGGTTCTAGAAACTGTCATATGGATAATCAGAAAAAGTGAGGCTTAAAGAAAACTAAAGAGGGATATGACAAGTGTTTTTGAATACCCAAAGATCTGTCATACATTAAAAGAGAGTAAATTTATGTTGTATAGTTCCAGGGGCAGGATCAAGTCTTAAGATTACAAATCATAGGAAGGTTGATTTCTACTCAGTCTAAGAAAACATTTTCTAATAATCAGAACAGTCCAATAATGAATTAGCTTCCTAGAAAGGTAATGAGCTCCTAGTTACTAGAAGGGTTCAAGCCAAAGCTGAATAATTGTCTGGAAAGTATACTATAAAATGGGAGTTGTCAAATCTTCTGCTGAAGGGACAGTTCCTTAATCTCTTGTGGTCTAACACTTTTATAAATTACAATAAAATGAAATAAGTAGAAGTGAAAAAAATTAAAAGTCCAAGCTTTATTTTTTTTATTATCTGATTCAATGAACATTACATTTCAGCAACTAGAATTAGAACAAAGATAAAAGGGAAAAAGAGTGATTAATAAAAACTTGCTCATTGTTCCACTCTTACCACTGTTATTCAACATAGTGTTGGAAGTCCTAGCCTCAGCAATCAGACAACAAAAAGAAATAAAAGGCATCCAAACCAGCAAGGAGGAAGTCAAACTTTCACTCTTTACAGACGACATTATACTCTATGTGGAAAACCCAAAAGACTCCACCAAAAAACTGCTAGAACTGATACATGAATTCAGCAAAGTCTCAGGTTATAAAATCAATGTACAGAAATTGGTTGTATTTCTATACACCAATAATGAAGCAGCAGAAAGAGAAATCAAGGAATCGATCCCATTTACAATTGCACCAAAACCATAAAATACCTAAGAATAAACTTGACCAAAGAGGTGAAAAATCTATATGCTGAAAACTATAGAAAGCTTATGAGAGAAACTGAAGAAGACACACGTTAAAAAAGGAAAAATATTCCATGGTCATGGTTTGGAAAAAGAACTATGTTAAAATGTCGATACTACCCAAAGCAATCTACATATTCAATGCAATCTGTATCAAAATAACACCAGCATTCTTCACAGAACTAGAACAAACAATCCTAAAATTTGTATGGAACCAAGAAAGACCCCAAATAGCCAAAGCAATCCTGAAAAAGAAAACCAAAGCTGGAGGCATCACAATGCCAGGCTTCAAGCTGTACTACAAAGCTGTAACCATCAAGACAGTATGGTACTGGCACAAAAACAGACACTCAGATCAATGGAAGAGAATAGAGAACCCGGAAATGGACCCACAAACGTATGGCCAACTAATCTTTGACAAAGTAGGAAAGAATATCCAACGGAATAAAGACAGTCTCTTCAGTAGATGGTGCTGAGAAAACTGGACAGCGACATGCAGAAGAATGAACCTGGACCACTTTCTTACACCATACACAAAACTAAACTCAAAATGGATGAAAGACCTAAACATAAGACAGGAAGCCATCAAAATCCTAGAGGAGAAAACAGGTAACAACCTTTTTGACCTCAGCCACAGCAACTACTTACTTAACATGGCTCCAGAGGCGAGGGAAATAAAAGCATCAAGATAAAAATCTGCACAGTGAAGGAAACAATCAGCAAAACTAAAAGGCAACCAAGGGAATAGGAGAAGATGACATATCAGATAAAGGGTTAGTATCCAAAAATCTATAAAGAACTTATCAAACAACACCCAAAAAGCAAATAATCCACTGAAGAAATGGGCAAAATATATGAATACACACTTTTCCAAAGAAGACATTCAGATGGTAACAGACCCATGAAAAGATGCTCAACATCACCCATCATCAGGGAAATACAAATCAAAACCACAATGAGATACCACCTCACACCTGTCAGAATGGCTAAAATTAATGACTCAGGAAACAATAGATGTTGGTGAGGATACAGAGAAAGAGGAACCCTTTTGCACTGCTGGTGAGAATGCAAACTGCATTCCAGCCTCTCTGGAAAACAGTACGGAGGTTCCTCAAAAAATTAAAGATAAAAGTACCCAATTGCACTACTAGGTATTTATCCAAAGGATACAGGAGTGCTGATTCGAAGGGGCACATGTACCCCAATGTTTACAGCAACACTATTGACAATAGCAAAAGTATAGAAAGAGCCCCAATATTCATCAACTGACAAATGGATAAAGAAGATGTGGTATTTACACACAATGGAATATTGTTTGATGATCAAAAAGAAAAAATCTTGCCATTTGCAGCAACGTGGATAGAACTAGAATGTATTATCTAAGCGAAATAAGTCAGTCAGAGAAAGGCATCATATGATTTCACTCATGTGGAATTTAAGAAACAAAACAGATGAACATAGGAGAAGAGAAGGAAAAGTAAAATAAAAACAGAGAGGGAAGCAAACCATTAGACACTTTTAATACAGAGAACTGAGGGTTGCTGATGGGGTGTTGGGTGGAGGGATGGGCTAAATGGGTGATGGGTATTAAGGAAGGCACTTGTTGGGATAAGCACTGGGTGTTATATGTAAGTAATCAATCACTAAATTCTATTCCTGAAATCATTATTACAATATATGTTAACCAACTTGGATTTAAATTTTAAATAAATAAATAAATAAATAAATAAATAAATAAAAAGTGGTTCTCTATGAAGCAATCTTCCCCAACTAATCTCTTCTCCAGTGACTTTCTTTTCCTGAACCTGAATGATGGTATAAAATTTATCAATTTATTACTTAATGTCTTATATTGGTCTCCAATTGTTAGGCAGACAATACTGCCTTATTGTTTAGTTCTGCCCCCACCCAACCCTTAGCCACCTAGTGTGTGCGGAAGAGAGTGTTAAAATATATGAATTAAACTGATAAGGAAATTATTAGTTGTTGAGTGTATCAGTGAGTGATCATTCAAGTAGAGATGGTTTATAAGTAAAGGTTATTAATTTCTTTTAAACACTGGAAAAGAAAACTCTAATCAATTTCTTTTTTAAAATTTTTATTATAAATTTTTTAAATGTTTATTTTTGAGAGAGAGAGACAGAGTGCGAGTGGGAGAGGGGCAGAGAGAGAGAGAAGAGGAGACACAGAATCTGAAGCAGGTTCCAGGCTCTGAGCTGCCAACACAGAACCCAGTGTGGGACTTGAACCCATGAACTGTGAGATCATGACCTAAGCTGAAATCAGATGCTTAACCTGAGCCGAAGTCAGATGCTTAACCGACTGAGCCACCCTGGCCCCCTAATCAATTTCTGACTGAAGGCCAACCATGCCATGTACACTCATCTCTGTCCCATGGACGTAACGATCTAAACCTTAAAACAAATCAGTAATGGAATGGAATGGAATGGCCACACTATTTGGTGTTTCTCCCTTCAAAAAGTAGAGTCTATTTCCCCACTCCCTGAACTGGGATGGACTTGTGGAAGTCATGTACCAGTTTGGAGACTAGGCCTTAAGAGACCTTGTAGTTTTCACTCTGTACCCTTGAAACCCTGAAGCCATGTGAACAGGCCAGGCCTGACTCACTGGATAGTGAGAAACACAAAGTTTCCCTTATGGCTTCAGCCAACAGCCACTCTATCACTGGACATATGGGTGACACCAGCTAAGACCAGCCAGCCTCATCAACCCAATTAATGGGTCGCATTAACAACCTCAGATGCATGGACAAACCCCATCAGGATCAGGTGAGCCCAACCTAGACAAGATTTAGCCAGAACCGTAAACTATAGGGTTTTTTTTTTTTTAATTTCTTTAAAAAAATTTTTTTTAATGTTTACTTATTTGAGAGAGCGTGCTTGTGTGAGTGGAGGAAGGGCAGAGAGAGAGGAAGACAGAATCGGAAGCAGGCTCTACATTATCAGTGCAAAGCCCGACCTGAGCCGAAGTTGGACACTCAACCAACCAAGCTACCTAGGCGCGCCGGGTTGTTGTTTTAAGCTAATAAGTATTTGGGGAGATTTGTAACCTAACAATAGATAACTGATACTCAGGGATTCATCCAAAGTTCTCTTAATAGACAGACCCTCAAGTAGTTTTAAACACTTATTAACAAGTTATTAAATCCTAAAAACAAAACAAACAAAACAAAAACACCTTAAAGTGAAGATTAAAGCTGACATGGGAGGGGGCACCTGGGTGGCTCAGTCAGTTGGGCGTCCGACTTCGGCTCAGGTCATGATCTTGTGGTCGCGATTTCGAGCCCCGCGTCAGGCTCTGTGCTGACCGCTCAGAGCCTGGAGCCTGTTTCGGATTCTGTGTCTCCCTCTCTCTAACCCTCCCCCCGTTCATGCTCTGTTTCTCTCTGTCTGAAAAATAAATAAACATTAAAAAAAAAAAACTTAAAAAAAAAATAAAGCTGACATGTTAGGAATAATTTATTTCCTCACAGAAATATTAATCAGAAAATAAGGTAAAGTGTCTCTGAATGGATAACTAGAAAGAGTAAGAAAATGGTCGAATGTTTTAATTGTAAATACATGATTTCAGGGGCACATCCAGTGGAATGCTAGAGCTGGTTCATAGCAACCTGATATCCAATTATTAAATTTTCAGAAATTTTGTGAGCCAGTTGTTAAACTTTTGGTAGATTAAATCAGCCATGATGAGAATATGTGCACCATGGAAATTGGCAAACATCACCAGGCAGAGCCAGAGTTCACAGTATATGAATGAACACATCTGCTGTTGCAGACAAATTTCATCAGTATGTGTGTGCGTAAATACACATATAAAAATATCCTTAATATTTAAAGAAGACATTGGTTCGTTCTGCCATGCTGTGATCTTGGGCAAGTCAATTAGTCTTACTGAATCTCAGTTCCCCTATCTATAAAATCAAAGTATGTGCCTCAAAATCATCTTTAAGGTGATTTTCGGGTCTACTATTTCTATCTTCTATGATCCTACTGATGGTAGTTATACCTGGGTGGCAATGATGAAAAAGACCAACAGGATTAATTAAAATTGGCACACTGACCATGTTACCAACCACAATTTTTGCTCTAATTCAAGATAAATTAAAGAGGGCAATACACTAGTAATTCAATGTGCTTTGGACTATGGAGAAGGAAGAGGTGAATTCTGACTAGAGGGGATTAGGAAAGGTCTGGGCAAGATATTTTGTCAATCAGGAATAAGGTCTCATCTTTGAATATACAGTGGCTTGAACTCTACAAGGGCTTAATAAAATGTGCTGAAGTAATTATATACCTGGAGAGAAAATTGGAAAGAAAATACAATTTTGTTGAATTGAAGACTGACTCAGTATTCTACTTGTAATTTCCATATGTAATTGTGGAACTCTGCCTCAGCTTCTCCATCTAAAAATGTTTATAAGCAACATTATAAGAATTCAGGCAATCATAACTGTGAAGCATGTCAGGAATCCTACAGGAAGATGCTATATAAATATGAAGATGATGTGACTAAATCAAAGCAGATGGCTTTGTGCCAAACTAGAAAGCACATTACATACATATTCTACCTGGGCATTTCTTCCCAGCGTGTTAAAATATCTTTTCTTTCAGAAGGTTAAACAGCATATTAAAAACTAGTAGGGGGCTAATGGCCAAACTGTAATTGGGACAGTATTTGCAAATTATTTTGCTAAGAATATTAGCAAGTCATTTTGAACTTCTGAGAAAAAAAATCTAAGAAATCATTCCCTTTCCCTGTAAGCAATGAAGACATTTATTTATGCCTTCAGCAAATAAAGTAATTTGCTAACCTCTTGGGCTTATGTGCTGATACTTCAGCTGATTCCTTTCTGGAAATCATAAATACACAACTGAAAAATATTCCGTAAGTAAGGGTTTGCATACATTGCTAGAGCTTTCCAAAATGGAGGTACATGCTGTCTTGTTTTCTTCTGTTCTTAAAAATGCTTGGAATCTAACTAAGGTTGCTTTCTTAGAATATGTGGAAACCAAACTTCCTATCTTGCATATCAACAGCACTCCAGTACTAATGTTATTATGTACTTAGCTGCAGGCAAGTAAGAACTAGGGCATTATGTGCTAGAGCCTTTAATGAACTGAAAAACAACAGATTCTATCCCCAGGAAAACACACAGATATATATTCTCAAAATTCTACACATAGATATCACCTATCCCCAAATCCCATTTGTAAAATTCTTAGGTTAAAGTGTCTGCACTACAGCAAATCTTTTACAACATCATGTTTGTGGTTATATGAATGTACCAGGCCATATTAGGCACTAAGGACACAGTGGTAAACAAAGCCAGTCAGGGACCTTGCAAGTTACACAGCTGAGTTTAGTAGGAAAGATGGATATTTATCAAATAATCACACACACACACACACACACACACACACACAAATGCTTAATTAAAAACTTTGATCAAGTGCTACAGAGTAAGAATTACATCCAACTTCCTTCAGATACCATGTAAGCAAGAAGAGAATGGAGGGAAATATTTAAAGCATTGAGAGCAGAAAAACCCACCAACCTAGAATTCTGTACCCTGTAATACTATCCTTCAAAAGTGAAGGAGAAATAAAGACTCTGTCAAACAAACAAAAATGTAAAGAATCTGTTGCCAATAGACCTGTCTTGTAAAAACTATTAAAAGAAGTTCTTTAGAGAGAAGGAAAACAAGACAGGTCAGAAACTCAGATCTACATAAAGAGCAGTGGTGAAGGATAAGTGAAGACAAAACCCAAACTTTTTCTTACTCTTCACTGATCTAACATAACAGTTTGTTTAAAAAAAAAAACAACAGTATATCTGATTATATGTATATACGCTTATGCAGGAGAAATGAATGACCACAATGATACAAGAGACAGGAGGGAGGAATTAGAATTATCTCATTTTTATAAAATACTTGCACTGCCCATGAAGCAGTATAGTGTTGCCTGAAAGTGGACTCGGCTTATTTGCAAATGTATATATGCAACCACTCTAGGGCAACCACTAAAAAGGATTTTTAAAAAAGAAGTATATTACAACAGGGCCTGGCAAGTAGGAAGGCCTTAAGGGAAAAAAGTGAAACAGATGTGCTAAGAAAGGAGAGAAAACAGAGTCACATAAATCAAAACCATAAAAGGCAGAAAAAGTAAAAAACAAAAATAGAATAGAAACAAAGAACAAGGGCAACAAATAGGAAACAGTAGCAAATATAGTAGAAAATAATCCAGCTATATCAACAATCACTTTGAATGTCAATGGTCTACAGGCACCAATTAAAAGACAGAGATTGCCAGATTAGATAAAAAAACAAGACCTAACTCTATGTTGTCTGCAAGAAACCCACTTAAAACATAAAAACACATACAGATTAAAAATAAAGGAAGAAAGATATACTATAGTAACACTATTCAAAAAAAAGGAGCAGCTATATTAATTTCAAACATAGCACACTTCAGAGCAAAGAATGTTATCAGGGAAAAGAAGGACATTACATAATGATAAAATGATCAATTCTCCAAGAAGACATACCAACTGTTAACGCATATGCACCTAACAACAGAATGCCAAAATATGTGAGGCAAAAACTGATGAGACTGCAAAGAGAAATAGATAAATCCATTATTATAATTGTAGACTTTAACCCCCTCTATCAGAAATGGACAGATCCGGCAGGCAGGAAATCAGTAAAGACATACCTGAACTCAACAACACCATCAATCAAATAGATAAAATGGACATCTATAGACTACTTCAACCAACAATAGCAGAATACATATTCTTCTCAAGTTCACATGAAACATTCACTAATATAGACCACAATCTGGGTCATATAACACAACTTAACAAATTTAAAATAGAAATCATACAATGTCTATAGCCAAAGTATGGAAAGAGCCCAAATGTCCATTGAGGGATGAATGGATAAAGAAGATGTTTATATTTACAATGGAGTATTACTCAGCAATCAAAAAGAATTAAACCCTGCCATTTGCAACAAACGGATAGAACTAGAGGGTATTATGCTAAGTGAAATAAGTCAGTAAAAGAAAAATATCATATGACTTCACTCATACGTGGAATTTAAGATACAAAACAGATGAACATAAGGGAAGGGAAGCAAAAATAATATAAAAACGGAGGGGGGCAAAACATAAGAGACTCTTAAATATGGAGAACAAACTGAGGGCTGCTGGAGGGGCTGTGGGTGGGGGGATGGGCTAAATGGGCAAGAGGCATTAAAGAGGACACTTGGTGCAATGAGCACTGGGTGTTATACATAGGAGATGAATCACTGGAATCTAAAAACATTATTGCACTATATGCTAACTAACTTGAATATAAATTAAAAATTAATTAATTAACTAAAAAAACCAGAAATCATGCAATGTGTGCTCTCAGATTACAGTGGGATTAAACTTGAAATCATTAATGGGAAGCCAGCTGGACAATCCCAAAATACTTGAAGATTAAACAATACACTGCTACATAACACGTGGGTCAAAAAAGAAATATCAAGAGAAATTAAACAGTACTTTGCACTAAATGAAAATGAAACACAGCTTACCAAATTTGTGGGATGCAGTGTAAGCCACAAATGCTTAAAGGGAAATTTTAGCATTGAATATACATGTTAGAAAAAAAAAGAAATATCTAAAACCAACCATCTAAGCTCCCACCTTAGGAAACTAGAAAAAGAAGAGCAAATTAAATCTAAAGTACGCAGAAGAAAGGAAATAATAAGAATTAGAGTGGAAATCAATAAAATTGAAAACAGGAAATCAATAGAAAAATTGATAAGATCAAAAGCTCATTCTTTATAAAGATAAAAAAAATTAATAAGCCACTAACCAGGCTAACTAAGAAAAAAAGAGAAGGCACAAATTGCTAATATCAGAAATGAAACAAGGGACATTATTACAACTCCCACGGACAACTAACTCTATACCCTCAGATAACTTAGATAAAGTGCGCCAATTCTTTGAAAGACACAACCTGGCAAAATTCACACAAGAAACATACTACTTGAATAAGCCTGTATCTATTAAAGAAATTGCATCAATAATAACCTTCCAGAATATAAAGCACCAGGCCCAGATGGATTCACTATGAATTCTACCAAACATTTAAGAGAGAAATAATACCTATTCTCTACAATCTTTTTCAGAGAATAGAGCAGAGGGAATACTTCCTAACTCATTCTATGAGGCCAACATTACCCTGAGACCAAAACCAGACAAAGACATTACTAGAAAACCACTAGCTAGTATCTAAAATGAATATAGATGCAAAAATCCTCAACAAAATACTAGCAAATCAAATCTAAAAAAAAAAAGGTGCAAAAGAGAATTATGCACCATGATCAAATGGAACTTATGCCAGGTGTATAAGGCTAGTTCAACTTTAAAAAATCAATTAATGCAATACACTAGTATTGAAAAAGAACCAAGTGAGAGGACTGACACTGTCTGATTTCAAGACTTACTACAAAGCTACAGTCAAGGGAGTGCAGTACTAGTGAACGAGCAGACAAAATATTTCAACAGAACAGAATGGGAGAGCCTTAAAACAGAACCACATAAATACAGTCGACTGATTGTTGACAAAGGAGTAAATGCAATACAATGAAGCAAAGAGTCTTTTCAACAAATGGAGCTGGAACAACTACAAATGCAAAAAATAATAATAATAATCTAGACAATGACTTTACATCCTTCATAAAAATTTACTTAAAATGGATCATACACACACACACACACACACATACACAAAGGGTCACAGACTTAAAGGTAAAATGCAAAACTATCAAACTCTTAGAAAATAACATGGGAGGAAGTTTAGATGATCTTGGGTTTGATGATAACTTTTCAGATACAACATCAAAGGCATGATCCATGAAAGAAAAAATTAATCAGCTAGAGTTCATGAAAATTAAAAATTTCTGCTCTGTGAAACGACAGTGTGAAGAGAATGAAAAGGCGAGCCACAGATTGGGAGAAAATATATGTAAGAGGCCTACCTGATAATAGATTAATATACAAAATATAAAAAGAACTCTTAAAACTCAACAATAACCCAATTAAATAACCTGATTAAACAAATAACCCGATTAAAACAAATAACCTGACTAAAAAATGGGCCAAAGACCTTAACAGACACTTCAATAAAGAAGATACGCAGATGGCAAAAAAGTATATGAAAAGATGCTCCACAGTCATGCATCAAAGAAATGCAAATTAAAACAATCAGATACAACTACACACCTCTAATATTAGAGTGGTCAATCCAAAAACACTCACATCACCAAATGCTGGTGAGGATGTGCAGCAACAGAAACTTATTCACTGTTGGTCTGAATGCAGAATGGTCCAGCCACTTTAGAAACAAGCGTGGCAGTTTCTTACAAAACTAAATTTACTCTTACCTTACAATCCAATAATCATGCTCCTTGGTATTTACTCAAAGGAGATGCAAACTTATGTCCACACTTGTGCACAGATGTTTATAGCAGCTTTATTTATCATTCCCAAATTTGGGAGTGACCAACACACCTTTCAGTAGGTGAGTGGATAAAGCATAGTATGTCCAGACAATGGACTGTTTTTCAGCGCTAAAAAGAGATTAGCTACCAAGCTATGAAAAGACATACTACTAAATGAAAGAAGCCAACCTGAAAATGCAACATTCTGTATGATTCTAACATATAACATTATGGAAAATGCAAAACTGTGGAGACAAGAAAGATCAGTGATTACCAGGGGTTAGGAAGGAAAAGAGGATAAATAGGCAGACACTAATTTTAGGGCAATAAAACTATGCTGTAGATAATATAATGGTAGAAATATGCCATTCTACATTTGTCAAAATCCACAGAAGGTACAATACCAAGAGTAAACCCTAATGTAAACTATGAACTCTGGGTGATGATGTGTCAATGTAGGTACATCAATTGTAACAAATGCATCATCCGGGTGGGTGATGGTGATAACAAGGGAAGCTATGCATGTGTGGGGACATGGAAAATACCTGTACCTCCCTTTCAATTTTGCTGTGAACCTAAAACTGTTCTAAAAAATGAAGTCTTTTTAAAAAAGTTAAAATATCCACTAGAATGTTAATAACAGCATTATTTATGTTTTATTTTATATTTGAGAGAGAGAGAGAGAATGCAAGCAGAGAAGGGGCAGAGAGAAAGAAACAGAATATGAAGCAGGCTCCAGGCTCTGAGCTGTCAGCACAGAGCCCAACGTGGGGCTCAAACTCATGAGCAGTGAGATCATAACCTGAGCCAAAGTCAGATGCTTAATCAACTGAGTCAACCAGGCACTCCAACAGCATTATTTATAATAGGGAACAAAGAGAAACAATGATTATGTCTAAAAGCAGTGAGGAAGTTAATTATGACATCCAGATTATAGAATAATATGCATTCATTAAATGAGAGTATTTAATGATATGGCAAAAAAATTCTATTAAATGAAAAAAGCAAGTTATAAAACAGCATGCATAATTAATACTGTTTTTACTCTTTGAAATATATTTATGCAGTGAAATAAGTGGGAAGAAGGGAAGCAAAACTTGAAGTGTTATCTTTACAAGGGACAATTATGGGTAATTTTTATTTTCTATTTATTTTTTAATTAAAAAATAATAATGCATTATGTTTATGGTTTATAAACATTATAAGGGTGCCTGGGTGGCTCAGTCAGTTAAGTGTCCAACTTCGGCTCAGGTCATGATCTCACAGTTCATAAATTCAAGCCCCGTGACAGGCTCTGTGCTGACAGCTGAGAGCCTGGGGCCTGCTTTGGATTCTGTGTCTCCCTCTCTCTCTGCCCTTCCCCCACTCATTCTCTCTCTCTCAAAAATGAACATTAAACATTTTTAAAAAGTTATAAACATCATTATAAAAATTAAGTGGCTCAGTAGATACTAGTTAAGTAGATACTATCATCCTTAAGAAGGGACCATTTTTTGCTGTTGGCCTAGCAAAAAGTATAATGCCTCTTCAAATGTATTAGGGGTTTGGTAAATCCTTGACAACTAGATCAACAGAATGAATAATGGCCTCAGAATATCTCAACACATAATTTCACTACTCCCATTTATTCTACTAGACATTCTTACCTAAAGAACATCCAAATAGTCTCTGGTAATTAAGCACACTGTTACTGCCTTTGGGTAAGCAGTGTTTGAATTGAACTCTAAGAGTGCCCTCTGGTGGCTCACTGACAATGCTTTTATATCAGCTTGAGGTGTCTTAATCCACCTCATCAATGGAAACATGGGAACCGGAAAATTTTTCACGACTGAATGAATTCCCTTTAAAGGACCATCCCACCTTATGCAGTTTTTAAATTTCTAGAAAAAAGGAGACAAGTAAGTGGACCTTTGCTAAAATGTTTGTGATGGTGGATAAGTTACTACCCCTGGGGTAGAGAATGGAAGGAGCAGAGAGGAAGGAGGTGATGGTGGTGATGGAATATGTACTTACTTAGCAAACTAAATAACAGCAATCCATGAAAGCCAAAATTCTAGCATCTACAGTATTAACCTGTAGTTCCAGTACAATAAAATCAAAGTTAATTCTCCAAAGCATTGACATGTGGATGTGTGGTTTGGGCATCTTACAATCAAACAATCTCTATTTAGTACATCTTTGTACTTAGAAAAAAAGTTTTTAATTAATTTAATTATTCTTTATTCTTCCTACTTTTATAATGTGGCATATTTCAATCTTTGTAAAAATTTGGATATAAATCAACCAGAAAAAAATCTAATCATTTTCAAAAATATGTCACTGAACATGGCTGGTAAATATTTAAAATTTCTGATTTGTAAGTTCTATCAACATGTTTTTCTTTGCTCTTTCCCCCACATTAATATATTAATGATAAAAGGAAGCCACTTAAAAACATTTCCTTTTGGTAACAGAGGGTGGCCATTATTACTTCCTTAATCCTTTCCTATTTATTATTCCTTACATTTTTACTGAATACTTGAAACTTCAGAGAGAGTTCCTCTATTAAAAGAACTAGATTAAAGAATAGACTTTTTATTTTATTTTTTAAAAGTTTTTATTTATTTTGAGAGAGAGAGAGCACGTGTGCACATGTCAGGGAGGGGCAGAGAGAGAGGGAGACAGAAAATCTCAAGCAGCTTCATGCTGTCAGTGCAGAGCCTGATGTGGGGCTCAAACTCATAAACTGAGATTTGGGATTATGACTTGAGCCAAAATGCAGAGTCAGACACTTAACCGACCAAGCCACCCAGGCATCCCAAAACAACAGACTTTAAATAAGTTTTCATTTCAATGAATTTCATTTCAATTTTACTTCAATGAAATCATTTTCCACATCAGATTTTAAAATATCACAAATATTTTACAAGTTTCAATAAAGCACCTTTCCACCTTCTTAAAAGATTCCTCACGTCCTAAACAGAAATCACAGGGGCAGCAATGCCATTAAGGATCACATATAAGGTGGTAGTGACAACCAACAGCAAAATAATCAATTAACATTCTCATCACACTAGTGATATTAACATTTTAACCACAGAGTTGCATGTGTTCTGAAGCTAGCATAATTTCTAAAACAGCCAGAAAAAAAAAAAAAATTAAAACAAATTCTATAATATCCTTTCTAGGAAAGTACATTCTTAGGTAAAAGAAAATAACCCTTTGTCACTGTAATGCACAGTAGAAAGGCTCTGGAACCAGACCATTTGGATCCTGGCTCTCCCACTCCACTTGCTGGGTAAGTGGAGTTCAAAGTCACTTGGCCTTACCTATAAAGTAGGAATGATGATCTTTCTTCAAAGGATTATTGTGAGAATTTAATAATAATGTATATATATGTAAAGGACCTAGCAAGCAGTAGAAACTAATTAAAATGTAACTACAGTTAACCCCTGAACAAAGGGGTTAGGGGTACCAATCCCCATTGCAGTCAAAAATGCATGTCTAACTTTTGACTCCCCAAAACTTTAATTACTAATAGCCTATGATGACTGGTAGCCTCACCGATTAACATAATTGATTAACATGTATTTTGCATGTTATATGTATTTTATATTTTTATATTGTTACAATAATGCTGGGGAAAAGAAAATGTTACTAAGAAAATCTTAAGAGAAAATACATTTACAGTACTGTACTATATTTATCAAAAAAAATTCTGTGTATAAGCAGACCACTTCAAACTCAAGTGGTTCAAGGGTCAACTAGAATTTATTTCCTAGAAGCCACAAGAAAGAAAACATCATAACATTTATTTTCTGGGTGGACCCCATGAGTTTCTTTCCAAAGGCAATTAAAAAATCTCCCTGTGAAGGAGAACCATGCACATTTTTATGAATCATATTTATACTACTAACAATATTTGGCTGATAATGTAAAAATACTTAATCACAACTAGATACATAAAAATAAATGGTATACCTTAATATCTCAAAGGCAAGATAAGATGAAGTAGGTTTCTGCATATAAGAATGTCAAATCCACAATTACGTAAGATATATAAAGAAATTGACATTCTAAGACATTCTAAGACATAAAAAGACATTTTATTATTGTTTTGCTACATAACAGTGAATACACTCAATTGCATTTTCTCAAATGGCAAATAAGACACAAGATAACATCTCTTTGATTCCTGAAAACCTCAATATCATCTGTCTTTTGGAGGATCCAGTTTCCTACGACGTCTATGATACCTTGAAAAGAAGAAAATATTTAAGATATTATTTTAGTAAATGTTAACTGTTCCTGATAAAAATATAAAATTTCTATGATTAGTTTGCTGTTCATTAGCACTCAATGAAATCAACAAAACCTAATACATATATACACATACACGCTGTTAGATATAGTTTATACATACTTAGCTAGATAAATATTTCTTAATAGGAAGCCACATTTCCCCACTGTGGGAATTGTTTTCTACTAATTAAGCATTTTGGAAAGGATTTTGCAGCTGTTGAGGTTAATTTCAATATGGTAACCTGGGTAATTAATCCTTAATTAAAAACGAATAATTGTCTTTATCGTAAAGAAACAGCACATCATGAACGTGCTGAGCATGCTCTATTAAAGTTTTATTCAAAAGGCAATGTCTTTCCCTACATGGAGCCCTCTTAAGCTACAAAATTATATTTTAATATACAATAGGATACAATCAGTAATATGTTTACAGAAAAATGTACAAGGTCACAAAAAAATGAAAGAAATGCAAATTCAAAGTGAGGAATCTTTTACTTGTTTTTGCAATCACAAATATTTTAAAAAATCATAATTCCCAACCCAAGCACAGGTGTGATGAAATAAGCACCATCAGACATGATTGGTTAAAGTATTAATTGGTAAAATACTCAGGAAAAGCAGTGTGGCAATATATATATCAAAAAACTTTTTAAAATAGTCTTTACTTTTGATCTAGTAATTCCTCTTCTGGAAATCTATTCTAAAACACATAGAAAAATAGTTAAAATATTAACTATTTTAATACTAAAATATATTAAATATTTAAATATTAAATATTAATCAGGGAGGGGGAGATACAGGATGCACATTTACATATACAGGATTAAGACCATATAAAAATAGGCAAACTAACAAAACTTATTAAAAGAGAAATATGAAATGCATGGTTACCAGTGATTGAGTCATTTTACCATGAAGAATTTTTCTTTTTGCTTCTTTGCATTTCCTTATTTTCTGTCTTAAGAGAATTTCTGCATAGAGTACATGTGTTTATGGTGATGAGTTCTCTTCAAAAATTCCCTTTAGACCAGATTTTGGCAAGTTGGCCTGAGTTATTTACTTTTTTGCTAATGTGGAAACCCAATGTAAGGATTTCTATACCATAAATAGTAAGCCATGTATCTTGCGCTCTTTAGCTGTGATTAAGATATCAAAAGCATTCTTTTTGCTTATCTTATGGTTTCATATGGGCAAGTTTCCTATATGTTGTTTTTTTTATACTGATTTTTTGAAAATTGACAAAACACAGAAATTAAGTTGATAAAATGAAGTACATCTATCTACAATAACACAGAACATTAAGTTAGAGAATAATATACATATAGTGTAATATACATGTATTTTCTACATGTACTTATACTGGCACAGAAAAAAACTCACCATTTTCTTAAGGTCTCCAGTTATATGCCAGATAATCAAGGTTTTACTAGTGCCACCCTGAAAGGTGGGGTCTCTCAAAGCAACTAGTCACCAGAATAGGGGTTTGGGAAGTCACAATTTCTTAGGATGCATGAATTTCAATTTCTGCTACAATCACTAGCCAGAAGCAAGCACCTTGATTATAGGGTGCCCTTATAACTTACCATTCGGACCTGGACTCTTGAGAGAATTAAAAACCCACCCTATTAATAATTAACAAAACAATGAAACCAAGACTCTTCCTGGAAAACCAAGACATATTGTTACCCTTCTTCAACTACACAATGATTCAGTGACATCTGAAATACTTGTCCACAGTTCTTAATCGAGAGCAGAACTTTATCTCCTGGTTCAAACCACAGCTGGATGTTCAAATCTGTTTCCTACTGATGGTAGTAACTAATTTTTGTGGGCTCCATGGAAAAATATTAAAATAGTTATTTAAATAAAGTAGTACTGCTATTCATACATTTATAGGATTGCCCTATATTTTGAGAAATTTCAAATTATTTTCAAATCCTTACTTTCCCTCCAGCCTTTCAATCCTTCCATCCTTCTTTCTTTCAACATAACTTGACATCTAGTAGTGCTGTTAGCTTACTATCTGCTTTTTTAAGAGGTATTATGAGAATGAGTATCATTTATTCATTCATTTATTTTTAAATATGTGGACATCTACTATCTACAGTACTTCTAGGTGCTCAGAATTCTGTAGTACACAAAACAAGACAAAATCTCCACCCTCATAAAGTTGACATTCCAGTGCAGGAGACAGGAAAACAAGTAAGTTAGCCAGGGAAGGTTTCAGAAAGAAAAAACCCAAAGTGAGAAAGCTAGCTTTGCTGATACCAGCAAGAGAATTCTACAGAGACTGAACAGCAAGTATAAGGGCTTTGAAGGAAAGGCATGTTCAAGGAACAGCAAAAAGGCCACGTGGCTGGAACAGAGTGAACAAGGAAGAGAACAAAAGAAAATGAGAATGGAGGTGTAATGGAGGATCAGATCACACACGTTCTTATACGTAATAGTTAAGGTCTTTAGCTTTTTTTCTGGGTAAGATGGGAAACTGTTGGAAGGTTTTCAACAGAAAAATTGTAAGAACTAAGTGAAATTTTAACAGGGTTACTCTGGCAATGTGCTAACAAAAGACAGTAGGGAAGCAAAGCAGAAGCAGGGAGACTAGTTAAGAAGTGACTTCAAAAAACCAGGCAAAGGGTGGTCACATGGAGCAGGATGGTGGCAGAAGGAATGGTGATAAATGGTCAAATGTGGACACATTTTGGGAGACAGAGCTAACAG
This sequence comes from Panthera leo, assembly GCF_018350215.1. Classification (NCBI taxonomy): domain Eukaryota; kingdom Metazoa; phylum Chordata; class Mammalia; order Carnivora; family Felidae; genus Panthera; species Panthera leo. Next base: position 114,431,580 of record NC_056685.1, on the reverse strand, counting down.
GATTTGCTGAGAGACCATACGCTGGGTGTGAGACAAAGAGAAGAATCAAGAATGGGACCAAGGTTTCTGGCCCAAGCAATGAGAAGAATGGAGCTCGCATTAACTGAGATAGGGAAGGCTGCAGGAGAAGCTGGTTTGTGGCGGACCATTAGAAGCTCAGTTAGAGACATATTAAGTTAGGGTTGCCTATTAGACATGTGGATATACAGTTGGAGCTGGATATACAGTTCTGGAGATCAAGGAACAGGGCTTGGCCAGAGATTAAACGGGGAGCTATCAGGGATGCCTAGGTCACTCAGTCAGTTAAGGTCAGACTCTTGATTTCAGCTCAGGTCATGAGTCTCAGGTCTGAGTTTGTGACATTGAGCCCTTCATCAGGCTCTGCACTGACAGCATGGAGCCTGCTTGGGATTCTCTCTCTCCCTCTCTCTGCCCCTCCCCCACACAGGTGCTGGTGCTCTCTCTAGCTCTCTCTCAAAATAAATAAATAAAGTTAAAAAAAAAAAAAGAATTGGGGCTTTGCAGATGCCACCATCCTGGAGCCACCCATGCTGCCCAGCCATGGTCAACCCCAGCATGTTCAACATCTCCATGGATGGTGAGCCCTTGGGCTCCATCTCCTTCAAGCTGTTTGCAGACAAAGTTCCAAAAATAGCAGAGAACTTCCATGCTCTAAGCATTGGGGAGAAAGGACTTGGTTATAAAGGTTCCTGCTTTCACAGGATTATTCCAGGATTTATGTGCCAGGGTGGTGACTTCACATGTCATGATGGCACTGGCAGCAGGTCCATCTATGGGGAGAAATTTGATGATGAGAGTTTCATCCTGAAGCACACAGGTCCTGGCATCTTGTCCATGGCAAATGCTGGACCCAACACAAACGGTTCCGAGTTTTTCACGTGCACTGCTAAGACTGAGTGGTTGGATGGCAAGCACGTGGTGTCTGGCAAGTTGAAGGAGGGCATGAATATTGTGGAAGCCATGAGGCATTTTGGGTCCAGAAATGGCAAGACCAGCAAGAAGATCACCACTGCTGACTGTGGACAAATCTAAAAAATTTGACTTGTGTTTTACCTTAACTACTAGACCATTCCTTCTGTAGCTTGGGAAAGCACCCCTCCACCTCCATCTGTCAAAATCTCCTATAATGTTTGTGTTCTTGCAGCAGTTTCACGGGTTCCATGTTTTCCTTACTCCCCTCCAAGTCTAGCTGGATTCAGAGTGAAGATTATGATAATGAAATAAAAGTTAAACAACAACAACAACAAAAAAGAGAGTTGGGAGCCATCAGCATACAGAAGATATTTAAAGCCATGAGACTGGATAAAATCACTATCTTGGAAAATGGGACAGAAAAGAAGAGAGAACCAAGGACTGATCTTTGGGCACTCCAAAATTTATTGATAAAGGATATGAAAAGGAATCAGTAGGAGAAACTAGGCTAGTATATGAATTTTAGATATATATAAATAGTTTCAATGAAGCTATTAAGGTTGAATTAATGAGAAAAATAACAGATAACCCAAATACAACTGTTAGGGACTCTGTAACACTGCTAAAATGATGTGTTTTGGAAAGAGTTATAACAGAAAGAATGTTCCATCACTTCTGATGTTTTTCATGCCAACTGAGGAAGACTGAAAGGGAAAACATCCTGTACACAAATGCTATACATAAGGGCACAGATGATATACTTGCTTCCTGAGTACTAGCAACCCTAAAGGCCAACAGGAGATACTGTAGGGGCTGCTGTGCAGGGCAAAGCCACTCAGAATCAGGTCCTCAACAACTATTTACGAAGGAGATATCTAATGCAAACTGCTGTTGAGAATACGGAAAAAAAATGGATTTGCAAAATGGGTATCCTTCAAAGAACATGTTCAAAGCCCCATGACGTCAGGTGAATATGATGTAATAGCTAAGCTAGTTTAATTTGTTTTCATACCTGTAATATTATCAAACAGGAAGTAGCAGGAACCACATGGTTATCTATTAAAATCAACCTCAGCACAAATGAATATAAAAATAGTCATTCAGGCAAAGGCAAAACATAAGGAACTAAAAGTTCGATTTAACTGCACACCCAGTGTCCTGGGTTTCCTCATTATCTACCTCCCACACTAAAAATTTAAATAGTTCTGGCACCCAATCTCAGCATTAAGCTCAAACCTAGGAAGAATCTTTGAATTGCCTTCCCAAAGTAAGTAGGATCACCAGGATTAGGAAAAGGCAAAAAGCAATTCACAAATTTCACAGTAACAATATTAACTTTAGATTTCCAGACTTGAGATAATCTAATCACCAATGTTTTTGGCCACTGGGCTATTTCGGCATCGAATGCATACAGTCACACTACCTACACTTCCAACCCACCCACTTTGGGGGAGGCCATTAATTAAATGTATGAAGGTTCAGGACTGAATGAAGTGAGGCAACACCCTGGCATCATAAAGCCACTGCTGACCTTGATTAAGAATTTGATAATAAGAAACAACTTACTCTACCTGTGACCCTATCAAATAAAGTGAAAATTGAATAAACTCACATAACTTGATAGCTAAACTCTGGGAATAAAACTTCTAAGAATCACTGAGAAATTTACCAGTGGACCTTCCCCAAAACTACCATAAATAAAGTACCATTCAAAAAAAACCTGAACACCTTCAAGAAGCTGTGGACATAATTAGTAAGATATATTTCATCAGACAGCAACTGAGTACCCACACACTGTATTAAGAATACTGTATTAGAGATCATGTGGAAAACTACAAAAGATGTATTCCTGATGAAGAGAAAATAGTCTAGAGCAGGAGATGTAGACAAAAAATTACCCATAAATACAAATATAACATTAACATATATCCAGCCATCTATGGTTATATATAGTTGTGCTAACAGGGAAACTATTAGCTGTGTGTGTGTGTGTGTGTGTGTGTGTGTGTGTGTGTGTGTATAACTATGTGCTATAGTCAAAATGACTATAATCAAGTTAAATTTCATGGAAAAAGTAAGCTAAGAGCAAATGGTAGAAAAATGAAAGTACCAAAAATCAAAGGAAACAGCATTTAAGATGGCTTGACTGAAATGAAAAGTCAGATTGGACAAAAAAGTAAAACCCAAAAGTAAAATTCTACTTCTAAGAAACCCACTTGAAATATAAAGACACAGAGGGGCGCCTGGGTGGCTCAGTCGGTTAAGCGTCCGACTTCGCTCAGGTCACGATCTCGCGGTCCGCGAGTTTGAGCCCCGCGTCGGGCTCTGGGCTGATGGCTCAGAGCCTGGAGCCTGCTTCTGATTCTGTGTTCCCCTCTCTCTCTGCCCCTCCCCCGTTCATGCTGTGTCTCTCTCTGTCTCAAAAATAAATAAACGTTAAAAAAAATAAAATAAAAAAATAAAATAAAGACACAGATAGATTAAAAGTAAAAGAAAAGAGGGGTGCCTGGGTGGCTCAGTTGGTTGAGCGTCCGACTTCAGCTCAGGTCACGATCTCGCGGTCCGCGAGTTTGAGCCCCGCGTCGGGCTCTGGGCTGATGGCTCAGAGCCTGGAGCCTGCTTCGGATTCTGTGTCTCCCTCTCTCTCTGCCCCTCCCCCGTTCATGCTCTGTCTCTCTCTGTCTCAAAAATAAATAAACGTTAAAAAAAAAAATTTAAAAAAAAAATAAAAATTAAAAAAATTAAAAAAAAAATTAAAAAAAAAGTAAAAGAAAAGAGGGGCACCTGGGTGGCTCAGTCAGTTAAGCATCCAACTCTTGGTTTTGGCTCAGGTCATAATCTCATGGTTCATAAGCTAGAGCCTCACATTGGACTCTGCTGACAGTGCAAAGCCTGCTTGAGATTCTCTCTCTCCCTCTCTCTCTGTCTCTCCTGCACTCACTCTCTCTCTCTCTCTCTCTCTCTCTCTCAAAATAAATAAATAAACTTAAAAAAAAAAGTAAAGGAACATAAACAGATCATGTAAACGATAATCAAAATAAGTCTGGATAGGCTATATTAATACTAGACAAATTATCCTTCAGAATAAGAAATATTACCAGCAATAAATAAGAAGACTTCAGGGGTGCCTGGTTGGCTCAGTCAGTTAAGTGTCTGACTCTTGCTTTCAGCTCAGGTCATAATCTCACTGTTCATGGGTTCAAGCCCCACATAAGACTCAGCACTGATAGTACAGAGCCTGCTTGGGATTCTCTGTCTCCCTCTCTCTCTGCCCCTCCTCTGCTCTCCCTCTCTCTCTCAAAAATAAGTAAACATTACAAAAAAAAAAAAAAAAAAAAAGACTTCATAAAGATAAAGGTGTCAATTCATCAAAAAGCTACAATAACAAATGTATATACAATTAATAACACAATTTCAAAATCTATGAAGACAAATAGAATCAGGAGAAGAAATAGAAGAATCCACAAATATAGCTGTAGATTTCCATATCACTCTAATAATAACTGATTAAATAGAAAATTAGTAAGGGTATAGAAAACTTGAACCACACTCCCAGCCAAGTAGACCTAACTGATATTTTTAGAATACTACCAGCGGCAATGGCAGAATATACACCTACTTTTCAAATGTATGTGAAACATTCACCAAAACAGACTATAATCTGGGCCATAAAAAAATCTTAATCAATTTAAAGACTGAAATCATATAAAGTATGTTTTGTGATCACAACAGAATTAAACTAGAAACCACTAACAGAAAAGTAACCCATGGTTCAAAGAAGAAATCATAAGAGAAATTAGAAAACATTTTGAACTAAATGAAAGTGAAAACATATCAAAATTTGTGGGATGCAGCTAATGCAGTGCTTAACAGGAAATTTATAGCATTAAAAGATTAAATTAAAAAAGAAGACAGGTGGGGCGCCTGGGTGGCTCAGTTGGTTAAGCGTCCAAGTTCAGCTCAGGTCATGATCTCACGGGTCTGTGAGTTCGAGCCCCGCGTCAGGATCTGTGCGGACAGCTCAGAGCCTGGAGCCTGCTTCGGATTCTGTGTCTCCCTGTCTCTCTGCCCCTCCCCCATTCATGCTCTGTCTCTCTCTGTCTCAAAAATAAATAAACATTAAAAAAAAATTTATAAAAAAGACAGGTTTCTAAACAACAAGCCTTTAGAAACTAGAAAAGGAACTAATTACATCCAGGGTAAGCAGAAGGAAGGAAATAACAAGGGTCAAAAATAGAAAACAGAAAGACAACAGAATCAATTAAACCAAAAGCTGACTCTCAAAAAGCTCAACAAAATAACAATACCAGGAATGAGAGAAGTGACATCACCACACTAGTGTAGCAGTGTGTATAATAAAGGAATATTATATACTATGTGCAAATAAATTCAATAATTTAGGTGAAATGGGCAAATCCCTTGAAAGATACAAACTACCAAAGCTTACTCAAAAAGAGAGAAATTAAACAGCCCTATCTATCAAGCACAGAAATTGAATACAGTGAGAAATCTTTTCACAAAGAAAATCCCATATCTAGATGATTTCACTAGTAAATTCTAACATTAAGAAATAATACCTATTCTGGGAATGCAAGCTGGTGCAGCCACTCTGGAAAACAGCATGGAGGTTCCTCAAAAAGCTAAAAATAGAACTACCCTATGACCCAGCAATTGCACTACTTGGTATTTATCCATGGGATATAGGTGTGCTGTTTTGGAGGGACACATACACCCCAATGTTTATAGCAGCACTATCAATAGCCAAAGCATGGAAAGAGCCCAAATGTCCATTGATGGATGAATGGATAAAGATGATGTGGTGTATGTATACACATGCGCGCGCGCGCGCACACACACACACACACACACACACACACACACAATGGACTATTACTCAGCAATCAAAAAGAATGAAATCTTGCCATTTGCAACTATGTGGATGGCACTGAAGGGTATTATGCTAAGTGAAATTAGTCAGACAAAAATCGTATGACTTCACTCATATGAGGACTTTAAGAGACAAAACAGATGAACATAAGGGAAGGGAAACAAAAATAATATAAAAACAGGGAGGGGGACAAAACAGAAGAGACTCATAAATATGGAGAACAAACTGAGGGTTACTGGAGGGGATGTGGGAGGGGGGGATGGGCTGAATGGGTAAGGGGCACCAAGGAATCTACTCCTGAAATCATTGTTGCGCTATATGCTAATTTGGATGTAAATTTTAAAAAATAAAAAATAAAACAAGTTAAAAAAAAAGAAAAGAAATAATACCTATTCTAAGGTATTCTTCCCAAAAACTGAAGAGGAGGGAATACTACCAAACCCACTCTGTTGCAGGCATTACTCTGAAACCAAAACCCGACAAAGATATTATAAATCTATAGGCCAGTATCCCTAATAAACAAAGATGTAAAAAATCCACAACAAAATTTTAGCAAATCAAATCCAAACAATACATTAAAAAAAAAATAATATATCATGGGGCGCCTAAGTGGCTCAGTCGATTAAGCGTCCAACTTCGGCTCAGGTCATGATCTCGCCGTTTGTGAGTTCGAGCCCAGCATTGAGCTCTGTGCTGACAGCGCAGAGCCTGAGCCTGCTTTGAGTTCTGGGTCTCCCTCTCTCTCTCTCTGCCTTTCCCCTGCTCATGCTCTGTGTCTGTCTGTCTTTCTCTCAAAAATAAATAAACAATAGATAGATAGATAGATAGATAGATAGATAAAGTAACCATAACCAAGTGAAGTTTAGCCCAGGAATGAAAGATTGGTACAACATTTAAAGTCATTCAATATAATTCATTATATGACTAAAAAAGAAAAACCAAATGATCATCTTAATAAGTACAGAAAACAGCATCTAACAAAATTCAACACCCATTCGTGATAGAATCTCTCCATATGAGGAAAAGAAGGATTTTTCTCAACCCGATAAAGGGCATCTATAAAGACCCATACTGAACATCACACTTAATGTTTAAAGGCTCAATGTTTTCCCTCACTAAAACTGGAAAAAACGCAATGATGTCCATTCTCAACACTTCTATCGCAACATTGTATATAAGATCCTAAGCAGCACACTAAGGCAAGAAAAAGAAATAAAAAGCATAAAGATTGTAAAAGGAAAAGTAAAATTGTCTTTATTCAATGATACATGATCATCTAAATAGAAAATCCTAAGGAATATATTTAAAAAGCTACTAGAACTTCTCAAGATCACAAGAGACAACATCAGTAAACAAAAATCAACCACACTTCTACAACAAAACTGTATTACAAACAAAAAACCTTGGAAATTGAAATTAAAAACCCAATACTATTTATAATGGTATTAAAACTATGAAATATTTGAAATAAATTTAACAAAAATGTAGAATATTCATACACTGCAAATTATATAAAACACTATTAAGTGAAAAAATTTTAAAGACCTAAATAAATGGAGAAATACACTATTTTAACGGATAAAGAGATTCGATACCATTATGACAAGAATTCTCCTGAAATTGATCTAGAGACAGGATACAATCTCCTTCAAATCCCAGCAGGCTTTTTATCAAAACTGATAAGCTGATTCTAAAATTTATATGGAAATCTAAGAGACCTAAGATTGCTGAGACAACTTTGAAAAAAAGAACAAAATTAGAGGACTTTACCTGATTTCAAGACTTCCTTAAAGCTATTTAGCCAAAACAGAGTGGTATTGAAAAGACAAACAACAGACCAAAATAAGAGATGCCAAGACCCACATATATTGTCAACTGAGTTTCAACAAAGTTGCTAGGGCAATTCAGTGGTGAAAGACAGTATATTTAACTAATGGTGTTGGAGCAACACACACACACACACACACACGCCAAAAATATGAACCTCAAGTTATACCTCACACCATATATAAAAATTAACTGTAAATGGATAATACATCTAAATATTAGAGCTAATTATAAAACTTCTAGAAGAAAACACAGGAGAAAGTATTAGTGATCTTGGGTCAAGCAAAGATTTTTTAAGTAGTATGTAAAAAGCCTGAATTAAATGGAAAAATTTGTAAACTGGATTTCATCACAATTTTAAAAACTTGATCTTCAAAAAACACTATTAAAGAAATAAAAAAGCAATCCACAGACAAAAATATTTGCAAGACATATATCTCACAAAGGACTTTGATCCACAAGTTTTATACCATAGTAAGACAATTAATCTGCTTTTTAAAAACAGCCAAAAGCTGTTTATAGATATTTCACCAAAAACAAATAAACCCCCACCCCCCAAACAAACAAAAAAAACCCCTGCCAAATGTATGTATGGCCCATAAACACATGAAAAGATGCTAAAAATCATTAGCAGTTAGGGAAACATAAATTTAAAACACAGTAAAATGCTACTACTTATCCAACAGAATGATTAAAGTTAAAAAGACTAGTAATACCAAGCGTTGGGGAGGATGTGGAACACTAGAACTGTCAGTGGGAATGAAAGATGGTTCAGCTACTTTGACAGTGTCTTATGAATTTAAACATGTCCTTATCCTATGACCAACTAATCCTAACCCTAGGTATTTACCCAAGAGAAATGAAAATATGTCAATACAATGACTTGTACTTGAACATTTATGCAGCTTTATTCAAAGCAGCCCATAATGGAAAGAATCCAAAATGTCCATTAACTGGTGAATAGATAAAAAAATTGTGGTTTATCCATATGAGAATGTTATCCAAAAATAAAAAGGGATAAACTATTGGTAACATAACAACAAAGATAAATCTCACAAGCATTATAATAAGTGAAAAAAGCCAGACTTTACAAAAGGCTCCAGACTGTATAATTCCATTTACATGAAATTCTAGAAAGGGCAAACATGAAATTCTACAAATTCAGGAAATTTTAAAAAGTGATAGGAAGGAGATCAGTGACTGCCAGGGTGGAGATTAAAGGGAAGACACTGACTGCAAAAGAGCATGAGAACTTTTTGGGGGTGATGTAACAGTCTTTATTAGGCTCGTGGTAGTAATCATACAACTGTACATAAATTTGTCAAAACTCATCACAGTGTATACTTAAAACCAGTGAATTTTTCTGTACGTAAATTATACCTCAAAAGAGTTTATCTAAGATAAAATGCTTTAAAAAGAGTTAAGAGGAAAACTATGAGTAGGAGACAATATTAATAATTGTCATTACCATATTATCACTAAGCATATATTATATGCCAGGTATTTAACTTATATGATCATATTTTATCTCAAAACCACCATGCAGTATTTACCCAAAGAATATAAAAAACACTAACTTGCAAAGATATATGTACCCCTATGTTTACTGTGACATTACTTACATATCCAAGTTATAGAAGCAACCCAAATATCTATGTATATACAGACGAGTAGATAAAGATGTAGTATATATATTTTCTTTTTTTTTTTTTTTGTAGTATATATATTTTCAATGGACTATTACTCAACCATAGCAACAACATGGATGGATCTACAGGATATATACTGCTAAGTGAAATAAATCAGAGAAAGAAATACCATATAATTTCACTCATTATGTGGAATTTAAGAAACAAAACCAACGTACAAAGAAAAAAGAGACGAACCAAAAAACAGACTCTTAAACAGAGAACTGATGGTTACCAGAGGGGAGGTGGAGTGCGGGGCAGGAGGGGGATGGCGGAACAGATGAAATAAAGGGGATTAAAAGTGTATTTATCATGATGAGCACTGAGTAATGTACAGAATTGTTGAATCACTATATTGTACACCTGAAACTAATATAACAATGCATTAATTATACTGGAATTAAATTAATTAACTTTTAAAAACCACCAGGCAAATTAGGCATTATTTCTATTTTCTTTAATAAATAACAAGATTAAATAAAGAGCTAGTAACTAGCAGAGGGAAGATGATTTGAGTAAGCCCAGGCCCCTTTAAAACAAAGCCATACACTCAGAAAAGAGTTTTACTTTACTAGAGTTTAAAAAGCACAATATTGAGTATGAGATAGGTCTATTCATATAAGAAGGGTTTAACAGTGCTTACCTATGGGACACAGGACATGAGTAAGTATAAAGAAAATTTCTACCTTATACTTTAAAATAATGCATTGTTTAAAAATACTTTAAACAAACATTTTATATCTGTTAATACACACTTATTTAAAAAGATATTATGTACCCCCAATTATTAAATTCTTAACGGGTCCTAGTCTTTTGATTGCCATAACCTAAAAATTGTGAAATATTTAGTAAAATATCCTTCTATACATGCCTAATGTTTAAGAAGAGCTCAATGACATCTAGAAATCAACACTTGAAAAATGGCTTATGTTAATCCAAAATAAATATTTAGACAACAAATAAATACTTGTTGAATGATTAGTGATCACACCTCAGCTTATTTAAAATTCTGAAAGATGATACATCACACAAGGACAATGCCTACAAGTAAAAATTTTCTTTATACACATAAGCTAGTATCTGAAGTTTTTCCGCTAAAATATTAGGAGAGGGGCACCTGGGTGGCTCAATTGGTTAAGTGTCCAATGTCAGCTCAGGTCATGATCTCACAGCTTGTGGGTTCGAGCTCCATGTCGGGCTCTGTGCTGACAGCTTGGAGCCTGGAGCCTGCTTTGGATTCTGTGTCTCCCTCTCTCTCTGCCCCTCCCCTACTCATGCTCTGTCTCTCTCAAGCATAAACATTAAAAAAAAAAAAAAAAAAGTAAACTATCAGGAGAGATATTGGGATAATCAACTGCATCTAATTGAAGTCTGCTTACAACTGCAGAACCTAGTAATCCTGATGGGACATGACATACCAGGAGATTAAATTAATTAGCAGTCAAAAGCTAATTAGCAGTAATGATTAAAAAAGTAAATAAGATTAAATATAGGTGGGATACTAGACATAAAAGTATGAGTATAACATGCATGGTTTTAAGAGTCTGTACTGGTCTTCTTACCTTCAATTTTGTCCCCTTTAAGTCCCCTTTACAAGACTTTCATAACTACAGTAATTTGGTTATAAACAAAAGATGCCAAAAGATTACAGCAGTATGGAACATGCCGGGAGAAAACAGGTAGTGAAAGCCATTACAGAAGAATTTCAAGATAGGGCCTGAACTAAAATATCTGGATAATGAGACAAAATAAAAGAGAAACATGAGCAACATTATGAATCATGGAAAGAAATCTTAGAATACAGTAATGGCATACATATGGGGCTAAGAAATGGTTTGCTAATTTGTTTCCACATACCCTAAATTACAATTACAAAGACACGAAAAAACCCAGAGAGTGTATAAACAAAGTAGGTACTAAATAAGAAAAGAAAAACCAAAGAAGAGGATAAAAAACAGAAGTAGGTTGGGATGCCTGGGTGGCTCAGTTGGTTAAGTGTCTAACTCTTGATTTTAGCTCCGGTCATGCTATCACGGTTGTAGGATGGAGTCCCACATGGGCTTGGGATTCTCTTTCCCCCCTCCCTCGTGCTGTCTCTCTCTGTCTCAAAATAAATAAACTTTAATTTTTTTTTTAATTTATTTTATTTATTTTTGAGAGAGAGAAAGAGACAGAGCATGAGCCAGAGAGGGGCAGAGAGAGAAAGAGACAGAATCCAAAGCAGGCCCCAGGCTCTGAGCTGTCACCATACAGCCCAATGCAGGGCTCGAACTCACAAACCGTGAGACCATGACCTGGGCTGAAGTCAGACGCTTAACTGACTGAGCCACCCAGGCACCCCAAAACTTCAACAAAAAGAAAGAAAGAAAGAAAGAAAGAAAGAAAGAAAGAAAGAAAGAAAGAGAGAAAGAGAGAAAGAGAGAGAGAGAAAGAGAGAGAGAGAAAGAAAGAAAGAAAGAACGAACAGAAGCAGGAATTAAGACAGCATGGTGGCCAAAATATTGCAAATTTCTTCTTGAGAAATTGATACAGAAAGATCACTTTTATTATAGAATGATTATTAAAAGAGGAGCTCTTTTAAGACAGAAAAAGAAGAGCTGTGTTTTTGCTACAATGAATTTAAAACTTTGGACAAGATACTTAATTTGAAATTTCTAAGGACAAATACTGGGAATAAGATCAAGGAAATAAAAGAATGTATAATGGAGCAAGTTGCATGTCATCCGTATAATGAATATAATTAAAGCTCTTGCAATGATTTTCAGCAAGACATGGAGTATGAGACAAAGCCTCAAGGAATCTCTATTTTAACTAAGAAAATGGGAGGATCTTCTAAAGAGAAACTAAAAAAGTAAACCAAGCCCCAGATCCATACATTCATTTGCTTTCAGACTTGCTCCCTACCAAATGGATCCACTGACCCTTCAGACTCAGTATGACCAACAATGGGTTCATCTTCCTCACTGTCAAACCTGTTTCCCCATGTGTATGAATGGCACCACCATCCACCCAAACACCTCTGTCTGTAACTTGAGAGGCCACCTGTCTCTTCCCATGCCTAATCAGTGACCTAGTGCTGCTAATTAAAATTCTTTTATTTTCCTCCTTCCTCCTTTTATTTCCTCCTTTTATTATAGTTCTTTCTTTTATGTTCCCCCTTTCTATTCCCATTGCTGGTCCTTTCATTTAGGCCTTCAACAAATTTCACCTAGACTATTATAATAGTTTCCAAACAGGCCCCCCTGACTCCAAACTTTCCATAGATCACCTTATCCCAATACAGAACCCACTTAATGAATTTTTTTTTAATGCTTATTTATTTTTGAGAGACAGAGCACGAGGAGGGGAAGGGCAGAGAGAGAGGCAGACACAGAATCCAAAGCAGGCTCCAGGCTCCACGCTGGCAGCACACAGCCTGACACAGGGCTCTAACTCACAGACTGTGAGATCATGACCTGAGCCGAAGTTGAATGCTTCACTGACTGACACATAGGCGTCACCCCCTGCCTTGATTTTTTAATGCATAAACCTTTCTTCTTAAAATATGGCAATGAAAATAAAACCTAAACTCCTCAGCACAATACAAAATCCTTCATAAGACCCTTCCTACATTCCCTCATATTCTGGGTCCCCTCCATGCTGAACTACTTGCAATTTCCCCAGCATACTCTATGACATCCTGTTCTCTCTGCCTACAGAACCTTTTCAGAATTCCTCATGGCTAACTCCTAACCACTCTTCAAGGCTCAATCACTCGATTTTGTTAACCCTCTCTCCTTGACTATAAATAACTCGCAAACAAGGATTGTGTTTGTGATCTCCCAGCACTTACTTAGTAGAGCAGGTAGATGAATGTATATTTATTAATATACTTAATGAATATGAATATATATTATGTATTCATTAATATACTTAGTTACTGGGTGATGGGTGACTGGTGACTGAGTAAGAACAAAATTTGCTCAAACATAAACGATTAAAAACAGTCACCTCTCAGTTTTGATAGGGAGTAAGATAGATATAAAAGAAAGAAGAATCAAAAGAAGAAAAAAAAACTAAAGCCAGAGTCAATTAGGAGGTTAAAAAAAAATCTATGTAATAAAATATGAGTACTAGCAAACAGAGGGACAACTAGTTTCTAAAGGAACTGAGAACCATATACACTGCCCAATCATTTGCTGTACCCCAATTTTTTTAACGGTAGCTCGTAATCTGTTAAATAAATGGGTAAAGGCCCAAGGACAAAATTAATTATTTGGCAGGAGGATGAATAAAAACAACACAGCAAATGACTGTATCACAGAATAGAAAAAGTTTCAAGAATTCTTACAAAATTCACTGAAAGTTTGGTTAAATCCCCCCACTCAAATAAAAGAAAAAAGAAGTATTATTTCATTTATATGTATGTACATCTAAAACTACAATTTACTAGGTGATCATACTGGGTGTTAATTTCACCACACAGAATATAACCTCAGAAGTTCGTTAATGCAAGAAAAGTTATGTATTCTTTTAGCTGTCGAGTGGGAGTTAAGAAAAGAAAATAGAACTCACTGTCCACGAGGATACCAACGGTGCTTAGTAGTAAAGAACATTTTGCTAAGTTGTTCTATCATAGGTCCTTGCTCCAAGGGTTCCTTTTTTTCTTCTAATCTGGTTTTCAGCACTTGATCATGTGTTTCTTCATTATTACACACAGGATCTGGCCGTGGGATAGGCTACAAAACAATAAGTAACGAACAACATCAAAAGGTAGGAATGTTAGCCAGCAGTACATTGAGTTCACAATACAACAATACCCATATTCAGGAATCTATTACAGTACCTCAAGGTAGATAAGTTTTCAGAACAGAATTTTGCTTTAGTTGCATTATCCACTAAAGAATCAGAAATACTTTTCCTCTCCTATCAAGTTTTGGGTTTCTTTTCCAGTAATAAATTTCTTTATTTAATGTTATTTTCCCCCAGTAATAAAGTACTTATTATTTTAATTTCTATTCCTAAAACTATAAATTGTACCCATTATTTTTTAACTTAAAAGTTTACAGTCTCGGGCACCTGGGTGGCTTAGTTGGTTAAGCATCTGGCTTCAGCTCAGGTCATGATGTCACTGTATGTGAGTTTGAGCCCCACGTTGAGATCTGTGCTGACATCTCAGAGCCTGCTTCAGTTTCTATGTGTCTCTCACTCTGCCCCTCCCCTACTCATGCTCTGTCTCTCTCAAATATAAATAAACATTAAAAAAAAAGTTTATAGTCTCTAACCTTGCTTATCATTAAAGTGAAATACAATGAAAAACATTTAATAAAATTTTTTTAATGTTCATTTATTTTTGATAGAGATAGAGAGACAGAGTGCGAGCAGGGGAGGGTCAGAGAGAGAGGGAGACACAGAATCTGAAGCAGGCTCCAGGCTCTGAGCTATCGGCACAGAGCCTGACACAGGGCTCAAACTCATAAACTGCGAGATCATGACCTGAGCTGAAGTTGTACGCTTAACTGACTGAGCCACCCAGGTGCCCCACGGTGAAAAACATTTCATTGAAATGGTATTTCTTATATCCAAAGGAAATTTTTAAAATTTCAATGTTTTCATTTACGTGACTGAAATGTCATCAAATGATGCTTTATGGTAACTTGAGAAATTTTTTGCCCAAAGACATCAATTACTAAAATCTCATCTCCTCTACAACACATTATGAGTGATATGACATATTCCCATCAGTAACACTAGCTCATTAAAGCCTTAAAGAATCACTGTCTTGGGGGCACCTGGATGACTCAGTCAGTTAAGTGTCCAACTCTTGACTTCAGCTCACATCATGATCTCACGGTCATGAGATTGAGCCCTGAATCGCCATCAGGCTCTGTGTTAGGTGTGCAGCCTGCTTGCGATTCTCTGTCCCTCTCCCTCTGCGCTCCCCAACCTGTAAGTGTACTCTCTCTCTCTCAAAAAAAAAAAAAGTCACTGTTTTGGAAAGTGAAGTCATGTATATTTTAAATATTAAATGACACTGTATGTAACAGAGGTGGGAACATTGCCTTGCTTTACAGATACCATATATATTACAATACAATGAAAATCTGAATTTACAACCAGAAAGGAAACAATTCAAACGTAAGAGTCCTCACATTCATACACTATTAATGTCAACTACAACATTCTACCATTGTATTAAATGTTACAGCATATACTTATATTTATTTGGTATATGCACATGACAAAATAAGACTTCTTTAAAAAGCAGTATGTATGGGCATGAAGGTGATACAATTGACTTAGTACTACAGAAATGCAAAGTAACAAAGATATCAGTGAGAAGTAGAATAGGAGCCAAAGTCAGAACTTTGTCAGAGTGCAGAATATATTCTACAAGGTATAACAAATATTATGAGTAAAGGAAAGTAGGTAAGAACATACAATAGGGATAAGCTTTAAAAATGGATCTTGAGAAACCAGATTATGAAAGGTCTTCAAATTAGATTTACCAGTAACAATTTGAGGTAAGCAGAAATAAGGAACCACTTACATAGTGTAGGAGAAAATTAGGAAGTAGAATAATAAAAGAAGTTAAGGACTTGAGCTTCGGTCTCTAATTCTGCCACTTACTAGCTCCTGACCTTGAACAAGTTACTTAAGGTCTTAATTTCTATTTATGTAAAACCAGAGAAATAATACCTACCCAATAAGGGCTTAATGAGGATTAAATGAAATAATCATATATAGTATGCTTAGCTGTCCCTCGTCCTCTTTTTTTTTTTTTAATGTTTATTTATTTTTGAGAGTGAAAGAGAGAGAGAGCACACACATGAGCAGGGGAGGGGCAGAGAGAGAGGGGGACAGTGGATCCTAAGTGGGCTCTGCACTAACAGCAGAGAGCCCAAGGCAGGGCTCAAACTCATGAACCATGAGATCATGACCTGAGCCGAAGTCAGACGCTCAACCAACTGAGCCACCCAGATGGCCCTGTCCCTTGTACTCTTAAGAGTTCAATAATGGTAGGTAGCTACTAAGATTTAAGGCCTCAAACAGAAAACTTTAAATTTATAATTTAAAGAAAAAGCTCTCCTTAGACATTTAAAGTAATTTTAAAAGATCATCACCTGTATGTAAAGTAAAATATTAGCATCTTTGCAAGCTACTATCAGACCCTCAGGGATCTAGCAAACACAGGATTAGAGCCTATAATAATTTTCTTTTAGGTTACTATACTTGATGCTAAAGATTAAATGTTTTTAGTATTATCAAAAGTTAAGTTGTTTTCAAGTGTTAATGAATGTTCACGGTCTTTCTTCCTATTCCCAAGCAGGCTCAATTCTAACATATCACAAATTCTCTCTGCTCTGTATGATTAAAAACACTTCTTTACCAGGCACATAGATAAAAGACATTGGAATTAATGGATTCTTCGAGTCTACACCAAGAGCCTCTGGCTGACTCAGAATTGATTTTTAGGTAGTATCTGATCTCCTTAACCAAAGAAAGGATATGTGAATGTTTCAGTAAAAAAGAAAAACTAAAATAAAACTGAATGTCAACTTTGAAAACTATTCAGAACTATCATCCTGAATTTCCCTTGTTTCTCTTAAGGATTTTCAAAATTTGACTTTTGAAATTTGCCACTAAATCAGCCACTAAAAAGAACCGTCTAGTACTTACATTTTACTTTATTTTTCCAAGTCTTTATTTTTTTACCCCTGGAATTATATCTTTATTTTCCTAAACTTTAGAAATTTAGAAATCAATCCTAAATTCTAGAAAAACATTTTAAGAATATTAGTACTTTTAATAAAGTATATACTCAGCAAAAGAAGAAAAAAGGATCTTTTTACTTAGATCTGTGGAAAACAATCAACATGTTTTGGATTCAAATAAATTACCAGAACACCAAAGATGCAAATCAACTTAACTTTCTTAAAGCCAGTCTCAGTAGGCATAGCTACACATGACTAGGATCTTTGCATGCAGTATGCTTTCCAGGGCCTAAAGAACCAAAGGGCCTGCTGGAGTTGCAGCCCTACCTCCTTGAGAAAAGAAAAAAAATCAATACTAAAATTGAAGTCATGTTTGAAGATATTTATTTACTATCATGTACTACCTGCATAAGATTTGTAAATCTAGATTCAAAAAGAACACACTGTATTCTAACAGTAACACATTTTCAAGAATGTTTTCTTACTATGCAGCCCAATCTATAATTTATCACTTGAGAAACAAAAAAATTCCATGTTTCCCTTTATGAATGTCTCTTAGCCTTAAAACAGGAAACCCATAAGCATGAAGAGGGAGAAACAAATGTATTCATTTAATCAACAAATATTATACACCTACCAAATACGAGTGCTATTCCAGATGCTAAGGGTATAGCAGAGAACAAAACACACAGAGCCCTACCCTCATGGAGCTTACATTTTGGTGGTGGGAGACAGACAAACAAGAAAATATCTAGTGTGCCAAAAATGATAAAAGCTATTGAGAAAAGACAATAGGAGTCCAGGGGCAGGGGTACTACTTTAAATGCAAAAGTTACTCACTAGTTAACAAATAAGGAAAGGGAATAAACTATGAGGTTTCTGGCAGGGAAGCATTCCAGGTAGAGGAAGCAGGAACTACAATGGCCCAGAGGCAGGAGCCTAATATACTTGAATAACAGCAGGGGAGCAGTGTGGTTAGTAGTGAAGTGATTACATGTAAACTGATAGGAGTGATCTTCTAGATGAGAGAGGAATATTGAGGATGCAGGAGGGGAAACAACTGCTACCACACAGAGACTGCAACAGAAAAAAAGGAGGCGAGAGCTGGACATGTATGCAAGGAGTGACTGCAAGGATGGACCACAGAATCTACACCAGGTAAGAGAAGTGAGGATGTGTGAGGTGTGTGGCAGCTGTGATAAAGGGGTTCAATCAACGGATGTAGGTCTCAATGAGGGGATGAAGAATTCTTGGAGCTGGGAGCTGGGGGAATTCTTGAAATCTAAATTGGCAAGAAGGAGGAGGAGGCATTTGTGACTAGAACATCTCTAGAGTGCAGCCATGGGAGTGGGGCTGATGATGTTGGGAAAAAGACAAGACAGAGGCCAGGATATTAGATTATCTATATAGACACTGAAATAACAAAGAATTAGAACAGAAACAGTATTGGAGGGTGTCACAGTATATCTAAAATCTTCAAGGAAGAGTGAAGGGATGGGGGGAGGAGAAGTGAACTGAAAGACAGGAGATAACAGCAACAAAAAAAGGGAGTAGATGCTACAGTTTAATGACACAAACTACAAAGCTAGAAATTGTTAGAAAGGAGGGAAAATGGTCTGGATATGACAACAAGGAGCTACAGGGACTTCTACTTCCCCTGGAGGTCCAGTAGTAAAAGGGAATAGGGAAGAAAACATCAATCACTGGAAAAAAAAAAAAAAACAAAAAACGGTTGGCAAAGCAATGACCCCAGGTACAGCCAGGTCTCTGGTAGAGCCAGAGGTGAAGGCAAAATTCTGGATGAAGTTAACATCATGGGAGATTTTAATGATGCTGGTAAGTTCTAAAAGTACAGTGCAAAGTTTTGAGAGTTAGGAAAGAAAGGAAAAGTGTCAGATTCAGGGATGTAAAAAGCTACATATGGATGAGAGTCTGAGGTTGAGAAATGACTTTGCAGTCATGGTCTTGGTAGAACTGCTAAAACAGAGATAAAGCACATAACCAGAAATATAATTCAAAATAACAATGAGGGAGGGCACAAAATAGCATGTGCTGGAGCGTTTACAAGATAAAAGTCAGTGACTTACACCTATTTTCTACACATTGCCCCAAGAAATGAAACAAAAGAGGTACTGGATTATCGCCTATGATACCTGGCTAGAATACAAAGCAGTATAAAGCAGGCAGACAAAATGGTGATGTTAAAAAGGGAATAAAAACTAGCAAAATAACAATCTATTTTGTCAAATCAGCCAGTATTCTAGCCCTAATGATGATTTTTAAAAATAGGCACAACTAGATGCATCACATCATGATTTGAATTATCTAGTTATTTTCTCCTCAAAAAGTAAACCAAACATTATCAAATATGGTAAAAGAAGGCTGAGACATAGGAGAAAGCATTTCAAATAAAGATAAATTAACAAAAAGACTTGGGTCAAGCTAAAATAAATTGTATTGAGGGGCGCCAGGGTGGCTCAGTCAGTTAAACGTCCGACTTTAGCTCAAGTCATGACCTTGCTCTTGGGAAGTTGGAGCCTCGCATCTGGCTCTGTGCTAACAGCTCAGAGCCTGGAACTTGCTCCAGATTCTGTCTCTCTCTTTCTCTGCCCCTCCCCTGCTCACGCTCGATCTCTCTCTCTCAAAAAAATAAACATTAAAAACAATTTTTTTTAATAAATTGTATTGAAAACAAAAAACCTCCTCTACCTAGTGTGTGGCTTTTGAAGAAATATGGAAAAAAAACTAGTCCTTGAAATACATGTCCATGTTGTCCCATTAGAAAAAGCTAACTGGAAAAAAAAAAAAGGAAATTCACCAAACATTAAAAGGATTATCAGATCCTATTCAATATAAAAGGTATAAAACTTTTGCATTCTAAAATACAGTGCTTCATGACTTATGACAATACAAAGTAGTATGGGACAATGTATTTTGTAAATTTACACTATACAAAAATCTACCAGATTTTAGACCAGAAAATTGATGCCATGATTGCATTTAAATGGTTCACTTTGTGTATAGAAAAAAGCTTTTAAAGAAAGAAGATGGAAAAGAAATGAGAAAAATTGAAATGGTAAAATTAAAAAAACAAAAAGATCTACACCATATAAAGGAAATCAAACAGTTCTATTCTCTTTGGATACTGTAAGGAAGTGTGAATACTTCTAACAGCAAATTAAAAATTACAAGACATTTTCTCATACATACTTTTGTATGTTCATATGGAATGTCCACAGAAGGGTGGTAGCATACTATTGTCCTGCCATCAGATGTCAAAGCAAGCTCTACTTTGCTAAAAAAAAAAAATGTTTTAGAAAGAGTTATACTGTATTCAAGGCAGAATGATTTTCTTAAAGATAAAAGTAATTAATCCTAAACCCCTGAAGAATGATGCTATGGCACCTGGTACCCAAATCATAGAGGACAACTTGACCATCCCACGAAATATGTCAGCTTAACTACCACAACAAACCCTTAATGCGTTACCCACTATCGTATCAAAATTATTCTTCAGATTATTTATTTGTAGACTATCCAAATCTTTGGAAGAGATTTTTATGTTTACTCATCACTATTATTAGAACTTTTTTCCCCTTATCTAAAAACTACCTTCAAAAAGCTGTAAGAAGTACATTACTTGAATTATTAAAGATCAACAAAGT
The DNA here is from genome assembly GCF_018350215.1 of Panthera leo. NCBI lineage: Eukaryota > Metazoa > Chordata > Mammalia > Carnivora > Felidae > Panthera > Panthera leo. The sequence goes on along the minus strand of NC_056685.1, from coordinate 114,410,885 downwards.
AAATAATCTTCCAGGCAAAGGATCACCTGAATTTCCAATCATAAAGTCTATAGCTGAGCACTTTTTCTGGATTAGCATTTCTCTAAGTGCCTTTGGTGGAACAGTGCAACTCTAAGTAGCCTCCCATAAAGAGTTCTGAGGTCAAATAAATTTCATAATTACTGAATAGTATCACTTTCCACCATTAATATTCCTAGAAAAACACATTTTGGGCAATATTCCTCCAAATATTTTTTCCAGGAGTGCTGTGGCTGGATCTCATTCAGGTACCAACTGACCACGCTGGTTTGTCAAAGACCACAGCAACTACTATTATACTTAGATCCATATACATTCTAAAGAGAACAACTTTCAGCTTTCATTAATCTTATATGTTTTCTACACATCTATAAATATAAGTTTCTAGGACTTCAATACCAAGCAGATTTGAACCAGAGTGGCAATTAGACACTACAACGTCTTTTAGCTAACACAGTATAGGGTATCAAGTTGTTTCACCACGATTTTAAGATGGAATAACGTAACACAGCTATAACGAACATTGCATCTACCCAATGATTTTTGATGAAGAATGGAGTTTTACATAATACAAAACACCTGTAAGACTGAATCTTTTCAGGTTCAGAAAGTATAACCTATTACCTACTCTAATCTCATCACTATCTTAGTACTTACTAAATATACACTTAAAACTAAAACTAGCGTCAAGAGGGCAGAAAATACATTTTTACCAAAATCTGCAATAAAAACATAGCTTAAGAAGATATGTTGCGGTTTCTGTACATCAGACTCTCCTACAGAGAAAAAAAGCCAACATCTTATTCACGTTATTCCTAGTTCTTAACGTAGTGACAAGAATTAAATAAATACCAAATAAATTGTGACTGCATTAAATTATTTGTAATTTAGGATTATTCTTCATCAAACAAAAGATAAATAATTGCTTAAGCTAACAGCTATGAACCCCAAGAGAAAAAAACTATAAAAACTAATTAACTTTTCTATAAAGCTAAGGAAGGCTTTGGGATAAAAGACAGCATTTCTAACAACATGTCTTACAACAAATTAAGTATTCACTGAAACACAATGATAATGATTTCTATTTAAAATATTTATGAGCCCAGATACTGGGTAAATAAGACCACTGAAATAATTTTTAAATACAAAATTAAAGAAAGAATAATCAGAAAAGAAAGCAGAAAATACCAAAAGGAGAAATAAAATTAAATCATTTCAGATACAACAAACAGACTGTTATTTTTTCAATTGAATTTAAATACATACCAATTATAGTCATCTGGAAGAGGCGAATACGTAGATTTATGACAAACACAATATAAAGCTCCGTCTGCAAAAAAATGGATTTAGTTAATTTCAGCATACGTTCTCACATAAATGTAAAGCTAGTTTCACTCATTCAGCCAACACTTACTGCATTGACAGGAAACAGGGCTGTGCTAGAGACCAGGGATTCAACAACAAGATCTAGTCCCTGCTTTCAAAAAGGGTACAAGTCTGGTGAGAGATAATTCCAATATAAACAAACAATTCCAATATAAACGATAAGCCTGTTAGAATGGGTAAGCACCACGAGAGGGGCACCCGGACAGGTTACAGAATAGGACTGTGCAGGTTTAAGAATGCCCTTCCAGTAGAGATGATGTCTACAGTGCTCTAAAGGATGGAGGAATAAGCAGGAGTTGGTAGGGGTTGAGTACAATGATCTTTGCAGAGAGTTATAAGTACTAAGGACAGAGGTAAGAAAGAACATGAAGTATTTAGGTAGTCTAAAAAACGTCTGTAAAAAAAATAAATAAATAAAAGCTTTTGTGAGACCAAGTGCACAGTTCACAAAGGGGGAGTGTTAGCGATGAAATATAAAATAAATTGTTCAAAATTAACTTTTCTTAATCAAAATGCTCACATTTCATAGAATATTTTCCCTTTTTTAGAAAACCTACAAATTCAAAAGCCATAACTACTTTAAGTTTGTTAAGTATGTTCAGAGAAATGATGTTTTTAAATATAAAGAAAAAATGTAAATGTAGCTCAGTAAACTTAAAAACAGTTCTGAACACAGTAGTCCTCCCTCCCGCCACCTCCACCTTATCCGTGTTTTTGCCTTCTGCAGTTTCAGTTACCCAAGGTCAACCTCGGTCCAGAAGCAGATGATCCTCCTTCTGACATAGTGTCAGGTCAACAGTAGCCTAAAGCTACAGGACAATGCTAATGTCATCCACCTTGCTTCATCTTAGCACATACACATTTTATCTCACATCATCACAAAAAGAAAGGTGAGTACAATACAATAAGCTATTTTGAGAGATCACATTCACATAACTTTTATTACAGTATATTAATTAAAATTATTCTATTATTAATTATGGTTGTTAATCTCTCTTACTGTGCCTAACTAGGAAGTTTAACTTTATCACAGGCACGTATGTACAGGCAAAAACGTAGTGTTCAGTACTATCCACAGTGTCAAGCAACCCTGGGACACTTGGAATGTATCTTTCGGGGATAAGGGTGAACTACTGCGTATCTTGGTTAAAGCCAAGATCAACTTCTTTCAACCCCGCCTCTGCATCTTCAGTATGGAGTGAAATCCCCACTTTGTTCAAATACCACTCATCCTTCAAAGTCAAATGTTACTCTTTCATGAAATCTTTTTTCCTCTCCCTGCCCCACAACCCCCAACACAGAGAAAAGAGTGGTCTATTTTGCATGTCCCACAACCTACATTTCATATGACATTACTATAACTTCTGTGAGGTCCTTCTTATTTTTTTCTGCGTCAGTTATTTATATGTACAAAAGATGTGTAAAAAAGGTGTATTTTCCATCTTTGTATACTTCTTTCCCCGAAGACTGCATATACTTATAGATCTAAATGTAAATTCTTACTCCAAAGCATAAAAAGTAACTTAGCAAAACTCTTTTATCATAAAAGACTGCTCAGCAAAATGTCAATGCCAAAATTCTATTGATGTAAAATAATAAAATACAAAGAATTAGAAATTTAACCTCACCTCTCAAAAGATTTGATTTTCAATTATCTGTGCTAATATAGAGAAGCATTCAAAAAGACAAATCAGAGGACAACATAAAAACCACTTACACTATTTTCTTCTCTGACACTGTTGGGGGTCTTCCTAATCATATATGAATTAATTTTAAAAGAAGTCTGTATTCTCTGAATATAAACGAGCTAGGTGATATATACGTTCAGTGAAACAAATAGGGTTGGGTGGCAGAGGCAGGACAGACAGACTTAAGTGTTTTTAAAACAGGCAGGAAGGGACGAGGCGCCTGGGTGGCTCAGTCAGTTAAGCATCTGACTTCGGCTCAGGTCATGATCTCTCGGCTTGTGAGTTCGAGCCCCGCGTTCAAGCCGGGCGTTCGAGCCCTGCGTTTGAGCCCCGCATCGGGCTCTGTGCTGACAGCCCGGAGCCCGGAACCTGCTTCCGATTCTGTCTCCTTCTCTGCCCCTCCCCTGCTCACACTCTCTCTCTCTCAAGAATAAACATTAAAAAATTTAAAAATTAAAAAAAAAAAATAGGCAAAGGGGAAACTCAAGACAATGGTATTTCAGGTGAACAAGAAACTCTTGTTAAATTTCTACCCTACACTTGTGCAGACATTTGTTTGTGCCCTCATGACATACATTGCCTTCTACCTCATATTCCAGGTATTTCTTATTTTCATAGATGTCTATTTCACCTACAAGCATTAATAAGTTCCTTAAGGCCAGGAACCAAATTTTGATCATTACTCTGTCCCCTATAGAGACTACTAATAAAAAAGTGATCCCCAAACTGCCTCTAAATGTTAACTTCTTAATTAGTACATAATTTAAAAAACTAATTTGACACTTTGTCAAGAGAAAAACTCTAGATATGGTAAATATCAGAGGTTTTTAACATGTAACTAGAATTAATGCCAAAGTTAACATCAATCAACTCAATGCACTAAAAAGAATTTCAGAGAGTCAGCTCTCCATAACTTACAAGCTATTCTTGTTATGTATACATACGTTCAATTGCTTTCTGCTAAGATCTATAAGAACTAATAGTCTTGCCTAACTTTCAAATACTCAATATTTTAAGTTAGTACAGGAAAGAAGGTACAGGAGAAAGTGTATCAGGCTAAACAAGATGGGAAGACCTAAGTTTTGATTACGGCTCTCATCTATCAGATATACAAACTTGATTAGGTTTCAGAGAGGTCAGAGAACTCAACTTCCTTCACCTTTATTAAATACCTACCATTATTCAAAGTTGTAAAATTCAAAGTTGTAAAGATCAAATGACTTAGTACACTTAACAAAACTAAAATATTACACATTCCCATTTTGACTACATATTTTTAAAGGTTTTAAAAGTTCCTTCTGGCATATGGGGAGGCCTTTTTATTCTTATTCACTGAACTTTCTCCCTTAATCATGGTTTTGCTTTGCCTCTAATCTTAATGTTCTTCCTTTTCATATAAAATATCAATAATAGTAATACTTTACCTTCAATAATAGTAATAATAGAACTTGTGAAGAATAAGAGGCTTCAGAATGCAAGAAGTGAGGTATTCACTAAATACTAGGATGACTGAGTGAAATGGATTCATTTACTGGGGTAATGCAAATTAATTCTTAGTTAACTACACATTTTGACAACTCCAATCCATTCAAATCAGTTCAACCACTTATCATCTACCATGTATGAGAGGTACCGAGGAAACCAAAATAAATTAGATACTACAAATTTATAATCCAGTGGATAAAGTATATACGGAAAATTTTCACTTATCGAGGAGCATATTAACTGGTTTTCACACTAACTCAGTGAGGGCTCTCTTTCAGCACATAGACCAGGGAAAAATGGATTAGGTCTGATTTCCCATCAGCCTTCAGGCTGGGTTCTAGTCAAGGCAAAGGGGAGGGTAAACAGCAGAGGTCTCTCCCAATTCTCAACAACTAAAATGCTCCTAAGTAATCAAGAGCAAACTATAGTTTTGTTTTGTTCTCATTCTGATTCTAGTTTATATCTACAGTCTCTTAGCAATCTCCTCCTTCATTTACTTGGTTAATTATACTTTTACTCAGTTTTTACCCTAGTCTTCAACTCTTTCCCCCTAACTCAATAAACCACTGTTCAATTACAAATTGCAGTCAATAGGAAACATGAAGGAAGAGATTAAGGTCAACCAGAGATGTATAAAAAAAAATTTGGCTAGCATAGCTAAAGATGAAAATGCAAACCTATTATAACACTATAACTGTTTGTTCTAGAAATGGAAGAAGAGAGTTCACAGACAGAAGGAAGGGAGAGCGAAAGCAAGACCAGTTGGGAAATAAGATTTTAATAGTCTACTTATTTATATGGGTCAATATTTTGACTATCAAACATGTATTAATAGGCTCTGAAGAAAATATTAGACTACCCACATGTCTTTAGGAAAAAAAGGTACAAATTATATATTATATAAATTATAAAATTGTAAAAGTAAGCTCCATGCCCAACATGAGGCCTGAACTCATGACCTCAAGACTGAGAGTCACAAGTTCTACCCAATGAGTCAGAAAGGTGCCCCTATAAATTATAAATACTTTATGTATTATAATACATAAAACATTTTATATTATACATAAATATATTTTTTAAATGGCTTAGTACATAGAAAACACAAACTGAAACCCAAAATATTAGCAATGATTTTTATAAGATGGAATTGTAAATTTGCCCTTTATTTGTTAATTTTAAGAACTAGTAAAAAAGTAATGTGTGAAAACATAGTAAACGTAAGTGATTCAGACCAGAGAAAGTTCCTCTTTGTCAATCCCTCACTTGCCCTCAGCTAAATCCCAGTAGTGGTCTACACAGATAATCTCTTTGGTCCACATCTTTTACTCTGTATTTATACATACACATACACACATATATGGTAGATCTTCTTTAATATGCACAAATGGGATCATACAATAGATACCGTTCTGTGACCTACTTTTACCCCCTGCTATTTAGAGATCTTTTCATGTTGGTAACAGCTGTATGATATTCATAGTAAAGATATGCCATAATTTATCCATCCCCTTTTGATAGACATTTAGACTTTCTCCCCTTTTCCATTGTTGCAAACATTCCTGCTATTAAGTGCATATACAATAAACATTTTTTTATTAATAACTAGACACTAAATTTTCTACAGTGAACAAGGATTTCTATAATATTTGAAAAATTTTAAAACTCTTTTTAAACATTAAAAAAAAAAATCTCACTTTGAATCGGAAATAAATGTTTCCAGATAGTTCTGTTTGATATCACCCGTTTTACTGCTGCTAATACCATGGTGACTCAAGATGCTTATCCGGTGATGTGAAAGATGACCTGGAGAAACTGCTTTTAAAATCTGCTTCCAGGCATACCTATTTTCATCCCTGCGTAAGAGATAAAGAAAAATTAGTGCTACCTATGGTAAATTAAAGTGGTACAATATATTGAACACTATAAGAACAAGATAGGAACCACTACCTAGAACTACAGTCACAAGAAAAACTTTTAAACAACTTTAAATTTCCCTGTGATATAGGACAAAGATCAACACCAAAATATAAGACCTAAAGCCTTAGAACTATGTCCATTACTATTTTTCTTAAATGCAAACTTCTTGGAACTTACTATAGTTCTTTCCATTTAGTGAGCATTCAGCAAATGCATAACTCCTCTTAGAAACAGTCACTCACTGGCACAAAAACAGACACTCAGATCAATGGAACAGAATACAGAACCCAGAAATGGACCCAAAAACGTATGATCAACTAATCTTTGACAAAGCAGGAAAGAATATCCAATGGAATAAAGACAGTCTCTTCAGCAAATGGTGCTGGGAAAACTGGACGGTGACATGCAGAAAAATGAACCTGGACCACTTTCTTACACCATACACAAAAATAAACTCAAAATGGATGAGAGACCTCAATGTAAGACAGGAAGCCATCAAAATCCTCGAGGAGAAAGCAGGCAAAACCCTCTTTGACCTCGGCCGCAGCAACTTCTTACTCAACACATCTCTGGAGGCAAGGGAAACCAAAGCAAAAATGAACTATTGGGACCTCATCAAAATAAAAAGCTTCTGCACAGCGAAGGAAACAATCAGCAAAACTAAAAGGCAACAGACGGAATGGGAAAAGATATATGCAAATGACGTATCAGATAAAGGGTTAGTATCCAAAATCTATAGAGAACTTACCAAACTCAACACCCAAAAAACTAATAATCCAGTGAAGAAATGGGCAAAAGACATGAATAGACACTTCTCCAAAGAAGACATCCAGATGGCCAACCGACACATGAAAAAATGCTCAACATCACTCATCATCAGGGAAATACAAATCAAAACCACAAGGAGATACCTCACACCTGTCAGAATGACTAAAATTAATCACTCAGGAAACAACAGATGTTGGTGAGGATGCGGAGAAAGAGGATCTCTTTTGCACTGCTGGTGGGGATGCAAACTGGTGCAGCCACTCTGGAAAACAGTACGGAGCTTCCTCAAAAAATTAAAAATAGAACTACACTATGACCCAGCAACTGCACTACTAGGTATTTATCCAAGGAATACAGGTGTGCTGTTTTGAAGGGGCACATGCACCCCCATGTTTATAGCAGCACTATCAACAATAGCCAAAGTATGGAAAGAGCCCAAATGTCCATCGATGGATGAATGGATGTATATATATATACAATGGAGTATTACTCGGCAGTCACAAAGAATGAAATCTTGCCATTTGCAACTATGTGGATGGAACTGGAGGGTATTATGCTAAGTGAAATTAGTCAGAGAAAGACAAAAATCATATGACTTCACTCATATGAGGACTTGAAGAGACAAAACAGATGTACATAAGGGAAGGGAAACAAAAATAATATAAAAACAGGGAGGGGGGCAAGACATAAGAAACTCTTAAATATGGAGAACAAACAGAGGGTTACTGGAAGGGTTGTGCTCCTATCCCACCCAGGGGATGGGCTGAATGGGTAAGGGACATTAAGGAATCTACTCCTGAAGTCATTGGCACACCATGTGCTAACTTGGATGTAAATTATAAAAAATAATAATAATAGAAAGTTTTGTCTCAAAAAAAAAAAAAAGAAAAGAAAAGAAACAGTCACTCACACATGCTACACAGAGCGTCCTCCCTCATATTATTGTGTCTGTGTACAGCCTCTCAGGTGCCATACGCAAGATCTTACTACATCATTTGAAGTAGGATTGTTACTGATTAAATTTAAACAAGTCCTATCCTTGGCCTAGTAAATACTGATTTAGGGGAACACATATAAACTCTCTGAAGTCCCAAGTAAAATTTCACCCTCTTATACATGCACAAGGTTTTAAACGTAACAATGTGCTTTCACTGCCGGTTTTTAACGTAACAATGTGCTTTCACTGCCATTTTATTCTATTAATCACGACAGGTATCTTTATTTCCATTCATGAGGAAACTAAAGTACACAATTTAAATGATTTGCTTACAAGAACTTTATTATCAGTCACTTAGAAACTGGGAAACTTTGGACCCTTTGTTTCTTCGATGGTAAAATGGGGAAAACCACCACAACCTCCATGGCTTTTGTAAGTAAATGACTTCTAACCATTGCTACATCCCTTGTTTTTAAATGGCCTCGATAACTGTTGGTTCCCTTCCCCCAACAGTGATAAAATGGAATGGGGACATAGGCCGCACAGTTTTATACGCTGGACTAACCTATGCAGGGCGATGCCTTGCACGGTTAGTACATGTGTCTACTTTCCCTGAGTTCATACACTGTGGTTTTTGCAGTTCACGTTTCTCTATACAATATATGTTCTATCACAAGTCTGTGAAGTAGGCATCTCCATTTTATACGCTGAGAACCGAGGCTCAGGGAGGTCAAACGATTTACTTGTCCACTTCTACCCCTGCTTTATAGGTGGCACGGATGGAAAGCAATGCCATGTTTTCTGACCACAAACCAAGGAACAAAATATCTGGAGGAACATCAGGTCCCCTCAATCCAGGACAAGCACCCCCAGCGGGAAGCCAGATTACTCACTCCAGGGCGAGAAATTCAGGGAGTCAATTCCTTGGCCCATACTTCAACCCCGAAACAAAAGCTGCGGAGAGCCTCGGAGGACGCGCGGTCTGAGAAACAGGCTACCAGGAGCACCGGGACTAGGACCCAGGGACAGATCCAAATGACTTGGACTGGAGGGGTCCCCGAGTGACCCACCCAGGCACGAGGAAAGCCCCACAAGCGCACGGCCATTATGCCAACCCTTCTGCAGGATGGACCGCGACTGGTGATACCAGCTTTATCCTACCGAGAACGACAGGTAGGGGACCTCAACATCTCCCCATAAAGCTTCTGAGCCTGTCTAGCTTCTAGGAACTCCCTGACCACAGGAGGAGAAGGCAGCAGTTACCTGACAGACGCTCACCGCGAGCCCGCCATCTTACCTCAATCCGGGTCTTAGGAGACACCGCTTCACGCACCTCCCTGGCCCGCGGGGCAGTATGGGAAATGTAGTCTCCGAGGGCCGAACGCGTTTCCACCGAACGGGCTCCCGGGCTTAGTTTTAGACGTTTGGCTAAACTTCAGCGGCGTTACGCCTCCAAAAAACAAAATTAGTGCCTTACGCACACATCCTTAGAAATAAACAAGCGCTACCTTTTTTTAAAGTTCATACAAATTAATAGATGAGCTCAAGATCGCTCCTAGGTGGATGAGTTAAGGTTTCCTGGAGAAGAGGTATTTCAGAGAAGCTCTGACGGCTGGTGGCTTGGATCTGGCGTTTGAAATGGGGAAGTGGGGAGGCCCTTCCACCCGGAACCCCAGCACTGTGTTCTGAGAATTGTGTTGAGTATTCATTACGGAAGAAGAAAATGTGCAGAATCCTGGACCTTGCCTTATATTTAGTGCAGAGAGAAGCCCCTGGGCCTTTGCACTTTCTGCTCTCACTGCCACAGTAAGGCTTTTCTCTCACCACTTCTCATGACCACTGCCTTACTTTATACAGGTCCAGTTCACATGTCATCTCGGAGAGGACCTCATCATTAAAAGAGCCTCATCTACCCTTATCCCATTGCCCTCCTTTATTTTTCTTTATAACATTTATCATTATTTAACATTCTATTATCATTTTTCCTTGTTTGTCTGTCTCTTATGCTAGAATGCAAGCTCCATGAAGGCAGGAACAAGTACCTATCGTGTTCTACACTGTTATGCAAACCCAACATCTAGAACTGCTCTCAGCCCCATTGTAGGTCTCCAACATTTGTTGAATAAATGAAACAAATAACACTGTGGGTATCCAAAACAGTAGATGACTGACTAATTCCTTTCCCAAATGATTTGCAAAATTTCGTATTTTTTGTACATTTTTCTGAAAAGAGTTAATAACTTCTATCATGTATTCAAGGGGGGCAATAAACTCCTCAAAAAGGTAAGGGCCATAGTCCTGAGTGATTAATATTGAAAATAAGTGAATGTAAGTTCACAGTAAAGAAAAATAAATGTGAGCTGCTTTGGTATCTCCGTATTTTTCACAGAATGCCAAGCTCATTCTGCTACTAATCTTTGTTCCTGTAGAGCCCACACTGAGAACACGACTCTGTCCTTTCTAATCTCGTCCATCCTTCAAAGCTGCCCTGTAATGTGTTTCTGGACTCTGCTGTAGGAAGAGACAGAAAGGAGAACAGATTTGAATGAACAATCAACTGGACTTGTTAAACATTTGCTAAGTAAAGCAGAAGAGGGATGGATCAAAGGTGACCCCAGAGGACACATCTTGATGACAGTGAGTTGAGTGGGGACCACTGACTAACAAGAAGACTCACTTATTGGGGCCAGGAAAAATTGACAAAGCTGAGACCAGAAAAAGACACCAACCACGTGCATGGGAAAGAGAGTAGAGACAGTTCTAGAAGGGAACAACTTAAAACTCTAAAGGGTATAGAAATAGCTTGCCATGCGCTGGAGTTATGGTGTGGAGGAGAGTGGCGGGAGATGAGGTGAATAAGAGCCAAATCACGTTGGGCTTTGTAGGTGTTGGTAGTGATAACATGGGATTGGGATGGAGGCCATATGCGCAGATGTTATTCTAAATGCAGTAGGGGGTCACTGAAGGGTTCTAATGCAAAAGAAGAGACATGATACAATATATGTTTAAAAATTTTTTTTATATTTACCTATTTTTGAGAGAGAGAGAGAGAGAGAGCGCATGAGGGGGAGAGGGGCAGAGAGAGAGAGGGAGACACAGAATCCAAAGCAGGCTGCAGGCTCTAAGCTGTCAGCACAGAGCCCAATGTGGGGCTTGAACTCAAGAACCATGAGATCATGGCCTGAGCTGAAGTCAGACGCCTAATGACTGAGCCACCGAGGTGCCCCTACAATATAAGTTTTTAAAAGATTATTCTGGCTGTGCTTGTGAGGAGCAATGGCGTGATGGAGGGTGGCAAAGATGAGATGGAGAGAAGGGCAAAGAGTCCAGATATATACTGGAAGTAGAAATGATGACCGAACCTGCTGATGGATTGATTAATGTGGGAGTTGAGGGAGAGGAAAGACACCTCAGGAGATTCTTTGACCACTAGCTTGAAGGTGGTGTGGTTCGTGAGGTAGGGGAGACTCGAAGAGGAGCAGGTTTTGGAGTCTGATGAGGGTAGAAGTGAATAATTCCATTTGGGACTTGTTGGATTTGAGATATCTCTGAGATAGAAATAGAGATATAATAGAGACGTAAAATGAGGCAGGTGGTTGGACAGATGTGTCCGAAGAATAGAGGTTAGGCTACATGCAGATTTGAAGCCACGGGAATGTTGAGTGCATACAGGGAGAGAGTGTAGAAAAAAAAGAAAAAGGCCCTGGAACCTGGCCCAGGGAATTCCAACATTTAGAGGTCATGTGGAGGAGGACAGACAGCAAGGGCCTCTCAGAAGTGGCAAGGAGAGAGGCAGTATGAAAACCAAGAGACCGTGGTATGTGAGTAGTGAAGCAAGGCATGTCATGAAGTGTTTTCATTAACTTTAGAGTTTGGTGCCAGCAAATTTAAAACTATAATTCCCCAAAATACAATTTGAAACACCAGCGAATAACTTACATCGGCCTACATAAAAGCAGTTTAAATTCATGCTAGTAAAATGATGAAACAGACAACATTGGACAACTTTGGAGTTGGCTACAAATGGCTTCAGCTGAAAGGGGATTGCCTTAATTTTCCTCTAACTTCATAAAATAAAGTCACTTTTTATATAAATCAGAGATCAAAGACTCCAAAGCAATCTAACTGCCAAACTATTAGGGACAATCTTTCTAAAACCTTTTATTTATTTTATTATATAAAATTGGCTACAGTTTTGAGCACTAAGTATGTGACAGACCTTATTCTTCAAGCACTTTACATATTTTTTTTCTTCTCTTCCTTCTGATAGTCCTAGGAGATGAGTATAATTATTATGACTGTTGTTGTTCAAAGGAAGTTGCAGAAACACAGAGAGTGAAATAACTTGTTCAAAGTCATGCAAGGTACAAATGGCAGAACTGTGATTTAAGCCGAGAACTACTGATGCAGCACCCATGAGCTTGACCACTGTGTGAACTTGTGAAGTGCTCATTTCCAAATAGAAAATGTACATTAAAAAAAAAATACTAACACAGAGGCACCTGGGTGGCTTAGTTGGTTAAATGTCCAACTTCAGCTCAGGGTATGATCTCCTGGTTTGTGGGTTTGAGCCCTGCTTCGGGCTCTGTGCTGACAGCTCAGAGCCTGGAGCCTGCTTCAGATTCTATGTCCCGCCCCCCTCTCTCTGGCCCTCCCCCACTTGCACTCTGTCTCTCTCTCAAAAATAAATAAATATTTTTTAAAAATGCTAATACAGATTTAAAAAACAAAACCCAGGAGATAATCACTGCTAACACCCTGGTGTATAATCTGTCACTTTTAATCGCTTCTTATATCTATGTTATAATAGCTAACATTTATTGGACACATTATGTGTACTGTTTTCAAATCCTATGTCTATAAATGGCAGAGCTGAGATATGAACCAGATAGCCTGGTTCTCCTTCAATCTCCCTCTCTTTTACACAAACACATTATGTTTAGGTTTTCTTTTATTCCTATTAATATCCATGTATAAATCCACATATACTTGCACATTTAGATTGTCTTTTTATAAAACCGTAGATATGTGCATAATAAACAAATAACTTAATGTATCATGAACATCTTTCCTATGAATAGCCTAAATAGTGTTTTTTTATTTTTTATTTTGTTTTATTTTTTATTTTATTTGTTTATTTTTTAATTTATTTTATTTCTTTTCTTTTATTTTAGTGTTTATTTTTCATTTTATTTTATTTTAATTTTTTATTTTAATGTTTTATTTTGCTTATTTTTATTTTAGTGTTTTATTTTATTTATTTTTATTTTTATTTATTTTATTTTTTATACTATTTTTATTCTATTTATTTATTTTATTATTTATTTTGTTTTTATTTTTTAATTTTATTTTAGTATTTTATTTTATTTATATTGATTTATTTTTGTTTATTTATTTTATTTCTTTTTATTTTTACTTTATTTTTAGTTTTTTATCTTATTCTTATTTTATTTTGTTTTTTATTATTTTATTTATTTTATTTTATTTTATTTTATTTTATTTTATTTTATCTTTTATTTTAGAGAGAGAGAAAGGAGAGAGCACTTATGCGTGTGCAAGAGATAGGGGAGGGGCAGAGGGAGAGAGAGAATCTCAAACAGATTCCATGCTCAGCAGGGTCCTGGAATCAGGACCTGAACCAAAATCGAGGGCCAGACACTCAGCCAATTGAGCCACCCAGGTGCCCAAAAATAGTGTCAATTTTATTAAAAAAAAATTTTTTTTTAATGTTTATTTATTTTTGAGAGAGACAAAGACAGAATGCGAGTGGGTTAGGGGCAGAGAGAGAGGGAGACACAGAAACTGAAACAGGCTCCAGCCTCTGAGCTGTCAACACAGAGCCCAGTGGAGGGCTCGAACTCTCGAGTGAGATCATGACCTGAGCCGAAGTCAGCTGCTCAACTGACTGAGCCACCCAGGCGCCCCAAATAGTGTCAATTTTAAACTGCAAGCCTCCATCATTAGGACTTATTTACATTATTAAAAATCCTTACAATATAGTTTTAATTTTAAAATGATTTCATTATTTAAAAAATAATAATAAAAAAATAAAATAAAATTATTTCATTATTAGGTGATTTCATGCAACTCCTAAATTTTAAATTTATTCTACTTCACTCATTCATTCAACACATATGTCCCAAGTGCCTATTAATGTACCAGACACCAAAGCAACAGTTTCTGTCTTCATGAAGTATACATCAAGTGGGGGTGACAAATATTAAATGTATAATTATGTAATTATTCATTTTATTACTATTGTGCTGAGTGTCTCAGAGGAAAAGAATGCCATGGAGTATATAAGTGGTCTATGAGGTTGGGAAAGACACCCCTACAGATATGAATGTAAGTAGAAATCTGAAGGAAGGGTAGAGGCGAGGAAGATGAAGAGGGCAAAAAGAACAGCTTGTGTGAGAGTCCTAAAATAGGAAGCAGTATGGGTCTCTCAAGAACCAAAAATAAGCTCCATATGACTAGAATATAGAGTGCAACAAAAACAATGAAGCTGGTGACAAAGGCAGATCTGTTTTATATCTCTCAGAAATACTTCACACTCAACAGGTAACACTTAAAAGGAGCTTTCTAGATTTACAGACTACATCTATTTGAACTGTACTTAACATAAGACCCTGTTTTCCTAGTAAGCATTTGGTGTTCCTCTGAAGAAGTATTTGCTTTGCCTTCTTGATGATTCATTTAGTTTTTATTCTGTTTGTTTGTTTGTTTCTTTATTTTGATGTTTATTTAGTTTTTGAGAGAGAGTGCATGCAAGTGAGGGAGGGGCAGAGAGAGAGGAAAGAGAGAGAGAATCCCGGTGCAGAGCCCCACCCCACGAACTGTGAGATTATGACCTGAGCTGAAACCAAGAGTTGAACGCTCAACCAACTGAGCCACCCGAGTGCCCCTATTTTTTTTTTAATCATTCATTTTTTTAAGAGAGAGAGAGAAAAAGGGAGAGAGAACGAGTCCATGTCTAGCACAGAGCCAAACTCAGGGCTTAATCTCACAACTGGGAGACGATGACCTGAGCCGAAATCAAGAGCTGAATACTTAACTGAGCCACCCACGAACCCCCGCTTTGCCTTCTTGAGAAAAAGTGTATACCTTTAATCACACTGATAAATGATCCCACCAGAAGCTTTGAGAAATTTATAACAGAAATTGCTAGAGATTTTCTCCAATAGATATTTCTCCCTTTCTTCCATATTAATTGAACCCATAATCTTTGACTGGGTATATGCCTCCTCAGAATTCTTTTATTTTTAATTTATTTTTTAATGTTTTTTTTATTTTTGAGAGACAGAGAGAACCAGAGCATGTGCAGGGGAGGGACAGAAAGAGAGAGAGGGAGACTCAGAATCCAAAGCAGGCTCCAGACTCCAGGCTCTGAGCTGTCAGCATAGAGCCCAACATGTGGCTGAGCTCATGACCTGAGCCAAAGTTGGACGCTTAATCAACTGAGCCACCCAGGTGCCCCTGCCTACTCATAATTTAAAACTCCACATTTCCCAGCATATCTCGCAAACATAGGTATGGTCGTGTGACTAAAATCTGGCCAATGAGGTGTAAGCAAATGGGTCTTGTAGCAGCTTGGAGTCTCTTCCTTAAAGACATCTGATAGGTTCTCTCTGCCCCTTACTCCATCCTTTCTCCTGCAGTGTGGATGTTATGGTCACTATCTTAAAAGACTAAGAGAAGGGCCTTGACTTTGGAATGATGGAGCAGTCAGCTGGAAGGAGTCTGGGATTTTGATAATTTTGTGGACCAGATTTCCCAGTTCTTGTGCTTCCTACTTACAGGTTTTTATAAAAGAGGGAAGTAAACTTTTATCTCGTTTAAGCCAGTGTTACTTTAAGCCATTTTTACTATTAGTGGAGCCAAATCCTCACTGAAATGACATAATGAAATAAATCATAGATGATTCGAGAAAAATATATACAAAAATTTGTACTGATTAAACAGTAAGGGCCTTCATGATACTAATACACACATCATAATACATAATACTAAATACAATATAGACCATGAGTTATAAACTGCTTTTCCTTCAAAAGCTCTTTTGCGAATGCTCCAAGTGATTTTTACATTCATGTCTTCTCTACCTATAAGATCTTGGGCTTCCTGCATATAGGCTCAACTTACTTCTCATCTGTGTATCTCATATGTATAGTTTAATGTTAAGGAAACAGTAGAGTGTGGAGATTAATAAGTGGATTCTGAGAATCTCTCTGCCTAAATTTGAATCTTGATTTTCTTATTTCCTAATTCTGTTATTTGGGAAAATTTATTTTCTTAATATTTTTGAGTCTTGGTTTATTTTCTATAACAGGGGGATAATAATGATCTACTTTATAGAATTGTTGAGTGGATTAAATAAAAGAAGGTAAGTAAAATGCTTAGCAAAGTACCTGGCATGTAATAAGCACTCAATCAATGTGAGTAACATTTATACTTTGCAGGTGTTTAGGAAATATTTGTGAATACCTTGCCCAAGAAGATTACTTATTTCTTAGGCATTAAGATACAATCCTTCCCTTTTGACTGTCAGGAATAATCTAATGAATGTAATTAAAAACGAAAAAATATTTGGGTCTAAAATAAACAATAATAATTTCTAGCTTAAAAAAATTTTTTTTGATGTTTCTTTATTTTTGAAAGAGAGAGAGAGAGAGAGTGGAGGAGGGGCAGAGAGAGAGGGAGACACAGAATCCGAAGCAGGCTCCAGGCTCTGAGCTGTCAGCACAGAGCCCAACACGGGGTTCAAACTCATGAGCTGTGAGATCATGACCTGAGCTGAAGTCAGACGCTTAACCAACTGAGCCACCAAGGTGCCCCAATAATTTCTATCTTTAAGTTGGTATATCACTTGAGATCAGAGCAGAAAACAGATGACATAGTCAAAGTATGTCATTCCGGAAGGGTTTATTTACAGAAAGATTCTTTACAGAGGCGTGAGTGGAATCACAAGAAGTGATAGTAATAGTGTAACCCAGGTTTCGTAGCACTGGCTATTCCTTCCATCCCAGAAGGGAGAGATTCCTATAGTTGGCTACCTTGAGAAGAGCAGTAATGTTCTGTCAAAGGGCATAGCCAGCCTAAGGTGATCTTGCCAGGACTAACCTAGGTTAATAATTACTCTCACCTGCCCATCCTTCTCCAAACCAAAGGGCAATGAACCCCCTCCATGCAGGGTAGTACATTCAGATCAACTTCCTTGGCAGAGAGCAGGGTGGACAAGGTAAAGGGTGGATCTAGAGGAGCACAAGGAAGATAACTGGCACCCCATCAGAAAGAGTGTCATCAGCATGCGTTTAGTGTTGTAAATGGAAAGCCAGAGATTGGTGCAGAATCCAATTGGATTTCACTTAAACGTAAGCATGTGACTCTCCCATATGGATAGAATGTGAAAGGAATTCTGAATAGTTTCAAGCAATGGGAGCTTTATTGAATGTATTGGTAAATCAAATAGTGAAACAACCTAGGTAAGAGATTAGGGACTCAAATCACACTAAGATTTAAGTATATGGATAACCTGAATTCAAGTGACGCGGGCAGTGAGACAACCCTATTGGTGGGCATGGACTTGGAATTTCTATTGACATAGCAACCATAAAATAGGACTCTGCTTCTCCCTCCAGGTCACTCAGAAGATGATCCTGGAAGACTGCCCTTCCAAACTTCACCCTCACAACCAATCTAGAAGGCACCCCAAATTGTTGGTATAGATAATCCCAGATTACCTGGAGGTCCCTTAATTGTTTCCTTGGATGTAAGTGACTTCAGTTCTTCAAAGATTTAGAACTAGGGGCGCCTGGGTGGCTCAGTCGGTTAAGCATCTGACTCTTGATTTCTCTCATGGTTGTGAGATCGAGCCCCGCATCAGGCTCTGTGTTGGGTGTGGAGGCTGCTTAAGGTTCTCTCTCTTCCTCTGCCCCCTCCTTGGCTCACACTTGTGCTCTCATGCTCTCTCTCTCTCTTTCTGTCTCTCTCTCTCTCTCAAAAAAAAAAAAAAAAGATTTAGAATTAATTGTAGAAATGACTAAGTAAATCAAACCCATCTAACTTCTAGTTAGATTTGAAAATATAACATTTACAAACATGTGTATACCATGTTTATATTTAAATATTTAGAATATATAAGATATATTAGAATATATAAGAATATTTAGAATATATTATATAAGAATATATAATATATAGATATATATATAATTTAAATATATATTAGAATATATATTTAGAATATATAAGATAATTTGTATTAGATTTCACTTGTGGTCTGTTAGATTAGCTATTATAGTAGAATTAAATTAATCTAATTAAAAAATTTTTAAATGTTTATTTTTGAGAGAGAGAGAGACAAAGCATGAGCAGGGGAGGGGCAGAGAGAGAGGGAGACACAGAATCTGAAACAAGCCCTAGGCTCTGAGCTGAAGCACAGACCCCAACATGGGGCTCGAACCCACAGACCACAAGATCATGACCTGAGCCAAAGTCGGACGCTTTACCAACTGAGCCACCCAGGTGCCCCTGTGATTCTAATTTTTAAAAATATTTTGTTAGTCTTACAAATGGAATAGTAAGATTTGTAGTTGAATTTGAAAGCTTACGGAAAAACTAGATTTTACTGTTACTTCAATAAATTGTTAATTAAAAACTAATCTGTGAATAATCTCCTTTTGCAGGATATGTTGCCTCAAAGACACAAAAATACTCATTTCAGCATAAAATGAGTTTTTACCCTCTTACCTCAAGAATCATACCCACACACTGATGAGAACAAGGGTGAAAGCCAACCAATGCAGGAATGGCACCTGACTTAGCAAAGTTAAGACTACAGGTCGTACCAAGGCTCATATAGTTGGTGGCACCAAGCATTTAGGAAAAGGGAGGGAGGAGGAGACTGAAAACTGATGGAATGGTTGAAAGTCCATATAAAGTGCAGTCAGACCCCAGATTCCCATGCCCGTCAGTCCACCCTAGTCAGAAATGGCAATCAGAATCCAAGAGGCTCTACACCCAAGAACAGCATACCTGGAGGAGGGCAAGGGAAAAGTGTCCAACAGAAAACTCACAAGGTGAGTCCTCTGGCTCCCTTCCTTGCCCAGCTCCAGAATGCCAGCACCCTCTGTGTTTTTGAGCCTGGTCTGAGGCCTTCCCTGTGAACAGATGAACCACCCTATGTCCTCCCAATGAATTCCTTTTCTGTTAGTCTGAGTCAGTTTCTATGCCTGCAACAAGGAACTTTGATTAAAATAACATTTCATTATCATCTCACGCCAGTCAGAGTGGCCAAAATGAACAAATCGGGAGACTATAGATGCTGGCGAGGATGTGGAGAAACGGGAACCCTCTTGCACTGTTGGTGGGAATGCAAATTGGTGCAGCCACTCTGGAAAGCAGTGTGGAGGTTCCTCAGAAAATTAAAAATAGACCTACCCTATGACCCAGCAATAGCACTGCTAGGAATTTACCCAAGGGATACAGGAGTACTGATGCATAGGGGCACTTGTACCCCGATGTTTATAGCAGCACTCTCAACAACAGCCAAATTATGGAAAGAGCCTAAATGTCCATCAACTGATGAATGGATAAAAAAATTGTGGTTTATATACACAATGGAGTACTACATGGCAATGAGAAAGAACGAAATATGGCCCTTTGTAGCAACGTGGATGGAACTGGA
This sequence comes from Panthera leo, assembly GCF_018350215.1. Lineage (NCBI taxonomy): Eukaryota > Metazoa > Chordata > Mammalia > Carnivora > Felidae > Panthera > Panthera leo. The sequence continues at coordinate 114,391,000 of NC_056685.1, read as the reverse complement.
GAGTGTGATGCTAAGTGAAATAAGCCATACAGAGAAAGACAGATACCATATGTTTTCACTCTTATGTGGATCCTGAGAAACTTAACAGAAACCCATGGGGGAGGGGAAGAAAAAAAAAAAAGAGGTTAGAGTGGGAGAGAGCCAAAGCATAAGAGACTCTTAAAAACTGAGAACAAACTGAGGGTTGATGGGGGGTGGGAGGGAGGGGAGGGTGGGTGATGGGTATTGAGGAGGGCACCTTTTGGGATGAGCACTGGGTGTTGTATGGAAACCAATTTGACAATAAATTTCATATATTGAAAAAAATAAAATAAAATAACATTTCACACTTATCTTGTGTTAATTCCATTCATTTATGTCTGCATCCATTCTCCATGAGGGTAATTCCAAGTTTGATTTGGCTCATCATTTACCTGTGGAAACTAGTATTGTGCCTGGTACTTAGTAGGCACTCACTAAATGCTTATTAAATAATTGAGTGAATGAAGCCTTCCCTGTAGCTTATATATACTCTTCACTGTATCTTCTATCTCAATTATGGAAGTTATCACATCAAATATATTAATTTGTTTAAAGATATTTCCCATGTTAGAAATTAACTTCAAGACTGGAGGTCCTACTTGGTTCATTTTATTTTATTTTTTAAAGTATTTATTTATTTATTTGAGAGAGAGCCAGCAGGGGAGCAGCAGAGAAAGAGGGAGACAGAGATAATCCCAAGCAGACTCCACACTGTCAGTTCGGAGCCCGACTTGGAGCTGGAACTCACAAACTGTGAGATCATGTCCTGAGCAGAGACCAAGAGTCGGATGCTTAACCGACTGAGCCACCCAGGTGCCTCAATACCCAGTTCATTTTATTTTATTTTTTTTCAGTGTTTATTATTTTTGAGAGAGAGATAGAGCACAAGCAGGGGAGGGGCAGAGAGAGAAGGAGACACAGAATCTGAAGCAGGCTCCAGGCTTAGCTGTCAGCACAGAGCCCGATGCAGGGCTCGAACTCATGAACTGGGAGATCATGACCTGAGCCGAAGTCGGACGCTTTACTGACTGAGCTACCCAGGCACTCCTACCCAGTTCATTTTAAAAAACTGATTCCTAGGGAGGAGCTTGGACACAATAGGTAGAGAATGAAGGAAGGCAGGAAGGAGGGAATATGTGTCAAGTCATCGTGTTACTGTTGAACATAGCAAAGAAGAATATGGTGCTCCCTGACTTAACAAGGGTGCACAGTGTGGTGAGGGAGATAGGTAAACGGATTATCAGAGTGAGCATTTGGTAGAACATACTGTGCAAGATGTTTTGGAAAGGAAGGTAAGACCAGTTGGCAGATGGAGTGGGGAACCATGAGTGAAAAGGCACCCAGATGTGAAAATTACGGTGTTAGAGAGAGTGCCGGTATGATGGATCACAGGATAGCCAAAGCTGCGATGAAATTGTCCAGACTGTGGGCTGAGGTTGCCTCTGGGGAGTTGAGACTGAAAGTGAGCAGTAGGTTAAGAAGATGTCAAGTAATTCTGTAAACTGAAGGTAAGAGGAATAAGTTTTGTGATTGGTTAACTTATTTTATTTAAAAAATTTTTTTAAATGTTTATTTTATTTTTGAGAGAGAGAGACAGCGTGAGTGGGGGAGGAGCAGAGAGGGAGGGAGACACAGAATCCCAAGCAGGCTCCAGCTCTCAGCTGTCAGCAAGGAGCCGGAGAGATCACGACCTGAGCGGAAGTCAGAAGATTAACCAACTGAGCCACCCAGGCACCCCAATGTGATTGGTGAATAATGAGCTGAGTCTGCTCAGCCTTGTCTCTTTCTCTTCTCTCTTCTTTCTCTCCCTTCCTTTTTCCTCTTTTCCTTTCTCCTTCTCTCTTTCACTTCCTCCTTTCTCCCCCCCACCTTCTCGTCCTCCTCCTTCTCTTTCTTCTTCTTCAGTGGCCTGTCTTCTGCTGTCCAGCATTCCCAGTGCTGCTCTGTCTTGAGTTAAGGGGCACTGTAGTTGTCCGGCTGTGCTAAGTGTGAGTGGCTATGCCTGCAGCTAGGGAACGGGTCGGGGGAATATTAGTAAACCCACATTACTGCAGACTCAGAGCTGTGTTCTCCAATAAGCTTTATTAGTAATGAAAGCAATGGTCTGATCTCCATCTCTTTCAATTGGTTGTGGTTTCAGGAGGGGAAAGGGGGTTTTATTTATTGGCCTCCTCAAAACCCAACAATCTGGAATTCTGAGCACTTGGGCCAACTTAAATACAAATAATCTGAAATATATAACATTTGGACCAGAAAATTAGAACAAACAGGAGGAAAGATACGGGTTTGGGGGTCAAAGAGGATCTAGAAAAACAGGAACAAGAACAGTATAAGTCAAGATTCCTGTTGCAACTGTTCTGTTTTCTTGAGTGGATCAGAAAATACAAGACAGTTTCTCTCAAGCTTTGGGCCCTTCAGTAGTGCCTGGGGAGTTTGTTAAAAACACAGACGCATGGGGCCCATGACTTGCACACAGAAGACCTTGGGTGGGGCCCTGCACCTGTGTGTTTAACCAGCCTCTGAGGTGTTTAACACCCCCAAAGTTTGGAAACCTCCAGAGTTTAAGGATCCCCAGTCATTGTTATCAAGGGCAAAAACACTTTTCAAAACATTTCATATCACGCTGGAACCAGGTGGGCAGTTTCTGCAGAAAGCCAGCAACACAACAGAAGCGTATGAGAAAATCATAGGATTGAAGGAGAGGGGTGCTGGCTGGGGAAGAAGAAAGGTCAAGGCACACCAGAAGGAGAGAAATGCAGGAACAGTTTAGTTGGCAGGCTGAATATGCAATCACAGGCCAAGTTATGCAGTGACTTGAAGCCCAAGGTCATGGAATGCAAACAGTTCCTTGGGAACCTGAAAGGGTGGCACACATTTACAGGGAAAAGAACCTTGCTTCCAGAGTTCCTGTTCCAGCCAGGCTTCTGGCCAAATGTCTTGAGTCACAATCCCCTGGGATCCTGTTTCTACTGGGAACTGGCCCAGAGAAAGGCCTACCCTCCTCATCTACCTTTATAGACACATGGTGGAGCCAACGATGGCTCTCTGTGGATGAGATAACATTCAAAAATGCTTTCTAAAGCATAAAGCAGTAAACAAAGGTAAACCTTATTACTCTGATTCCCCTGGGTCTTGTCTTTCCTGATGCCTTCCACCATGAGTGTTCTTAGGACACTCAGCTCCTTACAGGCTGGCATTGTGTCAGTTAACAGTTTGTAAGTGCTCAGCTATTTACATTGGCTCAGCTATTTACATTGAAGTCTTGAATATGAGGCAGCAGGCATTTTTTTCTTTTTTAAAATCAGTGTGCAGCCTTTTCTTCCTCCCCCCTCCCCCACTTCCTCCCTGAGTCACTGCTCATGAACTCTCTTCTCACAGATACTCCTGTCTTGACCGCCCACTAAATGGTTTTCTTATGCTGCAAGAAACAATTTGTTTCTTGCAGCATAAGGAACAAATATTTGCAAACAAATATTTCTGCTGGATGACTACCGCTCTTGAATTGAAACAGGGCCTCTATTAGAGGTGACTGATCTACCATATTCCAAACTCACCTTCTATTTTGTCTCTGTAAAGCACAAGATGGTTGTGGGAAAAAAAAAAAAAAGAAAACCCAACCAAACAAACAATCGAAAAAAACAACTGTTGCCCTTCAGGAAGTTGAAAAGTTTAGGGGTGAACATAAACATCCTGTGCTTTCTGTAAGCACTCACTTATTGATCATGAATCGATGTGACCTATTCTCAAAGGGGTGTTTATTTTCCCCCTCCAGTTATTGGTTCATTCCCTTGACAAATATTTCTTGAGAACTATCATGTAGTAGGCCCTCAGCTAGGCCCCAGGACTCCACTAGTGACCAAAATGAAGAGATCCACAACACTGAAGAGCTCAGGTAAAAATGTCCCAAGATATTGCCTGCAAGGTAAATAGTACTTATGTATCTGGTATTATAGGACCAAAGTAGCAAACATGGAATATTTGGGGGTGAGGGTGGGAAAGGCACAGAATGCAATAAAATAGTTCTGGGAGTAAGAGTGCGTGGAATAGAACCCCTCTAATTCCTCCAGCACGGCATTCTTGCTTGGTCCCTCCCCGTATCATAATGCAAAGGCACTTGTGGTTGGAGTCCTAGGGGGAACGGAGACTGGAAAACAAAGCAAAATGAAACAAAACAAAACACAGTTGAGAGTGAGGCCTGACAAAAAGCCAAAGAAGATTAATTAGCTAAGAATTTTGCCTAGTGCTATTCAGCTTAGTGGAGCTATCTGGTCAATATAATTTATTCAGTACCATGGACCAGCATCCTTCGATGAGTTTTGAGTGTATAATATAATCCTTGATCAGCACTGAAAGAACTTTGAATATCTCTTAAGGCTGTTGAAATTTGTGAATTGGATTATTTAATGTTTTAAGTAGGTTTTACATTCACACAGTCCAAAATCTAAGAGGTACAAGAGTATAAGTGAAATGTCTCCCTTTTACTTCTGTTTTCTAATACCCAACACTCCTGTTCTGAAGGAATCGATTCAGTTTGGTCGATATCCTTGTTTTATCTATATTTTATGGATATAATAAGGAGGATTCTTGACTAGATTTCTAACTTGAGAATAGACCTCATCTTGGTCCTGTGGCAACCTGTCCTTCTAGACTGTATCCTGTTCTACAGGACTGACATGAATCAGAAGTTCAGATTTTATTTTTCAGATGAGTATAGGGTGAGCTGTTCTCAAGGGGGAAAAGAACGGGAAAAACAACTAGAAGAGGCATGAAAAAATATATTTTAGTATTAATACTCTTAAGAGTGTTTTATGCCATCAAACAGCCTCTGCCAAACAAAGTTATACTGTCAAGTTTTAAAAATCTTGTTTCCTAAGGAAAACTATACCTAGTTCTATTAAGATTATAAAAATAATAGGCCTTGTTAAGAGCTATGTAGTGTTCATTTAAACTTCACAACAGTCACACGTGGGTACATTTTATACATGAAGAAAATCAAAGCTAGACAAGCTAAGCAAATATTAAGTTTTCAAACCTAGATCAGGGCTCCAGAACCCTCACTCTTACTTTGCATGATACTCATTATCTATCCTAATAGAGAATAGCCAAAAAAGGCACATGGCAACATTTTGGGTTCATCCATTCTTGTTGATGTTTATTCAAAATCTTTTATTCTCAAATTTTAGGATCCATCAAAATCACTCATATTTAAATGCAGATTCCCAGGCCTCACCACTGACTTAGAGAATTAGAATCTCTGAGGGAAGGGCTCTGGACATGCTTATTCTAACCAGCACTTGGAATCACAGGCAGGTGACACTAAGGCAGGTGGCTGTAAGCATACTAACAAATGTACCTGTGATAGTTCGTGTTTTCCAAAGTTGGCCACAACCATATCTTCCATCACACACATACTGTGCTAGTTTCTAGAATCTCTCCACTCCCTTTTCAAGAGGTGGAGTCCATGCCACATACCTTGGAAACTGCGTGGGTTTTTGTGATTAGTCAACCAATAAATTATCATGGGAGATGCAATGTGACTCCCAGGGCTAGGTCAAAAAAGACGATTCAGCCTCTGTTTTTGCTAGCTAGAATAGTCGCCCATGGAATCTAGCCACCATGTACTGAGAAAGGCACAGCTGCCCCAGGGAGAGGCCCACTTGGAGAGAAACTCATAGTCCGCATGAACTTGCCAGCAATGTGAGCCATCTTGGAAGTGGATCTGGGCCCATTCAGGCTGCCCAGGCTGACACAGCACAGCATGGGGCAGAGATGTGCCTTCCATGCCAAGCCCTGCCCGAATTGCAGATTCAAGAGCTAAGTAAATGATTGTTGTCGTTTTAAACAGTAAGGTTGAGCTGGTTTGTTAGGCAACAAGATAACTGGAAGAACACACTTCTAACCTAATAGTCATGCTGCTTTTCTTCCTATCAGGGTGAATTCTCCTGGGCCTTCTCTAAAATATTCTGAAAGTATCCTTGTCCGATGTCATTTACTATCCCAGATTCTTCTAATCACAGAACCACTCATTTCAGGCTTCTGGTTATGTGAAGTTCTCATTATTACCTCTGAGGCTTGGTTTCTCATCTAAAAAGCACTGGTAATAAGAGAACCTGCCTTATGAACTTTATAGTTAGATGAGGTAATCCATGTAATCATTTTGCATTGTGCCCCACACATGTTTTCTTATCATTTTTACTAGGTTTCTTGCACTCATAGTCTCCACTTCTTTAATGCTCTCTCTCTTTCTCTACATATAAATAGATGTAGATACAGACATAGATATACAATTATTTTCTTGTAGTCCAGTGCCATTTCACAGGCTATTTACTATGCCTGACATGCTCTTCCCTACCAGGTCGGTTAGACTCTCATTTATCCTTGAAGTACTTCACTTCTTCGGGAAACCTTTTCTGACTTGTCAATCAATTAATGCCCCTGTGGGCTCAAACAGCGCCTTGGAGGAACCTCTATTATACCCCTTAACACACTGGGTTGTAATTAATTGTTTACTTGTCTCTCTACTCTATTGGACTCTAAGTTACTTGCAGGCAGTTACGGTCTTTATATTCTCAACCCCCAACACAGCACCTGGCACTCTTTATTCACCGTCTACTGTCTGTGCTGTGCTAGGAAAAACTGTGGTTAAGCAGTTAAGGGGTCCATGTTTTGGGAGACACGCCTAGGATCAAAACAGCTCCACTTTCTCCTGCATAACCTTGGAAAAAGTTAACGTTTCTGAACCTCATTTGTAAAGTGGACATTGTAAAGTGGAGACAACATTTTAAGATTGCTGTGAAGATGAATTAAAATAAAACCCGTGAAAAAACTATCTATAGCAAGCAAGCAATCACCAGGATGTCACAAAATGCTTCCCGAACAATCCCATTTTCAGGTACCGCCACTCTAATCTTCCTTTAGAGCCTTGCGCTCCATGGGTAATCCCTCTTTTAGGGATTACTCTGGGCTCCCTAATCCTGTCCTTGGTCATTCTTCCAGCTAGCAACTCTGCGTCTCAACCACGAGGTCCGGGCGTTCAGAAGCCACTTCCCTGCCCCCAACTCTCTCCAAACCCTTTCTTTCAGCTTTCTCTGGGTTTTAAGGGGACCGATTTATGTGAAATTTAAATATCAAAATTTAAATATCAAAATTCTCTGGCTAGGGTTTTCCCGGATAACTTCCGAAGCCCGCATTTACGAGTTTGGCTACTGAGTTCCCATCTTCCACCTCCCTTAAAGGAAGGGGTCCGCAGCTCAGCTTCACCGCAGTCGTTCACCGCAGCGCCAACTGCGGCCGCGCGCAATGCAGGAACGTTGAATGAACCAAAAAACTAGCGGCTGAATGAATGGGCTGCGTCCGCGCCCGGGCCTCTGTTACGTCGCCCACTGGTGCGGGCGGGGCGCCGGCCCCACAGTCCCACCACCGCGCGGCGAGCTCCGCCACGAGCGCCGGAGCTCCGCGCCGCCCGGCGCCGCCTCCCCCAACTCTCTGCCCCACCGGGACTCGTCACTTCCGCCATCCCCAGGCCGGGGTTGGGGCGGGGAACGCGGGGGAGGGGGCCAGGTCCGAGGGAAGCCCGCCCGCGCGCGAGCAGGGACTACATTTCCCGAGGGGCCTCGGCGGCGGCGGCGGCGGCGGCGGCGGGCGCGGCAACGTCCCCCGGAAGTGGAGCCCTGGACTTCCACTCGTGCGTGAGGCGAGCGGAGCCAGAGTCGAGACCAGAGGCCGAACTCGGGATCTGACAAGATGGCCGGGCTGCCCCGCAGGATTATCAAGGTAACCGCCCAGGCCAACCCCCGGCTCTGTGCTCTGCTCTTGCCCGCTCGGCGGACCCGGCGGCGCGGCTCCTCGCTTCCTTCGGCCCGCGGCCGGCGCAGGGAGGCCCGAGGCCAGCGCGGAGAGGGTCTGGCCGCGGCGGCGAGGGAAGTCAGGCGCTGGGGAGGGGGCTCCGGGGAGACTTCCGGCCGCGGTGGGGCAGCCGGGCGGCGGAGACCGGGGGCTTCCAGGTGGCCGCCCCGCAGGCGGGGAAGGCCCGGCCTGCACATTGGCGGAGGGTGGGGCCGCTGGGTTGCGGGGCTCTGGTCTCGGGTGCGGGCCGGTGCGGGCCTCTGCAGTCTCTCAGACCACCTGGGAGGAGGCCGCGGGCGCGCGGGAATCGCGGCGGGGCCCGGACTTCGGGCGGGAGCTGTGGCCCGACACAGCTCCTCAGCCCTGGAGCCTTCTTTTGGGCCGGGCGGGAGCGCGGGGGTGCGGAAGCCCCGGATTCAGAATGAATGAACCAGGAGAATGAGGCCGGGCGGGGCCCTATGCCCCGGGAGGCGGCTCCGGGAGGGCCGCGCGTCCTGCAGCAGTAGGCACATGTCCGCCGCTGGCTGCTGGGGTCCGGGGACGTGGGGCTCCGCGTCCCGCTGCCCTCGCTTTCGTGATCTCCTCCCTTTTAAATACGTTTCCGCCCGTTATCTCTGTGAAGTGATTTTACTCTGGTTGGCAAACTCTGAGAGCTGTTTTTGCTCAGAGGGAATAGTTTAACACAGCATTGGGGGAGGGGAGGGGCAGCGCAGGTATGGGAGACTGAAATCCTTTGCCTCTTGATTTTATGCACTTTTAATTTTAAACCATTCTTCGGCTCTTTATAAATACTACACTTTGACAAATGCATATGGAAGCATGGAAATCGACATACTTGTTTTGTAAATTCTTTACGTAATATCAGGTCCTCAGATGTGCAATATTTCTTGCAGTGCACAAAAACAAAACCTTGAACTTTCTTGTCATTTTTAATCAAAATTTTCGTTGCACCTCTATTGCTCAGAACCTCAGAACCTCTGTATGCGAGTTAAAGTGACTAACTTGCAGCATCGTTTCCTTGGCATAGCCTGGTTTGTTCTTCCAAAGTTTGCGGGGAGATTCATAGCAAGCCCAGGATCTTTTGAAGGATGATGTATTGTGTAGTGCTTCGTGCAATTGCACTTAAATATATCTGAGATGGCGAGGGTATCTCTAACCTAAAAGGTGCTTGATTTGGAGAAATAAGACGTTTTATGTGGTAGAAATTCTTAGAAATCAGGGAAGTAGCGTAGATTGTCATGGTATGCTGGAGTTTAATAAAGTGAACCTTCATAGTGAGAAATTTGTTGTATTATGGATTTGTCTCAGATTCTGCACAAGGCAGTTTAATTGCTGTGTGCACTGGATGGTTCTTAACGATGTAGTTTTGCTCATGTGGCCCCATCATGTTTATTTAAGGCTCAGTTGAAAATGAGGGATAGAGGATCCCTCATTTAAATTTTTGTTTTCTGTATTTGGGTCATCAACTACATAATACGAATTGATATTCAAGATAATTCTCCAGAACACGTAATGAATTAAAGATTTAACATTTTTTTTTTCCAGTTTGCTTGACTCTGGACATATTCTGCAGTAATACAAAAGCCTTGGATGGAAAAATAAATTCTGTGAAACTTTGTTTAATGAAGTTACAGAAATGACTTAGGACAGTGAATTGAGGTCCTCATAATTTAGTTCATTTGGCACACAATAATTTAGTTTACACTAGGTATTTTCATTTTACTACTTAACCAAGACAGTGATAACTCATGATCATGATTTTACAGTATCTTGTGGATAGCACATCTCTATTAAGGGGGCTTGATTTGAGTTTTATCTTGTAAAAGTTAAGTGGTTTAACTTCAATGCCTTTTATAGCTTATCTTAAAAGAACTGTTTTCTCCAATCCCTTGGAAAGATTACAAGCCTGTAATGTTTTTCCTAGTGCCTGTTGTTGTTATGTTATGTATATTTTCCTTTACTCAGTAAAAGTGTTTTTAATGAATTTATTTTTTAATTTTCTAAAATTTACTCGCAAGTTAGTTAGCATATAGTGCAGTAATGATTTCAGGAGTAGAATCCAGTGATTCATCCCCTACATATAACAGCCAGTGCAAAAATGTTTGTTTTTTAATTAAAATTTTTTTATAAGTTTGCCTCCTCTTTGTCAACCACAATACAAGGTTCCATATAGAATGTGATGGTGGTGGTGGTGGTGGACAGCTAATAATAGGATGCTGTTTACCTCCAACTGGTCATTATCTACATTTGCAAAATTCTTTTATTTTTAAGTAATCTCTACACCCAGTGTGGGGCTTGAACCCACGACCCTGAGATCAAGAGTTGCATGCTCCACTGACTGAGCCAGCCAGGCACCCCTACATTTGCAAAATTCTTGAACCTTTTGATACTTGCAGATCTTGATCTTGTGAAGTAGACTACCTTTTATAGTCTAGAAATCATTCAAATGACTTTCCTGGGGCCTTAAAACTGGCAAGAGGCAGAACTTGGATTTTGACCTGGTGTGACCTTCCCTTGCCTCTTATTATAATGAAATTACATAATGTATGTAAACATACCTTGACAACTGAAAATAACTATACAAATATAAGGTGATTTTTTGAATTACTCTTCACACATTTACTGTCCCACTCAGATTCCCCTATACAATCCACTAGCAAATTCTCTAGGCCCTTAACTTTCAAAGTACATTCTTTTTTTTTAAGTTTGTTTATTAAAAATTTTTTTCTTATGTTTATTTTATTTTTGAGAGAGAGAGTGACAGCATGAGCAGGTGAGGGGCAGAGAGGGAAACACAGAATCTGAAGCAGGCTCCAGGCTCTGAGCTGTCAGCACAGAGCCCAGCGCCGGGCTTGGCTCAAACCAAGAGATCATGAACCACGAGATCATGACCTGAGCTGAAGTCAGGGGTTTAACCCACTGAGCCACCCAGGTGCCCCTAAATTTTATTTTGAGAGAGAGAATGTGCATGCACGCCCTGCGTGAACACACATGGGAAGGGCAGAGAGAGAATCCGAAGCAGGCTCTGCACTATCAGTGCAGAGCCAGATAATGGGGCTCAAACTCACAAATCGTAGATCAAGACCTGAGCTGAAATCAGGAGTCAGACAGACGCTTAACCTGCTGATCCACCCAGACATATTTTATCAGACACATTTACTCATCTCTCTGAAATCACTTTTCAGTTCTATCATTTGCTGCCTAGTCTACTGTATTAGCCTCCTAAGCAGCTGCTAGTGTTACCTTTTAAAATACAGATCATGTCACTCCCCTTCTCAGAACTCTACAAAGGTTCGCCATCACATTTAGAATAAAATCTGGACTCCCCCCACCCCCACTTAGTTTCAAGGTCTGCCTTACATCTTCCTACCTCGGAGGTCATCTCCTGTGTGTCTCTCCTTGGGTCACTCCACTGCAGCCACACTGTTGCTTTGCTGTACACTGAACAATAAGAGACTAAGTTTGTTCCAGTCACAGGGCTTTCCTTCTGTTTACTGCATTGCTTGTTTTGGCTTATTGTTCAGTTCTTGACTCACGTGTCACCTCAAAACACAGTTTTCCTCTCCCCCTCCTCTGTAGTTCCTCTTTATTCCCTTTATTTCCCTCTCTGTGTAGCAGTTATCACTATTTGAAGTTATATTTTATACCATTTATCTCTGCTCCTACTAAATCTCCATGAAGACAGGGATTCTTAGAATACTTGGGCATTGCTCTAATATCTAAAGGATGTGGTAGGCACTGAACCGTTGGTTGAATGAATGAATGTGCTTTAATTTCTGGAAGACGTTTTAGGAGAGTTAGGCTATATCATAACTTGACATTGTTATTGCTTAGTAGATTCTATCTAAACCAGTGTCTGAGCTAAAAGTCAATCTCTGAGCTAAAAGTTAATCTCTACTTCATTGAAAAGTAAGTCGATTTTTTATTCTGTCTAATAGGGAATACATACATAGAGCACAGCACTTGAAAGGTTCTAAAGGGTATATGGAGAAAATTAATACTCTCCTCTGTCCTTCAGCATTGAAGTTCTCCTGCCCAGACAACCATTATTTTTATTGTGTTCTTCCAGAAAGACAGAGAGACTTAGTATGTATATAGTAGGTTTGTTCCCCTCCTCCTGTTGCTAATACCTTACTTAGTCTTTTCCCTCCAAACCAATATATCTTTGAGGTGACCCATTTTTTTTTAATGTTTATTTTTGAGACAGAGAGCGAGCAGGGGAGGGTCAGAGAGAGAGGGAGACACAGAATCCGAAACAGCCTCCACGCTCTGAGCGGTCAGCACAGAACCTGATGCCGTGCTCGAACCCACATACCATGAGATCGTGACCCGAGCTGAAGTCCGATGCCTAACCGACTGAGCCACCCAGGCACCCCCGGGTGACTCCTTTTTTAAAGGGGTTCTTTGTGGAACCGTATGGTTAGACCTTATTGCTGACTTTTAGATTGTCCTCCAAATTTGCATGCAAACAGTGCTGTAATAGTCTCATAGTTAGAGGTATTTTGTACACATGTGAGTTACAGTGAATCTTGGCAGTTTCATGTTTTGCTAGAATTTTTAGAATTTGCTTTTTTCTCTTTTCCTGGGCCAGAGCTTTTTTAGTCTCTCAAAGTGACTGAGCAATTAAAGCTTGAAATCACATTAAAAGACACCTAAAATAAAAGGTCCTCCCTAACCTACTCGTCATAAAGAATTACAGTTACTTGGGGGGCAGATAAATGAGATCTGTCGTTGTGGCCTTGGTCAAAAATTTATTTCAGATTTACATGTTACGTTAAGAGTGGTGTTCTTTTGGGGTGCCTGGGTGGCTCCGTTGGTTGAGTGTCTAACTTCTGCTCAGGTCGTGATCTTGTGGCTTGTGGGTTTGAGCCCTGTGTCGGGCACTGTGCTGACAGCTCAGAGCCTGGAGCCTGCTTCAGATTCTGTGTCTCTCTCTTTCTCTGCTCATCCTCCACTCATGCCCTGTCTTTGTCTCTCTCACTCTCAAAAATAAACAAAAAAATAAAAAAATAGAGTGATGTTCTTTTGTCTTCTCAAAATAAATCATGAAAACTAAAATATAGCCTTAAGAAACAGTAGTTAACTTACTCAAGGAGTTGACTTATTTGATTAAAACCTGGCAAACCAACCTGCTTAGATTAGATTTTTATTCTTCTGTTGGTGAGGTTTGGTTCCAGATTTTTAAAAACCTGATGTGATCTGACTCTGCATTTAGGCTTGAGTTGTGTATACTGTTTACTTTAATAATTTTGATTTTTAAAAATACAGATGTCACTTTTTCCCTATCACTGTTTATTTTCCTTATTTATTTTTTGAGAGAGGAGAGAGAGAGAGAATGGGACAGACAGAACACGTGCATGTGTGTGTGCGTGAGCAGGGGAGGGGCAGAGGAAGAAGGAGAGAGAGAATCTTAAGCAGGCTCCATGCTTAGCTCAGCCTGAGCTGAAATCAAGAGTATGGTGCTTAACCAACTGAGCCACCCAGGCCCCCCCTCCCCCAGCACTATTTAAAAGCCACTCATTTGATCATTGGATATCTATTCTAGTATATAAGGTAGTTTTTACTAAGAAAAATTATTTAGGAAACTGGCCCTTTTTTTAAGCCTTGAAAGTTCAATAATGTTTTTTTCCCATTTAAAAAAAAACCATGAAATCCTTACGTGATGAGGATGGACTTGTTATATGTAATTAAAACATCCTTAGGAAACTGATAAACTTTTATAGTAAATATTTGACCAGAAACAGTGTGATTCTTGGCTCTTTTGGTTGTTGTCCCAATTTAAGAATTTTCTGACCATCCTAGGAAAATAAGCCTTACTTTTGCGGGTGACTTCTGGGGATTCAGATTTTTTTTTTTTTTAAAGTTCATTTATTTTTAGAGAGTGTGCACATTCTAGTGCTGGAGAGGGGCAGAGACAAAGAATCCCAAGCAGGCTCTGCCCCGTAGAGTATGCCAAAATCTAGTCAGGACGTTAAACCAGCTGAGCCACCTAGGTGCGTTGGGATTCAGATTCTTGACAAGCTTATTTGTAAATCATCTTGGTCTCCATGGATTCCAGGTTAAGAATCCCTGGACTACTTTTGGTAGTGATTAAACTTTCAGGTTATAAGGATATTGTTTAATATACTGCCTAATGTTTTGATTATGAAATGTGGGCATAATTGAAAGTAAATTAAAAATAGTTATTTATTTTTTAAGTTTATTTTGAGAGAGCATGAGCAGGGGAAGGACAGAGAGAGGGAGAATCTGAAGTGGGCTCTGTGCTGTCCGTGCAGAGCCCCATGCAGGCTCAAACCTATGAAACTGTAAGATCATGACCTGAGCCAAAATCCAGAGCCTAATGCTTAACTGACTGAGCCATCCAGGCGCCTCTCTGGTGTTATTTAAGCTTCTCTCTGTCAAGCACTTTCTTCAGTCCAGGTTGATCAGCTCTCCCACAATAGAAACTGAGTTTTGTCAGATTATCAAGCATTGCCTGAGTATCCACCATGCTGACTAATTATGGCATCAGAAATATGCATTTGGTTAGCAGAAGTTCATAATTTTTTCCACACTTGTGACCACTTCATAGGCATAGAGTTTTACACGTTAGAATGCCAATTGTTTTCATTCTCTGATGAGTCTGTAGGCAAAGAAGTTGGATAACTAGGATTCTGCTTACAAGTTGATATCTTTGCTTTTCCCCTCTATACCTTATAGGATGGTTTACTTGCGTGTAAGTGGTTTTAAGAAGAAAGTAAGTTGTGCTACAGATTCAGGTAGTATGGATTGTGAACATAACATTTAAATCTGTTATCATGAGTTACAGATACGTATGCACTAGAGAAATACAGAAACAAGGAGATGAGGATAGCATCCACCAGGGCTTTGGGCATTACAGTTGTGGTAATCACAGTTTTGATGCAGGTGCCTAATTACTATATAATTTCATTTTCCAAAAACAAAATAGATCTGAAAGGCGTATGTAGTAATTTTATATCAAGAATACTCCTGTATGAAAGATGAGTTGGACTTGTATTTTATTATATAGTTGAAATTTTCTTTGCAAATTTAGGGTATGAAGGACATCAGCATGAATATATAAATTAGGAGGTGGAATAATAGGGAATCAGTTAACTTCACCTGAAGTCTTAGCAATTTCTAAAAATGCTTCCTAAGTGACCTTTTTTTTTTTTTTTTAATGTTAAATAGTTCTCTTTAATTTGTGGATTAGATATGATGTAAGATCACCATAGTCTGAGAACTGGTCCTAGCATCTCTGGTGGCAGAAACTATTATGTGATTGGATGAGCCCTCAGAGAATCAACAGAAAGACTTCTTTGTCTTTCAGAGCTGTACCACACTATTCAGGGTATTGTATATTTGCTAAAGTCCTGGTTGTAGCTATTCTAAAATCCCCTGAGGATCCTTAGAGATCAAAATTTTTATAATTCTGACTTGGCCTACAACTCAGATGTTTCTAAATTATTAGGATTCAGCTATAATATAACATATTATATATATGTTATTATATAATAACATAACATAATAAATATAATATGTTATTTATTATAAATAAATAAGTGTAATCTCTGTGCCCAACTTCAGACTCGAACTCATGACCCCGAGATCAAGAGTCGCATGCTCTATTGACTGAGCCAGCCTAGTGTCTCTAAAGTGCTTTTAGACATTGGTTTCAGAATCTAATGTTGACATATTTTGCTTTTTGGCTATTTCCTGTTGAGATTTTAAACTCTTAGTTTTCAGTATGTGTCTCTCAGTAATTTGGTCTGTTTTGGGCCAATCTGTTTTTTATTTTCAAAGTCTTTACAATCTAGTAACTGAAGGCATTGTACAATACCAGGAAAATACTAGAAGGAAGCATAACATGTTATTTTTATGTTTTGAGACTATGGGTGCCTTTATTTCTTCACAACTTTTAAAGATGTTTTCATTTATTCTAAGGAAAATGTCCCCATAAAGTCTGTGTTTTTATGACCCTTAAGGACATTACCATCCACTTCACCCCCTTAAAATAGGGCAGGGACAAAAGTGACTTTAGTAAGCTATTTAAGAGCCCAATACCGAGTTTCATTTTTCCATAACATTGCAATTTGTCTGCCTTTTTATTATCCTTTTTTAAAAATCCATTCTTAAGGCATGTTTCAGTTCAATTAAATGGGCATTTATTGAAATGCATAATGCATATTTAGCTCTAAGCTAGGTGAACAAGAAAGACATCCCTGTCTAAAGACAATCCCTGTCTAAGAAACACGTCATGAAACAAGAAATTAGGTGAGGTGAGTTGTGAGAGAAGATATACATGAGATTTACCCTAGTCTGAGGGTCCAGGAAAGTAAGGATGAGAGAATGTTATTAAAGTTGAAGAGAAGGAGGGAGTGAGTTTGGGTAGATGGAATAGCAGGTAGGAAAGCTGGAAGGAGAAAGGGAGTGGGAGAAAGTGCACAAAAGTATAGCATATTCCAGAAATCCAGTATGTGTGATGGATAGGGTCTTATATATAATTATCAAGTTCCCACAAGAACTATTAGTGTCCAAATACTACGTGTAGAGAGTTGACATCAAGAACTGTTGGGCAAAGAAAGCATTGTTAAGTTTTGAATTGTTAAATTCAGACTTAGGGTATGAATCATTCACCAGAATGCCGTGTGGCAACTGTTCTTGAAGTGAGATTGGTCATACGGTTTTTATTATGTAAGGAAGACATCTTTTATTGAGCACTTACTATGTATGATGCATTGTTCTAAGCATGTTACATGCATTAATTTATTTAATTCCAACAGCAATCCTATGATATGGATGTTAGTATTAGTCCTGCATTACAGATATAGAAGCCTGCACAGAGGTGTTAAATGGTTGGCGGAGCTGTGATACGAACCTCTGCAGTCTAAATCTATAGACTGCAGGTGCTGTAGATGGAAGGCGCCAGAGCTTATCTGCCCCTCGATAATAACTGGCACTGTATGTATTTTTATATTTTATCATTTGGACAGATGAAGTGGAAAAACATGTTCATGTGCAGAGTCTAAGTGCTTAGCTTTCTTCTTTTTCATCAGAAGTCTCCTTATTGCAGTTTAATTAGAGGCTTTTGCACAAGTGAGTCCCTGTTTAGTAATAGTTTCACATAGGACGGAATGCCTCTGGTCTGGGGCGGTATATTCCTCTCCTGCCCTTCTGAATCCTTGCATTTGGGGAAGTTTGGGGTTCTGGTGAGAAGGAACTAAAGAGCAGCTATTCCCTTCTTTCTTGCTATTTCTTACTAGCAAAATACATTTGAGGTATCACTGCATCAGAGCATAGTGTCTCTAATGTTAATTTTAAACGATATTTTCACCCAGGGGCACCTGGGTGGCTTAGTTGGTTAAATATGCAACTCCTGATCTCAGCTCATCTCGGGGTCATGAGTTCAAGCTCTGCGTAGGGCTCCATGCTGGGAGTGGAGCCTACTTAAAAAAAATTTTTTTTTCACTCATTAAGCCTAAAAATAGATTAGAATTATTACACTCATTTATACATTAAATTGAATTTTGTGTTTTCAACCCACGGTGGATATTTGTGTCTGACTGTTTTCCTCACTCTCATTTGGAGAGAGTAGGGAAGAGTGCTGTTCCAGTAGAATTTTCCCTACACACCTGCATATACTAGAATTCTTGTTTTGGCTTTTTAGAAAAGTCATTTTTTACAGTTGGAGGCACAGTGATTTACAGCTGTAAAGCTTGCAGTTTCTTGCCTTTACATTTTTTCAAATAAAGCACTCTGTCCACCCTGTCTTTATTGGTGCCCTTCAGGAAAGGGTTAAGCTGTGCTGCAAGCTCCATTCAGGTTCCTACCACTGATACGTTGGAGATCAGTGAATACTTGGCCAAACCTCGCCTGTTTCCTGTCAGAATCTTCTCCCAGTTTCATTGGGAAGGCTGCTGGTGTATGGGTGTAGAAACTAGAAGATATTTTCTGTGAACACTTGTTTATGATCTGAGTTCATGGTTGTACATCAGAATTATCCGGGGCATTCATAAATTTGACATACACCAGCCTAGCATGGTTTGTTGTTGTTGTTGTTATGTTTTAAGATCTCCAGATGGTTTTTATGGGCATTTTGCAGGTACAATGGCCTTGTGTGTGCTCCACTTCAATGTAAAGATGGGTAGAATGTGGGGGATACAGGATATAAGTAAAGTCACATAGCCAGGACCTTCTCATTTGTAGAAAGCACGGCATCAATGGAAACGCCAAAGACATGACAGTTTGGGGGTGGGGAAACCTTCAAGACTGGTTTAGGGAAAGAGTTTTTAGAATGACATTTGAGTTCACATTTGAAGGCTGAGTAGAAAAGTGAGGTGGGGGTGTGTGTGTGTGTGTGTGGAGAGTAGAATGTCATTTCAGGTTAGGCATCTCAGAATCTCCAGGAAGATACTTGAGCAGTGCTAAAGCTGTAATGTGAGTCAGCACTTCTTTGCTTGGACCACAGACATTTTAAATGCAGTCTTAATTTGAAAAATTTTTTTCTCCAGAAGTCTAGTTTATGAATGTATTCATTATAAACATTCAATTAATAGACTAAGTATGTTCTATAATAAAATAATACAGAATTATTTCCTCCTCATTTTCTTTTGCTATTTTAGTCTTCAGTTCATAGGTTGAATGACTAAAATCTTACTGAATATGGAAGGAAAAACCTAAATGCTCCATTTATTTTTTTGAGATATAACTCGTGTTCCATAAAATTCATCCATTTGAAATGTACACTTCAGTGATTTTAATAATTGACAAAGTTGTGCAGCCATAACCACTAATTCCAGAACATTTTCATCACCCCGAAAAGAAACCCTACACCCATTAGCAGTTAATATTCACCCCTTCTCCTTCAACCTCCGAGAACTGTTTATCTACTTTCTGTCTCTCTGGTTTCATCTGTTTCTGGACATTTCATGTAAATGGAATCATAATACATGGCATTTTGTGTCTGGCTTCTTTCACTTAGCATGTTTTCAAAGTTCATATTGCAGTGTGTGTCAGTACTTCATTCCCTTTCAAAATTTTTAGCTGAAGTTTCCTAAGTTAATAACTTTTAAGAAATGACAGTGCTGAATGAAACAAAGCAGTACTTTCAGCAGGTAGGTAATCTGTATTTATTCCCCCAAACTAGTCACATTTGAAACCTGCATTGCTTTAGAACATTTAAGAAATATTCTTGAGCCTTCTAAGCCATTATTGTTTTTTTTAATTGTCAAAGGTAGTAAATCTTTATCTTTAAAGATTAGATTTGATTGCTGGACATTGAGAAAATTAAGCCAATGCTGGTGAACAATGGTTAGGGATCAGCACTGACTTTTATTCTTACCTCAAGGATTAAGAAACTTTGTGACCTTGGCCAAGTCACTTACTTTCCCTGAGAAAACAAGCATGGGAGGGGCGGAGGGAGGGAGGGAGGGAGGGAGAGAGAGAATTTTAAGCAGGCTCCATGCCCAATGAGGGGATCGATCCCATAACCCTGGGATCATGAACTGAGCCGAAATCAAGACTTGGATGCTCAACTGACTAGTCACTCAGGCGCCCCTCAAAGTCCTGTTTTAAAACTTGGTGATTATTTGATCCCTTTGGGCAGAATTTAAAACAGTGAGAAAAGGCCATGATCGCATAGTCCTGGAACTGATTTTCCCTTTTGGCTTTTAAACTGGATCTTAGGCAATCCCTCCCCCCCCCCCCCCCCCCCCCCCCCCCGCCCCATGTTAAAATGCTGAGTAGTAAGCAGTATTCTGAAGTATATGTATAGTTTTCTAGTATAACTAATATGCAGGCCTGTATCCTATCAACTTTGAAAGTTTTAAAGCCTCTTTAAATGTTTATGTTCTCTTGGGGTCTCCTTGGACCTTTTCTCATTATATATTCCTTTGAACACATTTATTTGCTTAACTTGGTTTCAGTCCACATCGATCAATTATTCCAAAATCTAGTGCAGAGTTTCAGGTCTTTCCAACTGCCTGCTTTTTATCTTCACTTAGATGTCTTGCAGACATTTTTTTTTTCCTTTTTTTTTTTTTTTTTAATTTTAGTTAAATAACGTACAGTGCAATATTCGTTTAAGGAGTATAATTCAATGATCACTTGCATTGAAGTGCTCATCACAGCAAGTGCCCTCCTTAATACCCATCACCCATCTAGCCCATCCCCCACCCACATCCTTCCATCGGCCTTCAGAGTTCTCTTATTATCTCTTGTGGTTTGTTTCCCTCTCTTTTTTCTTTTCTTCCTCCTTTCCATATGTTCATCTGTTCTTAAATTTTACATATGAATGAAATCATTTGATATTTGTCTTTCTCTGACTTATTTTGCTTAGCATGATACATTCTAGCTCCATCCACATTGTTGCCAATGGCAAGATTTCATTCTTTTTGATGGCTGAGTAATATTCTGTATATATATACCACATCTTTTTTTTTTATGTTTATTCATTTTTTTGAAAGACAGACACAGAGCACAAGCAGGGGTGGGGCGGAGAGAGAGGGGGACACAGAATCCGAAGCAGGCTCCAGGCTCTGAGCTGTCAGCACACAGCCTGATGTGGGGCTCGAACTCACGAACTGCGAGATCATGACCTGAGCCGAAGTCGGACGCCTAACTGTTTGAGCTACCCAGGCGTCCCTATACCACATCTTCGTTATCCATTCATCAGTCAGTGGGCATTTGGGCTCTTCCATAGTTTGGCTATTGGCTGCTGTTGATAATGTTGCAGACATTTTAAAATCAACTTTTTTTTTTTTTACAATGAAATGTATTCATATTGCTGTCTCCCCTCATGTGAGTCAGCATTTCTAGTGTTTCTTCTCTTTATTATGTCACCATTAACCCAGTTGCATGAGATTTACTCCTTCTCTTTCCTCCCCTTGTTTCTCTTCCACATGCAGATTGATTCAGCCTGACAAATGTATCTGGCATCTGTTAACCCATTCCTGTCTTCTCTCTTTCCAGTTGTCTTTGTTTGTGGGCCCTTATTCATCCTTTCCTGATTGTTTTTGCAATCTCAGAACTCCTCTCTCTGTCTTCACTCACTGCCAACCCTCTCTCCCCATTTTCCACACCATCATTCTAAAAACATTGATGTGATATGGCTCTCCACTGTATATAGGATGGAGTTCAAACTTTTCAACTTGGCATATATGACTTTTTGACCAGCTGGCCTTTTCATCTTATTTCATTGGCATCTCTTTCCTGTCTCCTCTTTCTTATACAACCTCCGATAGTGATGTTGTTTACCAGCCAAGATGATGTATTTTCTGGCTTCTGGATTATGCCATGTTTGCAAGGAAGCATCCCTCATCAAGTGTGACTGCCCAGCATTCTGTGTTGTTTGGGTTTGTTTCCTCTGCTCTCCTGGGAATGTTCTTAATAACAAGTAGATTGTGGTTTAGAACTAGAAATACTATTTTCTGTTATTTCTATACGTTCCATGAAAAGAAAATCAGGGATCAAATTTAAGTTCTTTGCTTTGTTTTCTGGGATCCTGTTGAGGCACTCTGGGAAACCCATTGTTGGGTCCTGTTGTTGAGTCATTAATTACAGTGAAAAAATATGTTAAAAAATTTTTTTTTTTACAAATTGTATACACTGAAGGTGTACAGCATGGTGTTTTGATATGTGTATGTATACCTTTTGAAATGATTACTACAAACATGTAAACGTAGGTCTTCCCATAGCTATTTTTTTTTGTTGTGGTCAGAACACTTGAGGTCTATTCTCAGCAAATTCCAAGTGTGCAATACGGTACTATTGTTACATGTGATAAATTAGGTCTCCGGAATTTATTCATCTTATAACTGAAAATTTTTACTTTTTGTTTTTTTCTTATTTTGAAAAATTTTATTCTCTGATTCATACCGTCTTCCCTTTTCCTCCACCTTCTAGCCTCTGTGGTAACCTCTATTCTACTTAGGGTTTGTTTGTTTCTTTTCTTTCTCAAGATTCCACACATAAGTGAGATCATGCATATTTGTCTTTTGGCTTACTTAGCATAATTTTATTGTTGCAAATGGCAGGATTTACTTATTTTTTTAAAGCTGATGAAAAAATATGTTAATTTGCTCTTTGTAACCATTGGAAAAATAAAATATTTGGCACTCCTTGGGTCAAAGTTTTAAGCACCATATATACTTATTAAAAAGCCTATATAGATCCTTGCTCTGATGGTTCACACACATACATACTAGCCTTTTTGTTTTCTGCTGTTTAATTGATAATAATTGATTAGTCATAACAGGACAATAAACAAAGGTGTTGGAGAATTCTGATGCTGGCCCCTCATTGTAGGGATTACCTTAGCAGGTTTTCCTGTGTTAGAATGCAGTGGGACCCTGACTGCCAAGAACCGAGTCCTAGTCAGTGAACAGGCTTTCGTTCCCTGTGTCCTACAGGTATGTATTTTAAAAATGCAGCTCTTTTAGTCTACTGTCAGTGAAAAAAGAAAGTGAAACTAGCATATGTTCCACCTTATGAGTAATCAAGTTATAGCAATTTTAATATTCTTAGCGTGCACACACATACTTCTTTACTCCAAAGTAGTCCTTTATTTCTTGAGTTGAATCATCAGGCCAGTTATGGTTATGATTTATGTATGTTAATTTTTTAAACATTACAAGTATTATTATGCTGAGTATGTTTGTTCTTTGTACTGATTATAGTTTTCTCTGTTTATGGCACTGAAAATATTTAATTCTTTCTGCTTCGTATATGTGAGCCACTTCATTTTGCCAATAGCTGGCATATGTAGTCAGAATAATTTAATATTTGATTTTAGTAAAATGAAAGCAAATGTATGGCTGGAGCGGGGGGGGGGGGGGTAGAAACAATAAATTTAAGAAAAAGGGGAAGAAAGAAGGTTATTTTTTTTCTAAGACCCCAAACAGGTTGTATTCCAAGTCCAAAGATTCACTTTAAAATTATAAAATTATGAGGTATCTTGGTGGGGTACCTTGGTATTTCAGTTGGTTAAGCATCTGATTCTTGATTTCTGCTCAGGTCATGATCTCACTAACCAAGAGACCTTGCAGTGCAGAGCTTGCTTGGAATTCTCTCCTTTTCTCTGCCCCTGCCCCCAGATTCTCAAATAAATAAACATTTTAAAAAATTATAAAATTGTGCATGTTTCACATTATCATGCTGCCTCTTATATCGTAGAATCAATCCCACAACCTTGGTTGGAAAACAAGTATCTGGAAAAAATGTGATTAATTGCAAAGTACAGAAATGTTGCCCATTTCACTCAGTATTAAGAGTCTTGTTTTTATCTGTAATGAAAAAGCTTTATAATGGAACTGAGAAAGACTGAGAAGGGATATTTATTTATATCCTCTGGCAGGGAGATCCCAAGGATTATTCTCTTAATCTTGTTATCTGCAGTTTACCTTTTTCTGTAGATTCATTTGACTCCCATAGATGTGAAGGTGTTGCCTCAGAGTATTGCTGGACTCTAAATCTTCTGTCAGGGGTATTGGAGAAGTGTGGCTGGGGAGAAGTTGGTCGTATAGGGGTTGGGAATCTCAGAAATCTTGCCAGATTATGAAATTGGGTTGTTCACATTTGGGTATGGCTTGCGTTGAGCACGAATCATCAGATTGTTCTCTGAAGGGCATCTAGCTGTGGTCTGCTGCTTTAAAAAGTGAGGAATGGTGGATCTTAGTTGGTATAGTGTTGGTCTTGACCTCTGTGAAACCTATACATTGTTACCAGTAAACCACATTTTTAAAATGTTGAATTGCGGAGCGCCTGGGTGGCTCAGTCGGTTAAGTGGCCGACTTCGGCTCAGGTCACAATCTCGCGGTCCGTGAGTTCGAGCCCCGCGTCAGGCTCTGTGCTGACTGCTCAGAGCCTGGACCCTGTTTCGGATTCTGTGTCTCCCTCTCTCTCTGACCCTCCCCCGTTCATGCTCTGTCTCTCTCTGTCTCAAAAATAAATAAACGTTAAAAAAAAAATTTAAAAATGTTGAATTGCACTTGACACACAATGTACCATTAGTTTAAGGTGTTACCACATAGTGACTAGGACAAGTTTATACTTTATGCTGTGCTCACCACAAGTGTAACTAGAGTCTGTAACCATGGAAAGCTATTACATTACCATTGACTATATTCCCTGTGCTGTACCTTTTATTCCCATGACTTATTCCATTACTGGAAGCCTGTGTCTCTCACTCCCCTTCACCCATTTTGCTCAATCCCCACACCTTCCTCCCCTCTGGCAACCATCAGTTTATTCTCTGTATTTGTCTGTTTGTGCCTTTTGTTTGTTGTGTTTTTTTAATTCCAAATATGAGTGAAATTATGGTATTTGTCTGTATCTGATTTATTTCACTTACATTATACTCTCTAGGTCCATCCATGATTGTCTCAAATGGCAAGATCTCATTCCCTTTTTTTATAGCTTAATAATATTACACACACACACACACACACACACACACACACACACACACACCACATGTTCTATATCCATTCATCTGTTGATGGACACTGGGGCTCCTTTCATATTTTGGCTATTGTATATAATGCTGCAATAAACAGGGATGCATATATTTTCAAATTAGTGTTTTTGAGTAACCACCCTTTGAATACTGAATTTGATTATTTGATTCTAGTTGTTAGATATGGGCATTGTGGCTTCTACTCATATCCAGTGGAAGGGCTCCCAAACATGTAGGGGCCTGAAGTACTTGCATGGGCACCCTCTAGGATTGGCATTTCCTTAACTGGCATAACTGCCCTTCTACTTCCCAGCTGTCCTTTTATCCTTTGCAGAGTGGAGGGCAGGAGTGGGAGGTTGGGGTGGTACTAAGTGGTGTGCAGGCAGCTGGACTAATCCTTAGTCTGGCAGTTCTGTGAACATGTGGGAACTATCACAGATAAAATGTGTTACCAGGGGGCACCTGGGTGGTTCAGTTGGTTAAGTGTCAGACTTCAGCTCAGGTCATGATCTCATGGTTTGTGAGTTCAAGCCTGGAGTTGGGCTCTCTGCTGTTAGTGCAGAGCCTGCTTTGGATCCTCTCCCCCCTCTCCTTCTCTGTCCCTCCCCTGTGTGTGCATGTGTGCGCTCTATCAAAAATAATAATTAAAAAGTGTTACTTGACTGAAAGGGTGAAAAGAGAGCTTTAAGGTATTGTGGTAGAATAGGAAGCAGGTACCACTCACAAATCTGGGAAGAAAACAGAAAAGATTGAAATTATTAAAATTTAGAAACTTGGGTTGAGGGGCCCCAGCTGGGATGTAGACATCTGAAGGGAGATAGGACAATTACACTTAGGGTAAGGGGACCCCTGCTGCAACTCCCCTCCGCCAACATACACACCATTTGACAGTCAGGATTTTTAAAAAGCAACATATAGGGGTGCCTGGGTGGCTCAGTCGGTTAAGCGTCTGACTCTTGATTTAGGCTCAGGTCATGATCTCATTGTTCGTGAGGTTGAGCCCTGCATTGGGCACCACGCTAACAGCACAGAGCCCAGAGCCTGCCTGGGTTTTTTTTCTCTCCCTCTCTCTGCCTGTCCCTTGCACGTGCACACGTGCTCTCTCTCTCAAAATAAATAAATAACCTTAAAAAAGTAAGCAACATCTACTATAGAGAAGTGCCTTTGTTCCAAATCAGTTGAATCTTTTCCCCTGTATTTTGGACCAACCTTCAAATCTCAGGAAAGACCAGAACTGCGTGTCTTCAAGCTAGGATGTTAAAGCAGGGTTAGAGAGAGAAAAATGCCAAAGCAAATGGTACTTCCGCAGTTTATCCTTGGTGACTCTGCATCAGCTCTAAGGACACTTCGTATATTATGAGAACAAATGAAGAAACATTTTGTATTTGTAGCTCTGATACACCTTATAGTTCTGACTCTGTCGTTCACCCAACATGAGTGTGTGGATGTGAGTGAAGCACTGCTGGATGCTGAGGATTCAAAGTTCTGACTGTTGAGTGTAAAGAGAGCCCTTGACCGGAAGTGGGCTTCTATCCATGTTCTGTCACTTGTGTACATTTCCAGAGGTGGTTCTGGGGCTTAAATGAAACAACATGTGTGAACAACCAGGTCAGTTTTAAGGATTAATTCTGGTGTCAATCCCTACACCTTGGAGTTCTAACTAAATTTATCTAGCTTTCTAATTCATTAGCTTCTGAAAAGCCAGTATCCTTCCTAAGGTTTGGCCATTTATCAAGTAGTTGAAGGTCTTGAGGTTTCATTTTGCCTGCTGTTAACTCAGACACACGGCTCAGCCCTTTCAACAGTTTCCATAAAAGAATCCACTGTGTGATTGCAAGCATTTTGCAAGTTGAGTGATTTTTTTTTTTAATTTTTTTTTTTAACATTTATTTATTTTTGAGACAGAGAGAGACACAGCATGAACGGGGGAGGGGCAGAGAGAGAGGGAGACACAGAATCGGAAGCAGGCTCCAGGCTCTGAGCCATCAGCCCAGAGCCCGACGCGGGGCTCAAACTCACGGACCGCGAGATCGTGACCTGAGCTGAAGTCGGACGCTCAACCGACTGAGCCACCCAGGTGCCCCCTCAAGTTGAGTGATTTTTATTGGAGAGTTAGGAGTTTAAGCAGCCAATGGTCATAAGCCATGTCCTTGGCTCTTGGTGTTTTTCCTCTAGTTTCTTTCTTCCTGTGTTGCTCCACTGCTCAAATTCATAACTGCTTGATCAGTGTAACTCCTGCCTCTAAGTCTCAACAAATAGGTGAATAAAGAGCCCTGTCTACCCAAATTAAGACCCAATTGCTGCCCTCAATATGCTCAAGACACACACTACACTTTCTTTTTCCTTTTATATAAACTTTATTGAGGTAGAATTTACATACAAGTGATGCATCCATTTTAAGTGTACAAATTTAAGTTTTGACAACAGCTGTAAAACCAACATCTCGTTAAGATTTGGACTATTCCACCCCAGCACAACACTTAATTAAAAGATTATACTGTTTTGAAGTGTGGTTTCACTTTATATAGGGGGTGTCTTTCTTTGGTGTTACACATTACCTTTAACAACATCTTTTTCTCATAGGCTTTGGTGTGGTCATTTCTGGAGGTGTACTTTTGAACACATCCACAGGTTTCCTTATGATAAATTCCAAGATGTGAAATTTTAAAGATTGGGTTAGTTTGTAATCCATCCCACAAGTGATGTATGTGAGAGCCAGTTTTCTCCACAACACTAAATAACTTAAAAAGTTTGTCTATTCTGAGTTTTAAGGGTTTTCTTGATAATGAGACATTGCCACTTTCAGAATAGGGTTACTTAAAATGCTTATTCAATTTCCTTGGGTGATTTTATTTTAAAAACATTTTTTCTTGCTGTTTTTGGTAAGTAGCACTTGCATGTGTTACAAAATCAAAAGGATACTCACTGAAGTGTCCCCCACCTCTGTGTCTCAGTCATCTAATTACTTTCCTCAAAGAAACCACTATTGGACCACATAAATCAATTATTTTATAATTTTGTAAGCTTTTGTTATTTTTGTTTGAAATTTTGTTGTTGTTTAGGTGCAGTTTTACATGATATCATATTCACACTGCTAGCAAACCCTAAGTCCAGCATTCATATTGCATTATTGCAGAGACTAGCTGTCCACATGAAGTGGGTGAATCTGACCCAGTATTATACACAGACACTTTGTCATATAATATGTCTGCCTCGGTATGTGAATTTGTGGTTATTTCAGTTACATTAAAATCTGAGTTGTCTGGGTCATTTCCTTCTCTGGCTCAGTAGCACAGGACAAAATAATCATCTGAAATCACAGAAGAATAAAATATCTACTGAGTTATATACTCCAGCTGGATCTTTTGATATTATTTAATTTTCAAACTAGATTGGTAATGTGTGAAACATTAAAATTTCTAACCTTGGTTTCTTGAGAAGTTTCATTTCAAATTGTTCCAAAAACCTTGAGGTAGAAAACTGAATCTTTAATACATCAGCCAGTATTGAGCAAATGATCATTATTAAACTCGACAAAAATGATTATTAGATCATCAAAGCTGCTAATGGGGCAAAGGAAACTTAAGCCCGATACTCTGGTGCTTAGTGTTTGGTCCTTTAAGTGTACAACTTGTAAGGAAGATATCAAGGCCATGGTTTTTTTTTTTTTTTTTTCTTTTTTTGTTTTTAATGTTTATTTTTGAGAGGAAGAGTGTGAGCGGGGGAGGGGCAGAGAGTGAGGAGGACAGAGGATCTGAAGTGGGCTCTGCATTGACAGCAGCGAGTCTGATGTGGGGCTTGAACTTACGAACCGTGAGATCATGACCTGAGCTGAAGTCCGACATTCAACCCACCGAGCCACCCAAGTGCTCCTCCAGGCCAAGGCTTTTAAGCAAAAGTATGAATTAGTTCATAAAGATTGGGTTTAAAGCCTTAAAAAGTCCTTTTTTCTGCATACTCCTGGCCATTTATGGCCACTGTCTGGCTCCTTAAAGCCTTGGGCCTACCATTTTTGGAAGTTCTTGAATCCCCCTTTACCTGTCAATATATGTATATTTTTCCTCTCTAGGGCTTACTTCAGTAGTAGATATGTTCATTCAGCCACTATGGAACGTGAGACACTATGTGGTGCTCATTATTAGGGCTGCAAATGCTACACCTTGGCCTTGACCTATAGGGACTAGTGTAGCTGGGGAGTCAGACGGGGGAAAGTGCATAAGGGATAGTTTTTGCAGAAAGTGCACTCCTACTGCCCAATAATACTCTTGCTTTTTTAATTAGCATCTAGTTAATTGCTTACCTCTTAAGTGACAGTTGATTTTCAAAATGGTAGAAATGCTTCTCTGTGGGCAAAATAATGGTTAGTGTCTTAAATGTCTTAGATCTATTTGCTAATTCTCCATAGCAGAAGGATTTTGGGTATGTGGAACTAGGTGTGTGGGATATATGTGGTAGGAGCACAGGATGGGGGGCTGGGCTTTCTGGGCTTGACTTACAGCTGTGCCAAGTACTAGCTTGTACAGCCTACTTGACTTCTACTTCTTTATCTCTTTAATACATTAGTCTAGCTTTAGGGTGGTTGAGAGGGTTAGAGTGCAGAGGAGAGCCTATCGTAATGCTGAGCATTATAGTGTTATCACTGCTTTCTGATTTGCAAAGATGCTGCTTCACTGTGAATTGGGAAAGAATGAGTATCTCCTCAGTGTGGGTAAACTTCATCATTTATGTATTAGTTCCATAAAATAGATGACCTTAAACATAATCCCCTGAAATGGGACAAATCTTTATAAAGCACAGTCAATGCCCATTTGTCAACAGTGGGTAGGGAAATGGTATATTTGAGGTAAATAATACATTGTGATTTTATTAGAATTGTTTTGATTTTAGTATAATCAATTTTCCCTGAGATAGATAACAATAAAGCTGATTTGTACAGCTGCTAAACTGAAGTTTTATTCTTTAATCCAAAGTATTTAGGATCTTGCCCTGCACAGCTTCAGGGGGTGCTATTCATACAGATTGTGATGTGAATGGTCCTCTCTTGGAGTTGTGCAGTGTGGCAGGCTTCTTAAGGGATGCTTGTTTTGGGGGGAGACAGAAATCCTAATATCTGATCGCTTCCTAATTTATCTCAGAATTAGTATGCAGTATGTGAAAAAAATAATTTTTTCTTCCTGTGGTTTGGATTTTGGACAAAATTATGTCAGCACAATTGAATTAAGAATGCAAATCTGGACCAACTATAACTTGTTTTTGTTTGCCTCATTGAAAATTCAAACTGCTTTTGCTTCTGTCCATCTTCTTGTCTGTTAATGTAAGTGTAGGACTTTTAGTGGAGACCTAAGGCATTTAGCAGTTAAGTTTTATTGTGATTACCACATTTGAAACCTGATGTAACTAGTGATCAGGGATTAGGTAAGTGATATATGGTAGCTGTACAAGTGTAGCCACTAGCTTGTAGGCTAGTAAAAGTGCCTATTTATGCCATACAGTTGGCAAAGATTATTGATTAATTTACCTGTAAAGCAACCAGGAGAACAGGATGCAGTGACACAGTAAACGAAAAAGTATAAAAATATTAAACTGTTTTTAAGGGCTTTTATTTTTATCAGGATAAAATATAAACATACTAAAATGTTAATTAGATTTTGGCTATTAGGAGTGTAGCCTATTTAAGTTGATACTGTATTTTTCTTTAGTAAGCAGGTGAAAAATAATTCGGAAAAAAGCAGGTCTCATTAGCAACAAACTTCTTTATTTAGTTAGATATTGGGCATTGGTGTAGATGTTGGGGATACAGTCCATAATACCTCTTCCCTCAACAGGGAGGTCAAAATATTGAACAGTAATTGTAAGGTTAAAGAGTATTATAAAAGGGACCTTCTACTGGAAGGAGGTATATAGCAGTAAGATTTAACCCATTCCAGTAATAAAATTTCCAATCAATTTTAGTGCTAGAGAGAACCTTTGAAATGTTCAAGGGACTACATTTTTAGAAGGCTAGGGAGGTAAGTGAGTTTGTATGGTTGGGTAACAAATTGGTACAGTTAGAATTGGGATTTAATTTAGTAGGTGTCCTAGCTCCAAGTTTTTTCCCCAGTAGATGTACCAGACTGTCTAGTTGAAGTTGGCTCTCTTAATGTGAAATTAGCTCCCTCTTTAAAGGCTGTTATACTAGGTAGAAGTTCTTTGATAAAGAGATTAGCCGACTTGGGTGCTCTCCTTTGATCTCATTTAATCCCAAAGAGATATTTCACTTCTTAACCTCTTCATCCACACCCCACCCCCTAGTCTATTAATTCTTACCTTCTCTTCACTTTCTTCTCTGTCTAGCTTAGACTTTGTATTTTTAGCAAGCAGTGGAGGTCAACTTTGGCTAGGTTGAATGGAAATAGTATTTATTGAGTTATTAGGTACCTCACATGATCTTCAAAGGTGCCAACGAGGCATTCAGGATCCCGAGGCTCAGAATCCCATCATGGTGGAGACTTCACTGCCAGCATTGTATGCATCACACTCTGCAGTTTGATTGCAGATGCCAAGTACAGCATGCTACTCTAGAACCCCTTCCGTTGCTGTCTGAAGGTAACTACTCCACAGTGGATCTTTCTTGTGTATTTTAGCTTTGATACACAGGTTTTGACTGAGCCTAGGTCTTAGATGCTGGGCAGACAGCTAGGAAATCTTGTGAGACTAAAGCTGCTGTTGAGGGAGCTGGGAATCCATAAAGGCTAGGGGATTATTTATTTCACAACAAGGCTCTTTTGCTTGTCAGGTTGTTAAAAGGAATGATGAAGGTCCATTTTGAACCTCATTTTGCCTCATGCTGCCAGGCATTCCTTCTACGTGACTATAGATAAGTTTTTCTATTTTCAAACTTCCACATTCTTAAGCTCCCAGTTTCAGCATTACACTCAGGAAGGGGAGGGAAGATATGAATGAATGGGGGGGATTTTACTATTGCTTAATAGATGAGTTTGTAGACAAATGGCTACAATTACACATAAAGGCCTTAAAATGAATTATCAACTTCAAGTAACCAGTTAAAAGTTTAAGAAAGAAACCCACAATTGAGGTAATTTCTAACTTAAATGCTGAATTTTTTAAAAAGTACATGTTCACTGGTTTTTGCTAATACATCACTCATAATTTTAGTTTTCACTATATAGAAACAGGCATTTAAGAATTTTCCTATTTTCATTCAGGATGAATACAGAAGACCTTTCCTCCTCTGCCTACTAAGTTACATACGTCTTCCCCAAACCTAAAATATGCAAATATTTTAAAGATGCTTTTGATGGGTTTGTTAATGGTGCCTTAGGGACCTTGTTCAACAGCCCCAATCTCAGTGAAGTGTTACTAAGCCAGATCCTCTGTTCAGAGTTCTAAGACATCATTCCTAAGACACAGAATTCATTAAGACAGAAGGACAGTTACATTATTCAGATCATTAAAGACATATTTACAATTTTTGAGCTGGTGCTAAAGAAAGTCCAGGCAATGAAGTGTTTATATTATCCATCAAATCAGAAATCAAGAAAAAAATGGAGATGTTAACTTTCATGAGTCTAATTACAGTGCTGGGTATCCAAAGGACAGTTTTATCATTAAGAATTTCATGAGTGTTTTATGAAGGAGTAGTTGGCATGTCTTTAACTGTGATGCTGATATTTAGAAATCTTTCAAAAATAGAAAAAAAAGAAAGATGGAGATGTAAAGTTATCTTTCCAGAAATCTTTCTTTCTTTCTTTCTTTCTTTCTTTCTTTCTTTCTTTCTTTCTTTCTTTCTGTATGTATATTTATTTTTAATGTTTATTGTTGAGAGACAGAGAGAGACAGAGCATGAGCATGGGGGGGGGGGGGAGCGGAGAGAGACAGAGACAGAGACTGAGAATCTGAAGCAGGCTCCAAGCTGTCAGCACAGAGCCCGACGCGGGGCTTGAACCCACGAACCGTGAGATTGTGACCTGAGTTGAAGTTGGACGCTTAACTGACTGAGCCACCCAGGCGCCCCCAGAAAACTTCTAAAATGTCTTTAGAAACCAGCAGGGACATAATGTGCTTCTAGTGTAGTGCTGTTTTTCGTGTTGTTAGTATTCTTAATCACATCTGTACCACCTTCTCTAAGACCTTGACATACCCTACTCTAAAATGCATCTTCCAAAAATTGACTAGGGGAGCCTGCGTGGCCCAGTTGGTTGAGCATCCAACTCTTGGCTTCAGCTCAGGACACAATCTTTTGGTTGTGGGTTCAAGCCTTGCATCAGGCTCCACGCTGTCATCGAGGAGCCTGCTTGGGATTCATTCTCATTCTGTCTCCCTCTCCGTGTCTCTCTCTCTCTCCCCCTCCCCATCCCTCTCCCCTGCTTCTCCCTCTCCCTCTTTCCCTCCTCTACCTCTCCTCCTCCCCCTCCCCCTCCGTGGACCCCTCCCTTTCTCTCTGCCCCTCCCCCGCTCGTGTGCTCTCTCAAAATAAACTTAAAAAAAATTGAAAATTGACTTTTATGTGTACTTCATACTCAACATGAAATAACTTCTTGAGGGGCAAGATCTTTGTTTTATTCTTCCTTTGAATTAGTTGATACCGTAATGTCATGTACAAAGTAAACAATAAACATTTGTTAGTAAATCCATATTTCAGAGTCATAACATTTCAGAGCATAGTGGTTTCATGTAATATAAGAGATAGGCAAAGTAGCTTATGTAATAGATAATTCCAGGTCAAAATGGCATACACCCAAATTTTCCATCAAAATAAAGCAGATTTATTCTATTTCATTTATGTTAATAAGACTATACTTCTTCAATTGCCAGTCCCAAAGGAAAAAAAAAATGACATTATGGCTTAAATTAATTTACCTCTTTCATGAAGCATTTCTTCATGATTATGAACTACTGAAAATAGCCCTTGACTTCTGTGTTATTTACTATCCTGCCAAACATTTGACATTTACTGTATATTGTTAATTGTCTTTCTGTATACCATTGAGATTAAGCAGTCAGGCTCTGAAGCCAGACTGATTAAACCCAGTAATCTGGATTTTAATCTTGGCTCTGCCACTTGCTAGCTTTGGTTATAATGTAAGTGGTCATTCTTAGTTTCTCATTTCCCTCGTTTGTAAAATGGGTATGAAGATTAAATGTTAATAATACATGTAGAGCACTTAAGTCACTATTTGCCACAGTTCGTTTTTATTGTTACTTGATCTTTTATTGATTCTCTGCCTATCTGGGCATAGTGCTTGATAATTGCATAGAGTCCCTGCCCTTGGCGGAATTTACAGACTAGTGGGGGGAGGAAAAGAAACAGACTATAGTATAACCTGGTGTACTTATTAGTGGGACAAAAGAACTGGGAGGTGCTGGACAAGGAATTCAGGCTAGTGGTTTTCCTTATTGTAGGCACACTCTGTTAGTAGGATTTTCAGATTTTTGTCTTGTCAATGATTGGAATAATTTTAAATGCCGTTCCTGGGGTGGAAGTTACCAACTAACACAGTAAGTATAGTAATTCTCAGCTCCATGTGGTACCTAATCATGCAAGTATGTATTCACTGAACAAGCATTTGCTTAGCACTTCATTCACCACCACCATTTGGTAGCTGGAGTTCCTATCTTCAGACAATTTAGGGCCTGACTAGTCAGCTAACAGTTACTGTCCTAGCTATAGTAAGAGGAATGGTATAAATGCCCAGGAAACTGAAGTACAGGGAAGAGGCTTCCAGACTAATTCAAACCAGAGAAACAAGTTGGTTGACTGTACTTAGTTTTTCAGAAATCCTTCTCTGGCTTCCAGAAATTTGATAAAGTCAAATTATTGATATAGTCTTCGGGAGAAAAAACTAGAGCTTCTAGCCCAGGTTGTTCCGTCCCATCTTTTGGTTATTACTCCAAGTTGAATACAGAGTACAGTTGACCCTTAACACAGGTTTGAACTGTGCTGGTCCACTGACACGTGAGTCCACTCATACGTGCATCTTTTTGTTTTGATAAATTCAGTACAGTACTGTAAATGTACTTTCTCTTCCTTATGATTTTCTTAACATTTTCTTTTCTCTAGCTTGATTTAATGTAAGAATGCGGTATATAATATGTAAAATTTGTGTTAATTTACTGTTACAGCTAAGGCTTCTGGTCAACAGCAGGCTGTTAGTAGTTAAGTTTTGGGGGAGTCACAAGTTAAATGTGGATTTTCAACCATGCTGGGGGCTGATGCCCCTAACTCCTATGTTGTTCACGGGTTAACTGCACTTTCTGCTACTTGCCAGTCCAACTGGAAAAAAACTTTTCATTAAAGGGGTACCTTGGTCTGAACTCTAAGATGTAGTCCTTGATACCTAGAGCCTTTGAAACAGCTTCTTCCAGTTTTTCCTTCTTTTCAGAGAAGGAAATTGTGAGGTTGATGTGTGTGGGAGTAGAGGGAGAAAAAGAGGAAGGTGGAGGGTATGCCTTGAGAATCTTTATTCTCATCTGACTTCAGGATAAGCATTTTTTAAAAACTTAGTGAATTACAGGAAAATAATTTATGAGCCATTTGTGAAGGAAAAGGTGTTGGAATAGGTAAGTGAGGTCTTTCATCCACTAGGGGGTAGTGTGGACTGTAAAAATTAAAATTATTTCTCAGGGATTGACCCTTAATTTCCTCATGCGGTTACCTTGTTTGAATTAATTTTTATCCATCTAGGTTTTTTCGAAATTGCTGCAAATCATTATTTTCAAGCACAGTCTTGTGACTGTAACAAACTAACACCCACATTCCTGTTATTAGTGATTCCAATGGTCTGACATTACTTTTTGTGTAGAATTTTTGGAGGGGAAAAAGTGATGCTTTTCTCTACCAGATTTTACTCACTGTATGAAATAAAATTAGTTTAATAACCTGTAAGTAACATCATTCTAACAGGACTGTCTTGTGTTTTCAGTTTCCTGTTCAGTAGCCCCATGTGACTATTGAGCAGTTGAACTGTGGCTAGTTTGAATTGATATGTATTATAAATCTAAATTACTGGATTTTGAAGACATTGTATGAAAAAGATTGTAAAATATTAATAATTTATATATATATCTTAAAGTTTATTTATTTTGAGAGAGACAGAGAGTGCGCGCACGGTGGAAGGGCAGAGAGAGAGATGGAGACAGAATCCCAGGCAGGCTCTGCACCTTCAGTGCAAAGCCCAATGCGGGGGTTAAACCCATGAACCATGAGATTGTGACCTGAGCCAAAACCAAGAATCACGCTTAACTGACTGAGCCACCCAGGCGCCCCAATTATTTTTATGTTGATTATGTGTTGAAATGATGCTATTTGGATATATTGTTAACTACAATATTAATTTTACCTGTTTCTTTTTACTTTTTAAAGTGACTAGTGGAGAATCTAATTTAGTATTATATTTGCAGCTCATATTTCTGTTGGGCACCACTGCTGTAGGGAAAACATTCATCGACCATTCTTTTCATGCTGTACATACCTCTAGCTGACTTTAGGATTTGTAGGGAAGTGTAGTAGGGAAATTGAGCACAACTTTGGCTCTGTTTCTAATCCCAGCCAGAATAAACACAGTCAATTCTACTATAAGGAGATAGTTTGCATTCCTAAAATTCATTGTGTTAACCAAAATTGTCAGTAAAAACCACCTGGCTCATGTATAAAATGTTAGGGGCATGACATTCAAAAATGTTGGTAACGTTTTTTTAAATGCCCACTTGTAGGGGGTGATGTTGTAAATACCCTTAAGTAGTTTACAATTATGTATATAATGATAAGTTGGCTTTTGCTTTTTCAGTAATCCCAAAAAAGGAGCCCTTGTTTGTTAATACTTTAGAATTGCTTAAAGATGTAGTTAACAGAGGTTGGAATAGACAATAGGTATCACTGAGGCATCTGTCAGTTTTTCTAAGACTAATTGTGATAACAAAATTGATAATATTGTCCAGTATAGTCAGATGGTTCTTGGGTGAGATGATCTAAAATGTCTACAATTGGCATTATGAGTAATACATTGCATTTTGTGTTTCAGAGAATATTCTAAATAGGGGAAAACCTGAGTGCTGTAGATGTATGTTGGAAGTGTATAGAGAAAGTTAAGTTTTCTCATATGCACATTACCACTCTTTTTCTAAGAACTCTGTTTATTATCTAGAATTTTACTGTACATTATTCAATCACTGCCTTAAAAAACATGTAAGACCTTCCATTGCTATAGTGAGCACAAGCGTTACTGAACTTTAAAGGGGGGGAAAATACCTAGTTCGTGGGATTTAGTTGACAGACTGTCAAGTGTTACAGTTTACTGTGGTGTATAATTCTGGGATTTGCTCTTCAAGTCCCAGTAGATCTATTGATGATCAGATCAATTTGATGTTACTTAATTCCTTCTTAAAGTATTTATTGCGTGAAAAAAATATTTACAGCATGAATTATTATACTCCCTCTGTAAAATGAGTTTCCTTGAGACTTAATCATACTGTCACTTAAATTCATACTCTACTTTTATGTACTTCCTTTTCTACTTTTTAGTAACTAATTCCCTAAATAGTCTAGGGTACTTTTTGTTCTGTATGACCTAAACTCAGTTGCTACCTGGGATTGGGTCCTAGGATTGCTTTTAAACAAGTAGGTCACAGTGCAACTAATGGTTATTCTATTTTCTTTAGAAACAAACTGTTATTTAATAAATCTTAAGATTTGTTATTGTGCTTTGCTCTTAACATTCTTTTTGAGTTGGTTGTATAGGGCTATGGCCGCCTTATGGGATCTCATTTAAGTCTTTCTGCAGTATTACATTTTTTGATCTTCATAGCAACTCTGCATGAGAGGTAATCTTAATTATATAGATAAGGCAGTTGAGGCTCAGAGCAGTGTAAATTATTTGCTTAGATATTGTAGTTAAGTAAGCAGTGTGGTAGGAATTTGAACCCATTACTTACAGACTTGAAGAAATCACAGTGTACTTCACTGTCTTTCTACCAAAAAAATAATATAAAACTAGGAGGTGTTTTATAGTTTACCATGTGTGAATAGTAAGTAATATGAACGATTTTATTTCTTACCCAATTTTGCCTTTTTTGGGGAAAACAACGGACTCCAACTTCTGTGGGTGAGACTTGTTCCATTTGGTTTGGATTTTATTTGTTTTTCCTCCTATAATTTATGCTGTGGGTTTGGGAAATCAGTGCCATATAATCAAATAATTATGCATCTGTTCATTATATCAAAATCTGTGAGAACTTGAGAGCATATAAAAACTATTTGAAAAAGTCTTCCACACCTAAAAGCTTATTCTAGATTGTGCCCTGATGAAGTCTTGTAATTGACCAGGCCATGTGATATGTTTACGTGTACATTCTTTAGAAAGCCTCTGATTTTGCGGAGGAACTGAAGATGAGGAAGGAATGCAGTCTCTGACAGTGTGTTCTAAGAGTGATTTTGAGGCTATTTTGGGATATGATCTTGGAGGCCCTTCGGGAGCTTTTTATAGTCTTGACTAGAGCTGCTACTACTTTGTGTAACCAGGGAGTGGGGTTTGGGGCTCTTGGACCCCAGCCTTTTCTTTTTTTACCAATCTCTCTCTTAATGGGCTTCTAAAAATACGAAGACCTGGGACAAAATGAAAGGAGGAGGGAGGTGAGGAGAGGCCAGAATTCAGGGAATTTTACCATCCGTTTTTTTTCTCATTCTTTTATTTACTCTTACTCTTCATCCTTAGTATCTTCACTTTTTTGCAAAAAATGAAGACCGGCCTCTTGTTCTGATTCCATGTTGGAGGACTTCCCACAGTGGGAGGCTTCATTATTGTATCTTGAGATGTTTTTAATGCTCTAAACATGTTTTACTTTGAACCTTAGTTTACAGCATTTCAGCTTCCCATTTGCCCTTGCATTGCCATGATTAAAACAAAGCAAAAAACAAAAAAAAACAAACCAAAAACCTAGTCTCTAATTAGAGACTAGGGTGTTTTTGGGTTAAGGCATTACTTTAAATGGCTATGAGTTTATTAACACAATTTGGGAAAGGGTTTAATTTTTTATCTGGATCTTATGATTATTTTAGTATATGAAAGGTAAATCTTTTTTAGTATGTGCACTGTAGGCTTAGAGTGAAATGGTATTAAGGTGTATGGGTTTTCTGAAGTGAAGGCAGCATAAATACAGTATTCTCATTTTTTATATCTAAAACTGTTGATATGGCAGTGTTCTGAAACTTCTGATTGCACATGCTTATTCAAAATGTTGAAAATATATTACTAATATATGAAATTGTACTCAGTATTGTCCATTTCCGTTATTGCATGTTAACATTTTTTGGCTGTTTGTAAGTTGTTTATAAATAGAAGTTAGATTATTTCTTCCTATGCCTGAATGGATCCTTTTGTTTTCCTCCTCTGATGTGCACATCCTGCTTTGAATAACCCTGCTTTAATGTTAAAGATGAAATTCTGATAGTTGATGTGCACATCCTGCTTTGAATAACCCTGCTTTAATGTTAAAGATGAAATTCTGATAGTTTATTCCTTGTTCTTTGTGACATCAAATAGATTCATAATTCATCAAGTATTTATGGAACATCTGTGGTGTCAGGCACTGTTCCAGATGTTGAGGATATAGCAGTAAATAAAACAGGCACAAATCTCCTTTTATGGCACTTCCAGTCTGAACAAAATAAGTTAGATATGTAATATGTTAGTAGTGCTGTGGAGATAAAATAGGGGAACAGGGATAGAGGGAGGGTAGAGGTTAGGGTGGAATGGGGTTTTGCAGTTTCAGTTATGGAGGCTTCACTGAGAAAACACATTTGCATGAAGATCTTCGGAGCTGAGAGACAAACCACATAGAAATTTGGGGGAAAAGAGCAAGTGCAGAGCTGTTTGAGGGAGGAGTATGGCAGGTTGGAGAGCTACAAAGAAGCTAATCTGGGTGAAACAAAGTGCCAGGGTGGAAGCAGGTTGGGGGAAACATAGCTGAAGATGAGTTAAGAGTAGGCTGAGTGAGGGGATCGCGTAAAACCTCTTCTTGGGGGGCCATTATAAGGAATTTGAAAAGTCTGTGAAATACAGACCCAGGAGGGAGTGGGGAGCACGGTCAGAAGCAGGAAGTACAAAGTTAGGCTATTGCAGTATGCCAGGTGAGAGCTTGATGGTGGCTTGGATCAGAAGTGTAGCCGTGGGGTGGTAAGAAGTAGTCCAGCCATGGATATATTTTGATGTTTAAGCCAACAAAATCTGCCAATCAGGTTAGATGTGGTGGGTTATGAAGGACAATGTTTGATCCTGCTGGAAGGATGGATTTATAGTTAACTGATAAAAAGAAGGCATTGAGGGAGGAGCAGGTTGAGGGTGGGGAATGCTAAGTTTGGTGCTTATCAGATATTCAAGAAGAGCTGTTGAACAGGTCTTTATGGATGGAGGAAGTGTGATCCAGGGGAGAGATCTGTGCCGGATATGAATTTGGCAAGGCATCATACAGAGTGTATTTAGTATTTAGATTCATTGGACTACATGGGGTCACTATGGAAGTGTGTAGTTGAGAAGCCCTAAGACAGGGCTCTGGGGCACTTCAGTGCTGGGGAGATAAGAACCAACATGGAGGTTGCTGCCAGACTAATAGGAAGACAGGAGAACATGGCTAATGGAAGCTGGGTGAGGAGCAAGGAACAAGGAGGAGGGCAGACCAGCTAGAAAAGATGTTCCATTTAGGTCAAGTAAGATGAAGATTAAGCATTGTCCATTTGATTGAACTGTGCGGGAATCACCGCTGACCTCAACAAGCAGGTTAGTGGCTAGACCCTGATTGGAGAGTTGTGTTCAAGATAGGAGGGGAGGAGAGAAATTGGAGACAAGCAAGCATAGATAACTTTCAACAAGCAGCTGAGCAGTGGGGCAGTAGCTGGTCTGGGGAGAGTGAGGTCAAGGTCATTTGCCCCTCTTATTGGGCGAAATTATAGCAAGTTTGTACAGTTTGGGAAAAATCCAATAAAGAAGGGAAGATGATTCAGGAGAGGAAAGAGATGCTAGAGCAATGTCCTTGAATAGGCAAGAAGGAGATAAGATCTAGTGCTTTCTTTAGAGGAGAGGTTAGTCTTAGCCAAGAGTGATGGCCATTTTATCGACAGTGACAAGAGGACAGGCAGAACATGTGGGCACGCAGTTGAAGGTGGGTATACAGATGCTACAGTGGGAACTTAAGGCGGTGTCTTTTTTTGTGAAATAGAAAGCAGAGTTCTCAGCCAAAAGTGAGGGTGAGAATGAAGATGCTGGAGGCTTGAAGAGAGAGAACGTTCGAGTACTTTAGGAGAGAGGGAGAAAGATGGAAAAGAGAACTAAAGATTGATTGTTGGGGGAGCAGCGTAAGGGTTCGTCGTCAGGGTTGTACATATTTCTCTAGCCCTGTTGAGGTGCCTAGGCACGTGTCCCTACTACATTCCCTTCTGTTTTTCAGGGGAAAGGTTTTTAGTGACTTTTAGCACTAATTTTACTTTTTATTTATTTATTAAAAAGATTTTATTTTTGAGTCATCGCCACACCCAGTGTGGGGCTTGAACTTGCAACCTCGAGATCAAGAGTTTGCTTGTTCCATTGACTGAGCCAGCCGGGCACCCCAAATTTTACTTTTTAAACAGCTTGGTTTTAGTGGAGTTTAAAGAGAGCAAGTTGCCTTTACTTATGTGATAATTCCAGTGTTATTTTCTTTTTTCTCCTCCCTCTCCCCTCTCCTCACTTCTCAACTTAATATAAAATCAGTTTCATTAGCCTAATTTTTATTATCAACATATTTTCAGATATTTGTAGCTACAGAGTATATGTGTCATCAGTATTCATTTGCTTTTGCATTCAGCTGATTGGGATGATTTAAATAGTCTTATAAAATGAATAAAAACCCATCAGGAGATTGGAGAGGTTCTGTTAAGTCCAGTTCCAAGAGGTGAACTTCTTAATTTTTAATTTGGTGTTCAGCAAAGTGACATTTGTTTGACGAATGCATTGTCTTTCTATTGTAGGAAACCCAGCGTTTGCTGGCGGAACCAGTTCCTGGCATTAAAGCAGAACCAGATGAGAGCAACGCCCGTTATTTTCATGTGGTCATTGCTGGCCCCCAGGATTCCCCCTTTGAGGGAGGGACTTTTAAACTTGAACTATTCCTTCCAGAAGAATACCCGATGGCAGCCCCTAAAGTACGTTTCATGACCAAAATTTATCATCCTAATGTAGACAAGTTGGGAAGAATATGTTTAGATATTTTGAAAGGTAAGTGTTACCTTTATTAATATATGCTATTAAGTAAGATTTCTCCTTTTTCTCTTAAGCATTCCATGTTGAGAATCTGAACATTGTAATCTTGCCTATTATATAAAGACCACAAAGGTCTGTGGGAATGAAATGCAGTAGTTCTGGGGCTGTTGTTTCATGCT
Source organism: Panthera leo (assembly GCF_018350215.1). Classification (NCBI taxonomy): domain Eukaryota; kingdom Metazoa; phylum Chordata; class Mammalia; order Carnivora; family Felidae; genus Panthera; species Panthera leo. The sequence continues at coordinate 114,349,274 of NC_056685.1, read as the reverse complement.
TGATCATTCTGGGCCTGTTGCCTTCATAGATAAGTGGTCCCCAGCACTGCAGATCCGCACAGTTCTGCTATCGATCCAGGCATTGTTAAGTGCTCCCAATCCAGATGATCCATTAGCAAATGATGTAGCGGAGCAGTGGAAGACCAACGAAGCCCAAGCCATAGAAACAGGTATTTAATATCCATTCTCCTTCACACCACTTCCACTTTTTAAAACAAATACACACTACCTTTTAAAAAACTTCTTTTAGAGTCTTAGCAAAAAGAAAAAAAATACGTATCGAGAGGAGTAAGTCAGACCCCGCTTCTAGTATATGAGCACCTCTTAACGGATGTTTAAGCTCCAACTTACGGCCTGCTTCATGACCCCCAAATTAAAGACAGCCTGTAATTGGGGGAGCTCTTCAACTCTTGGATAACCTATACCTGGTGTATCAAATACCGTGTGTGCGCTATTTATCTAGCAGTACATAGAGAAAACGGAAAGCTTTTTATAACTCCTTGAGCTGCTTTTGTATTTCATCTGATTAATAAAACTATGTGTCACTTTCGAGCTAGGGAGTTTGAAATCAGTGAGCTTCTTCCTGCTACAGATTTTAACGAAATTAGTGGAGAGCATTATATATCTAGAAATGAAGGAGACAAAAGGAGACAAGTCTTTTCATCCTGTTGAATTCTGTAGAACTTCTGGATTCCATTGTAGTGTTTTGGTAATTAGACCTATATAGGCTTTCTGTCTGATCCAGATGACAGAAAGATGGCATGAATTTAACTTAATACTAAGTAATTTTTATAGAGTTTGGAAAGTAACATGGAGCTAAGTAAAATAATAATTGCATGTTTGTTTTTGTCTACAGCTAGAGCATGGACTAGGCTATATGCCATGAATAATATTTAAAATCGATCTGATCATCAAGTGTGCATCACTTCTCCTGTTCTGCCAAGACTTCTTCCTTTTTTGTTTGCATTTAATGGACACAGTCTTAGAAACATTACAGAATAAAAGCCCAGACATCTTCAGTCCTTTGGTGATTAAATGCACATTAGCAAATCTATGTCTTGTCCTGATTCACTGTTGTAAAGCATGAGCAGAGGCTAGAAGTACCATCTGGATTGTTGTGAAACGTTTAAAGGCAGTGGCCCCTCTCTGCTTTTATTCATTTCCCCAATGATGGTTAAAGTATAAAGCACTGTGAATGAAGGTAGTTGTCAGGGTTAGCTGCAGGGGTGTGGGTGTTTTCTCTTTATTATTTTTTTTGAGGGGGTGAGAGGTAGTTTTAATTTTATGGGCTCCTTTCCCCCTTTTTATGGTGATCTAATTGCATTGGGTAAAAGCAGCTAACCAGTTCTTTAGAATATGCTCTCTAGCCAAGTCTAACTTTATTTAGACGCTGTAGATGGACAAGCTTGATTGTTTGAACCAAAATGGGAACATTAAACAGACATCACAGCCCTCACTAATAACATTGTGACTTTGCTGTCAAGTGTAGAATCCTTCCTTCAAAAAAAGCTTGTGACCATTTTGTATGGCTTGTCTGGAAACTTCTGTAAATCTTATGTTTTAGTAAAATATTTTTTGTTATTCTACTTTGCCTTTGTACAGTTTATTTTACTGTGTTTCATTTTCCCAATGTGACAATCGTATTTAAAAATTAAAACTGATGGAACATTCTGTTTTGGTCTTCACCATCTGACAAGTCGAATGACAAGAGGTGGATTTTGCCAGTTTCTTTTCACTAATACAAACTTGTGTTAAGATATCACTGAATGGAGTATTTATAAGCTGGCCCTGAGCATGCATAAAGCATTGGTATCTGATATTTTTTTTACCTCCTAGAAATTTGAAATAAATGTGTTTGTGTTGTCTGATTAGTTAGATGATCATTGGTGTCTTGCCATGATGTTTGAAAATTACTGTACAGGAGAGTCACAGCAAAGCAGCCGTTGTGACTGGCTTTGTGTAGGACTCACATGTGCCACATTGGTTTGTCTGGCATTTCGGTTATGACCTTTTTCTTAGTTTTTGTCTGAAAACTTCATGTGTAACCACTGGTGTATGATACTATTAGGAAACACCAATCTGATAATCATTTGGGATTTGCTGAGGCATTTATGAGTCTTCCTTGTAGACCTGACGAGCAGATCTCAAGCAACAGCTTGCATAAGTGTCATCCGAAAGGTTTCTTCCTTTGTGAGCATCAAATCCTCAGTTCATGATTCTTACTTTCATCCTTCAGTATTTGCTCTGGGAGCTATTGTTTGATATTAAGTAATTTTTTCTGCATTGACAGAGTTCCTCCCCTCAGAAGAACTGTTCTTTCCCACCCGTTTCCATATCTAATTTCTGATCCTTGTTATTTTTAAGTCATCAGTGTAGCCAGTCCTAAGTATGTAAATGTTAACCTGCGGGTTGGAACCTTTGTCTCTTGCAATTTAAGGTAATGGATATTGTAGCCCATCTGAACTTCCCCTACTCTTTATTCTCATAACTTCTGGAGTTTCTTCAGAATGTGGTGTATTTTATTGTGCTCCTATGTAAGATGAAGAATTATCTATTAAAATTACATTTTCAACATAACAAAAGGTTTTGATGACTGGTAACTGGTATCCTTCCAAATAAAATGCATTGCTTGGAAACAAATGTTAGTTTAATTCAGAATAAAATTGTTCGTAACCTTAATGTTGTAAATTTAAAGCTCTTAGGAGCAGTTATCATGTATAACAATTCTTGTGCTTGTACAGAGGGTGTCTTGCAACTAAGGAAACCGAGTCTCATTCTGGGGCCGAAACCAACACTCAGGCAGTTCAGTAGAGAGCAGCTTTATTTTAATGCGGGTGACCCTGCTCGTGATGATAGCTAGTATCACATAGTGATTTGTAGGTCATAAAATTCCAAATTTAAAGCCATTGTACCATAAAAATATGTCTAGAATAGGACTCTGATGTCTGCTGAATTAGAGTTATAGAAGTACTGAAATGGAATAATTCTGTTTTTGTTTCTAACATATGAATTCCTGATTTCATGGCATCATGTTTTTCCCTTTGTAATTTTGCTAAGAGTCCCCATTGTTTTGATAAGACTTAAGCAGTGAGATGAAGGAGACAGTTTGTTGATTGAACTTGCTTAGGATTAAAAAGGCTCGGGAAGGCCAGGGTAGATTTCAAAAACCGGCACCTACATCTGGCTTTTGGGCCTGTTTTCCTTGGCCCACACAATGTGTTTGGTTAAAATATTTTGAATTCGGTGCTAACGTTTTTAAAAGTCAGGAGATGCACGTGAAAACCCAGAGTTTTGGTGACCTGAATGATCTGAACATCTGGCTACTGCAGACATGACCAGTCTTTGTGCACAGCACCGTCTGGGAGGAGCTGAGCAGCAGCCGCCCTAACAAAGAGCTTGTCATTCTTTTCTCATCCAGTGACCCTCCAGTTGGTTAGAGTCCCCTTCCAGCCCGCTTGCCCCTTCATGTAGTCTTCTTCCTCTTCCCTTGTGAGCCTTTCATTTTGTGACTCCTAAGCTTAAGGAAACCGGTAATTTGACAGAAGCTTAATATGCATCCAACACTGTACTACTTGGGGATGATTAGGTGAATGAGATAGGCATGGGGCTTTCCCTTTTGGACCTTCTGATGGGCCAGGGGCACGGACAAACAGCAGTTCCAACTTTGCCTGGAGAAGGGAAAGGAAGTACTGGGGAAGGTCTGCTCTTCTGGATTCAAGCCAGATGAACACCTCCAGGCAGGAGGAACAGCATGTGCAAAGTCCCGGGGGAGAAGAAAAGAATCTGAATATGTAAGTGGCTTCTTAAAAATGGATTCTGCCTGTTAGGAGGAGCTTTTCTGAAATCCTGAGGCATTCATAAGAGCTTTTATGTTTTTTTTATTTGATTTTTTGTTTTGTTGTACTGCTTTGTTGTTTCCACACTAGTTATTCTTGGTCCTGCCTGATAAGATCTTAGATCTGAAGTGTATAGAACTTAAACCCTGCTCTAGACCAAGAACATACTGCAATACAAAATTGCAGAAGCATTTTATTTTATTCCCTGCCCTGCCCCCTACAGAAGTAATTTAAAATAAGCTTAAATACAAGCCAGGATAGCTACACGTGCTGTATAGTTTAGCACTGTTCAAGGAGAATAGGGGAGGAAATCTGGTATTCTGCAAGACATCATAAACAATTTTAGCGAAATGGAACTATTGGTGTCCTAGGAATTGGCATTATTTTTCTATTTGATGATTCAGGAATCTCTTGGCTATGCTAGCCATACCGATTTTTGTTAGTTGCAGCAGCAAAGGTTTAGAAAAGTAGCCTTATCTCGCAAAGCTGGCCAAAAAACAATTGAAATGCCATGATTATAGGGCAGCTAATTCATCAGCCGATTTAAGGAAAATGTAATATTTCATTGGAATAATGTATTTTTGGGCTGGGGGTAATAACATTTAGCTATTTAGCATGCTGCTTAGTTTAAGGAATTATATCGGGGGTTTATTTTTTAAATGATTTGATGATCACAAAAGCAAAACCTGTTGAATGTAATAACTTGAAAAAAATATAAAGAATAAAAACCTGTAACCTTCCACCCAGACTGATGACACTTTGTTTGATACTTTGGCCACACTCCCATGTGTTAATTTCATTTCTCATTGATGTTGGAAATTAGGAGGATTTGTTCCAAGGGTTAGCTTTGCTACAGCTTACTACAAATTGGGTAAATTTCCCCTGGCTGCAAAACTAGAAGTTGGGCTACAGTTTTCCTGGTAAGTGTAGAGCTCAGCGTGAAGAGTTCAGGTCTTCCTTCCCAGTTACAACTTTGGCCTCCTTCAGCTGGTCTTATTTCATCTGTGCCGTTTGGTGTGGTGTTTCAGTTGTCTGAATGTAGACTTGCTACACTGCCAAGCCTCTCCTGATTTGATGTAATTGTTTCAAGGGTCTGATATGTTGTAATAGACTAATTGCTTGAATATTTAGACCTTGCTTATTGTCTCTTGTAGCAGAGCAGCAACTGAAGTCTCATTTTCATTTGAAAGTTCATTTCATCGTGTTCATTAAGGAGCTTTTAACACTTCTCCCTTACTAATCATTTGTATCTATGGGGTAAAACAGGTCTTAGAAATCAGAGATTGATAACCTCACCTCATCTTCCTGCCATGTAGAATAACTAGCAGGTTTCCTTTTTGCATACTCTGATCCATTCTTACCCGCCATATTCCATGAAATGGTTCATGATTGGGGCACCTGGGGAGCTCAGTCAATCAAACGTCCAACTCTTGATTTTGGTTCAGGTCATGGTTGCACGGATTCTGAGATTGAGCCCCACGTCAGGCTCTGCACTGACAGCCCAGAGCCTGCTTGGGATTTTCTCTCTCTCCCCCTTCCCTTTTTTGTGCCCCCATCCCCACCCCCATATGTAAACAAAGTATTCTGGCTTGAATTCAAGAGTAGACTACTCAAGACCTGAGAAAAGCAGTTTAGACATGGTAGATTGCTTGCACTAGATTTGAACTTGGTGCTGTTTTCCTTGTTTTGGCAGAAAGCATTAGGACGGTGAGTAACCAAGGGAATGAAGAAGGACCAAAGTCTCACAATCCGTTTTTTCCTTCTACAAGAAAATATTGGGGCTTTGTGGCCATAGGTCTGTCCAACCAAATTACTCACCTCTGCCATTGTTGTGAGAAAGCATCCATAGAGCATTTTAAATGATTGGACATGCTATATGCTGTGATATAACGTCAATTTTCACATGTCACAAAATATTTCCAACTACTGAAATTGCGGGAAACAACAACAAAAAAACCGAGTTTGCAAGCTGTACCAAAATAGGTGGGGGGCTAGGTTTGGCCTGTAGGCCGAGTTACTCCCGCCTCACACTAGGCAGTGACTGATTATTCACTGCTCTTGTATTAGAACCAAATGTTGTGTCTCTCCAACCCCCTCCTCCTCTAAAAAGTGATACATTACTGTTGTTCCAGTAACAAAGATGGTACAGGTTTCTTTTTTCCCCTTTTGCTGTTAATATGTACATATTTTGATAAAATTTATATACAGATTGAGCATTTATCAAACCTAGTTTTTTCATGCAAGATTATTGAACATTTTCACATTTAAAATTTCTTGGAATGCTAATTTTAAAATTAAAATCCTACTGGTTTTTAAATAAATCTGGGTTTTTAAAACAGTGACCTTTAGCAGGTAATGCTGCATAGTTGTGCTTTTTGAAATGTGTTCTTGAATGTTTACACTGTGGCATTGTATTTCCTTGGTATCCGTATAGTATCTGTTGATCCTAATTTAATCCCATTTGCACATTAAAATTTTTTTAATGGTTATTTTTGAGGGAGAGGGAGAATGAGTGGGGGAGGGGCATAGAGAGAGAGGGAGAGGGAGGGAGAGAGAGAGAGAAAGAGAAAGAATCCAAAGAAGGCTCCAAGCTCTGAGCTTGTCAGCCCAGAGTCCAACGTAGGGCTCGAACTCAGACCATGAGATCATGACCTGAGCTGAAGTTGGACATTTAACTGAACCACCTAGGAGCCCCCCCCCCCCCCATTTGCACATTTAAATTGATGTCAGTTTTACAAAGTCTGCAATATGCATCTTTAATCATATTTTGTGCATCTTGTCTATTTCTGTTGACTAGATTCCCAGAAGTGGAGCTGTTGGGTGAAAGGTTCATATGCATTTAAAATTTTGATAGGTACTACTCAGCTGTTCTCCAGAAGGCTATACTGATTACATGCGCAGATCCTTACCTGACCCGCATTGTCATTTATGTCTGCATAATATTTCATTACATAGACATATTACTTATTAGTTAACCATTGCCCCTTTAGGCATGAGTATGTTATTTCCATGTCTCACTTGAGTTGCCTAATCTTGGTACAGAAATCTTTGTCGGCATTCTTGGACAGAAGTTGGATTCCTAGTGTAATAATTTGATCAAGAGATATGTTTTTAAGGTTCTTGATACACATTAATGGTCGAAGTATTCTTTTCATTTTAATTCTTTCAAGGAATGTTTTATTAAAAATTGAGAAAAACAGGCACCTGGGTGACTCAGTTAAGTGCCTGACTCTTGATTTCAGCTCAGGTCATGGTCTCTGGATTCTGCTTGGGATTCTCTTCCTCCCTTCTCTGCCCTTTTCCCTGCTCTCCTCTCTCAAACATTAAGAAAATTTTTGAGAAAACCAGGTTTACAATACTGGCATTGGTGTTTTAATAACCAGGAAGTATCTCCAGGGGGTAGTTAGTATTCCATATACTGGTAAGAGTAGCTTTGGGGCTCATAATTAGTTGGAATCATAGCAAAGTAGAGAAATTAAGACTGGCATCTGGCAAAAAGACAATTGAGCCTTTGAATAAATTTGGGTCTTTGTATAATGCAATGCTAATAATAAGACAGGCCTTAGGGGCCTTCTCACCTTACTGCTGTTTAGCCAATGGCACTAGTCAGGAAGGTATTAAAAGGGGGGAAGGTAGCACCAGGGAGATCATTTTCAACCAGTTTTTTTTTTTTTTTTATAGCGCGACATAAAATGTTGCTAAGTACTGGAGGGGGGGTTGCATTATTAAATAAAATGTTGCTTAAGAAAGTAACACCTTGAAAGACGTTTTAGGAACTTATGTAAACACCTAGATAAGTCACTTATCTCTACTCCACTGGACTATAAGCTTCTTGAGGGCAAACTTACTCTGTGCTATATAAGCAACAATGCTGGGCATAAAGCAGATGCTGATTATTGCACAGCTTCTGATAAACACCAAGAACTTATGAAACAAAGTGTTAGCTGGAAACTTCTTTTGAGACAGAATCCACTTAGGGCATTCCCGCTTTCAACCATTTTGAGGAGAGTAATAAACTCGACTAGGGTTTAGGGTTTGTCTACGAAGTTCAGCTTAGAGGTACCTGCAGAGAATTCTTGTATCCCAGTGTGAAGACAGTATTGGAAGATGCCAGGCTCCCCCCCCCCCCCCCCCCCCCCGCAATAGTCCTAGTCAAAAGCCAAATGAGGTTTGAATGGAACTTTTACATGAGGATTCTTAAGTTGGTCTTGGGCAAACAGTATTTTGGGGAAATACAATGGTGGACAAGGTGACTAGCCATTTACCCTTCTAAAACAGCTAAGTGATGGTAGTATATAAAGTTATCTGCAGCATGTTATAGCAGAGTACTTATGGAATAAAGTCTAGAAGAACTTGAAAATTATTAAGAAACAAAATCTACAGAGGAACAGAAATGGCAATAAATAAGACAACCATAGCATGGCACCACGAGAATGGTATCTAGTAAGACAAATATCCATTTGGGAGAGTAATGGCAGGTAACACCTGACTGGCAGGAAGTTCCTTTAAACCCAGTTAGGAAGTGGGAAGTGTATAAAGTATAAACTGAGAGATGACCTTTACGACCCATCAACGAGAGAACAGTAACATTTTTACAATGGAATGCCAAACAAGTTTTCCACTTGGACGATGTTCAGTTATGTTAAAAAAAAAAAAAAGGTAATTTATTTCCATTTTTATTTGGTTTCCAAATATAAAAAAAGTCAAGATTCTTACACCAATTATCTCAAATGAGACCATGCAAGGCAATTTAGAGTGTATACAACAGTCATCTCCACCCCCCACCCCCACCCCTTCAGTTTTGCTACTTTATACAACTGTGATTGACAGAAAATTGAATGGCATGTGCCCGTTTGGAATATTTCACCTGTTTATTTAAAAAAAAAAAAAAGCCACACACACAAAACTCCCCAACAATTATTCAGGATAGTTGCTACTTTGTGTCTGCAAGTCAACTTGTAACCTAGTTATTTTATTTAGGAGGCACATGGGACTGAAAAATTTAGCTGCCAATTTCATCCAACTACCCCACAGAAAGCACAAATGATTCCCAACAGTGTAAACTTTGGAGGGTTGAGATAGTAGACACTATTTGTTATGTGTAGTAGATTCAACTGTTGAGCCTGACAATGTTGGCTTTTTCTCTTCACAGAAATCTTAGGGCCTTTCCTCTAATTTTGCTAGACTGGGTTCCAGAAGAATAGTAAAGAATCCCTCATGTGAAATTCGAAGTGTAACAACTGTATTCTGTTGTGTCATACCCATTTTTGCTAGTTGCATAGACTAAAGACAGTTGGTTTGCTAAATGGCACTGAAGAAAATCCTGACCCGAGTGGCACTACTTAGTCCAAATGCTTTTGACCAAAGAAAATTATACAACAATATTTATAGGCTCACTTTTTAAGAGGTGGCGGACATTAATACTGTACATATTTTACATGTCAAATACATAGTCCAAGAGTTTATAAAATAAGTTCATGCATTATTACCTCTAAGAATATCATGTACAAGAAACCTCCCTCCCCCAGTACTTGTGACAGCATTTCAGGTGGACAGTTTTATATACAAAATCCAGTTTCTCTGCCGTGTTAAGGTATGTAATTTAAAGAAATTTCAGGTTACTGAAAAAAAATCCTAGTCCATTGAAGAGTGATAGAAAGTGTCAATCTGTGGATTTAAAATGTTTCTTTTAAAAACACCCAGAATGGATAACCTCTGTACAAAGAAAAATATAAAAACTCTGGATGATCATGTTTGATCACACTACATAATTTCAAATGAAATGTCATTGGTTAAAAGTTTTTCTACTTTGCTCATTCCTCTGACAGCATTAATTTGTGAACTAATGCTTATATTTCAGCTGCATTTATGGCACAAGATCTTTTTTAGAACAATGGCACTGATTTTTCTTAAGTGTAACAGCACTATTTAGCAGCAATTATAAAGGTTAACAATTTGTGGAACAAATGTACAACCATACTTACTTTCTACTCTATACTCACCAGTTACAATATTTACAAGGCTAACGTCTACATAGATCTTTCACTTGCCCCCCAACCCCATGTCTTATTCAAAGTTTGTTTTCCTCCCATCTCATTTGTGACTTGGCGGTCGGCGAGTACAGGAGTTTCAGACAGGGTACCTTACGTGTTTTTCAATAGGATTCTTGGTGGTGAGTGAGTATAAAGACAAGTGTTAAGACGAAATTCTTAGCTCAGGTATGTTCCAGTGCCCCAAAAGTTACAGGATAAACAGTACTTATTGGCAATCTATAAAAGATGAGACATTCTGAGGTGTCCTAATATCTAAGTGTGTAACAGCTGAACAGTAAGAAGGCCATTTTACTCAATTGTGATGCAGTCACCACTGATCAGCATTTGAGGTTAGACTCTAATCCTGTGGTTAGTAGTACCAGCAAGTTTAACTGAAGAGGGGTCAGTAAGTTCAAAAACTGGAAATGTATCTTTAAAAGGAATTTACATCAAGGGTATTCTGGTTCTCAATCAAGTATTCTGTGTAAAGAGATTATAGATAAAAGGAATTGGCAACCTAGCATGCTAACTCAAGTTCCATGAACACAGTTTTTCATGATAAGATGTATTTACTGCGTGCATTTTTCTTACAACACCTCTCTAAAAACTACTCTATATAGTTAAACTTTGTGTTAAAGGACTATTGAGTTATTGGGCGGGGCGGAGGGGGGGGGGCAGGAATTGGCCATATTGGGTAGCTAGTGACATAATACCAGTTGTGAAAACAGACAAATGAGTTAAATTTCTGAAAATAGTAAATTAAGTCCTTTGTCAAAACAGTTATTGAACCATAAAGTCCAAGTCTGGAATTTATGAATTAAAACTGTGATCCTATGAAACAAGTTTATGGACCAGTAGATTCGTTTAATATCAAGAATTATTTTCATAAATCTCCACAACAGAATTTGTTGAATACCTTAATGCTGTGAATGAGAAAATAACTTAGAGGGAAAAATATACCCACAAGTAAGGTGATCTGGCAAAAACCACAGACTGACATCAAATGGACAAAAAAACTGAACAAAATGTTGTGAAAAAATGACAACTAAAATGGGGGGTGGGGTGGGGCCGGGGGCATAGTTAAGGCATCTAAAAAAAATTACACATGGCTTTGGCTTATTAAAATATTTTACACTTTTTTTTTTTTTTTAAAGAAGATTTGAAAACATCTGAAAAACATGCAAATTGTTTGAAAATCCTGCATGGCAAATTCAGACAGTTTGCAGGCGTCATTCAGATGTTTGCCAAGGAAAATACAGACCTCTCCCCGTGAGACTGCACATGGGAGGCCCTCCCCATTCTATCTTACACTGGATGGCAACCCAGAGGTCTGTGCAGCAGTCACAAACAAGGTGTTGTTATCTGGAAGGGAAGGGACCGTGGAATTTCCATTGGTTGGAGAACAACCCAGCTTTAGTTTTTCCAGATACTCTGCATGTACAGGCTTATGACACTGGAGAACTTTGATGGCATCTTCTACTTTGAACCATTCTCTCTTCCTTCCTAGAAAACAGTATGACATTGGTCAGTATATAGTAAAGTCACTTAAAAAAACTAATAAGCCACATCCTTTGACAGTGCCCCTCACTCCTCCCCTACAAATAATAGCTTTATTGTTTTTTGGAATGGCTTAGACAATAAATAATATGTTGGGGGAAGAATTTTGATGTAATTCAAATGTGGACATACTGATCTTATTAAAAAAAGGTAACCCAAAATAATTTAAGACGAAAACTCTACAAGCACATAGTAGCAGAATTAAGACTCTGGATGGCAAAAGGAAAGGGAACTTACCTATATTAACAGAATCTTCCCAATCTTCTAAGATTTCAGTGACAGTAAGAACATACACATACGTTCTGTGCTTTCGGTCTTGGTTCTGCTTGAATATAAAAAGAAAAGCATTTTAATCTACAGGAACTAGCCATTACACATTTCCGAGGAGAAAAATTCAGTTGTGGCATACTGCTGACTAGCACATAGTCAAGCATACACGGTTGTCTAATCCAGTACAGAAGGGAGTTTTCTGTAACACAAAACATTTAAAATGCTGAAATTAGCTCCCCACAGGAAACATTTAGCACCTTTGATTTCAACGTATGTGTTTTTTAAGAGACTAATTCAATTAAGTATTGGCAGTTTAAAAGCTGCCAGGTGAACTATGCACAACCAAGGTTGAGAATGGGCTAGTCATTTCTGGAATGTTTTAGTCCTATATGCTGAAACTCAATTTTTTACCCATATTAAAACTGCCACCTTGTGAAAATTAAACATGAGTTGGTCTTAAAATGAAGGGGCTCACTACTTTCATCTTGATTTAAGTTAGCCTCGTTTACTATAGTCTAGGACTTCAGATTGTTGTCTGAGTTTTTTAATTTCCTTTTTAAATGTTTATTTATTTTGAGGGGGGAGAGCCAGGAGGGGCAGAGATAGAGGGAGAGAGAATCCCAAGCAGGCTCCTGGCTGTCAGTGCAGAGGCTGACACGGGCTCCATTTTACAAGCTGCAAGATCATGACCTGAGCTCAAATCAAGAGTCAGACCTTAACCAACTGAACCACACAGGTACCCCCCCCCCCCCGCCTTTTAAGGTAAACTTTCTACATCCTACGTGGGGCTTGAACTCATGGCCCTGAGATCAAGAGTCACGTGCTCTACTGACTGAGGCAGCCAGGTTGCCTGATAATTGCCCCGATTTTTTCCACCACAGACAACCTGAGTAATACACTCAATTCAAATAGCGTATTAGGTCTTTGGGAAGGAATAGGAACAGCAAAAAATGAGAGGCATCTCTCACATAAAACATTACTAGTCGGGGCGCCCGTGTGGCTCAGTCGGTTAAGCGTCCGACTTCGGCTCAGGTCGTGATCTCTTGGTCCGTGAATTTGAGCCCCGTGTCGGGCTCTGTGCTGACAGCTCAGAGCCTGGAGCCTGTTTCAGATTCTGTGTCTCCCTCTCTCTCTGACCCTCCCCCATTCATGCTCTGTTTCTCTCTCTCTGTCAAAAATAAAGAAAAACGTTAACAAAAAATTACTAGTCATTATTATTAAGAACCCATTGTCTTATCTCTGTATCTGGAAAATAAATACATTTATTATTCTATGTTCAAAAATTCATTGAAATCACCAGAGTCAATAGGCAGGACAATTCTAATTTTCCCTTATATCTTCTAAGGAGAAAGGTACGTTGGTTACTATTTTCTGTTCAGATTCTATGAAATGTAAATAGCACTTGTAAGGCAGTTAATACTATTATCTTTCTATGTTATATAAGCTTTATTTATAATGTGAGACGTTTTCTTCAAAAATCTTACCAGCATATTGACAATGTGCTATTTGTACCATGGCTATTCTGAATTACAGAAAATCTTCAATGTATTTTTCATTTCAACCAGGAGATGGTGCTGTTCAATTGGGTAAGGCAAGTGCTGAATTCTGGGAAAGTCTGAATATTAAGAACTTCACTACTAACATTGTATTCTGGGAGTCATCAATTCTACCAAGTGCTCCACAATCTGAATTTCTGAATTCTGTAAAAAGCCTTAAAAATCAAATTTATATGGTTCTACCAGAAGGACTGAACGAACCCTTAAATATTATCTTGAAAAAATATGTCACGATGTGTCAGGTATACAGGTATACCATATATCTATGTCTGACTCTTGGAAGAAAATACATTTGAGAATAGTTTGGGTCTCATGACCTGACTACATTTCTCCTTACCTTCCACAGAATACCTGCCAATTCCAAATTCCTTCCACAAATTCCATTCTGCCTTCAGTAATAATAGATTATACAGGAGAATTCTATGCTGTTAGCATCTATTCTTTGTATCTTGAGTTTTCTACCTTCATACAGTCCTCTAAGGATTAAGTCATTATTCGTGTATCGTCTACATGTTATGCACTAAAGGCACAGGGTACATTTCCAGACAGTATCCACAAGAGACCTAAGTCCTTCGGTGATACTGAGGACACTGTACCTCCTAAAAAGTTTATACCTAAACAATATACAGTGAGCCGAGAGATCTTTCTCTATCAGCTCCACTGTATTGTCATATATAAAAGTAATTTAATGCTGCATAAAACTGATGGCACATCAAAGTTAGGTAACTTTTACTTCCCTTCCCCCTAATCCTTATAACTTACTTGCTTACTGATAAAAGGAATGTCTAACTTGGGCTGCTGCCAGATTATCTGGCCAGTTAGGAAAGAATCATTAATTCTGTTATCAGCAAGGATTACTTTTGTAACTCACCTCAAATATGCCCAGGAGTCTGCCTAATTTTCCTTTGACTCCAGCCTATTATAAAAAAGATGCAATGTAAAACTGTTAGCTTTCATAAGAAAGGTTACACGAACGTTATTTTCTAGCTATTTCAACTCAAGGATCTAAACACAATAGGCCCTTCCATACCAACCCTGCCTCTGTGAAGGTTTTTTGGCTATGCCAAGATTCATGACCTATGGTTTGCTATACAACATGGTTTAATTTATTCCATATACAAGTTCAGACTGATCAGATTTGTTGTCATTTATTTTGTAAGAAATGACAGGGATTGACCAAAAATTAGACTTTCTACCAATTTGGGACAAGCTTCACGAATGAAAACAGACTTTTTTCTGAACCAACTGATCAATCCCCTTCTTACTTAAAGGACTGTCTTTCTTGCTTGCTTTTTTCACATGGCTTAGGAGGTACAATTCTTCCTCTAGGTTACTCTCCTACTGCAGTCCTCATTACTTTACCGGGACTGGGACAGGTAACAGACTGACGGGAACTGCAGTGTGAGCCCATGCCCATCCACACTGCATCAGTGCCCGCTGCCGCCTCTACCTAGGGACGCGCTCTTCCCTCAGAAAGCTGCTCATCCTTCGAGACCCATCTCTCTGAGACCTTTCCAGCTACACACCAAGACCCAATGGGAGCATTAGCATTTGCTTCCCATTTACACCCTCACTGCTGTTCAATAACTCTTATGGCACTTAATATGCTGTTTTGTCTCTGAGTAGAAAGCAAGTTCTATCATCAACTATAAGAAGACAAGCAGGCCGTGTATGCTTCTGTGCATGTGCGTGCGCACCACTTTTTACCGAACTTTATGACAAAACGAGTAGAATAAAAGCAATTTGCTTCTTACTCATTTGAAAAAATTACAGCACGTGATTAATGTCTCTGAGCATTCTTGCAGTGCATTGCAGTGTAATATTTATTAACCTTGCTCTGAGACAGGGCCATCCTGTTCTACACTGATCACTGATCAGGCTTACTGCCTGTTATACGATGGCATGTTACACAATTCTGGGGGACTTCTACATTCATTTTTAGCTCTCTTTTACCAGGCTTAACAAATACCTGCTTAACAAAATGCTAGCTATGGTCACCCGCTTAAAAATCTTCAGTCAGACAACAAAAAGAGCACTCATGTGACCTGCCTTGCCTTCTTCTCAGTGCACGTAGCCAAAGTGCCACAGGGAACACACCGTAAAATCTCAAAATACGGTGTGTGTGAAAGGAGAGCAAATAAGCTACTACTCGTCTCACCTCTTCATAAACTTCCCTGACGGCAGCACCACCAGGTTCCTCCTCTGGCTCCATTCCTCCTCCCGGGACAATCCATTGGTCTGGGTACCGACTGCTGCTCACCAACAGCACCTGCAAGACCAACCGCGAGTGTAGGCCCCACAGCCTGCGAAGCACTACGGACGTAACGTTCTCAACCCTTTACAAGGCTGGAAAGCCCTTCCTGATTAGCCCATTTGTAATTTCATTAAAATTATTAGGTGTACACATTATACCACAAGAAAGCGCAGTTGACAGCCTTTGTAAACACTCTTGGAATTCAGAATTCAACAATAATGTAATCACACCACGAAATCATTCTGAACCTAATGAAATGACTTCAACTACCAGACTCAATTAGTAAAATTCTCTAAATCATGGATACCAATGAAAGATAAAAGCGGATACTTGGGTTTACTAGCCCCAGAACTGCGTGCACTTAGGTTTGTGGTCGTATCTGCTATTCGTGAGTTACAGAATCTTATTCTTCTCCAAATTTAAGGATATGTGACCCTAGGCAGGTCACCCTGTTCTTACCTATAAAGAGTAAGGATACTTAAAAGATAACAGATACTGTGAAAAAGGAATAGGGGAATTCATTAAGTCAATGCCCGGTATATAGAGAGTTCTTGTTATTTTTACACTTATGATTAGGTGGGAAGAAGTACCCTTCATATTCCAAACTTCTATAAATGGGTAAGAGTCACTTCTTTTGATATCAGGCAGCTATAATTTATGATCTAGGAGAGACGGCAAGCTACAGTTGAGTGCATTGCTTGTTTTGTACAGTCTGTGAGCTAAAAATGGTTTTTATATTTTTAATTATATGAAATTCAAATTCCACTGTTCATAGATAAAATTTTATGAGAATCCAGCCACACTCATTCATTTTTCACATGTTGCCTATGGCTGCTTTGATGCTGTAACAGCAGAGTTAGGTAGCTGTGACAGAGACTGCATGGTCCACAAAGCCTAAAATACTATCTGGCCCTTTATAAGAAAAGTCTGCAGACCCCAATCGAGAATAGCATTAACCTTTAAATTTGCAAATGCTTTTTAAAAAACAAACATTACCACAGAGTATCCTAGAGGTTCACTACTTAAACAGTACCTGAAACAAGTATTATATACCCATCTTCTACATGAAAATTTGTGGGCTAGGTTAGGTTGAAATGCACCCAACTTAAAACAGCAACAAAGGCTTGGCTACTATGATAAATAAGCAAAGGATGTTTATATGAAGTAACAGGTGTCTTAACCAACTTGAACAAAAATGGTTACAAAATTCCCTTAGTATATTATCTCTAAGTAAACAAAGAACATTCTTTCCAGATAAATCAATCAATTCAGAGCAAAGTATGATCCCTGATGTGTACTGGTCTTCTGACACGCCACTGGTCCTATCTGCCCAGCTCCCACTCTCCTGCCGCAGGAACTGCTGGCACTTGAGAGTTCATAGCCAGCACAAGGATTCACCTCCCACCTGAGGAGGCTGCCAGAAACTCAGCCTTCCCCCAGGATGACAGTAACTCCCAGAGTTCAGCAACTCCCACCTTTCCCCCAGCCTTGAACACACTGAGTTGGAAGATAAGGGAACGTCTATTCAGGCACCTATCCCCTCAATCTGAAAACAAAGCAGCACACTTTTGCCTATGGACACACCATCATCGCAGAGCAGTGATCAATTAATGCTCAAGGGGTCTGAGTGTTGTTTCTCTCATCCTTTAGCTGGACAGGACTCCATTGCTTCTGCCAGCTTCATTCCTTCAAACGAATAACTGGCAAAACAATGCAAATCCAGAGAAAGCACTGTAAATTAACAACAGCTGATAAAGCCTTAGCTAAAATATGAATGGCTGACTGTGAGGGTACCACCAAGTCCAAATATAGCAATTTTGGTCAAATGAAACATAAAACAGCTTTAAATTTAAAGTATTAGCAAACGGGGCTTACATATCAAAATTAGAAACTAAAGAGCCAGAATAAACAAATCTAGCAAGAATTAGAAAATACTGGTTTAAACTCAAAGATGTTTTGCAACTGTACAGATCATACCCAAGATGTATTTCATTCCTTGATGCACCCAATGATGGGCTGATAATCTACCATTCAGTACACCAGTTTCCTCCAAGCACCTATCCTTGTAGAATTACTGAGTGTTTATGAGACTTAAATACCTTATATCCTGGCCTAAGCACTCGATGTTGGCCATTACTAGCTCTTCTGCTTTCCTACTAATTGAATTGCATCAGCCTACCAAGAACTAGGCTTTTCCCCCAAATTTTGCCAGTTGCATTCGTTTTATAATTATTGAGAATTAGTGATGAAATAAGGGCAAAAAGGAATTATCAAAAAAGACTTTGCAAAGATTAAAGGTAGGTTATTATTAAAAACTGCTATTAAATATGGATGAGACTACTGTAAAAAGGAAATTTAAAAATCCAGAAAGAGCCTGCAAGTCTTCAAAGTTCAATTAAAATTCTTTAAACAAAGTGAGACTGCGAATCAGATTTCATCTTTTGTTTTACTCAAAAAGGAAGCTTACCAAATATCTATGGTATTCCAAGGCTTTGGCCTATATATTGAGATTGGCAAGTGTAAGTTTTTAAGTTAAAATAAAAAATGCTTAAGGTATAAAAGCATATGTCTTGCATCAAGGGAAAAGTAAACTGTACTGTTTCTGACTGCAGAGTTGGAGGCTTCTTTTCCTGGTCACTAGGTGTGGGTTACGGACAATCTAGTTTTTATTGCCTGGGTGAAATTCTTCTTATTATTTTTTAAATATAATTTCTTGTCAAGTTAGCTAACATACAGTTATATAGTGTGCTCTTGACTTTGAGAGTAGATTCCCATGATTCATTACTTACATACAACAACCGGTGCTCATCCCAACAAGTGCCCTCCTCAATGCCCCTCACACATTCTCCCTCTCCCCATCCCCCCATCAACCCTGTTTGTTCTCTGTATTTAAGAGTTTCTTATGGTTTGACTCCCTCAGTTTGTAACTATTTTTTTTCCTTTCCTTTTCTTCCCTCTGTTAAGTTTCTCAAATTCCACATATGAGTGAGAACATGTATCTGTTTTTCTCTGACTTATTTCACTTAGCATAGGTCCATCCATGTTGTTGCAAATGGCAAGATTTCATTCTTTTTCATTGCCGAGTAGGTTGGATGAAATTCTTAACTACCCAATTCCAACTTCCTTGATTACCTTCATAATGGGACATGACACTGCAGGGACTTGCTAACTGGAAAACTACATTCTTATTTATTTAGTAAACAAGGAATTTCAAAACCATCAATATTCATAAAGTTGGAGTCCTGAAAAAATGAAATTCAGTGTCATATATCTAGATCAATGATAATTCCCATCTGTCCCAAGATAGTATTTAAGAGATAAATTATATAAGGTTAATAATGTTGAATACCCATTAGTATAGTCTGTGCCTGCTTTTCTGAACACTTATGCTTCTAATTGAAATCAAATCTTTAATCTGCAGCCTACAGGACATAATTCACATATGACTGAACTCGTCTTCCAAAAGTCAGTGACAGGAAATCCCTACATGCTTCCACAGTTCCCTTCATAAATTACTTTTTCTAAAGCCTCATGAAAACAGATCTGTATGGTTTTGGACAAACGATTTAGCAGAAACTGAGACCTTATCATGCAAGAATCCCCTGAGATTCCAAAATGATTAAATTTGATCAAACCATTAACTTCAAATGTATCTTTCCAAAATAAATGAGTAATTAACACCTGTAGTATAGAATGATCAGCATCTAAACTACTAGTTTAAAACATTTGATAATGAGCCTTTGGTAATGAAACAGATTTGAAAACCAGTATGTTTCATTATGAATTTGCCTACTCATCTAGAGTACTTCATTCGAAGTTCAAGTGAGGTCAAGGCCACATTATGTTTGTTGTTTGTTTATGGAGTGGGGAGTGGTGGTGATTACCTAGCAGGGTAGAAGAAATGAATTTGAATAGCATAAGCAAAGACCATTAAAATCCCTACTACATGTTAGAAGAACTGTATCACAAATCATTATTATTCCATATCCTCGGGGAGGGGGGGGGGAAGCCATCTAAACATTTCTACAACATCCCCAATCTACTAGATCTGTACTTTAGCATGCTTGGTAATGCTCTAAAAACATTATTTAGGTTATAAAATCTTAGTAAGGGATACACCAATAGCTGACAAATCCAGACCTGGTTGTTCATAGGTTTTAAATTCCTTTTCAACTACCTGTGTAGGTATATTACATTTTGTGTATCCAACAAGATGACAGTCTGCCACATTAGTGACAAGGTGATGGAGAGGAAAGCAGGCATTCAACTTTCCAGATAGGCCAGAGCTGAGTCCAAAGGAAAGATTTACAAAAAGGTTAGTCAATCCACCAGGCTGCAGAATTAGACTTGAATCAGAGTCAACCTGAAAGCCAGTGCTGTTGCCCACCTTCATATAAGCATTCCTGCTACTATACTATCTGACCTCAACCTTCCTTCCATGTGTATCCAACATTCAACATAAAACACCATTCACCTGTCATTGTTAAGAAGCCATTTCCCACATTTGTCTTTTTCTTCGATTCCTAATGTTTTAAGCATTTGTTATATAAGTACTTCTCACTTTAAGTAGCAGTAGTGTAGTGATAATGGTCTACTTGGAACCAGCCCTGAGTCTTACTAGACAACAGTTTGTCTATGAATTGGAATAATCTACAGTATAGATTCAAAACCCTACTATCACCTAGTAAGTCCTCCTCACTGGAGGTGTGTAAGAGCTTGCAAACTAAAAAAATGCTGTTCAAGATTTGAGCATGGAGGTAAATTAAATTCTTAGCTCTATACACCAAGTGGCCCCCAAATGCCATTTGTGTTTCAGCTTTCACTCTTATAACTGTTCTTGGTCACATCTTGCTTCTGGGAACAACTAGTCACTACAAATGACTATTTCTTCCCCAGAAAAAAAAAAAAAGGCTATCTGGAAAACCCCTCAAGTGATCCCTAAATTAGGAATGAAGAGTTTTAAACTGTAGCTATTTAGAAGCTGTATTGGGGTTTTTGTTCTTTCTTCACATGTTATCATGAACCAGGGTGCATGAATGGTTTAAAACTACTTTACCACAGTTAACTGTATTAGGGGCTCTTAATCAAAATTAGGCCAGCAAGCAGTATATTATTAGGAACACCCAGTATGCACACAGACATTTTAAAAGATCTTAAGTTACGGCAGTGGTTACTGTATCCATTAACCAGCTACCTACTGCTACTATTAAACAAGTTAATAGTCCTATTTTTTGGACTATTGAGGCACAGTTGTATAGGAGGGTCAGAAATAACAGCTCATTTTGGGAAAATGTGTTTAACTCAGATTATTGCTAGACAAGAAAAGATCAAAATTCCAAATTCGAGTACAGTTTCTCTTGAATGCGTATTGCTTTTATACCATCATAAAGTTGAAAAATCACAAGTTGAATCATAAATCAGGGACCATCCTTATGGGATTGGTAGATAGAAGAATGCTAAATTGGACTGATCATGACATTTTCTTGTAGCACATCAATGTTTTGAAATGATGGGCTTAGCTTTTACACACACTGGAGAAAGCCTTCGTGATATATACCAAGAGCCTAAAACAGATGCAAATTGTACAAAAATGCCTTCCCTTGAAGGAAGTGGCTGCTTAAGTGGCCCAAGAAGCCCTTTATGTCTAGGAGAGCTGCAGGCATAGATGATATTTCCCTCCGTTTAGAAAAGATTGCCTTCAGATAGTTATTTAATTTTCATTAGAAAGTGGTCTCCACTTGAAGCAAGTATCTTCAGAGCCTTAAATCTAAAAGGACTTCTGCAGAAGTATGAGCCCCAGAGTGTTTATCTGAAAAGGCAGACTGCCTGTTGACCCCAAGCATACAAATGTTAGTACATATACACATACATACAAATACTGTACTAGCATTTCTTATTAAGATTGTTTTTATTAGAGCTCTGGTTTTAGAGTCCCACAGGTTTTAAGACCGCTTTTCCCAACCAAGTCTTAGTGCATGATTTTGTAGAATTCAGGCATTTTAGTTAATACACATTTGGCATTTGGCAGGTGGTAGAATGCAGTCCCTGGCTCAAGGAGCTTAAAAGCTAATTAGGGCAGTAAGTCCAAGTGGAAGAGTAATAGGCAGTTCTTAAGACAGTTTTGTTAGTGTTTCTCACAACTGTGCCTGGATTCCACCCAGAATCAGTCACTTCTATTTCTCTTTTCAGCACTCTATCTTATATTGCTGCTAGATGATCCTCAAGCTTGAATACATTTAAAATGTAAATGTTCCTGTCTTGCCTAGCAACTCCTTAGCCTTATATATTAAGGTGCTCTTTTTCAACCATTATTTGTTCAATGCCATCCCAAGTTGCAGTTCAACTAGTCCACAGCCCCAAGTCTTGCTCTGTTTGTGATGCTTGGTCCTTCCTCTCTCACTCACTGAAATCCAGCTCCAGTGATCTTAACCCTGCTGTCAGTACCTGATGATACTCTTCCCCTACTTGATTTCCCTTTATGTCAGTTTCTGTCTGTCCAAACACTACAGAATGTTTCTCCTATGTTTACTCCTATGTTTCTTAGGAGCTGATACTTTTCATCTCTGCATCCCTGTTCAGTTATATGCAAATGTGTTGAACAGAATCCATTTCTGGCTACCTTTTGTGAATGTACTGTCCTCTTTCACTGTACAAACACAGTATCCCAGCTACTCTATGGGATGCTTATTTGTGGGCTTGTGTGGAAGCCCAACCACCAAAACTAAGGGTGGTTCCCTACAGAACCAGAGACAGGATCAAATGAACAGGAGATTTAGAAATAAAGGACCTGCGCTCAAAAAGATCTGCCAGCTTCCATGATCTTGGGACAAGTTAACTCTGCTGCCTAATTTCTTACTATACAAATCCTAATGCTTATTTACCTCACGGGGAAGATAAAATGGGCAAATAATAAAACCATCCCCAAGAGAACATAGACTGCTGTTTCTTCCCTAAAACAATCTGTTCTCAACTAAGGGTTACTGAGAAATCCTTCAGTACAAGGAGAGCCATCCTGGAGCACTGCATAACTTTTTGTGGTCAAACAGCAATTCTTATTTTATTTCAATTTATACTTTATAAACATTTTGTCCTTAAATAAAGCATACATTTAAATCTCCCAACAGGGATCTAGGTGTTATTAACCCAGGAGGGGGAAAAAGTCTCATCTATTAGCTAAAGAGGTGGATTCAGGCTGTTTTGTATCTTATCCTTGGAAGGCTACCAACGTAATTTCAAAAGAGTGAAATCAAATTCACAGCAAAATAGCAAGATGTTCAGGAAAGCTAACAGATTCATCTTTGTCACTATTATATAATAGAAGGAGCCTCAACTATATACAACTACAAAAATGAAGATCCTAGACCACACATTAAAGTTGGCTGTGCATTTTACTTAGAGAATTCCAGAGCCTTCCCTCACAGCGTATTCTGTAACCAACTGACTTGGTTTCTCAACCTGCACGGTACCAGATTTATTTACATAACAGATTTCTCTAATAAATGCTCCAGAGCTTGCTCCTTACTTCATTTTATCTAATGGCACTAGTCTGTGGACTCAACTCGAGGCTAGGAATTTAGCATTTATTACAGTAGGAACAATTTCCAAGCACGAAATAACTCCTTTATCTGTTACAGGAATTTCTGAAGTGTTCTTCAGGCTTTGCTTTACCATTCACACAATGCAGATCATTTCAATTTCCTATTTCCTATATCTTCCCCTGGGAACCGTTTTTAAAGCCTGAATTCCAAGTTCAGGTTATGGCAAGACTTCAAAGTCATCACTTCCAGAAAGGCTTCCAAGCTCAGCCTCACAAAATCTCTCATTCAGCAAATAGTGTGCACCCAATTGCTATGGAGCCCTGTGCCAAGAACCCAGCATCAGAAACAGGGACTGGATCCTGAATTCCGACTCTACCACTTCCTAATTATGTCATTTGGGCAAAGTACTTAGGCCCTGCAACCCTCTCCTCACCTACAGACCAGCACAAAGAGGATTAAATGCAGCAAACTTAAAAGGTCTTCAGGCAAGTCCCACACAGTAAAAACACTCAACTAAGAATGTGATTACACAATAGTGAGCAAATTAGACAAGATCCTTGACCTATCTTGATCACTCTGGGCGGCTATTATATGCTTCTATATTCAAAGTTTGTTTTTTTCCTAACGGGGCTTCGATGCACTTAATGCTTATTGACTGTTACTCTGTAAATGTTAAAAACAAAACAAAACAACCCCACAAAAACCTATCTCCTTCTAGTTTCTAGCTCTCCTAAGTGGCCTCAGGTCATAGAGTAAGAACGACTACACCACTGAGTGTACACTATGTCATATTCATCCTAACTGCAGGGATTAGCAATAAGGAAGCCATTAAATTCCTGTCTCCAGTTTTAGCCTGGTACTTTATTGGACACAGTTGGTTATGGAAGCAGAATTCAGATTAATTTTTTCCAGGTCTAATCATTTTAGGAGTGGCAATGCTTTAAAAAATGAAAAAAAAAATTTTTTTTTTAAGTTTATCCATTTATTTTTGAGAGAGAGGCAGGGGAGGGGCAGAGAGAGAGAGAGAGAGAGAGAGAATCCCAAGCAGGCTCCACACTGCCATCACGGACCCCAATGTGGGGCTTGAACCCATAAACTGTGGGATCATGACCTGAGCCGAAACCAAGAGTCTGACACTTAACTAAGCCACCCAGACACCCCTAAAATAAATTTAATGTTTATTTGGGGGGGGGGGAGGGGCAGAGCATGAGCAGGGGATGGGCAGAGAGAGGGGGAGACACAGAATCCGAAGCAGGCTCCAGGCTCTGAGCTGTCAGCACAGAGCCAAACGCGGGGCTCAAACCCACCAACCGTGAGTCGAAGTCAGATGCTTATCCGACTGAGAGGAGTGGCAATGCTTTATAAAATATTTTCTTGGCCACCTTGCTTTAAGTAAATTTAAAACAGTGAACCATTTTAAATTAAATGGAACTGAAACAAGGAAAAACTGTTCTCCAGGAAAACCTTGAGAGCCTCACTATCAACCCAATGAAGAAAGGTAAATTAAAGACTGGCTGCTTACTCTCAGAAAAAGAAAGGCTGCTCGTCTCCAGATGTCAAGCCAAATACAGCAAAGTTAAGAAGCCTTGATAAATATGCTGAGAGCTAGAGGTTACGGTCTGAAAATGGCAACTCTGCCCACCTCTAGTCCATCTTCTTCCTCAGGCATTATTCCACATTTTTCACTAGCCATCTTTCTACAGTCAGAAAACTTTAAAAAGAGGCCTTTAAATATATGTGTGTGTGTGTGTGTGTGTGTGTATATATATATATATATATATATATAATAATTATGCCAAGTGCTTGCGAGTTAAAAGGTCCACTTAAGAGTGGGATTGAGAAAACTAGACCGAATGGGGTTTTATTTTAAAGCACGGGGATTGCCTGGCTATTCCACAAACATCCCTAGATTTAATCTGAAACCGCAAATTGCCGTAACATGGAAGGGAAATGTAACACAGGCAGAAGGGCTTGGGCTGCAACACTCACGCCATTTCTGCCGCCTCCGTTAGCACTCAAGGTTTATCTGGCTTTACTCAATTCGCTAGTTAAAATGGTGACTCCCGCCCGAAGCGACCTATACGGCCCGGGACCTTCCCGCCGGCCAGGAGGCGTCTCGGCCTCAGGTCCTCACCATGGCCCGGCAGAACACTGGGCTGGGCGAGCCCCTTTGTCTCCTCTATCAACCCAGAGAAAGGAAGGAAGGAGGGAGGAAGGGCGGGAGGGAAAGAAGGAGGGGGCTAATCCCTCCTAGCCTGGTGGCCAGACGAAGGGTCGGGCGAGCAAGGTGAAGGGCTAAGACCCCCACCCCGACCGGCCCTGGCCCCCAGCCCCCAGCCTGTCCCGGCGCCGCCGCGGGAGGCGCAGAGCGTGCTGGTCGCCCTCACCTCGTCCTCCTGCTCACTCCGGAAGCACAGGCACGCCGCCCGCTTCTTGAAGCCCTCGCGGTCATAGGTCCGCGTCTGGTTGGGCTTGAACTTCATCATAGAGGCGGGCTCTTGCTGCCGCTGCTGCTCCGGCCGCCGCCGCGGGGGCCCGGCTGCCGCCACCCCGCCGGGGAGTTGGGGCGTGGGCGAGTCGGGGCGCAGGGGCGCCGGGAGGCGAGGCGGCGGCGCGGGGAGTGACAGCGAGGCCGGTCGGTCCCGGAGCCGGCGGCCGCTTCGACGCGGAGGAGGGCGCAAGCGCCGGTCACTGCTGCCCGGGTGTCGGAGAGGAAGAGCCGCCTCTGCCCGAGCGTCCGCCGCTCTCCATGGAGCCCGCCGCCCGCTCGCCTCCGCTCCCTCCTCCTCCTGCTGCCGCCACCGCCGCCGCCGGGGGAAGAGCGAGGCTGGAAGCTCACGCCACAAGGAGGCAGTTTCGAGGACTCGCGGCAACCGGGCAGCAACGCCGCGGCAGCTTCGCACCGCCCCCACCGGCTCTGTATTTAAGTGAGCCCGCGCAGCCCCGCCCCTGCGCGTCCCGCCCCGCGCGCGCCACCGCGCCTGCGTGCCAGGACCGTTGCGGCGGGGGAGGGGCCTCGGCCGCGTGGCGTCCAGTGGTCCGCGGTACCTGCGGGCTGGGGCTGCCGCCTCCAAACGCGGGATGGAGGTGGCCGGCTAAAATGTCAGCTAAGAGGCAAAGACCCCTCCCTGCCTGTTTATAAACACCACCACTTTCCCATCTCCCATAAATGCCACCTCCAGGAGAGGAGGTCCAACTACGTACATCCTCACAAAGTTGCACCCGGGTCAGGAAATGCCTGGCTGCACCGCAGCGATTGCAGTCTCCGCAGCAACTGACGCCCAGAGTTCGCTCATGAAGTGCGGGGAGACACGAAGGTGAAGGCCCGGAAAGGGGAAGACGTTGGTTCAGAGGTTTTCGTTTGGGGGGGGGTGGGGAGGTGTTGCTTTGGGGGTTTTGTTTGCTTTCCAGAGAAAAGAGGGCAGGCAAATTTCCTTTTTTTTTTTCCTTAAAAAAAACACTTTGGTTAGGGGGTCGTTTGTATTTTTTTTAAGTTTATTTATTTACTTAGAGAGCTGGAGAGGGGCAGAGAGAGAGAGAGAGAGAGAGAGAGAGAGAGAGAACCCCAAGCAGACTCTACGCTGCCAGTGAAGGGCCTGCTGCTCTAATTCACCAACCGGAAGCTCATGACCTGAGCCGGAAGCTCAACCGACTGAACCGCGCAGATGCCCTCTGCCCCCCCCCACCTCCCCCCCCCGTTTGTAGTCTTGCGAGAGTCCATTCAGTCTTAAATATTTCTTTGAAGCTGTGGATAACATCTTCCACTTTGTCCCACCCTCTGGAATGTATTCATTAATACTGGCAATGACTAATATTTATGAAGTGTTTTGCACGTGTATTTCATGCTCAGTGACAGGCAGCTAGGTACTGGGGCCACAACACTAAATATAATGGGATTTCTGCTGTCCAGGAGTTTAAAGTCTTCTGGGGACTTGGGACAAACAATCTTTCCATTTCAGAGTGTCATTCAAGGGTTAAGATAGGAACAGGGAGGCCCAGTGTTTAAGAAGCTAACCCAGTCCACCCTGACCCCTCCACAGAGCCCAGGCTACTTAGTTCCACATATACTTGACTGTTCCGTTTTCATTCCTAGAGGGCCTACTGTGTGCCAGGCATTGGCATCTAAAACCAGTCCCAGCCCTGTCAGGATCTTAAGCACCTGAGAGCAGACAGTCAAATATCAAACAATCACACAAGTACATGTAAAACTACAAATGTGATTAGGTTGAAGGTGGTAGAGGGTTTCAGAGGCAGATATGACCAGACCTGCAAGTCAGAAAAGGCTTCCTGAGGGCAGCAAGTCAGGAGCTCACGGCTGAAGGAGGAAGTGGAGCTAAGGCCACTAAGAGCCTGGTGAACTTCAAAGCTGAGGAAACTGGGACTTCTATAGAGTCCAGTGGGAGAAGGAACCAGGAGAGTTCATAGAAATGAGAGAAGGCCCATGTGGCTACAGACGGGGTGGGGGTAGCTGGGTTCCACCTTTGGCCCAGAGGGTTGTGAGGCCTGACCATTCAGAACCTGGGGACCCTTGGTGAGTCCAGAGTAGGGCACTGGTCTTCCTGTTCTAGATTCTAACCTCCTTCAGGTTCGCGACTGCTGCATCTAACTTTATCACTTTCTTAACTCCAGAACCAAGCACAAGCAAGTTTGTACAGTAAGCTAATGTTGAATGAGTGATTTAAGAAATGAGATTTTTACCATGGCACACTTGGAAATCTTATCAAGTCTATGCAGAGACATTGTCCAAGCCTTACTTTCTTACAGAAGCCACTTGAAGTGTGTTTCCAGATTTATAAACAGGGACTGAACACATCTAGCTAGGGACTCCATTTTGGCCAATATGCAAATATTATTTTAGATAATTGGTTCTAAAAATTGATAAAGTGATTAATCTCACCATAGTCTTTCTGAATGATAGAGAAGATTAAGTTTCCCTTTGCTTAAAAATTCAAAGGTCTGGCTTCTAGTTTGTGTTCAGTGAATATTAGTTGATTGGATGTTGGTTTACTCAAATCTTTCCCATTTAGTAATTACACGAGGTGAAGCATGAATCAGAATTAACTGAGGAGGAAGGAGGAGGATGCCTGGAACTGACTCACTGAAGGGAGGAAAAAACTGCACAGAAAACTGGTGAGCATGAACCTGGGACCACTCGTGTCAGGTCCCAGACCATTGCATTTGGTTGAAAAGATCTTGGGTTCAGGTCTTACTGCACCGATCACTATATGTCACTTTTCTCATCTGTCAAATAGGTATAGTATCGTTTATACCATTTCATAAAAGACCACAGTGGATCTGAGAGTGCATTAAAACTATAAAGCACTTAAACAAACATGGAATATTATTAACAAGGAAGTTTTCATTGGAGGTCTGCCCTCCTGCTCCTTTCCTGCTCTTTTCCTCAAGTAGTTAGAGGAGTAATGGAGAGGGCCGGGTGCTTGGGAAGGGCTGTGAATTTTCACACTGGGAGGGAAGGGTTTTATTTTAAAAGGAATTTTGCAACAAATGATTTGAATGGAAGAATTCTATCATATAAATAACCACCCCTTACTTTTTTGTTAGTTAATTTATTGAGTTAGTTTTTGTAATTATTTGAGAAACAGCTAAGAGAAAAGGAAATTTGTCTGACTAAAATGATGGAATAGAGGAAGGCAGAATTACAATGCTGGATCTTCATTTCCGGCGTCAGTTCCTCAGTATTTCCTCAGTATTAGGGTGCAGCCTCCCCCCTCCCTAAAGCTCCCTGCTTAGTATTGTCTAACAGGTATTATGCATCTGAAATGCGCTTAGGCACTGTTCAGAGCTTAGATCATATCCAACCAGATCACAGTTGAGATAGACACATGGTGTTTTTCCTCTGCAGGGCCAGTAAGGACTGGGCTATACCAGCCTGTTTCCTTGGGGATCAGAGTCCAATTTCAGGTTAATCTGTTTAGTTCACTGAGCACAGTCTTGTCTTACCTAGAACTAATAGTACACGAGCTATTTCTTGTACTATTTTCAAATATTTGGAGCCATCAGAGAGGGGAACCAACTTTCCCTCTGCAGGGTATTTCTTTTCCCTCAGTCTTTTCATGGGAGGCAGTGGAATAGGGGTGTGGTTCAGGGAGCTTGCTGACTTCCCTTATAGCTGACTCACAGTATTATCATAAAGTAAGTTCTGTCTCTCAAGGTAAAACTGATCATGACAAATGATCCCTTCCTATGTCTTTCCAGTGATAATCATAGCTAGTCATTACCGAACATCACTCAGTGCTGGGTGCTTTTCATGATCACATTTGAATAATCCCAGCAGCAGCAGTATTTATTGTCCCCATTTTACAGGCAAAGAAACAGGGGCAGCCTTCTGTCTTTGTAGCCCGTATTCTTAACTCCTGCTTAACTCACTGTAAGCTTGTCTTGCCTCTTCTATTCCCTGGTATTTATTTTGTATTTGTTGTGTTCTGACACTGGGATTTTTTTTCCATTTTAAAATTAAAAAGGAGCTTTGTTTAAGGTGGGATGGTAACAGAAACTCTTACAGTGCAAAATGGAAGTCTTGATTACAATTTCATGTCATCTAAAATGATTTTCTTTCTTTTACGAAAGGCACAGATTAGAATGGAATAAGCAATAGTTGAAAATTCAAAAGGCTTAAATTAAATTAAACTAAAACTTTAGGATTAAAATCCTAAAAAGGTTGAATGCAACTAGCATTTGCAAAACTTTAAGAGACTGGTTTGGCTGTTTATAAGCTTCCCTTCACTGAAGTAAAGAAATGATTTTCAGACTTACAGCTCCTATTTCCTCAATTCCTATTTAACTGTACAGGCATCACCTGTATGTGCTGTTTTGGAGGGCTGATAAAAATGTTTCCCGGAAGCACAGCTCCCCTTTCTCCTTCTTTATCATTCAGGGAAAGGTATATGCCAAGTGTTTATCTCCTCTGCAAAGGCAATGACTTGACATTTTCACCACCTTCTTCAGGACAGCATTTTAAACTTCTGCCTCATTCAGAATTGCTTATTTTTGCTACATAAAAATACTGCATTTTTGTTTGAGGAAAAAGGCTAAAAAAAGAATGTTTGATATAAGAGACATGTTAATTATAACGTATGGACCTTGTTTTGACATAGATTAAAACAAACTAAAAATAAACGAGAAAAAAGACATTTTTAGGACAACTAGGGAATGTGGACAATGAACATTTTATGATATTAAGCAACTATTGTTATGGGGGGGTATGATGATGTTTAAAAAGGGAACTCCTTACCTCTTACAGGTATTCAGAACTGAAATGATATGCTTTCTGAGATTGCCTTCAAAATAATCTGGGCTGTTGGAACAGGGAAGATGGGTTGGGAGTGTGGAGGAAACTAGATAGGCCCTGAGCTGATTGTTGTTGAATTTGTAAGCCATTAGGAAAATGGAGGAGAGGAAGGAAAGAGAAAGGAGAAGAGAAATGTTTTATATTTCATGGGGTGTGGAAATAAATCTACGTTGTTAGAAAGAAGTTGTATACATTCACGATACAAATATTAGAGTCTAGAATGATTAGAATAACCAAAAGTGCAGTTTGCAGGGCGCCTGGGTGGCTCAGTCAGTTAAGTGTCTGACTTGGCTCAGGTCATGATCTCGCGGTTTGTGAGTTTGACCCCACATTGGGCTCTGTGCTGCCAGCTCAGAACCTGGAGCCTGCTTCGGATTCTGTGTCTCCCTCTCTGTCTGCCCCTCCCTCGCTCATGTTCTATCTCTCTCAAAAATAAATAAACATTTTTAAAAAAATGGAGTTTGTAAAATATGCAATATGTTTATAAAATAAGAAGGTATGACAAAAATTACTCACTATGCAAAAAAATTTTAGCCAATATTATTCCATGAATTGAAAAACTTATAATGGTCATTTCTATGTGAAAATTTAATGGTGACTGATTTGGTTATTAGCGTTCACCCTGACTTGTGAAGCAAGATTTCATTCTTATAACTAGATCACAAGTCCTAGGAGTGCAGAAACCCAGGTGATCCAGTGATACCTTTGTGTTACAAATGAGTTACAGGCTGTGAGGCAATCCATAGATGGACTTGTTGGCATAGTAACTATATCATGTATCATATTCCGCTATAGAAAATGCAGATAATCTGTCTCTCTCTCCCTGGCTATTTATGCTGATTTTTAAATCTGTCCTTGATTTTTGTTTATTGTTTTGGTTTGGGGACTTCAGCTTCTGAGGATTGAATTGATCATATTCCTCAGAGTAAATATATATATATTTTGCTCTTGTATATTATTGTAAATCATATATTGTTTTATGTAGATGTATTTTTAATTTATGCAAATCACATATCTTAGTTTTGTCACCCAGTGACTAAAATGTGTTTAGTTATTTCCTGTAGATTCTGTTTTCTAGCTAATGAGGTTGGCTTTCTCCTTCCTCAGTGAAGGATTCCCAAACAGAAGAGAAAAAGCAACACATGTCCAAATAAAGAGGGAGTATTACTTAACTTTCCCATTAAAATATTACAAGAATCCTGCCTTCTTTGCAATAGCAGTAAAGCATTACTCAAAGTGCCACTTGTTTGGAGTTAGAGAAAGGACTTAAGGACTTGCATCAGCCTTTTGTTTTGTGTGTGTTGATGTGGCTTAGGAGGATTTTGACTTCTATGTTCAGAAGTCAAATGGGTAGGTACTCACTGCTAAGGTTCAGGTAACATAAGGACCAATTAGAAGTACATAAAGCAACACGGGTTTAAAAAAAAAAAAGCAACATGGGTAGATCTTAAGGACAGAATCCTTTTGAGAAACCTAAGAAGGAGAATAAGGTATATTATCATTTACATAAGTTACAAATAAATCTGTATGAAACAAGACATAGTTTGTAGTAGTAGGTAAGAACAAAGGATCTATACATTTACCCAGAAGTATAGCTGCTGTTTGTGAGGAGGGGATTTGGAGTGAGCTATGAGGACAAAGGGACATAAATAATTGGGGCCTCTCAAGGATCAATGATGAAACGTGGCTGTCTTAGTCTATTTGGGCGGCTGTAACAGAATACTATAAACCAGGTGGCATGTAAATTGCAGACATTTATTTCTCACAGTTCTGGAGACTGGAAAGTCCAAGATCAAGGTGCTGGCAGATTCAGTGTCTGGTGAGAACTCACTTCCTCATTCATAGATGTTTCCTGGTTCCTTGTGTCCTCACAAGGTGGAAAGGGCGGAGGAGCACCCCTTAGTCTCTTAAGGGCACTAATCCCATTAATGTGGGCTCTACCCTTGTGACTTAATCATCTCTTAAAGGCACACTTTTTTTTTAATGTTTTTTAAAAATTTATATTTATTTATTTTGAGAGAGAGACAGCATGAGTGGGGAGAGGCAGAGAGAGGGAGAGAGAGAATCCCAAGAAGGCTCCACATTGCCAGCACAGAGCCCAGTGCAAGGCTGTATCTCAAGAACTGTGAGATCATCACTTGAGCTGAAACCAAAGTCAGAGGCTTAACTGACTGAGCCACCCAGGTGCCCCTTAAAGGCACACTTTTTATTTTTATTTTTATTTTTATTTTTATTTTTATATTTATTTATTTATTTATTTATTTATTTATTTATTTATTTATTTAAATATATGAAATTTATTGTCAGATTGGTTTCCATACAACACCCAGTGCTCATCCCAAAAGATGCCCTCTTCAATACCCATCACCCACCCTCCCCACCCTCCCACCCCCCATCAGCCCTCAGTTTGTTCTCATTTTTAAAAAAAAAAAAATTTTTTTAATGTTTATTTATTTTTGAGACAGAGAGACAGAGCATGAACAGGGGAGGGTCAGAGAGAGAGGGAGACACAGAATCCGAAGCAGGCTCCAGGCTCTGAGCTGTCAGCACAGAGCCTGACGCAGGGCTTGAACTCACCAGCCGTGAGATCATTACCTGAGCCGAAGTTGGACGCTTAACCGACTGAGCCACCTAGGTGCCCCTGTTCTCATTTTTTAAGAGTCTCTTATACTTTGGCTCTCTCCCACTCTAACCTCTTTTTTTTTTTTTTTTTTTCCTTCCCCTCCCCCACAGGTTTTTGTTAAGTTTCTCAGGATCCACATAAGTGTGAAAACATATGGTATCTGTCTTTCTCTGTATGGCTTATTTCACTTACCATAACACTCTCCAGTTCTGTCCACGTTGCTACAAAGGGCCATATTTCATTCTTTCTCATAAAGGCACATTTTTTAATACTATCAACGTTGGGAGTTAGGATTTTAACATGAATTTTAGAGTGACACAAACATTCAGTCTATAGCAGGTAGCTACACAAAGGACTGTGGAATTTCTTTTCTTTTTTTTTCGCTTAAAAAAATGTTTTTTAATATGAAATTTATTGTCAAATTGGTTTCCATACAACACCCAGTGCTCATCCCAACAGGTGCCCTCCTCAATGCCCATCACCCACTTTCCCTTCCCTCCCACCCCCGCCATCAACCCTCACTTTATTCTCAGTTTTCAAGAGTCTCTTATGGTTTGCCTTCCTCCCTCTCTAACTTTTTTTTTCCCCTTCCCCTCCCCCATGGTCTTCTGTTAAGTTTCTCAGGATCCACATAAGAGTGAAAACATATGGTATCTGTCTTTGTATGACTTATTTCACTTAGGATAACACTCTCCAGTTCCATCCACGTTGCTACAAAAGGGCCATATTTCGTTCTTTCTCATTGCCAAGTAGTATTCCATTGTATACATAAACCACAACTTCTTTATCCATTCATCAGTTGATGAACATTTAGGCTCTTTCCATAATTTGGCTATTGTTGAGAGTGCTGCTATAAACATTGGGATACAAGTGCCTCTGTGCATCAGCACTCCTGTATCCCTTGGGTAAATTCCTAGCAGTGCTATTGCTGGGTCATAGGGTAGATCTATTTTTAATTTTTTGAGGAACCTCCACCCTATTTTCCAGAGTGGCTGCACCAGTTTGCATTCCCACCAACAGTGCAAGAGGGCTCCTGTTTCTCCACATCCTCTCCAGCACCTATAGTCTCCTGATTTGTTCTTTTTAGCCACCTGGCATCAGGTGATATCTCAGTGTGGTTTTGGTTTGTATTTCCCTGATGAGGAGGGACGTTGAGCATCTTTTCATGTGCATGTTGATCATCTGGATGTCTTCTTTAGAGAAGTGTCTATTCATATTTTCTGCCCATTTCTTCACTGGATTATTTGTTTTTCGGGTGTGGAGTTTGGTGAGTTCTTTATAGATTTTGGATACTAGCCCTTTGTCTGATATGTCATTTGCAAATATCTTTTCCCATTCTGTAGGTTGCCTTTTAGTTTTGTTGATTGTTTTCTTTGCAGTGCAGAAGCTTTTTATCTGAGGTCCCAGTAGTTCATTTTTACTTTTAATTCCCTTGCCTTTGGGGATGTGTCAAGTAAGAAATTGCTGTGGCTGAGGTCAGAAAGGTTTTTTCCTGCTTTCTCCTCTAGGGTTTTGATGGTTTCCTGTCTCACATTCAGGTCCTTCATCCATTTTGAGTTTATTTTTGTGAATGGTGTAAGAAAGTGGTCTAGTTTCATTCTTCTGCATGTTGCTGTCCAGTTCTCCCAGCACCATTTGTTAAAGAGACTGTCTTTTTTTCCATTGGGTATTCTTTCCTGCTTTTTGTCAAAGATTATTTGGCCGTACTTTTGTGGGTCAAATTCTGGAGTCTCTATTCTATTCCATTGGTCTGTGTGTCTGTTTTTGTGCCAATACCATGCTGTCTTGATGATTACAGCTTTGTAGTAGAGGCTAAAGTCTGGGATTGTGATGCCTCCCACTTTGGTGTCTTCTTCAATATCACTTTGGCTATTCGGGGTCTTCTGTGGTTCCATACAAATTTCTGGATTGCTTGTTCTAGCTTCAAGAAGAATGCTGGTGCAATTTTTATTGGGACTGCATTGAATGTGTAGATAGCTTTGGGTAGTATTGACATTTTAACAGTATTTATTCTTCCAATCCATGAGCACAGAATGTTTTTCCATTTCTTTGTATCTTCTTCAATTTTCTTCATGAGCTTTCTATAGTTTTCAGCATACAGATCTTTTACGTCTTTGGTTAGGTTTATTCCTAGGTATTTTATGATTCTTGGTGCAGTTGTGAATGGGATCAGTTTCTCTATTTGTCTTTCTGTTGCTTCATTATTAGTGTATAAGAATGCAACTGGTTTCTGTACTTTAATTTTTTATCCTGTGACTTTGCTGAATTTGTGTATCAGTTCTAGCAGACTTTTGGTGGAGTCTGTCGGGTTTTCCATGTATAATATCATGTCATCTGCAAAAAGTGAAAGCTTAACCTCATCTTTGCTAATTTTGATGCCTTTGAACTTCCCTGATCTTGGGAAGGAAACAGGCATTGAAATCCAAGAGGCACAGGGAACTCCATTCAGACGTGACTCGTATTGATCTTCTGCACGACATATCACAGTGGAACTGGCAAAATACAAGGATAAAGAGAGAATTCTGAGAGCAGCTAGGGATAAACAGGCCCTAACATACAAAGGTAGACACATAAGGCTAGTAGCAGACCTATCTACTGAAAATTGGCAGGCCAGAAAAGAATGGTAGGAAATCTTCAATGTGATGAACAGAAAAAAATATGCAGCCAAGCAGCAAGTCTATCATTCAGAATAGAAGGAGAGATAAAGGTTTTCCCAAACAAACAAAAACTGAAGGAATTCATCACCATTAAACCAGCCCTACAAGAGATTCTAAGGGGGACTCTGTGAGTGAAATGTTGCAAGGACCACAAAGTACCAGAGACATCACTGTGGAATTTCTTTTTAGGTGGGACTTAGGGCTGGTGGTTCGGTTGGAAGAGGGGACTTTTTAGAAGCACAGTTTTTATAGCATTTAACATAATGCTGAGAATATATCAGTTGCACATATAAAAGAAAAAAAGCGTGGCTGCTTTAGTGAGCATTAATGGCAGCTCATGCTTTCCCCAAATATCCCTTTTGCTGCCTGAAGCTAAAATCACATTTCGCAGGGGTTTAGGCAAGTAGCAGGAAGGGTCAAGTGGGTTTCCACACGGGGTGGACAGCAGAGTCCTACAGTTTTGAACTGGAAGTGATCTTAGAGCTCATAGTCCAATCTCTTATTTTCCAACCATAACCTCTCTGTCTGGCTGTCACCTCTTTGGCTAACTCCTGCTTCAGGACTCAATTTAGAGAGGGATTAGGCATTACCTCCCTCCTCCTGCAAAGTCTGGTTGCCATCCTTCTTTAGGTCCCCTGTACTTCTTCCGTGGTCACACTCATCACTTGGAATTAAAATACTTATTTAATTTAATTTTATTTTACTTTGTTTTGTTTTATTTTACTTTAATTTTTAAAAATACAATTTATTGTCAGTTGGTTTCCATACAACATCCAGTGCTCATCCCAACAAGTGCCCTCCTCCCTACTTTCTCCTCCCCCCCCCCATCTACTTTGTTTTGTTTTATGTTATTTTTGTTATGTTATTTTTATGTTATGTTATGTTGTGTTGTGTTATGTTATGTTATGTTATGTTATGTTATGTTATGTTATGTTATGTTATGTTATCTGTTGCTCCTGAGAGACTCCAAGGACAGGTCTTTGGTGTATCTAAAGCCAATTGTAGGGCCTGCACATAGTCATTCTCAAAAAGTATCAACTGAATAAAGGAATGTGCTTGAAAAACTCTGAGGCAAAATCATTGAGGTCTGCGGAGAGTTTGCTAGGGTAGAGTAGACTAGATGACTGGACCAACAGTGACAGAGCAGAACTAACAAACCAGAAAACCTCATGATAATGATAACAATAATATAGAAAGAATAGAAATGATAGCATCTCCTGAGTGCTTCCTAGGTGACACCCTGTGTCATCATACTTTATAGGTATGAACTCATTTATTCTCCACCAATGTGCCCATTTTACAGATGAGAATATTGAGGCACAGATGAGTTCTATAACTTGCCCAGTTCACAAGACTAGAAGGTGGCAGTGGAGCCAAATGTTCAACTCAGTCAATAGAATTTCAAAACTAATTATCATCACAATGACAAACATTGATGGCAGACCTAATAATCATAAGACACGATATCAATCTCTGATAGATCCTTGCCTTCAGCTAGAGTCCACACTGTGTATAAATGAAGAGACTGGCGGGTGAATCTGTAGTCAGAGTGCAGACATGTATAGGCCTAGGGCGTCTTAGGTAGTCTAGAAGTGTCTTACATCCCTAAAGATTGAACTAAATCTTTGAACACACAACAGGTCCTTCTATAAAAGGAGAACTTGAACTGGAAGGAGAACTTTAAGGAAAGGTGTCCTGGCAGTCTAACAAATATGAATAAAAAAAGACTGGAAATTTGTACATTAAAATATTGACAATTAGGTATCTTTAGTGCTAGGATTGTGAGTGACTTAAAACTCTTATTGATGCTCTTCCTCACTCTCCAACGTTTCTTCAATGTACATATATTACTTTGGTGATTTTTTAGAAGAAAAATCTTGGAAGTGATAAAGACAAGTGCTAGCTTTTCTCAAACTCCACCCAGAATTAATTCCATCTGTTTATGGTGACTGAAACAGAGGAGGGCTTTGAATTTTTGTGGCTGTTTAGAAACTTAGTTTATCAGGGTTAGAAAGAACCATAGAAGTTTATTAATTTAGTTCTGGATAGCTGTATTTATCTCCTTCTCCCTTCTATCTAAAAGTTGAAAGGAAGTTATTCATTGGTGGGCATAAAAATTGATCCTTTATTATACAGATTGCATTGTTGTTTTTTTTTTTATTTTTTTATTTTTTCTAAATTTTTTTTTTTTAACGTTTATTTATTTTTGAGACAGAGAGAGACAGAGCATGAACGGGGGAGGGGCAGAGAGAGAGGGAGACACAGAATCGGAAACAGGCTCCAGGCTCTGAGCCATCAGCCCAGAGCCTGACGCGGGGCTCGAACTCACGGACCGCGAGATTGTGACCTGAGCCGAAGTCGGATGCTTAACCGACTGAGCCACCCAGGCGCTCCCAGATTGCATTGTTTTATAGGTTATTATTATTATTTTTTTTTACACTGCAGGTTACTACCAACAGAAGCCCCTTGAAAGTGGCTTCTGTAGGATCATGAACCTCTTGAAATTGTATGCAAATCTTTGTGTGTGTATAAATGTACATTTTTTTTTTTGGAGTGGATGAGTTCATAGTTTTCATACATTCTCAAGGAACCCCTCAAAAATATTAAGAACTGCTACATGAAATGGACCCACCTATAAATCCCAGACAAGGGCAATCGGCATCTGGATCTGCTGTTAGAAAGTTAGAGGCAAAGTTGGAATCAGGTGGCCTGGCCAATAATCCAGGTGCAGGGCTCAAGAATAAGATTATTACCAGTCATGAGCTGGTCATAAGGTTGTAAATCAGAATCCAGATGTAGGGGCGGAAACTGCCTGGAATTAGGAAAGAGGGAAAGAAAGAATACAACAAAAGTAGTTTTAGTAAATACCTGTTGCTTCGAAAGGAATTGATTTTAGACTTGGCTAAGACAAGAGGTTTCTCTGTAGCAGTGCTATATTCTGGTATGAGTTAAAGTGTCTGAGGGTGCCTGGGTGGCTCAGTCGGTTAGACGTCCGACTTCGGCCCAGGTCATGATCTCACGGTCCGTGAGTTCGAGCCCCGCGTCAGGCTCTGGGCTGATGGCTCAGAGCCTGGAGCCTGCTTCTGATTCTGTGTCTCCCTCTCTCTCTGCCCCTCCCCCGTTCATGCTCTGTCTCACTCTGTCTCAAAAATAAATAAACGTTAAAAAAAAAATTAAAGTGTCTGAGTTCCCAGATGACTCTATGATGTCTGCAACTCTCCCTCCTGGGGGGTCTCTCCATACCCTTAAATGCAATCTACTAGAGATTCGGGGATTGTGGACTCTATGCTATTACTTACTTACTCCTGTTTACTACATTTATAAAATTATGTCTGAGACCTTAAAATATCCAGAGAGCAAGCACAAAAATAGTATTTTTCACAATAATAATAATATTTGCAACCATATCATATAAATGCAGATTATTATGGTGTCAAGATGTTCCACAAAATAATATTAGCATTTAGTTTTATAGTTAGAGAATGAAAACAATTTATTTCAAAGATTGGATGGTTAATAGGACTGGTTCTCATGGAACATTGGGTGCATTTCTTTCTTTCAAAAAAAAGAAAATGATTTTAAGTTTATTTATTTATTTTGAGAGAGAGAGAGCAAGTTGGAGGAGGGGCAGAAAAAGAGGGAGAGAGAGAATCCCAAGCAGGCTCCATGCCATCAGTGCAGAGACTGATGCGGAGCTTGATCCCATTAACCATGAGATGATGACCTGAACCGAAATCAAGAGTCGAACACTCAATCGACTGAGGCATCCATGTGCCCTAAAAAAGATTTGATATTTAAGCAATCTCCATACCCAATGTGGGGCTTGAACTCACAACCCTGATATCAAGAGTTGCGAGCTCCACCAACTGAGCCAGCCAGACGCCCCATCTTTTAAAAAACAATTTTTTTTAATGTTTTTATTTTTGAGACAGAGAGAGACAGACCATGAGCAGGGGCAGGACAGAGAGAGAGGGAGACACAGAATGCAAAGCAGGCTCCAGGCTCTGAGCTGTCAGCCCAGAGCCCGACACGGAGCTCAAACTCACAGACCATGAGATCATGATCTGAGCTGAAGTCTGACGCTTAACTGACTGAGCCACCCAGGCACCCCCAGATGCCCCATCTTTAAACCTAATACAAACATTGTGGCAGGCACTGTGGAGGATACAAAAGAAATACAAGACAGGCTTCTTAACCTTAAGATATTACGGGTTTTTCAGGAAACATGAACAATACAAGTCCAGTCTGGAGTAAAGAGTTAAATTCAATGTGGTCAAGTGCTAAATGTAACCAATTCGGAGGAGAGTTGAGGGGTCTTGGAAACTGCTCTTCAACAACAGACATGAACATGTGTATACATATGTACACACACACAGACCTCCTCATCCCTAATGAAAGAAGCTTGCAATATCACTTTTCCTTTCATTTTTAAAAAGAAAATCAATGATACATTAAAGTATGATAAATAGAAAATATGTTCTATTTCAGTTGTGTGTTCTTCAAGACTCTTAACATTCCAGCTTTATAAAAAAGTCATTATTTTAAAAGGCAAGCAGCCTTACACATGCATATAGATGCATTTCCTATTGATGAATTTTTTAGGCTGAGCCTTTATAAAACTGGTTATTTAAAAAAAGAAAGAAAAAGAATGAGAAAGAAAGAAAAGAGAATAAAAGGAAAGAGGAAGAAAGGAAGGAAGAAAAGAACTGTTCTCTCCTTATTTAACAGAACTTGGTACATTAAGATAAATATTCACTTATTTAATTTAAACCACATATAGTGTAGATTTTTCTGCTTTTAAGAGACACATTTGCATTTCCTAGTTTTGTCATTTTAAACCTCAAAATAGTTTTTGTTGTTGTTGTTGTTTTAGAGAGAGAAGGAGAGCACCAGTGGGGAGAGGGGCAGAGGGAGAGAGCAGGCTGTTACCGCAGAGCCCGATGCAGGGCTCAATCTTACAAACCGCGAGGCCATGACCTGAGCTGAAATCAAGGCTCAACTGACTAAGCCACCCAGGTGCCCCTCAACATAGTCTTTCAAGTATGTTACTTATGTAAAGATTTATCTTTATCCCTGTTAACTATTTGGAAAAATGAATGCTAAAATTATCTTTGGTTCCTACCTCTATGTGGCTTAATTAGGTAAAAATTTTTTAAAATCCAGATTTGAAGAAGCTTGGAGATATTTTAAAACAGAATACATCTATATATGCCTCAGGAAAAACTCAGGGTTTTTATGTCAGGTTTGAAATAAGAACAAAACTGCTTTGAGATACCTGATCACAGAAACACAAATCATGTCTCCACAGACTCTCCAACAATGCTCTCTGCCAAAGCCACTGTGACAGTATATTGTGTAGGAAAAGATACCCTGGGCCAGAAGACAACACATCTGGGTTCTGGTGGCAGCATCTTTACTCTCTTCATCTGTTTTCTTATTTCTGAAATAAAGGTAATAATACCTGCCCTGTCCATCTCTCAGGGTTTTGTGAAGACAGAGTGTGACAATAAATAATTGGAAACATTTTGGGCAAAGCATGTAGAGTGAATTCAAAATTTTAAGATAACTTTTTAAGAAAAAATTGATTTAAGTGAAAATTAAATAAAAATATAATGATACATAGCATTTCATTTTCCCTAGATTGACACAAAGGTCTGGGGAAATTGGGTTTTAGGAAGACTTTAAATTCTATTTCACTTTAAAAGCATTCCACAGTGGTGATTCCAGTGCCTTGTTGAATCTGTTTCTGGTAAAGTCTGGGGGCATGGAAAAGGTGAATGATGTGGTGAAAAGACACGTAAGGTAGGTAGGGGATCACTGTTAACAAATGGCTGTTAAAATTTGTGTTAAAGAAAGTGTCCAAGATTTAAAAATTTTTTTCTTTTTAAGTTTATTTATTTATTTTGGTGGGGGGAGAGGAAGAGAGAAGGGAGAGAGAGAATCTCAAGCAGGCTCTGTGCTGTCAGCTTGGAGCCTAATGTAAGGCTTGATCCCATGAACCATGAGATCATAACCTGAGCTGACATCAAGAGTCAGAAACTTAACCCACTGAGCCACCCAGGTGCCCCAGTGTTCTTCCGAGATTTAAGGACTTGTGGCAAGCTTCTCAGAGTCTAGTCCCCATTAAAAGCCATAATGGGTGGAAAAGTCTGCTAAGAGTTAACAGTGTCCTGTTAGGAACTAGTGTTCTTTTTCCCAACTTCATGTCTTTATACCATCTTTCGTGTATTTGTGCTCCTTATCCAATACTCCTCTCTTCCCCCAAGGCCTTCCTAGAACTGGTCCCACCTTCAAGTCAACAGAAGCTTATGAAATACTTTATTCTTGAGGAAATTTCAGAGTTACTTCCTGCTTTTGTTTAGAATTCAGTGATATTGTACCTGTTTTTGTTTTTTGTTTTTTTTTGTTTTGTTTTGTTTTGTTTTGTTTTGTTTTTGACTAAAGGAAACCAGTGACTAAAATGCTTCCTGATCTGTTCCCCTCCTGCTGCCTCCACCTTGTTTGGAGAGTTCTCATTTATTCATTGCTGGTATTGACAGCTATTGAAAGGTTTAAATCCATATTATTAATCCAAAATAAATTTGATACAAGCTTATTGCCTAGTAGTAGAGACATGGTTATATAAACTACAATATATCCACTTCCAAGAGTACTGTGTAGCTATAAAAAACAATGCTTAAGTAGCTTCTAAAAACAAGGCAAGAGCTTGTTACAAAGTTAGTTTTTTAAGTGTTAAAAGTAAATCTAATAGAGTCCCAATTATATAAAGATCTTTGAATATAGGTGAATTTTTTTTCTTTACATTTAGCTGTATTTTTCCAATTTTCTATCATGAGCATGTTCATTTTTATATTAGAATGGAGTCTGTTTGTGGTTTTTTTTTTTTCAGCCCAGTACTAAGTAAATTGTTTTCACATTGGTTAATAAG
The DNA here is from genome assembly GCF_018350215.1 of Panthera leo. Classification (NCBI taxonomy): domain Eukaryota; kingdom Metazoa; phylum Chordata; class Mammalia; order Carnivora; family Felidae; genus Panthera; species Panthera leo. The sequence goes on along the minus strand of NC_056685.1, from coordinate 114,306,714 downwards.
AATAAACACACTTAAAATCTCAAAAATAATGATAAAAATATATATAATATTCTGGGAGAAACTGGTGTATAACAGGTGAGTTCACTACAGACCACTCAGTTTTAAGTCCAGCCTGAGCTCAGCCTGTTACTGTGTAAAGTAGGAAGTGGTGAGATTACTGGAGCTTTGCGGTTGACTTCATGTAACCTTGGCCACAACAGACATACATACCTCGTAAGTCCCCACCACTGCCCTCCCCTTCATCCTTCAAAATCTCGTCCCTTGCCAGCTTCCCATTTTATTTCCATACCTCCCCAATGGCTTAAATCAAGGGACAGGAAGGGAGGGGAAAATGGGGCAGGTCAAACTTAAAGGTATAGGAAAGATTCTTTTTTCCTTACTTCTATCTCTGCAGGCAGGGGAGATCCCTTTGGACAAGTTCTGAGAAACAGAACTATTTCATGTAACTGAGCACTCAACTACTTCAGCCAATGGAGCCTGTGACCCAATTGTGGGAGTGCAGTTGAGTTCCCTTTTATTTCTTAGAGTGACTTTTTAAAAGGCACTGGAGCATGTAGCAGTGTCTTTTTCCCTTTCTTTCTTTTTAACACTAAAAATTCATGGTAATGATCATTATTACCCCATTAACATTTTGTGAAATTGATTAAGACCTAAAGCAGCTTTTCTGGCATAAGAGTGTTGTAATATCATATTCAATAAAGGTTTAGCAGGCAGAGACTGCATAAAGACAGAGCATGGTACATATTTGGAGGTCCTGTAAAAATCTCCATTAGCTCTCCAAGGACACGCAAAAATATTAAAAAAAAAATTTTTAATGTTTATTTATTTTTGAGAGAGAGACAGAGTGTGAGCAGGGGAGGAGCAGAGAGAGAGGGAGACACAGAACCTGAGCAGGCTCCAAGCTCCGAGCTGTCAGCACAGAGCCCTACGCAGGGCTCGAACTCATGAACCATGAGATCGTGACTTGAGCTGAAGTCAGACGCTTAACTGACTGAGCCACCCAGGCGCCCCAAAAGTTTTTAAAAAAATGTATTCTGTGAGGGGCACCTGGGTGGCTCAGTCAGTTAAAGGTCTGACTCTTGATTTTAGCTTAGTTCATGATTTCACGGTTGCCAGATCAAGTCTTATGTCGGCCTCCTCGCTGAGAGTGGAGACTGCATAAGATTCGCTCGCTCTTTGCCCCCCCCCCCCACTCACGTGCTCGCTCGCTCTCCGTCTCTCTCACTACCCCTCTCAAACAAACAAACAAACAAAACCAATAGCATAAAAATGTATTCTGTGGTGCAAACAATATTTTCTCAGTCCTTTTTAAAATGTTGGGGAGGAAATCTTGCTGTTCCTTTTGTAACATATAATTTGTGCAATTATAGGACAAGTCCCCTAAGTACTAACTAGCGCAGGGAAAAAAAATAAATATTTACAAGCTGAGAAAGAAGAACTATAAGAGCTGTATGTCCAGGGTACAACTCTCCCCAGGGCTCCAGGAAGGCTGGCAGCAGAGGTCATGAAATGAGAGTTTTCAGTCAAAGCAGAGAAAGAAGAGGGGCCCAGGCTAAGGGAAGGTCAAGTTTAAAGGCACTGCTGTGTGAAAGAGAATCCTCAGGAAAAGGAAAGCTACTTGCTGAGAATAGTTGTAGATGAAGCCAAAGAAGCAGGCATCAGCCATATCACAGGCTGGGGAGTTTGGAGTCTACTGTAAGGACCGGGAGTATCAAAGTGATCTCAGTAAGAGTTTTACTAGGTTGGCACAGCTGTTTTAAAACCATTTCAGGTTGGGGCACCTGGGTGGCTCAGTTGGTTAAGCATCTGACTCTTGATTTTGGCTCAGGGTATGATCTTGTGGTTGTGAGATTGAGCTCCACGTTGGTTTCGCTTTGGGTGGGAAACTTGTTAAGATTCTCTCTCTCTCTCTCTCTCTCTCTCTCTCTCTCTCTCTCTCTCTCTCTCCCCTCCCCCTGTCTCTCCCTCTGTCTCTCTCTCTCCCTTTTTTCTCCCCCCCTCCTTCTCTCCCTTCTTCCCTTTCCCCGTGCCTGGGTGGCTCAGTCAGTTAAGCATTGGATTTTTGATTTTGGCTCAGGTTGTGATACCACTGTGGTGAGATTGAGCCCTGCTTTGGGCTCACTGTAGGGTGTGAAACCTGCTTGGGATTCTCTCTCTACCCCACTGTTGCTTGTGTTTGCATTCTCTCTCAAAATAAACAAATAAATAAATAAACTTAAAAAAAAAAGATTCTCCCTCTCTGACCCTCCCTTGCTCCCTTTCTCTCTCTCAAAAATAAAAATGAGTGCCTTTAAGTGGGACAGGTCTTTTCCAGGTCCATACTGCCTCCTACTTTGCTGTATTAAACCCCATGATTTCATGTATTTAAATACTTAGTAGTGAAGGCACTTGACACTGTCTCAAGAAACATCTGGGTAGGCAATGGAGAGTCATAGAAGGACTGGAATAAATCAATGACATGATCAGATTTGCAATTTAGGAAGGTCATTCAGGCAGTAAATTGGAGAATAGGTTTTGTGACAGTTGGCATGAACTGGAGGGAAAGGCTGATCAGAAAGATATTTAGAAGGGTAAAATCTACAGGACCTGATAGTTAATTGTATGTGGCAGATGAAGACGAAGGAGGTTTAAATGGCTTCTAGGTTCTGGCTCTGGTAAAGGGGCAGATTGGAGTGTGATTCACTGAGATGGGAGCTTTGCAACTGAAGTAACAGGTGGGAGCAATGAAAGGACATTCAGTTTGAGACCAGGTATGTCTGATGGTCCTGTGGGGCATTTTTGGCAAACTGTTCAGCAGGCTAGAGATGCTGTGGGTACTTGGCTTTCCCCATGGTCTAGAACCAGGTTGGTTGTTGGGTTGTTGAGCTATTCTTAGCACCATTTGTTTTCCACCTTCTTTGGCTGTATCCCAAGGAAAAGCCTGATTTCTGTTTTCATTTGTTCCCATTTACCTAAATTCTCAGGTTGTATCCATCCTGCAGGGGTTTTAAGGAAGAGGAATGTAATTATGTTTCACCTTCTTGTGCCTATTTCCTCTCTCTTCCACCCATCAGGGAACTGCCCCGTGGTTGTTTGTACTGTTATTGTTAGTAGGTAATTGTGCCTGCATGGTTAACCACCCAGCAGAGCATTTGTGGGCTGCATGTGAACATGAGCTACTACCATTAAGAGGTGGCAGACGCCCAGCCTTTCTGGGGAGCACACCTGGCACAGAAGGCTTTCCTGTCCCATGAACACTGACTTATCTGTAATAGGCCTCCTGCAGGGGTGGGGCTCGGGCTGGGCTGCTTATGGGCTGGAACTAATGGCAAAATCATTCTTAGAAGCTTGGCAGGACACATGCAAAGGAACAAAGTGTTTGCATTGTCCTCAGTAATTTAAAGCTTTCTCCTCTGGACCTGAGAGGAATCTGGGTTCTAGAAATAAAATCTACCCAACTCATGCCTCCAAATGACTAAATTCTTGTGTAATGTTGGCATTTGAAGTTGTCTGCAGAATGAGGCAAATGACCAGTGAGTATGGCCAGGAAGTCCTGCGAAGGACCTTTACAAAGGGTGAGACTGCAGTGGTATCCCTCCATGGGAATGTAGACCACTCTGAACCCTGGTGTGGCTCCATGATGCTTTGGGTAATTCACATGCTACCTTGGGAAAGGGGGAGGGAATATCCAGATTAAAGGTAAGAGAGGTTCATTGAAACACAGTTGGATACATTTGTGTATTTATTTTAACTGTTATTATACTCATTGACAAGTTTTTAAAAAAAAAAGAATGTGAAAAGAAAATTCTGCAGTTTCACCACCCAAAGGGGTGCCTGGGTGGCTTAGTTGGTTAAGCATGCAACTCTTGATTTTGGCTCAGGTCGTGATTTTACAGTCATGAGATTGAGCCCTGCATCAGGCTCCATGCCCAGCTTGGATTCTCTCTTTCCCTCTGCCCCTCCCCACTCATGTGCATGTGTATATGCACTCTCTCTCTCAAAAATTAAATTAATAAATTAAAAAACCCCAAATCCTTTCCTGCAGGTACATGTACAAAACATTATTTTTATTAATGATAAATCATGTTGTACATTTAGGGGTTTTGTTCCTTATAAATTAATATATACTTTACATAGAATGGAATGTATAGATGTTAAGTGTACATTTTGATGAATTTTGGCAAATGTATACCCACTCTGTCCCTGACCTCTCCCTCAAGCCATATTCCAAGATTAGAACATTTCCATCACTCTAGAAATTTCCCTTACCTCTTTTCAAATCAGTCTCTACTCTCTTCATCTGCTCTCCACCCTCCCAGGCAACCTCTGTTCTGATGTCTGTTGCTACAGATGGTTTTGCCTGTTCTCAAACCTCATATAAATGGAAACATACAATTGCAAACACTTTTGTACTGTTTTTTTTTTAAATCTAGTAACACATGTGAATGATTTCCACCTCAGTAGTATTTATCCACAGCATCACTTTTAATGGAAAAATAATACTGCTTTTTATGAATGCAGTGTATCATATTTATTTATTTAACCAGTTCCTATCAGTGGACATTTTGATTTCTTTAATTTCCTCTTTTCCCCTCTTCCTTCCTTCCTTCCTTCCTTCCTTCCTTCCTTCCTTCCTTCCTTCCTTCCTTCCTTGTTATTATAAACATCCCTCATATCAATATCATTATAGGCAAGCCTTTGCATGTGAGGCAATGTGAGGTTACATTCCTGGAAGTGAAGTTGCTGTGTCAAATAAACGCGTCTTATTTAAAGAGATATTGTCAAATGATCTCCCAAAAGACTGCCTTAGTTTATTTCTTAGTATTGTCAAAACATCATGTAAACTTGTTTTCTCAAACCCCCACCAGCATTGAGAATTGGGGGGAAAATCTTTGATCTTATTCAGTTTCATAATGTAAACCTGATATTTCATGTGAATCTGTATTTCTTTTACTATTCTTAATGAGATTGAAGACTTTTTCTTCTGAGTAAGATTTCATTTCCATTTGTCATTTTACAGTAGAAATAATTGGTCTTTTTTAAAAAAATTAATTTTCCAGGGGCTCCTGGGTGGCTCAGTTGGTTAAGTGTCCAAGTCTTGATTTTGGTTCAGGTCATGATCTTACAGTTAATGGGTTCAAGCACTGTGTTGGGTTCCACACTCAAAGTGTGGAGCCTGCTTGGGATTCTCTCTCTCCCTTTCTCTCTCTCTCTCTCTCTCAAAATAAATAAATAAACTTATCCAAATGATCATTAGCCGATTATGGAAAAAAATAATCTTATTGAAGATGGAGGATAAAAGTAAACCAATGAACACAACCAGAAGCCAAATTTTCTGTCTGTTACTTTTAGCCAATGGTTGATATTAGCCTTATTCTATGATTGATTTTGCCTAATTTTTGCTTTTCGGGCAGTGTTTTTGTTTTCAGTTACTTTTAGAAAGGTTTTACTTCTGCTTGCAAAAAAATTAAATTTCAGTTTTGAATGACTAGTTTTTTAAATAAAATTAATCCACTAAGGATACCTTTAAACCAGGACATACCTTAGATATTTTAAGAATTATTAAGGGAGAGCGAAATAGCCAGTGTTTAGGAAGCCATTTGATTTTTTCCAAGTTATCCAGCAACAAAGTTAGTAAGTGAGGTTTGAAAACATTCCAACCTTTTGTGTCAAATCCCGGGTAGGTCTATACCATCTTTTTAGTATATCATAATTTTATTTCAAACTTTGATTATCAGCATCATCAATAGGTATAGGCAAAGAGGTTCCTTTTTAAAATTTTTAAGAGAACCATTGGTGTTTTAGTGTAGCTCAATTGAACCTGGGATAGCTCAGTTCCTTATTTGTAGAATTGAGAGGATTGGTTAAATTTACCCCATAGGTCTCTTTGGGACCTAAAACTCTTAAGATAGAGAAATGTATCATTGTTATAGTAAATGTAAGTAAGATTTTTTATGATAATAGAGATTAATAAATACCATTTTGGTAACTTCTTATTTTGAGAATGTCCAAAGAGTCATTTAGAGATTCAATAAGCATGTAGGCAGTAGGGTAGAATGCAGATTCTGGAGTTGTAGGCAGTTTTGGGTCTGAAATCCAGCTCCATCACTTCCTATTTGTGTAGCCTTTAGCTAATTAACTTAATCTCTCAGTTTCTCAGTTTGCTCATTTGTAAATGGGCGTAACAATTGTCTATCTCAAATCATTGCCTGATACATAAGAAATATCCAGAATATGGTAGCTGCTGTTATTATTTTTATAATCATCATCATTGTCATCATCAACACAATCAGGAATGTATAGAATCAGAGAAGCAGAAGCAGCTGTCACTTCATTATTCATCAATCCACTCTAATTTATATTGAAACTTTTGATTGGTTATTTGTATTATCAAGTATACAATGCATCTGATCCCCTCATCCCATTTGGAAGGATATAATAGCTGAAAACCTTCTCTGTGCCTTTCAGGTTCTCCTTTGTAACTAAACTGCTCTCTCAAATTGGTGGTAGTGAAGTCCATTCACTTTGTGAAGGTCCAGTGATCTGGAAGGAAGCCTGGAACTCCTTGTGGCCTGAATGTACTCATAACCTCTCCCCTTGTGAGTGCCTGCCACAGTGGCGACAGAGAAACCACCCTGCAGGTCACTAGAAGGTGTGCAATTGCTCCCCACTACAGACTCCTAGAGAGACAGGTATGAACCGTCGGTGGCCCTGAAACTCCCCTGCAGTGTTCTACTAAATCCTCTCTGACTATATGTGACTTGACCTGGAAGGTCCCCTTTTGTTTTGAGGACCTTACTGACTGTCATTTCCAACCCTCCCTTCAGCTAACCTATGTCATAGCACCTGTGCCTTAATAATGAGTAATGCATGAGTCTGTCTCCCTTACTAGCCTAGATAAGAAGCTCAATAAATGTGTATGCAGTGGATAAAGGAATGCATGAACAAAACAATTCCCATCCTTGATAGTGATGTTCAGGATTTGCCCAAGACCCAAGTTTTCAGACATCTCACAAATACTTTAACTCCTTCAAAATTTTGGAACCTCTCCTACTTCCCCCACCAGGAGGGCTCCCTCATGTCTACCTATCACTGTCATGCATTCTTCCTGAAGCTCTACATATGTTATCTAATCTTCACTACAACCCTGAAGGCTGGTTGAGGACACCTAAAACTCAGAGTTATAAAGCCACTAGCCCAAGGATCAATATGGGGAGCAAATGGTTTGGATTCCAGGTTTGTCTCACTCCAAAGCCCAGTGCTCTTTCCACCATACTACATTGTCTCCAGAAAGAGGACTGGCAGGTGGTGAGATCTGTCACCTGGTTGTCCCATCGTCTCAGGTGTGTGTGAGTAGAACTCCAAGGCTTTCACCAATAGGTATCACCGTTTTGAGGCATGAGAGCAGGTGGGTGGTAGAGTCTGTTTTGAATGTGGCAGAAGAGCTTGAAATGTCACCACCAGCTGTCATGGATGTTTAAATTTCTTCTGGCTCAAGGGATTGTTCCCCATTAAAGCAATTGAATCTATCTGGGAGGAGGAGGGCATCTGCAGTAAGTCATTTACATCTTGTATGTCTTATCAATTCAAGCCCAAATGACATAGGTTTGGAAAGTGACATATATGTGACACATATGTCAGCCTAAAGAAAGAGGTAAACTGAGGCAAGCTCAAAGGACCAGAAATTGAGTTTATTTGGGAATAGTGGAGGAATTGCAATTTGGGAAATTCATGCTGTAGCGAGCTATAAGGGTTTGGGGTGGACTTGTGAACAAGGAATGCAAAGATGGGAAAGTCTAGCCAGAGTCCAGGTGGTAAGTTCATTGGCTGGAGGATGGGGAGAGATTCTTGCTGGATGTTCACTGATGAGGAGATAAGCCCCATCTTCTGTAAATCAGCTGTTTGTGGGAAATCAGTGTCTTAATTCTTAAGTTCTGTTCTTCTGAGGGCATGTGCATGAGATTCCTCATATAATATCCTCCAGTTCAATTTGAGGTTGCAGTCCTTTCCCATGGTGTAGTTATATACAGAGAGAAATGTATATTAACTAACATTAATAAACATATATTCTTTCACATAATGTGGTTCTAGAGAGATAATTGAACATATATTAATACCAATAAAAATATTTTTTAATTAAGACAGCCTCTTGGTATCATTCTCCTGGATATGTGTTATGAGGAGATGTGTTAAATTAGTTTTTTTGTTTGTTTTTTGGAGCAAAATTTTAATTGTTCTTGAGTCATCTTATAAATATAAGAGATTGCTTTTGAAGGGAGTACGAAGAAGAATTTTGTGTATTTTAATTTTCTAGAAGATTAATCTGTTAAATGTATGTTTTGGTATTTTTATAAGGGCTGTATTTATATATTAGAGTAGCTTTTTTTTTTTTTTTAATTCTAAAGCAATACGTTAGAACTAAGTTAAAGCAATGAAATTTCATACTTTTCATTTTTGCTGCCTTAGAATGGTCACAGTAAACTCAATGAAATATTTCTAGAAAGATATAAATACCATATTGTGTCTTCGTATTGTCAAAGTTCCAAGGTTTCTTTTTTTGTGGGCTTTTTTTTTTTTTTTTGACACATCATGATAAAAGCAATATTAAGTTTGCATTTCTGGGAAGAGTTAGTTTCTTATTATAAAGGAGTTAATACCGGATTTAGTGTTATGAGGTCCCAAGAAACAGCATTTTTAAAATCAGAAATAGCCTGACAAGAGAACAATGTACATCATTAGATGCAATTGCTGCATAAGTGGTCTTTTTGTGTTAGAGAGTGCAGTTTATAGTAATTGAAAAAAATCCCATGTGCCATTTTCATTGTTTGCTCCATTTGTTTGCTTTCTATGTGATTGAATTTCACACAAAGGAGAGAATGAAAATAATTTTCAGGTGCATCATTGTATTTTCTATAGATTCTTTAATTTTAGAGCTTAGCTCTTGTTAAGTATTCTCCAGGGCGTGTGTATTTGTGTGTGTGTGTGTGTGTGTGTGTGCGCGCGCGTGTGTGTGTGTTATGCCATTCAAAGAAGGAGAGTGACATTTCTTTTGAAACCAACCTCTGATTTGGTTGAATGTTACATTTTTTAAAAAACAACAAAAATTGGCTTTCAATCACATTTTGAGTTTATTTCTAGACATTTGCCAAAGCAAGCTTTATTGAAATTAGGAGACAAAATTATATTTTACATTTGCTAGTGTTGTGTTTCCAAAGCCACAGAAACACAGATATATAACACTCTGCCACACAAATATTATTTAAAAAAAACCCAATATATGAGATGCAGTTCTCGATCACACCATATTTTCCACATCTTTTTGTCAGTGGGTGTTTATACTTGGGTGAAATAAATTTGGGGAAAAGGATATATGTCCTCATTTTGAAGCAGCAAATCTTTGCTACTGTTTCGTTTTATGAATGGTGCATGGAACTGGCTTGTGGGAGTAAATGGGGAAACTGTAAGACATAAATAGAGTAACATTCAAGGAAATAGGGGAAAGGCAATGAAAATGGCTTGCATGGATAAACTATAACTATAAACTCATGGATATGAGGAACAGAATGGTTTGCTTTTAAGTTTAATTTTTGTAACTTGCTGCTACTCAGCATTACTGTTAAATACTTAACAGTGCATACTTAACAAGGCATTTTCTGAACACAGATCTCTGAATCTCATTATATTAGCTTTTAATTATTAAGAGGTGGTTCTGTGAGACTCAGAATCCTGTGAGCCATTGGAAAGAAGGAACTAGTGCAATTTTAGGAGTGAGGACAGTATTGATGGATCAGAAGGAAAGTAGCTCAAAATTTTGTATTCTTATAAGAAAACTGTCCCTAAGAGAGAACTCTCCTCCTTTCAATTTATCTCTCACAAGAGATAATGAGTAAATGGGGATTCAGTATCATCCAATCTAGGCTTTAAGATTCAGACTTTAAAAAAAACCTCATAGCTGTTTACTGAAATGATTTTGTTCTAGAATATTATAATCAGCAGTCTTAGTGTAAATGCTCATGTTGTGTATTTAGAGCATGTTGACTTTGGGATGCTCTGGGTGAGTTTCCACACCACATTTTATATTGTGTGAAAATTTTATTATTAAAATCTGTATTGGGGGCACCTGGATGGCTCAGTCAGTTAGGTGTCCAACTCTTGGTCTTGGCTCAGGTTATGCTCTTGGGGTTTGTGGGATTGAACCCCATGTCAGACTCTGTGCTGACAGCATGGAGTCTGCTTGGGATTCTCTCTCTGCCCCTCCCCCATGCACATGTGGTCCCTCTCTCTCTCAAAAGCAATAAATAAACTTAAAAAAATCTGTATTGACTCATTAGGATATGTAGAAAATATGACAGGCATAGTGGCACAACTGACTTTTTTGAAAACGAATAATCCAAGATCCTGGTGAATAATTTGTCGCCTCTATAACATTTATAAAAATCTATGGCTCTAAGTAAGATACAGTCTTCAAACATGTATTCTTCTTTTTTTTTATTTTTTTATTTTTTTACTTTTGAGACAGAGAGAGACAGAGCATGAATGGGGGAGGGGCAGACAGAGAGGGAGACACAGAATCGGAAGCAGGCTCCAGGCTCTGAGCCATCAGCCCAGAGCCCGACGCGGAGCTCGAACTCACAGTCTGTGAGATCATGACCCGAGCTGAAGTCGGACGCTTAACCGACCGAGCCACCCAGGCGCCCCAAACATGTATTCTTCTAACAAGCAGAATGGTCAGTGTTGGGAGACATTTTCCACGGGCCTCTCACATTTCTGCCTATCTTGTGAGCAGATGCACTGACTGTATTCGTTCTAGACTATCCTTTCAAGGATGTTTGTATAGCGAATGGTCTTGGAAAATAGAGGTCCTGTCTCCTTCTGGAGAAAAGGAACAGGTTTATTTGCTGCCTATTATAAAAGATTCAGCGTTCCTTTCCTGTAATGCAAACCAGTGCATGTGCAGATGTTATCTGGGCCCTTTCATGTCACCTTGTGGGGATTGAGACTCTGAGAACCAGTGTAAGAGAGTGCTGATACTCTGGCTACTGGCATTGATGTGAGTAATAACATACTTTGTGTCTGACTCAGGAGTCTCATGTCTTTTACCAGCGTGCATAAAACTGTGGTAGGCTTACTGGTTAATTTACAAGTAAGATACAATCTCAGAGCCTTCATAGTCCTTGAGAGTTTTCAGTACCATAGTTCATAGACAAATTTCTTCTTTATGTGTGCCTGTAATTGTTAAGACCTTCCTAGATGTATAACTAATAAAAGAAATGATCTTCTAAGTAATACTAAATACTAGGGGCACCTGGGTGGCTTAGTCAGTTAAGTGTTCAACTCTTGATTTCAGCTCAGGTCATGATCTCATGGTTCATGAGATTAAGCCCTAAGTCAGGCTCTGTGCCGACAGCATGGAATCTGCTTAGGACTCTCTCTGTCCCTCTCCCGCTTTCGGGCTCTCAGTCTCCCTCAAAATAAATAAATAAACTTAAAAAAAAAAAAGGAAGCTTTTAAAAAATACTAAATACTAAGTAATCTTCCAAAATAATTCTTAAGATTCTTAGTGTTGTCTTCATTTCCCACCATATGCCCCACCTAAATTGTTAACTAGAGCCAATTTTCAATTGAAAATATTTTTTAATGTTTATTTATTTTTGACAGACAGAGAGCATGAGCGGGGAAGGGTCAGAGAGAGAGGGAGACACAGAATCTGAAGCAGGCTCCAGGCTCTGAGCTGTCAGCACAGAGCCCGATGCGGAGCTCAAACTCACAGACTGCAAAATCATGACCTGAGCCAAAGTCGGACACTCAACCGACTGAGCCACCCAGGCACCCCAAGAGCCAATTTTCAATTTAAGGAAAGAAGAAATCAATTGAATCTTTACCCCTAAAAATTCCTTGGCTGACAGAACTTTAGATATCACTCATTTCAAAAAAAGAGATTAGAAAGCTAAAGCTGGAATCTACTAAGGTCAACAGAGTAAGTAGGGAACCTAGCCTGGGATGGAAGATTCCTTTTAGTTCAGGTCTAATCCAGGATACTTACTAATGATGATAGTCTGTGTTTTCTTTTCTTGTTAGATAGAAACACCGTATTTTCTCCTTAACATTTAAAAATGATAAAATACCAGATTAAAATAAAATCAAATCAAAAAGATAAAATAGGTCTGGAATGGTAATGTGACACCCTGGTTAAGAGTGAGACCTCTGGTGTCAGCTAGACTAGGTTTGTGTTTTGGTTCCATCTGTGTAACTTTAGAGCAAGGCTTTGATTTAGCTTCTCTATGTCAGTTTGTCACCTTCAAAAAGGAAGTTAGAGCAATACTCCCTTAGAGAATGGCTGTCACGATGAAATGAGGGAATGCAACACACAGTGCAAGGCACCTGGTGAATTCTCATCAAATGCTAGTGATTATAATTAGATATTTGTTCAATGTGTGCCTGACAATTAACAAATGACTTAGAAAACTGGTCAACAAATAATGCAATAGCATTCATTATTCATCCCAAACAAATGGTTTTTAAGATGGAGACAATTGCACATTGATCAATTTCTTTGCCATTAGTGCAGTTCACATGTTTTTTGTGTTCCTTTTTGGGTCTTGCTGGGAATTAATTCCAATCCTGGCTCCCCCATAAATGATGTGGCCCTTAGGGACTCAGGAATTTTATTTCCACTTCAGCAGCTTTATAGGCACTTCTCTATCAGAATAAAAGTAGGGATGTCAAGTTTCTTGGCCAAAAGCTTCACTTTTATTTTCTTTCAGAGCCATCTAAAAGAATGTTTCCTTTTCCTCTGTTATTTGCATCTTGTAAAGCCAGTAAGCTGACCTTAGGATCCTATTATCTTTTGTTCACATAATTCACAAAAGCTACTGTCAATAATTCTATGATTATTTTTTCCTAAAAATTAAAAACTTTTAACTATTAATGAGTAAAAAATAGAAATGTAAGAGTTCTAGAAAATATGACTGTCCATTTGTTCTCAAACAGTAAACAAATAGCATGTTCACTGCTCCATAGAGAAGTGAGAAAAATAATGTACAAAATCTTTGTTAAAGCTAAATATATTAATAAAAGTCATTTATTTTGATACTGTATTCTCCCTAAATTTTTAGTGTTATTAAGATATATTTTTTCTATGAAATATTGCTTATGTACTGGGTTTTTAAAAAATGTTTTTATTTTGGTAAAGTAAAAAAAAAGTCAAACTCATATTGCCTTAAATTCTTTTTTTTTTAAATTGGCTTTTGAAATCCCAATGTCTAAGAACCAGGAATAATTATGATAGTGAACACTTATGTAAGGCATATTATAAGTCAGTCTCTGTTTTAAGAGCTTTATACACATTAGTTTATTTAATTCCTTTTTTTTAATGTTTTATTTATTTTTGAGACAGAGAGAGACAGAGCATGAATGGGGAAGGGTCAGAGAGAGAGGGAGACACAGAATCCGAAGCAGGCTCCAGGCTCTGAGCTGTCAGCACAGAGCCCGACGCGGGGCTTGAACTCACGGACCGTGAGATCATGACCTGAGCCGAAGTCGGACGCTTAACCGACTGAGCCACTCAGGCATCCCTAAAGATTTATTTAGTTTATTTAATTCTTAACAGCAACTTTATGAGGTGAGAACTGATTATACCCAATTTATAGGTAAGGAAACAGAGACACAGAATGGTTAAATAACTTGCCCAAGGCCACACAGCTAACAAGTGGTGAAGCTAGGGTTAAAACCCAGGATCCCTAAGCTAATCTCTTCCTTTTATTCCTTTCACTGAGCTAGAAATCTCAACCCAGTATTTGAATATGTGGAGGGCATTTTGGCAATGTCTAGCAAAAAGTTCAAAAATACATCTGTGCTTTGACCCAGCATTTCTAGGAATTTTTTCTAAGGAAACAACGAATTATGCCAAAATATATGTACAAGGGTATTAATTACAGTGTTATTTTCATTGGGGAAAAATAGAACTAACCAAACTCCCCACATGTAGGGGATTATTTAAATAATACATAGGATAGCCATGCAAAGGAATACTAATAGTTTTTAATTGATTTAGGTGTTTAAAGTGTGTCTCACAAAATCCTGGGGTTCATCTGACCTGCATTAGGGCTCTGCAGATTTTTTATCTGAATTCCATAAACGTTGATGGAGATTGATATATGGTTGTCTCATCACTCCTGATTGAACTTTTTTGTGTTTGTAAAACATGTTCTCATAGATCTAACATGAGTAAATACTCTACATTTTTTTTCAGAGAGAGAGAGAAGGAGAGCACACACAAGCAGGGGAGAAGGGCGGGGAGAGAGAGACAAATTGAGAAAGAATCTTAAGCAGGCATCACGCTCAGTATGGAGCCAGACTGAGGGCTTGATCCCAGGAGCTGAAGTCAAGACACTCAATGGACTGAGCCATCCAGGTGTCCCAGTGCTCTACATTTGAATAGTAGGCCATCTCTATGGGTCCACTGATGTCTTTTTTATTTGTTTGTTTTTTAAATGAGGATGCTATGCAGACTAAGCCAATTTTCAACATCAGCTCTCTAGTCATGGTGTGATAACACGTGTTCCCATTAGGGTTTTCTGGCTGGCCAAACTTGTCAGCCTGTCTCCAATATTTTTCTTCTACTGAACACAATTGTACTTCGCTTTGCTAAACTAGCCTGTAATCAGCAGAATTCCTGAAAGATTCTTCCCATTATATTTTATCCAACTTTATGTAAAAAGCTTTTCTGGTCTAATCAACTGGAGTTCTTCCTTGAAACTACTGAAAGAGGTAAGTGAATCAGTGACTAGTATCGACAACACAAATAGCTTAAAAACTCTTAAAAATGTGACTGTATCATGGTGTAAGGTAAGTACAGTTGTTTTAACAGACTTGTGAATTTCCTTTAGCTCTTCACTGTGGGATGCTGGCAAGTGTTTTTATCTTTCTAAGCATTAGATTTTTTGTCAGTAAAATGGAAATTATCATCTTTGGGTTATGAGGGTTACATAAGATACATCTGAGCATTCAACAAATGTTGACATAAAAGGAGTATGGCTAGTTTAGATGTGGGAGTCAGGGAATGTTCCATCAATTTAATTTTTCCCCTGTTCCCATCACCCCAAATACTGGAGGTAATTTCAGACATCTTAAGTAATAAAAAGATAGGAATGAATATATTAGACTTTTAATTTTAAAATGTTTCCTACTTTTTACCCTCAGAAAATCTCTAACTTCCATCTATGTAGAATTCTACAACTTACATTAAAGATAATATTATATTCACCCTTTGCTGTGTAATCTTGCAGAGTTCTTTAGCCAAAAGCAATAAATTTCAATCTGCAAGATCAAAGACTATTCAAATACTGTGAATCTAAAATATTGCACTACATTTTAAACTTGTGGTCCATTTATACAAAGTCTCATTGCACCACTTCTTGGCCTTTTGGCTAAGATCAAGTGCAGTACACTCATTGCCATAGGAGGAGCATCTCAATTATTTTCTTGTGGTGGTGGTAGTTTTATGGAATTGTCTTTCCATTCTCCACCCCACCCCCCCACCCCCCATCTCATTTTCCTTGGCCTTCTCTGAGTTGAGTGGCCTTCTGATGGGCTTCCATAGTCTTTGAATTCCAGAAGTAATCTGGGGTGCATTTTTCTGTCAGTATGTATGGGTCTCCCCTAACAGATTATGAATTTGCACTGGGCAAGAACTCTGAGTGTTCCTGGCAAACCCTCACTCTTGGCCCCTAATATGTACAGCTTTGCCACTGCTATTGGTCCTGGGGGCCTGTGCTAATCCCATCATGCCTCTCTCCCCTTAATGTCAGCCTTGGTCCCCCAGGTCATCTCTCATTCTTTGGACTCTGATCTCCACGTGGCCTCCTATGCCCCTTTTCTGATGCCATGTCTCACTGCTCCCCAACTTCTGAAACCCTTCCACAGTGACTTCATGGCATCCTCCCTCTACTTCTTGGATACTCTCTTCAGCTTCTTGCTACAGTGGTGACCTGGCTCTCTTGAGAACACTGGTTCCTTTCCTGATGGCTTTTTTTTCTCCCACACTCCTCATATCATGGGCCCACAAGCAGGGTCGGTGCTGCAGACTGAATGTTTTTGTCTCTCTCCAAATTCAAATGTTGAAACCTAGCCCCCAATGGGGTGTTCTTTGGAGGTGGGGCCCTTGGTAGGTGGTTAGGTCATAAGGGTGAAGCCCTTATGAATGAGATTAGTGCCCTTATTAAAGAGATTCTGGAGAGCTCCCTTGCCCCTTCTGCCTCATAAGGACAAAGAAGATAGCCATCCATGGACCAGGAAACTAGGTCTCACCAGACACAGAATCTGCTAGTGCCTTGATCTTGGATTTCCAATGAGAAATAAATGTTGTTTATAAGCCACCACGTCAATGGTAGTTTGTTACAGCAGAGTGAATGGACTAAGACAGGGGGTTATCCTTATTACTGCTTCCAGAACATTCCCCTTACCCCTCAGAGCTCCTAACCAATTCTGACTCTCAAGTCATCAGGCTATACCCTACCTGTAGTCTTCTATTACCTCCTTCTTCTAACACACACCCTCGTTCCTTAAAATTTTAGCTCCAGATCCCTCCATCCTGCACTACTTCTGCCATACTTCTTGATGATTGTTTTATCCTCATAAGTTATTTTTTCATTATCTTGGTTTTCTTTAGATTCTCCTTCTCCAATGACCTTGCCCCTACCCTACCTCATGTACTCACTCCCACAGTTAGTTCTTGGACTTAGTCATTACTAATGACTGTAACCTGTCCCTAATCTCAGTCTTAAGTGCTGGCTATTATTGTTACTATTATTACTTTTACAGAATTTGTTGAGTTAGATTGCTCACGAGTTGGCTCATCACAAGCAAATGAATTACAGCCCCATTTGCTCTTTTCAGGGGCTGTGGTATGGGTGACTTGAGAACAGGCAGAGAACCAAGAGGAGCTGAATAATGAAGGGATTAAGAGCTTTGAATTAAGCCAGGAAGAAAGAAGTAAAGTCTGGGGGACAGGAGTATAATAGAACAATATTCTATTGTGGAAGAAAGGGATGGTAAACCCGCATGTCAGGAGGTGAGATATTGGCTAAGGAACAGTAAATAGATTATAAACTAGAGGTTTGCAGGGTCAGCAAGGGTAGAATAGAGAGAGGCAGCCCCAGGAATGCAGGGAGAAGAAAATGTTCCAGAGCACACAGTAGTGGCTGAATAAATATTTGTTGAATCAATGAATAAATTATATGCCTCCAGGCTTAGGGTTTTGTTGTTTTCTCAACCTGTTTTGGGTCCAGAAGTGCTAGGTATCACATTTTAGGCAGGTAAGGGAGTGGGGAAGTTCTATGCAGATAGATTAGAAAGGGCTTGCACTTTTTAAGGTTGTAAGCAGCTTTGTGTCAGCAATGTATAGTTTGGATCTCGGCACCTCCATCTTTGGGGATAGGTTGGGAGCAGATGGATAACATAATAATGTGGAAAGGTTCCAAAGTCCATTTAAAAAATTTTTTTTTTACATTTATTTATTTTTGAGACACAGAGACAGAGCACAAGTGGAGGAGGGGCAGAGAGAGAAGGAGACACAGAATCCGAAGAGGCTCCAGGCTCTGAGCTGTCAGCACAGAGCCCAGTGTGGGGCTCGAACACACAAACCATGAGATCATGACCTGAGCTTACGTTGGACGCCCAACCGGCTGAGCCACCCAGGTGCCCCCCAAAGTCCGTTCTTGAACTACTGTCCCCACTCAGTAGTCTTTATACTCTTTGAACCTGGGCTCCTACAATCTCTGAAACCAAAAATTCTTCTCTTAACACTCTGCTGTGACCTCCCTTTCTAGTCATTTAAGACAAGGTCTAGTTTGAAATGAAGAGTTGGATGACTGGGGGTATTAGAGATTTGTCTCTTTTGTTGGGTAAAAAAAAAATATTGATTTATGATGGAACTCTTCTTTCTGTGTCAGACATTATAGACATTTTCCTCCTTTTCAGTATTCACCATCTTCCAAGGCAAATATTAATTACATTATTCTTACTGAGGTCTGAAGAGAGTCTACAACTTGGGCCAGGTGTGGAGTGAGAGGTGGAGAGAAGATTCAGACTCAAGGTATTCCCCTGTGCCACATGTTTGCTTATTTTCTTCTGGTGAAATATACCACTAGATGTAAACTTGCTGAAGTTAGGCATTGTTTTACTTTTTTCACCTTTGTGTCTTTCTCAG
Organism: Panthera leo; assembly: GCF_018350215.1. Lineage (NCBI taxonomy): Eukaryota > Metazoa > Chordata > Mammalia > Carnivora > Felidae > Panthera > Panthera leo. The sequence continues at coordinate 114,288,527 of NC_056685.1, read as the reverse complement.
AGTTTAACATCATCCTGACACTAAAAATATTGAATAAAGAGCAGTTGGGTTGAATTAAATGTAGATGAACAAAGGCTGCTGACCACCAACCAATCTTCCCCCTCTGCCTGCTGACATTTCCACCCCAGCCATCACAAGACTGTCTTCATAATTTGCCTCTTCCACTTTCCCCTCCTAAGGAAATGCTTGTCGTTACGGGAATCTGCCTGGTCCAATGAACTGTAGGCATTTGACCCCTAAAGAAATTTGCAAGCATTCTTTTCCTAGTGGCTTCTGTGCTTACTGGGGGCTAATAGTTTCCCTTACTGTCTCTGCTTGCTCTTATTTCGTTCTTGTATCTGGAGGTGTAGCCAAGGATTCTTAAGAAAGGTATATATGGAATTTTTGTATTGACCCCCCAGGACAACACTATAGTAGCCTGGGTGTTTTCATATTATTCAAGTAAGTTTAATAAAAAATTTAAAAATATATAATAAACAATTGTCTTCATTATTTTTTAAGTTTATTTATTTATTTTGAGAGAGATAGTGCACAAACAGGGGAGGGGCAGAGAGAGAGAGAGGGAGAGAGAGAGAGAGAATCTCAAGCAGGCTCTGTGCTATCAGTGCAGAGCCCCACATGGGGCTCAGTTGCACGAACCATGAGGTCATGACCTGAGCCAAAAATCTTGAGTTGGACGCTTAACCGACTGAGCCACCCAGGTGCCCCCAAAGTTATTACAATTTTATTGACAATATTCCCTATGCTATACTTTTCATTCCCATGACTTACTTATTTTATAACTGGAAGTTTGTTCCTCTTAGTCCCCTTTACCTATTTCGCCTATTCCCCTACCCACCTCCCCTCTGGCAACCACTAGTTTGTTCTCTATATTTATGAGTTTGTTTCTATTTGTTTGTTCATTTGTTTTTCACATTCTACATATAAGTGAAATCTTACGGTATTTGTCTTTCTCTGACTTATTTCACTTAGCACAATACCATCTAGGTCTGTTCATATTGTCACAAATGGCAACAGTTCATCCTTTTTTATGGCTGTATAATATTCGTGTGTGTGTGTGTGTGTGTGTGTGTGTGTGTGTGTGTGTGTGGTGTGTTTGTGTGTGTGTGTGTGTGTGTGTGTGTGTATATGGTATCTTCTTTATTCATTCATCTATCAGTGGGTTACTTCCTTATCTAACTATTGTTAATAATGCTGCAATGAATGTAGGGGTGTATAAATCTTTTCAATTAGTGTTTTTGTTCTTTTTGGATAAACGTCCAGGAGTGCAATTACTAGATCATATGGTAGTTGTATTTTTAATTTTTTTGAGGAACCTCCATATTGTTTACCAGAGTGGATGCACCAGTTTACATTCTCACCAACAGTGCAGAGGCATTCCCTTTTATCCACATCCTCACCAACACTCGTTATTTCTCAAAAAACTTTTAAATCCACTCCCTGATATTAGCTTTCTTTTGTTTACAAACTTGCCCAAACCATAGCATTAGTAAGTGGCAAGGTTGGGATTGGAAGCTTTTAAAATTTTTTTTAATTTTATTTTTTTAATTTACATCCAAATTAGTTAGCATATAGTGCAACAATGATTTCAAGAGTAGATTCCTTAATGCCCCTTACCCATTTAGCCCATCCCCGCTCCCACAACCCCTCCAGTAACCCTCTGTTTGTTCTCCATATTTAAGAGTCTCTTATGTTTTGTCCCCCTCCCTGTTTTTATATTATTTTTGCTTCCCTTATGTTCATGTGTTCTGTGTCTTAAAGTCCATATTAGTGAAGTCATATGATATTTGTCTTTCTCTGACTAATTTCACTTAGCATAATACCCTCTAGTTCCATCCATGTAGTTGCAAATGGGAAGATTTCATTATTTTTGATTGCCAAGTAATACTCTTGTGTGTGTGTGTGTGTGTGTGTGTGTGTGTGTGTGTGTGTACCACATCTTCTTTATCCATTCATCCATTGATGGACATTTGGGCTCTTTTCATACTTTGGCTATTGTGGATAGTGCTGCTATAAACATTGGGGTGCATGTGTCCCTTCGAAACAGCACACCTGTATCCCGTGGATAAATACCTAGTAGTGCAGTTGCTGGGTCATAGGGTAGTTCTATTTTTAATTATTTGAGGAACCTCCATACGGTTTTCCAGAGTGGCTGCACCAGCTTGCATTCCCACCAGCAGTGCAAAAGAGATCCTCTTTCTCTGCATCCTCGCCAACATCTGTTGTTGCTTGAGTTGTTAATGTTAGCCATTCTGACAGGTCTAAGGTGGTATCTCCTTGTGGTTTTGATTTGTATTTCCCTGATGATGAGTGATGTTGAGCATTTTTTCATGTGTAGGTTGGCCATCTGGATGTCTTCTTTGGAGAAGTGTTTATTCATGTCTTTTGCCTATTTCTTCAGTGGATTATTTGTTTTTTTGGGTGTTGAGTTTGGTAAGTTCTTTATAGATTTTGGATATTAACCCTTTATCTGATATGTTGTTTGCAAATATCTTCTCCCATTCTGTCGGTTGCCTTTTAGTTTTGCTGATTGTTTCCTTCGCTGTGCAGAAGCTTTTTATTTTGATGTGGTCCCAATGGTTCATTTTTGCTTTATTTCCCTTGCCTCTGGAGACGTGTTGAGTAAGAAGTTGCTGTGGCCAAGATCAAAGAGGGTTTTGACTGCTTTCTCCTCGAGGATTTTGATGGCTTCCTGTCTTACATTGAGGTCTTTCATCCATTTTGAGTTTATTTTTGTGTATGGTGTAAGAAAGTGGTCCAGGTTCATTTTTCTGCATGTTGCTGTCCAGTTTTCCCAGCACCATTTGCTGAAGAGACTGTCTCTATTCCATTGGATATTCTTTCCTGCTTTGTCAAAGATTAGTTGGCCATATGTTTGTGGGTCCATTTCTGGGTTCTCTATTCTGTTCCATTGATCTGAGTGTCTGTTTTTGTGCCAGGATTGGACGCCTTTTAGAGTTTGGTTTGAATTGTTACTGTGTTGTTCTCAGGCTGGCCAGTTTCTTAGCTTCTATAATAAAAATAGATGGATAGGTATATAGATATCCCTGATTTTTGACTACCAGATTCTAGGCACTATTCTAAGGGCTTTTCTAATCTGTAAGTTAGGATGATAATAGCACCTACTTAGTTTATAAGCATTGTCTTGAAGATGACATGTGGGAATGTGTGTAATGTCTGCTGGACAAAGGCTGGATATTATAAGTGCTCCAAAATGTTAGTCATTCTGATTGTCATTAGTAATAATCTTGTCTGCCAAGAAATATGAACAGCCACAAAAAACGCTGCCGTTGCCACTTGCATGTAGATGGCACTGTTCTGGGGGCACCTGGTTGGCTCAGTCAGTGGAGCATGAAACTCTTGATCTCAGGGTTGTTAAGTTTGAGCCCCACATTGGGTGTAGAGATTACTTAAAAGTAAAATCTTTAAGAAAAAAATGGTACTGTTCTGAAAAATGTAAACATGTCACAAGTACTCTTTTTTCCCCCTAAAAATATTTAAATAATCTTTTAATTTTATTTTAGAATTATGTCAGATTTACAGAAAAGTTACAAGATGGTACAGAGAGTTCCTCTATATCCCTTACCTGCATCTCCCATCACTATGGTAACTTTATCACTGCTAAGAACCCAATACTGGTACATTGCTCTTAATTAAACCCCAGACTTTTTTTCGTATTTCTCTAATGTCTTTTCTCTGTTGCAGGATCCAATACCGGGTACCCCGTTGCATTTGGCAAATGCTCTCTTCTGCCCTAAGCAGTCACTTCTGTTAGCCTGAACTGTGTGCTCTTCTCCAAAGAAATGTCACAGAGGAACACCTTGCATTCTTTAGTTCTGGCATTTGCGGCTTTCTGCCCTTCACTTTTCTAGCCAACTCCTTTCTTACGTTCTGACAGATCCATAGGACTGGCCTGAAACAGTACCCTTCCTGGTTGTAGGACTGAACTTAAATCCTCATTTTTCTCATCTGCAATAATAATTCCTACAGAACCTGGCACATGGTGACTCTTCCTCCAAAAATGTTAATTATAGCTTTTTAAAATCATTGTGCTTTCCTTTTCAGGTTGTAAACCAACCTAGCTCCTGATTCTGTTCATACTTTTTTAATTCTCTTCATGCTGTCTCAAATGTTACTCAGTTTCGTTGATGAGTTTGCTGACTCAGAGGCTGCTTAATTGCCTGAGAAATTTGAATGCTTCTTTTTAAGTGCTTTGCTACTTTCCTTTCCTTACAGAAAATTTTGGAAAGCAATAGGATAACAGGAGAGAATCTGAAATACCAGATTCTTAAGCTTCCTTCCAAATCCTCTCCCACCCTCTATTTTGGTCTTTTTTATTCCTAGAACTCCCACCATACTGTCTGCACATAGGGGAAGGCCCACCCCCCATCTGCTGTGAGTTGGGAGGGAATAGACCTGGCAGCTGTGGTCTAGGATAAGCGAATTTGAGTATTTGAATCATTTTCTGTGGAATGTGCTTAGGTCACATGGTCTAATCAGAAAATTTCATGCAATCTGACATTTCCATCAGAGTTGCTTAGGAACCTAAGGAAAGCTCTGGCTCTGAATGGCAGGACAGTAATAAATTAGGCAGTCCCAGGTCCAGCCATCTGCTCTAAGTAAATTAAGAGCATAACCCATATGGGATTTATCTAAAATAGAGATTCTTATTTTTTTCCCTCTTCTCATTTTTATTCTCTTTATCTGGGCTCTGTAAGTCAGTTTAACTTTGCATAGAATACCCCAGCTGTCTCTGTCCTGTGCTGTATGCTGTCTTCCACTTCCACCTCCCCTTTTAGGCAGCCAGCCTCAGTCTCCTGCCACCAGGAACGAGGTCCTCTTGAATGGCTGGTGATCTCGACATTCTGAGAACTGCCTGACTGGAGGCCAGAGTACTTCAGCTGTGCCTCTGTGGTGCTGCCCTCCACCCTTTCATCCTTCCTCATTTACCACCTTCCTCTTGTCCCTCCCCACCTCGGCCCCACTGATCTCTCCAAACAGTGTCCCCTCGTCTGGCCGGTCGCCATCGTTTTCATTTTCACTCTCTGTACACTGATCATTTTTATAAACTATCTCATCATGCTACTGTCTCGCTCAAAAACCTGCACCGCTTACAGGATGAGCCAAATGTTTCTACAGTAAATTCCTCATCAAGCTCCAACCTGCCTTTGAACCTCATCTTCTCTTAACTGGCTTTTACCCTCACTTCACAGTCTGTTCTTTCCACTTTTTCTAGAGCACACCTACTTTGTCCTGCCTCATTTATTTTAATGTTTTAAGATTACAACTTGCTTTAGATCTTTGCTTAACTGGTTGGTATTTCTAATTCAGTTGTAACTCCTAGAAAGCAGTCGTAGATGTTTTTGTTGTCCCCAACCCCATGCTTATCACAATTCTAGACACCTAGAAGTGTTTTGTAAATACTGAATTTTTTATTATTAATTCATTAATTAGTTAATGGACTGCTTTGTCCTGGTTGTGCTTCTAGTGGATGAGACATACAGTTAAGACAAATAAGATGTATAGTTGGTGAGATGGTGACAACTACTTTGAAAAGAATTAAGTAGAGGACGAAGGAGAGTGTAGATGTAAATAAAATAGTAAAGAAAGGCTCCCAGGGGAATAACAGTTGGGCCAAGACATCATAGTGGTGGATCTGAGTTCTGTAAGGCACACATTTAATCATTAAAAAATAAAATCCTGGGGCACCTGGGTGGTTCAGTCAGTTGAGCATCCGACTTCGGCTCAGGTCATGAGGTCTGTGAGTTCGAGCCCGCGTCGGGTTCTGTGCTGACAGCTCAGAGCCTGGAGCCTGCTTCAGATTCTGTGTCTCCCCCTCTCCCTGCACCTCCCCCACTCACGCTCTGTCTCTCTCTTTCCCTCAAAAATAAAATAAACATTAAAAAAAATTTTTTTAAATAAAATCCTTTCCAGGTCACAGCATAGTTGGAATGGCATATATCATGGTGTCACTAAAGACCCAGAATACAATTAAAATGATATTTTTAAGTACAAAGTTATGTTGTACTAAGGGAGGATAAAGCCACCCATTTCATTCCCCCCAGTGAAACTAGATACAATACAGGAAAAAGAAAGACAGAAGTGGCTTTGCGACGCAGAGTTTGTTCAGAATAGATACAGTGAACAAAGTAGGAAAATAGTAAAGACAACCCTTAAGTGAAAATTAAATGGTATGCAATACCGAATATTAGATTTGTCCCTTGAACCTTTGTGGAGGACCAGAGCAGCTGGGCTGGAGCTGAATCCAGTAGGGTCCAGCCCAGGATGGGCCTGGGGGGCTGGAAGAGGGAGGTTATCTGGGATGTGAGAGGATTTATGGGACCAAAGACCATCAGAGAGGGTTATTCCTTTAGCAGGCAGAAGCAGCTACTTGCAAACCGCCAGAGCACTTTCAGAGGTCCGGTTGCATTTTCATATAAAGCATCACTTCAATTTGGAATGCTCAACACTGACTGACAGCAGCAACCTTAAAAAATTGATTCTCTTTCACCTGTTAATTTCATAGCTAGGAGTCTAGCCTAAGGAAGTCTTCAGAGATGCAAATGTAGGGTTATGTGCTGGATGTTCAGGTCTGCATTATCCACACAATAGTATTTGTGCATTCATAAAAAATGCTTTAAAAGTGGCATAGAAAAATACACCCACCATATTGAGCAAAATTTTATTTTATTTTTAAATGTATGTATGTATGTATTTGTATATATTTATTTTGAGAGAGAGGAGAGAGAGAATGTGTGCCCAAGTGGGGAAGGAAAAGAGAGAGAGGGAGAGAGAATCCCAGGAAGGCTCCACACTGTTAGCGAGGAGCTCGATACAGGGCTTGAACTCATGAACTGTGAGATCATGACCTGAACCAAAGTTGGATGCTTAACTGACTGAGCCACCCAGGCGCCCCACTGAGCAAAATTTTAAGAAGCAAAATTCCATACTGCATATAAGTATTGTTCTAAATGTGTAAAAATAAAATATTTATTTACCAAACATTTATTAGCACATAGATGTTTCAGACACTGTGGCAGGTGCTGAGAGATAAATTTCTATGTGTATATGTATGTATGTGTGTGTTCATAGAAAAAAGACTAGAAAGAAGTACTCCCAAATATTAACAAGTGTTCTAAGTAATTGTTTTACTGTAATTTTAACTTTATTCTCTGTATTTCCTCTAATTTCCAATGGTTAAGCTTCCGACTTCGGCTCAGGTCATGATCTCACAGTTCAAGAGTTTGAGCTCCTTCTTGGGCTTTGCACTGACAGCTCAGAGCCTGGAACCTGTTCCAGATTCAGTGTCTCCCTCTCTCTGCCCCTCCCCCACTTGTGCTCTCTCTGTCTCTCTCAAAAATAAATGACTATTAAAAATTTTTTTTCTTTTAAATCCTGGGGCACAATTAACTTTGTAAAGTTATGAAGTAATGAATAAAATTCATTAAGACGTGTTTTCCTCTTTTGAATTGTAAGGTATAAAGCAACATACCATAGGTAGCATTTCTCTGCAAGCAGTTCATTAAAGACCAGCAGAGCACTCCCTCTTCCCCCACTGAGTGACTAAATGTTTCTCCTTTCTGGAAGCAGCTAGCATAAACCAGTGGAGCAGGTTTGTGGCAGTGAGGCGCAGTGCAGGCAAGCAGATTTGAATCTGGGATTAGCACGCTTGCAATTGGACAAATGGGCCACTTGAGTGGCCTCACCTATGCCTGCCTGGGAAACAGTCTGTGGTTCTCAGTCATAGGAGGACACAGAATCTGACACCCTCCAGGGTGGAAACAAAGCAGTGCATGGGAGAAAAAAAGATGCTTTTGTGCCAAACGAGGTTTCTAGGCAACGACTCATTTATCTACTTCAATGTCCCTAATCATTCAGCATTGCTGACCTTTAGAACCTGTCTGATAAGCTCATCAGATTTCCGCAATGAAAGAGCTGACATATGCAGATGAGACAGATCAACATTTGGCTCCTGCCTTACTTTCCAGCCTCAGAGGCCATTCCTTTGTTTCTATCCGACCAAATGATTGTCTTGCTGTCCTTCAACTTTCCTATCTTCATGCTCTGCCCGTACTGGTCACTGTGCCTGGAATCCCTTGTCTGGACCTGACTGACAGTCTCTTCAAGGTTTAGTTCAAGTTTCAGTTCCCTTGGGACTCTTTTCTTGCACCACCATCCCTAACTCCCTCCCCTCCCCATCCATCCATCCATCCATCCATCCACCCATCCATCCATCTGTCCATCCACCTAACAAGTATTCTTAAATGCCTACTATGAGCTAGCACTGAGACAGACATGGCCATTGTCATCATAACCTAAAAGGAAGACAGTTGAACAAATAATTATAGTTTTATTTTTCTCCATAATATTTATAATGACCTGAGATTCAATTATATATACATATATATTTATCATCTACCTCTGATAGGAAACTATAATAAACTCTAGGAGGACAGGAGCTTTATCTTGTTTGCCACTGTGCCTAAAAAAGTGCCTGTCGTTTTGTAGATACTTGATTAATATTTGATAAGTGACTAAGCTGGAATTATGTATGGTCCCATTTAAAACAAATAAGGATGTGAATTTCTGATGTGTTTAAAAAGACGCATTAACCCCCCCCCCCCCCCCCCCCCCCCCCCCCCCCCCCCCGCCTTCAGGCATCTTTCAAATGATAAGTGATTAAATACTAAAACCCAATATGGTACAATGTGGAGACAATGATTTATGCCTCACTCCTGACTTCAGTTAGAATGTCTGAGGGATTCGGTCAAGATGACACCAAAGAATTTTGTAATAGAAACTTGAGTACTTTGCAGTTTTTGATTAATTTTGTGATTCTCCTGGCAATTTCAGGGAAAGGCTTGTTGGAGCCTGATCATGTGATAAAAATAGAGGACACAAAATAGAAGAGATTTGGTCAGCAAGGAATAGCCACGATAATAGTCAACTTGTGTGAAAAAGGAACATTCTATACAGTAGTGTCTGCCATGCATTATAATTCTGTTCAAAAACAAAAAACAAATGACCATTCTAATACTGCTCAATATCACTTCCCCTGGTGTACCCCTTCTGAACTGGAGGCCTGAGTTAGACCTTGGTGTGCTGGAGCTTGGTTTATTGGCAGGAAAGAGCAAGTGTCCCAGAGCGGGGAAGGGGGGAGGTGCGGCAGCATTGTGCTTCAAGGTGGGGTGAATTGTAATCCATGGAAACTGGGCCAGAGGCAGAGACAGAGGCTTGAGGGGAGGCCTAGAGCTGCTGTCCCAAGGCACCACAGACTGGATGGCTTAAACAACAGAAATGTAGTATCTCATGGTTCTAGAGTTTAGAAGTCTGAGATCAACGTGTCATCAGGGGTAGTTCCACTTGAGGGATGTCACTGAGAATCCGTTCCATGCCTTTTTTAGCTTCTGGTACCCTCAGGTGTTCCTTGGCTTGTAGATGGCATCATCCTGGAGTCTTCATACTGACTTACCTCTGTGTCTATCTCTGTGTCCAAATTTGCCATTTTTATAAGGATACCAATGGATCAGGGCCCACTCTAATGACCTCATTTTGACTTGATTATCTGCAAGGATCCTATTTTCTTTCTTTCTTTTTTTTTTTTTTTTTAAGTTTATTTATTTTGAGAGAGAGAGAGAAAGAAAGAAAGGCAGGGAGGAGCAGAGAGAGAGAGAATCCCAAGCAGGCTCCATTCTGTCAGCACAGAACCTGATGTGGGGCTTGATCCTGAGAACCATTAGATCGTGACCTGAGCCGACACCAAGAGTCAGATGCTTAACTGACTGAGCCATCCAGGTTCCCAAAAGATCCTATTTTCTAAATAAGGTCACATTCATAGGAGTTGGGTATCTTTTGGGGGCACAGAATTCAAACCCACAACAGAGAGAGAATGAGAAAGGGAAAAGTGGAGGAGTGGAGGGTAGCCTGGAGAATTTCTAGAGTAGCTGGAATATAGCATAGCATTAGGCTTTTTATAAGCCCTAGGCAGCTTCAGCCAGCATTGGAGGAGAGAGGGGAGCTGCTTAGCTTGGACACATACCAACAATGAAACTGAAAAAATCCCCTTGAAGTGGCTGGAACTTCTTGGAAAGAAACATTACATAGCCACAATAGTGCTTTATGTCTGAAAAAAAAAAAAAATTGGATGTCAGATCTGGGGCAAATCATCAGGGGTAATTTGGTGGCTTGGGAAGTATATTGATTCACAGTGGGTAACATACCACTTCTCTAGTACTGATTGTGTGACCTTGCTTCACCTCTCAGGTCCTCAGTTTCCTCATCTGTAAAATGAGGCCAGTGAGCTCAAGCTCACAGGGTATTTGTGATGATTACATGAGATTAGGTATGAAAAGCCAACTGCTCTCAGAAGGTACTTAACAAAATCAGTTCCCCATTTTCCCTTCCTGAAAAAATCCAGAGACAGCTTCTGTTTAAGAAACTAGTTTCTTGGGGTGCCTGGGGGGCTCAGTTGGTTAAACGTCTGATTTCAACTCAGGTCATGGTCTCTCGGTTAGTGAGTTCAAGCCCCGCGTTGGACTCTGTGCTGACAGCTCAGAGCCTGGAGTCTGCTTTGGATTCTGTGTCTTTCTGCCTCTCCCTTATGCTCTGTCACTCTCTCTCCCCAAAATAAAGAAACATTAAAAAAACAAAAACAGAAACAAAAAGAAACTAGTTTCTTGTTTTCACTATGTCAGAGTAAAAAACCTTTTAGAAAGATATGGTAATAGATATCTAAATACCTTCTAGTTGGTTACATTCACTGCCTTATTCGGGGCTTAGAGAAAGTGAGAAGCTTGAAATGTGGCTAGAACCATCCTACAGTACTCTAATCATTAGGCTAGGAGGCCCAGAGGATGGGATTACAGAGACCTTCCTGGTCCGTTTCTATTTTCAGATGAAGCCTTTGAATAATCCAACATGCAGTAGAAAAATCTCTGCCATGTCCATAGCCCAGGAATCAGTAAACTGAAAATCTCCGTCAAAGTTTATGATCATCAAGAATATGACTATAGGGTTGCCTGGGTGGCTCAGTTGGTTCAGCATCCGACTTCAGCTCAGGTCATGATCTCGTGGTCCATGAGTTCGAGCCCTGTGTCGGGCTCTGTGCTGATGGCTTAGAGCCTGGAGCCTGCTTTGGATTCTATGTCTCCCTTTCTCCCTGCCCCTCCCCCACTTGCACTCTGTCTGTCTGTCTCTCTCTCAAAAATAAATAAACATTAAAAAAAAATGCCTTCAAACCTTAAATATTTTTTTATGTAATTCACAATATAGAATGTACATTCATTTGTCTAGTTTTGTAGACCTCAAAACTAAGGATTTGTCTCAGTATGGGTCATCTGATTCAAGTTTTACTTCATCCTTTTTGCACAAACTGTTTCCATAAGGCATTATTTATATTTCCTAATTTTGAGGGTGGAATCTTAGTAGATTTTTCTCTCCCCAAACTTTTAGAGTTTACCAACTCACATCTAATCTGAGAATATTTTTAACGATGGATTTTATCACCTTTTCCCAATACATTCAACATAATTTTTATGAAAATAACTCATTTTGCATTCCTATTTTTATCAGCAGTATTTAGTTAAAATACAAAATTATAATAGCAAATACATTGGACATAAACAGGAGCAAGAACAAGGTCAACTAAGTCTTGGAAAGCACACAGCTGAGCTCAAAGGAGTAGAAGCATTCAGACAAATGGAGGTCCTTCCAACTGTACTCCTTCAGTGGGTCTATGGTGAAACATTAGTGTATTTTAGAGAGGAAACTACAACCTGTTTTAATCTGATAAGTCGGTTAAGTAAAGATGGGTTGAAGTGTTTCACTGCGTAAGGTGATAATGGGAACCATAGTGGTTCAACTGTTGACAGATTTCTACATCTCTCTGGTGAGGTTTTGCTGTAAATTAGGAGCACCACTACCATCACTCCAACAATGGATTACAGATGTTAGGACGATGGTAATCACTCTTCAGGATGCTATCATTATATATAATTGGGCATTACTTTTATATCTAAACATCTCTCATTTTATTCCTATTCAACTTATGTGTTCAACAATCTTACATTTATGACGTGGTTTTTTCCTGTATGTTGGGACAAAGTATGGTCCTTGCTTAAGGTCTGCTCCTTGCTCTTGGGGAACTTATAGTCTAGTAGGGTAACCAGCTTAGTAAATGGGCAATTACCAAGCAGCTGGTTAGCACAAGGGATAAACAAGCCAAGAGGGCAACATCCCGCATTCCATACTGCAAGTCTTCTGTGCATTTTAGTGGAAGTCAGCAGAAGCGTGGGTTCGATGATTAACAAGCATCTGTAGGTCACTTGCAGAGTACCAATTGCTTCTTTAGGTAGCAGGGTTACAAAGATGAGTAATTTCCAATCCTATACTTGAGAAATCCATACAAGTAATTATGATAGAATGTAGTGAGTGCGGTCTCTTGGATGGGCACTGGGTCTTCAGAGAGCATCAGTGAGAGATGGTGGGGAAAGGGAAGCTTCCTGCAAGAGGTGAGGCTCTGCTAGGCTGGAAGTGCCCTGAGGGCAGGGCCTGAATTGTCTGGTGTTTTGCTTTTGCTGCCCCGCCCCTTCCCGGGACAGTGCCTTGTTCACATTGTGAGCCCAATCAGCTTTATAATGAGTGAATGAACTACAGGATGACAAGAAGTAACCAGGGGCCAGGCCCTGTATGAGATCCTGGGAATGCAAAGATGAGTGAGATTCAGCCTTTTCCCCCATGTAGGAGATTATAATAAAGTCTCATTTCTGGCTGAATCCTGATAACATGCTAGGCAGTGTAAATGAAACCATCTGCAAACATAGGCATGCCTTTCTAATAAATGGTGCTTCACACTGGACCATTTACTGGTTAGGGCAAATTCTTGTCAAACATACTCTCTTGAGCTTATTCCATGGAGGACAGTAGATGGTTAGGGAGCAGGAGATTGATCAAGGCCAGCTCCAGCCGTGGTATTAAAAAGACATCACTCGGACTGACTTGAATCATGGTTGTGTCAGGAAACCATCAGTGCTCAACCACAGAGTGTGGATAATACAGCTGGCCAGCAGGCCAATGGGGATAGCAAGCAGTTTCATCTGAGGATCGCACAAGTGCTTTTTCAAATATTAACTACCCTTTGGAACTTTTCTCTGCACTACCCCCACCTCTAACCAGCAGAGACATGGCAAGTAGTAACTCTCATAACAATATCAAATACTATCCAGGTTTGGAGTTGTTGGCTGGTGGTTTGCTCCAGGTAACCAGCAATTTCAAGCTGGTCTCTAGGAACAAAAGTTTGAATGAGGTCCCTCAACTGCCTCTGCTCTAAGTCTACTCAAACCCTAGATTCCTGAACCATCGAAGGCAGCTGACGTTGGTAGAGAAGCTAGTAGAACAGGGGACACCAGGCAAGATAAGAGGCATGGATGTGAGATTGATGTCAATTTACTATGTCTAAGTGCTACAATCAGCAAGACAGGAAACCTCTCCAATATTATGAAAAGACAATCTGGGGTGGAGGGAGGTACGGACTTTGTCTCAGGGCATACAGCAACTTAGGGGCAGAAGTGCTACTCTCTTTGAAATAAGCAAGTCAGAATGCATGTCTGTCCCAGAAAGAGAAAGGCCATTCCCTTTTCTAATTTGGACATCTTCACATCTTTGCTATTTCTTCTTAAGAATGTGCCTCGTTTTGGGGTGCCTGGTTGGCTCTGTCATTAAGCGTCTGACTTTGGCCCACTTCATGATCTTATGGTTCATGGGTTCAAGCCCTGCATCGGGCTCTGTGCTGACAGCTCAGAGCCTGGAACCTGTTTCAGATTCTGTGTCTCCCTCTCTCTATGCCCCTCCCCTGCTTGTGCTCTTTTTTTCTCAAAAGTAAATAAAAAATTAAAAAAAAAAAGAAGAATGTGCCTTATTTTGGGGTGAATGGGTGGCTCAGTCAGTTGAGCATCTAACTTCAGCTCAGGTCCTTGCCCCGTGGTTCATGGGTTCGAGCCCCATGTGGGGCTCTATGCTGACAGCTCAGAGTCTGGAGCCTGCTCCAGATTCTGTCTCCCTTTCTCTCTGCCCCTCCCCCACTTGCACTGTGTCTCTCAAGAATAAATAAACATTAAAAATATTTAAAAAAGAAAAAAAGAATGTGCCTCATTTTTCCTCCCCAGATAACAACCCTTTCCAAATTCTCGTTGCCATATTTATTCTTGAGATTCCACACATCAGACCCAAGTGGAATTACAGTTCTAATATCCTATTCATGCTCCCTACATGCCCTCAACCCTCCCCAGCTGGAGGGTCACATTCCTTTTCAGAAATAGCATCAAAGAGTTGGGGGTAGAGAGCAGGAGTGTAACTAGAAGTTGGGGACCGCTAAGCAATGACTAATGCAACAGACAGGCTTCTCTTTGTCCATTGTTAACTGATAATGAATAGACCTCCAACCTCCTATTTCTTCTACCTCTGGAGAAAGAAGGAGGCAATGGGCAGAGAAAATTTCTTTCAGTTTGACTCTGCCTTTGAGTTATTGCCTTTTTTTCCTCCAACTTTTTGAGGTATAAGTGACAAATTAAATATAAGATAAAGTCTTCATTGTGAAGATTTGACAAATGTATGCCTTATGAAAGAATTCTTATTTTTTTAAGCTTAATTGTTTTTTTCAGTTTATATATTTATTTTGAGAGAGAGAGAGAGAGAGCCAGCAGAGGAGGGGCAGAGAGAGAGGGGAACAGAGGATCCGAAGCAGGATCTGTGCTGACAGCCCCTCATGGGGCTCAAACTCACTAATGGCAAGATCATGTCCTGAGCTGAAGTTGGATGCTCAACTGGCTGAGCCATCTAGGCGCCCTGGGATTCCTCTTATTTAGTTAATTAACACATCTATAGCCTCACATATTTATCTTGTCTTTCTTTTTTATTCTTTATCTGTAGGAACGTTTTGGGTTATTGCCCTTTCCCCTTTCCTCCACAAGTCACCAAGACCAGTCAGGAATTTTTTAGCAAGTTGGAACTGCTTACAGATCAGTTTTTGGCTCTGATGAGTGTTCTAAGAAATATTTTAACAATCTGTATTATAGGACCATATCCTCCAGTTCTGTATCTTAGACTACTTCTGTCTCAGGCACCACATAGCCATTTGCAATCGTGGGCATGTTGACTTTATGATACAGGTTTTAGTTTCCTCATCTGCAAGATGAAGGTGTTCTCTGGGTCATATACTTCTTGAAAGTATGTATTTTGTTGTATAGTGTTTTTGTTTTTTTGTTTGTTTTACAAAATTTGGATTCATGTCAGCCATTTAAAATTTGCCTAAGCAACCATAAAACAATCTGATTTTAAAAGTGAGCAAAAGACTTGAATAGATGTTTCTCTAAAGAAGAAATCATTAGAGAAATGCAAATCAGACCCCCTGCGAGATACCACCTCATACTCATTTAAGGTGGCTACTGTCTAAAGAAAAGAAAATAACAGGTGTTGATAAGGATGTAGAGAATTTGGAACCCTTGCACACTGTTGGTGGGAGTGTAAACTGGTGTAGCCACTATGGAAAACAGGATGGTATTCCTCAAAAAACCAAAACTAGAACTAGCATATGATCCAGTAATTCCATTTCTGGGTGTAAACCCAAAAGAATTAAAAGCAAAGTCTTGATGAGGTATTTGTACACCCATGCTCATGGCAATGGTATTCACTCTAGTTAAAAGGAGAAAGCAATCCAAGGGTCCACTGGTAGATGAATGGATAAAGAATTGTGTATATACATACATGGAATATTATTCAACTTTTTAAAAAAGAAGGAAATTCTGACACACACTACACTATGGATGAGCCTAGAGGATATCACGTTAGGTGAAATAAACCAGTTACAAAATGAAAATATTGTATGATTCCACATATATGAGATACCTAGAACTGTCAAATTCATAGATACAGAAAGTGGACTGGTGGATGCCAGGGGCTAAGGGAAGTGGGGGAATGGTGAATTGTTTCAGGAGTACAGAGTTTCAGCTTTACAAGATGAAAAAACTTTTGCACACTGGTTGCACAACACGAATGTACTACACACTTGAATATTTAAAAATGCTTAAGATAATACATTTTATAGTATGTGTATTTTACCATAATTAAAAAAAATTGAGAGATGACTCATGAAAATCTGAATAGTCATCTTTTTTTGGGGAAAGAAATAACAGAAGATTAGGCACCTTGGGCCTTAGATACCAACTGGCAACAGCCACCTTGAGCTGACATGGTGCTCTGCTCTTCAGATGCACCTCTTTGCTACTCTCCTTAGGCCCCCACATGCTGTCTTCTTTCAATTAAGTGATCTGGCCACTAGAGGCCTTTGGATTTGTCACCCGTGGACTAAACTATCTCTATGGTCCTTTCTAGCACTAACATGTATGATTCTAGAATCTTAGTCATTAGGAACACTCTGTAAGTAAACGCGGTGAGTGAAAATGCAGGCAAAGTGCCATTCAAGTTACCTTCTTGGCATCTCTTCTCTCAGGTCCTTGGGAAGGTTAACACCCATGCCCATAATGGGCAGTAAAAACATTTAGCTAGTAACATTTGTTTAGTTGCTCCTTGACCTTTGGGTAACCCCAGTCCCTGGTGGGGGTTTCTGCTCCAAGTCTAAGCCTCTAGTGTGACTCAGGGTGCTGTGGCTTGCTGATACCTTGATCCAGGGGAGACTGTTGTCACCAAGATAGACGAAATCCTTAAATATTACAAAATGGATGCCCTAATGGCATGAGAAAATGATGAGAGAAATAACCTAGACAACTGGAATATTTGCTTCTAGAAAAAGAAGATGATTTAAAAATGTCTGAAGGAAGCAAAGAAAAAATAGATCTGTTCCTTAAACAGCCCTCCTAGTTCAATATCAGTATGCTGTGTATGTAGTGTGTGACACCATGATATGCAACTCTATTTTTGATCCTGGGAAAAAACAACTTTATTATTGGAAGTCTGGAGTAAAGTAATTTTGGAAGTTGCCCCCATCCCTTTATGTGGAGAAAAATAAGATCAGCTCAAATAAAATGTCAGACGGTTCTACTTTAGGAAGATTATCCCTGCCTTGGTCCCTCACTTGTTCATTCACCCATTTATTCTACCAATATTTGTTCAGCATCTACTTGTGCCAGTCCCTGGCTAATAAGCAAGACAGTTAAGATTCCTGCCCTTGTGCAATTTCGATAGTGGGGAAAGACAGACAACTAAATAATAGCTTGCTGA